>NC_133148.1:15040301-15755537 GCF_048418815.1 Hemitrygon akajei | reverse complement strand
AATGCAGTAGATGATATTTGAGTGCAGATCCCACGAGGTACAAAGGAAATATCTAATAGTTAAATTGAGATCTTTGGAACAGGCGCATGGACAGTCTGTTGGGGTATCACTGCCTTTTTGATGTGAGATGGGAATTAAATGTGTATTCACCCTGTCTCTTTGCTTCCCACTACATGCCAATAGGTGACAGTAATGCACTTTGGTTGGTCTGCTAGCTGCCAGTAACCATTGGAAGAAGGAGAAAGAGAAAATATCCGCTCTGCCTGCACATAGTTCATGTACCTTCATTCTCTGCATATTCATCTGGCTATCTGAGATATCTGTTTCCACCAACAACTCTGCCAGTATATTTTAGGAATACACTACTTTCTGTAAAATTAGATGTGCCGTACACATCATATAGAGAAAATTACAGCACCAAACAGGACAGGTCCTTTTGCACAACAATGCTGTCTTTTACCTTTTAACCTACTCTAAGATCAATCTAACCTTTCCTACCTGTATAGCTTTCCACTTTGCTATCATACATATCTCCTCTTCTCACCTAAAAGATATCCACTAGAAGATACCTAATGTCTACTTTTGCGATGAGTCATAAGACATACTGTACAACAAGGAAACAGACTCCTCAGCCCAACTCCTCCAGGTGACTCTGTTGATCAATGACTTAGTCTCAGCTGCCCATATTTGGCCCATAGCCCTCTAAACCTGTATCCATGTGCTTACCTAGATGTCTCTTATATGTTGCTAATGTGCTACCTCAACATTTTTTTGATAACTCATTCCAAACACGAACCAGTAATGTCCCTTTTAAATCCCTCACCTCCACTTCGCTCTCGTTTTTAGCACAGCTTTCTAGGGAAAGGACAATGTGCCTTCACCATTTCTATGTCTCTCATGATCTTTTATATTTTTGTCAGGTCACCCCATCAATCTCCTAGATTGCAGAGAATAGAGTCCTAATCAACGCAACCTCTCCTCACAACCCAGCACCCCCCACCCTCCTCTCCTCATGTCCAGGCACCAATTGGTGATATCTTTTCTGCACCCTTTCCAGCTTGATGACACCTTTTGTATAAAAGGAAAATTAAAATATTTAAAATGCAACATCACCAATGTCTTATACAACTGCCTTATTTTTGCTACCCATTGTAACTTAGCTAGCTGCTTAAGATCTTTCTGTAAATTTTCATAACCTACCTTATTTACACCATCTGTTTTAGCATCATCCACAAACATACTAGCAATGCATTATACATTCACGTCCAAATCACTTATATAAATTACAAATAACAATGGTCCCAGCACCGACCCCTGTGGGACACCACAAGACATTAGGCATAGGTGTCCAGTCTTGGAAACAACCCTCAAACTTTGTCCTTTTCTCCTACCACTGAGCGATAATGAATCCAGTCCATGGCCTTGCCCAGGAGCCCATGCAATCAGACTTTCCAGAACAGCCTGTCATTAGGGACCTTGTCAAAGGCCTTTCTAAAGTCCATCTACTCAATATCCACTGCGTTACTCTCAGCTATACACTTAGTAGCAACAAAGCATTGCAAAAGATTTGTATGATTCTAAGTTCTATGCATAAAGCTGTACTGACTCTCCTAATTCAGACCCCAGCTCTTCAAATGTTGATAGATCCTATCCATCAGAACTCCCTTCAGCAATTTCCCTGCCATCAAAGTCAGGATCACTGGCCTGTAGTTTCCTGGATCAATCTTGCTATATTTTTAAACAATGGTATCACATTATCCATTCTCCAATCCCCTGGAACCACACTCATGCCCAAAGATGAAACAAAAATCTCTGCAAGGGCCTCCACAATTTATTTTCCAGCTTTCCACAAGGCTTGAGAATCCACCAGACCAGCCCTTGGGGTTTTACCCACCATAAAGCTCTTTAGCGCCTCCAATAGCTCCTCTCCCTGCTGATCCAAAATAACACCACTAATTTCCACATTTCATTCACTTCCATCATTTTCTCCATGCTAAGTAATGAAGAGAAACATCCATTAAACGAGTGTGTGTGATGTTGATGAAGGGCCTCAGCCCATAATATCAACTGTTTATTCCCATATTTACTGTATTATAAGCAACAAAAAACTGAACAGTAACTTTTATTATCTGGGTGAACTCTCACAGTCTTTGAGTGACTCCTGCATCCCAAATATAGATTTATTTCCAAACATATATGCTCTTAATCTTGTTTTGCCAGAGGCTGGCTAATGATTTTGAAATTGGTTCCCCACAATTCAGAAACTTGCTCTCCAATTTGTTCTTAACTATGTCTGTGAATTCCTTGACATCTAACAATATGTATTTACTATCCACAAAGTACTCACACAGTCTCCCTTCTTCATTCCGTACGATTAGTCATCCCTAGCAGGATTATCTAGTGGCTGAATCAGATGTACTGGAAGCATTAAAAAAATCACCCGGAATAATCATTTCAAGTTAAGGCAATCCCCACTGACCTTGGGTAAGCTGAAATTCCTGATTGCCACTATGGTATTATTTATCTGCCTCTGAGATTTGCCTACACGTCTTTTGGGAGGTGAAATGAGCATAATCACAGCAAAGGGATATATTTTGTTTTATAATTTCAAAGATCTGCCATGTGGGGTTTCTTTTTAATAGACTTCTATGATATCCTCCCTCATTGCTGCAGTGATGATGTCAGGTCAATAATGCAACGTTCTTTTACACCCCTCCATTCAACACATCTGAAACTTCTGTAGCCTACTACAAATTGCCGATGTTCTGTTCAGCTTACCTTTGTTAAATTTGCTTTACCAGTCGGGCACCTTCTATTGTAATGGAGCCCGGTTAGCTTTTTAAATGCTTTATTATGCATATACCTACTCTAGTTTTCCTTCCATATTTGACTGAACTTCACTGCCATCATTGCACTCCCTTCCCCTTCCATAGTATTTCTACTGTGTTCCATCAAACTGCAGACTTGATTTAGGCAGTGGAAGGGAGGAGTGGGATAATCTTCAGCAATTCTGTCAGACTTACAAAGATGTGACCTGCCTTTTGGACTCTCAGCCACCATTGTGGCATCAATGCTGAGATGTTTGCCTGAAGAAGGACACAGACGTTGGTTGCCTTAATCTGCCCATGGATTTGTTTGATCTTGCAGAGACAGCACCACTGTTCAGTCATCCACGTGGTTTGTGTGAAATTTGAGATCCTGATTTTTGTTCAAACACTCTTTCGAGGTCTCAGCCTTTCAAACATATGGAATATTTTGCCCAGCTGTAGGAAGAATTAAGCTGGAAAGATTGCAGAAAAGGTTTCCAAGAATGAAGGGATTGTATTTTTTAAATAAGATTGCTGGATAGGCTGGAACGTTTCCCTGCAGAACATGGAAGTGACTTTTCACAGATGCATCAACTCATTGGAGAATAGGCAAGATGGATAGTCAGTCTTTTTTCCTAAATGTAGCAAGTGTGAATATAACAGGCATTGATGGAGAAGGATTTAAAAGGAACATGAGCGGCAAACACTTTACAGAGTGTGGTGGGTATATGTAACAAGCTAATAGAGAAGTTGTAGTGGTGGCTAAAATTACAATGATTAAAAGACTTTTGGACAGGTACATGGATAGGAAATGTTTGAAGGTATATGGCTGAAATGCACCTAACTGGGACTAGCTCAGAAAGACATCTTGGTCAACATGGACATATTGGTCTGAAGGGCCTGTTTCCATGCTGATTAGCTCCATGACTCCTGAGGAAGGCAGCAGCTATGATAATACATTGAAGATCATGAATTTTATTTTGTATATCTGCAATTAATCAAAGCTATCCAACTTGAGGTATTAGAAGTATTTCCATTTAAAAATGTTTCAGCTTTGGCTTTTATTATTGAAATTTAAAGTTCAAAGTAAACTTATTTGCAAGCAAGAATTTGTCACTTTGAGATTCATTTTCTTTCAGGCATTGACAGGAAAATAAAGACAAGCAATAGAATTTATGAAAAACTGTACATGACAAAGACTGACAACCATCCTATATGCAAAACAGGACAACCGTGCAAATAATAAATGCAAAAAGATAAATGTAAAAAGAGAACACGCATTGTAGGCTATCTGAAAATGAGTCTATAGGTTGTAGAGTTCATCCAGCACTGAGCTGAGTGAAGTTATCTGCACTGGTGCAGCAGCCTGATGTTTGCAGGTAATAATTGTTCCTGAAGTGGGACTGAGGGCTCCCGTACCTCCTGCCAATGGTAGTTGCAAAAAGAGAGTATGGCCTAGATGATGAGGATCCTTGATGGTGGACGCTGCTTTGTTGTGAAACACCCCAGTTTCTTTGGCTGTGTAAGTCCAGGGAAACCAATACATGAGATTGAGGCGTGCTTGATCCTAACCCAAACTTCGGTTTCAGTGGATGTTGTGTCATTTGCTACCCTGTTACAAATTAATGCCACGAAATAACAGACAGTACACTGCATATGATTAAAAGAATTATATTTATGAATCCTAACTGAAGGGTTAGTAAAGAATAACAAAAAAGAAAAGGGCTTATTCTAAATTAAACAGTCAAATGTGGAGCTCATCTTGAACTTCTCTGTCACTGATGCTCTGGGCCGTCAGTCCACGTGAAAGAACACTCCACCTTCCAAACGTCGCTCTCAATCCACCTCGAACAAATGGTCTCCAACTGATCATATGCTACAACTGTTTCTCCCCAGTGTCTTCTCTCTTCATCTCCTCTCGAGCAAAAGAATACCTCAAGCCCAACCTTATGGTCGCTCACGAAGAAAACCTCCCGCTAGGTGGATGGCACACATTACACATCATCCCTTATCTTCAACAATAACCCAAACAGGTTGTAGGCAGAACAGCAACCCTTACAGAACTGCTAAATGAAATACCTACAGCATAACAGTTAAAATGTGAACTGAGGCGTTACATTTGTGGCAGTACTCCTTGTAAATGGTGGGGAGGGCTTTGCCTCTGATCAACAGGGCTGTATCCATGAATTTCTGTACACCTTTCCATTTAAAGGCATTGGTGTTTCTATATCAGGCCATGATGCAACCAGTTAGGGTACTCTTCACTGCACATCTATTGAAATTTTATCAAAGTTTTAGATGACATATTGATTTGACACAAACTTCTAGAAAAGCAGAGGCAATGTTATGCTTTCTTTGTGATGACACTTACATGCTAGTCTCAGGACAGATCCTCTGAAATGGTAACGCTGATTAATTTAAGGTTACTGATCCTTGCTACTTCAGAACACCTAATGAACATTGACTCACGGACCTCTGGCTTTTTCCTTCTATAATTGATAATCAGCTCTTTGGTTTTGCTGATGTTGATTAAGTGTTTATTGTCATAGCACCACTCAAACAGATTGAGTGTTTTATGGCAGGGATGTTTTGATAAACAGCATTTTGTTTATTATATATCTAAGCTTAAGGCTCTTTATTTCACGTGCTTTGCTGATTGAGTTAATTATAATGTGGAGCTTGGCCTCCAAACTTTCTGCATAGTGCAACTTAATGGCTGAGATTGGGTAATGTTGGTTCTACAATGGAAGGGATGAAGGCTGAACAGCTTCTCATTCTTCCTGGACACAAGTTCCAGATTGTTAGGAAGGTTGTTGGAAGTGAGATAGTTATGGAGTAATACTGTATGGAAATAGACTCTTCAGCTCACCTGGTTCATGCCAACCATATCATACTCCCTGCTGGTCCCTGTTGTCTGCATTCATTCCATAACTCTCCAAGCCTTTCCCTTCCATATCCCTATCTTTTGGAGAGAAGAAGGATGAGAGGTGATGATAGAACTGTACAAGATGGTAAGAGGCACAAATCAAGTGGACAACCAGAGACTTCCTATATAGGCAGAAATTGCTAATAGGCAGAAGCATATTTTAAAGTGATTGACATTTGTTCTTTTACACAGAAACTGATTGATGGATGCATGCACGGTGGCCTTTTCCTGAGGTGGTGGTGGAGGCAGATATATTACGAGCATTTAAGAAACTCAGACACATGGATCATAGAAAATATTGGACAATATAGGAAGAGAAGCGTTAATTGACCTAAGAGTAGGTTGAATAATCAGCACATCATCGTGGGCCTAAGGGGCTGTACTATGCTGTGACGTTCTATACTCAGTGGTCACTATTAGGGACCGAACCTGCCCAATATAAAGCATCCACTAAGTGCCTGTTCATAGCCTTCTGCTGCTGTAGCCACCCACTTCAAGGTTTGACAATGCTTAGGGTCCGTTCATTGAATAGGAAATTAGAGGCTCGGTGCTGGATTTAGCCTGGAAGAGGATGCCATCATTGATTCACTTATTTTGCTCTTGATGTTTGATGATATTGTTGAGCCATCATTGGCTATGCCTTAATTACACTGTGGTGCTCCTGACTCTCTCCACAGCGAAGCCATTGTAGTGTAGTTGTGAGTGGTCAGTTTGCACCTTCCAGAAGACCACAATCATTTGCTAGATTACTACGAGCAAGGACATAAATATTGAAGGTCTTAAAGGCACCACGAACATAACTCTTCTCTGACATCACCTCACAGTTTCAATAACCCCACAACTATTTCAACACTGACTGCACTAGTTGAAACCCAATATCATTAGCACCTGAATCAAACTCTGTAGTTTAAAGAGAATGATCAAGAGCAAATTAACTGCAAGCACATTGGGTTCCTAAATTAGAAACCCCACTCCAGCTGAAGGAAGCATAGAAGCTCCACAAACAACAAAGTGGAGGTTCAAAATATAAACAGAACAGGGGCTAATTGGACTGAATAATGAGAGGCCTGGACAGAGTTCATGTGCAGAGGATGTTTTCAGAGGTAGGGGATTCTCAGACCAGAGGGCACACATCAGAAATAAGGGCATCTCTTGAGAGCAAGGATGAGGAGAAATTTCTTTAACCAGAGAGTGGTGAATCTGTGGAATTCATTGTCGCATGTAATTGTGGAGGCCAAATCATTATATATGTTTAAAGTGGAGGTGATAGGTCCTTGATTAGTAAGGGTGTCAAAGGTAACAGAGAGAAGGTAGAAGAATGAGGTTCAGAGTGATAATAAATCAGCCATGATGGAATGGCAGAGGGTTCTTAATAAGGCAAATGGCCTAATTCTGCATCTGTGTCTTATGGTTTCATGGTATGGATTCTTCAACACTATCAAGACATTGGTAGTCCAAAAACGTAAGGATCCATACCATTGAGAGTCAAAACATACTGAACAGCATGGACTGAAAGGAAGTCATTACACATGCGAAGTTGAATTTTGCATAACTCATCAGCACAATTCTATCTTTGACACGAGGGTCTCTGGATCCACTGCATGGTAAACTATTTTTTCTAACCCAACTGTCGCCTAAAGCTATCTTCCTCAGAATGTGGTGTAACCTTTCATTTGTCTAAGGTTGCTGTAGAATGGCATTGTGAATTCAAGCAATCTGACCTCATCATAACAAACAATAGACTGAAATACTCCACAAGGCTGCATTATCATCACAACACTCTCCTCAATCCTTCTTGCATTAATACTACACCTGGCTTCCAGCAGTTGTCTAAATGCATTAGACGTTAGAACTAATTGCACAAAAAATGGAGAATATTCAGTCACATTGCCTCTACAAAGATGAGGAAGGATTTGGGAAAACCAACTCCATTGGATTTCTGTTGGCCTTGGCAGCCAACACCAGAGCCAAAATCACTGTAACCATGCTGCACCGTACAGATGACACTTGAATATACACATGTTAAGAGGACAAGCTCCAAGCTGTCACAAACTTCTTCAGTGATGCATGTATGAGAATAAATAGGCCTTATTATTACAATCCATAAATCAGACATTTTCTGCTAATGTACATCCACTGGTTAACAACAGGCCCCTGACAATAAACTTCCATGGAAAATAACTGGAAAATGTGACCTTCCGATTTCGTTGGAGCTGCCTTGAAGGAAAAGGTAGGCATTAACAATCATCACTTTCAGAATTAACAGTCATTGGCCATTGAAACAAATGGGAGGGAAAAGGTAAGACTTGAAACTTTGTTGAAGCTCATGGCCTACAGGACAGCAGTAGACCCTGTTTTCCAGTAGACTGTGAGACTGAAACTACAGAGAGCTGGCACCTCGATGAACTTAAGGCATCACCAATGCTGCCTCAACAATATCACCCAACTTCACCTGCAGAGTAAGGGAATCAATGATGGCATCCTCTTCCAGGCTGAATCCAGCACCAAGCCTCTAATTTCAATAATCCTGCTTCAATGAATGGACCCTTATAATTGCCAATCCTCTTGTACACACGCTACTGCATACTATATTACAACAAGAGGTTAGCAGGAAAACAGGATATGTGACAAGAGTCCTTAACAAAGAGGGTTTGGACCCAAATGCTGGAGTATCTAAAGCAAGGTTTGAGACACGGTATCAAACTGGACTGAGAACTGAGCGCAAAACAATATCACTAGTAGGGCTTATGATTGCGCACTGAACCTCAGTTGAGATGCTATTTAAATACTCAATTATTGGCACTCAAAGCATGATTGGCAATTCCCACGATGGTTCTGAACCTTTAAAGGGCTGCGGCAGCTATCCATATTCTGGAGAGTTAGAGCAACTGAACCTGGGAAGCTGACGTGGTTGGGTACGCCTCATAACACGATATTCCCAAAGAGTGCAGTGGGAAGAGCTGAGTCTGTGAGGGGCTGCCGTGCTGAGGGATAAGGGGAAGGAATAGAGACAGGAGGTATAAGAGGTTTCATTATCATGGGTAGAGTCAAATATTTATTGATTTTCAACAACTGCGGAAAGGGACAGGAGAATTTGTGCAGCATAAAATCCAAGTTAGAACTTCTAAACTGGAGGAAGAGAATTTTCACTGCTGTAGTGAACTATTTTAAGTAAACAATCTGTTAAAATTAACAATCTGCAGCAGGTAATGTGATTCTGTTATTGGGGCAGCTCATGCTGGTTTTGTTGTGATTGGGTATAAGCACCAATGCAGCTCCTTTCCATAGATGGAAAATGAGTGCAATTCCACTACTAGGTACAGAGCCTGGAACTTTATCCAGGATCGTGACATGTATTGTTGATCCAAATGAAGAAACCAAGTTGCTTTTAACCAGGAGCAGACTCCTTTAAGTAAATTCTGTCTCTCACTGTTTATCAGACAAGAAAATTTAAAAGTCTACAGAACAGAAGGATTTCAGTCAAACTTGAAAAAAGATAAAACTGAACCTCAACTTTAATCTCTTCAGAGACTGACATTCATTGACAGGGGATGGAAATAGAAGTGACAGGTGACCAACACAAATCCAGAAAATATGATTCAATAAGGCTTTGCACCTCAGTTCCTTTCTTTGGTTCCAGGACCATTGAACCACCTTGACACAGTCACTGCTCTGTTGGTGTAAAAACCATGAACAAAATTCTAGCCTGTGATTATTTGCAAGAGAGTCTGGAGATGCTGGAAATCCTGAGCAAAACACACACAATGTGGAAGAATTCAGCATGTGAGGCAGCATCTATGAAGGGGAGTAAATAGTGCATATTTCGGCCTGAGATCTTTCATCAGGTACTGGATGTCAGTCACCTGCTGCAAACAACACCCTTGGCTTAAAGTTCACTGTGAACATACACCACATTGTCCTCTGCCACAAGAGTACAAGAAGTACTTAGGACATGGACGAGTACAACACAGGCCCTTCAGCACATCGTGCAATTTTAACTAATCAAATCTGTGCATGCATGGACTATATCTTTTCAATTTCTGTCTGTTCATGCTTCTGTCTAAATGTCGTTCAGATATTAATAATTGTAGCTGCTTTCACTACTTCCCCAGCAGTGCATTCCAGGCAACTATCATCCATGGAAAATAATCTAAAAAGGTAAAGATCTTTTAAGATTAGTTTTATTTGTCACATGTGCATCAAAACATTGAAACATGCAGTGAAATATGTTGTTTGCATGAATCACAAATTCCAAGCATGTGCTGGAGATGAAAGTGTCACTATGCTTCTGGTGTCAAAATCACAGTACAAAATCCTATTAACCCTAACCCATGTCTTTTAAATGTGGGAAGAAAATGAACCACCAGAGGAAACCCACAGTGTATAGGGAGAATACACAGACTCCTTACATGCAGTGATGGAATTGAATCCCAGTTGCTAGCACTGTAATAAAATTAAAACCTCTTTTAAACATCCCATGTCTCAACTTAAAGCTATGCCGTCTCGTATTTGACATTTCAACCATGGGAAAACAGTCTGACTACCTGCCCAATCTATGTTTATAATAATTTTATATTTCCATCAAATCACCCCTCCACTCTGATGCTCCAGAGAAAATATCCCAAGTTCTCCAAATTCTCTCTAATCCAGACAATATCTTGGTGAACCTCTTCTGTATCTTCTTCAAAGCCTCCACATTATTTTTATAATGTAGCAACCAGACTGTTTGTAATATTCTAAATGTGACCTAGTCAAACATTTATATAGCTTCAACATGACTTCCCTACTTTAATACTCAGCACCCCAAATGCAAGTAAGCAATTTGACATTTTTATTAACCATCTACTCTACTCGCATTGCCACTTTCATGGAGATGGAGACTTGCAAACCAATATTCCTCTGCACATCAATTCTCCTGAGGGTCCTGCGTGCTCAGTCCACTGCTGTTCACCCTGCTGACCCATGACTGTTGTGCTGCAACACACAGCTCGAACCATATCACCAAGTTCGCCGATGACACGACCATGGTAGGTCTCATCAGCGAGAACGACGAGTCAGCTTACAGAGAGGAGGTGCAGCGGCTAATGGACTGGTGCAGAGCCAATAACCTGTCTCATAACGTGAACAAAACAAGAGTGATGGTTGTTGACTTCAGGAGGACACAGAGCGACCACTCCCCACTGAACATCAATAGCTCCTCAGCAGAAATCGTAAAGAGCACCAAATTTCTTGGTGTTCACCTGACGGAGAATCTCACCTGGTCCCTCAACACCAGCTACATAGCAAAGAAAGCCCAGCAGCATCTCTACTTTCTGCGAAGGCTGAGGATAGTCCATCTCCCACACCCACATCCTCATCACATTCTACAGGGGTTGTATTGAGAGCATCCTGAGCAGCTGCATCACTGCCTGGTTCAGAAATTGCACCATCTTGGATCGCAAGACCCTGCAGCGGATAGTGAGGTCAGCTGAGAAGATCATCGGGGTCTCTCTTCCCGCCATCACGGACATTTACACTACACGCTGCATCCGCAAAGGAAACAGCATTATGAAGCACCCATGCGCCCCCCCATACAATCTCTTCTCCCTCCTGCCGTCTGGGAAAAGGCTCCGAAGCATTCGGGCTCTCACGAACAGACTATGTAACAGTTTTTCCCCCAAGCTATCAGACTCCTGAACACCCGAAGCCTGGACTGACACCTTGCCCTATTGTCCTGTTTATTATTTATTGTAATACCTGCACTGTTTTTTTTTGCACTTTGTGCAGTCCTGTGTAGGTCTGTAGTCTAGTATAGCTTTCTGTGTTGATTTTTTTACGTAGTTCAGATTAGTTTTTGTACTGTGTCATGTAACACCATGGTCCTGAAAAACGTTGTCTCATTTTTACTATGTACTGTACCAGCAGTTATGGTCGAATTGACAATAAAAGTGACTTGACTTGACTCGACTCGAACCTCATGGGAATGTGCATAATCCAGTACTTCCTGGTACCAGTCTGCATTTTGAAATAAGAGGATGGAGTGAGGAAAAGCAGATGAATAAATAATGGAGTCAGAATTCTGCTAAGTAATTTCTACAATCTGGTACCTCAATCTGAAGTCTCTCAGACGCTTCTTCATACTTCCTTCTGCATAATGACCCCACTATCAAATATCTGGCTATGATCACCCATTCAAAGACCTCATTTCCTCAGAAAATCTTGCTTTCTTAGCTTCCAGACTTGGAGTATCCTAGTCCTGCACAGAACCCTTTTATGTGCAATCCAAAGTCCTCAAGGAGGATTGTTGCAACAGACTCATTATTTCATCATATTCTTGCCACAACAAACTTATTTTTCCTATCTTGACTCTGTCCTTTCACCTCTGATCTGGTTCCTTCGCATTGATATCCAATCCCCTCAGGCACTTTCACCTTTTTCTAATTGCTGGCTCATCTTTACTATGGACATAGAATTCCCGTACATTTCCAACCCATATATGGGTTTTTCTAAGGCCCGTCTGTTTACTACCAGAGCAGTGGCCCACCCAGTTCTTCTTTACCTGTGCAATCATTCTCTTGAACAAGCTTGTTCTCACACTGAACAATTTCCTGTGCATTAGAAGTGGATCAATCGATTTGCTGCGTGGGAAAGCTTCACTCAGGTCGGGGAGAAGAGTTTAAAAAGGAGCATTTTGTGGGGCTCGGTGCATTAGTGGCAGACCAGTCAATTTGCGATTCATCAGCAGGAGCAAATGAGAGTAAAGCAGTGGATCAGTGTAGGAGCAGGGACTAAAGGCTTTGGCTCAAGAGGTTTTGGCGAGGAGGCACAGGTAAGTAATAGGTAAGGCTTTTGGTGTGGATTAATAAAAAGTTACTAAATTACAGACAATTAAAGTAGGGATGATGCAGAATCAGGTGATGGGCTGTAGCTGCATGATGTGGGAGCTGGTGGACCCCAATGTGGTTCCCGGAGATTATATCTGCAGCAAGTATTGGCTGCTTGAGGAACTCATGCTCAAAGTTGTTTACCTGGAATTTCAGCTTCAAACACTGTGTCACATCTGGGAGGGGGAGGGTTACCTGGATTCTCTGTTTTAGGGGGTAGTCACATCCATTAGATTAGCTGCCTCATATTCGATCTGTTGTTAGGAACAAGAGTGTGTGACTGCAAGTGAAGCAGGTAGTGAAATCCAAGAGACAATGCTCGAGGAGTCTCAGCCATCGAGCTTGTCCAACAGGTCTGAGATTCTTGCTCCCTGTGTGAATGAGAGTGGGGGCTGTAGGAAGGATGAGCAACCTAACTGTGACACCATAGTTCAGGGTGCCATTCAAGGGGGGTGGTGGGAGAGAAGAGAAATGTAGTGGTAATTGGGCATAGTACAGACAGGGGAATAGACAAAGTTCTCTGTTGCGAGGATAGAGCATCCTGAGGGCTGTGTTACCTGCCTGGTGCCCGGGTTTGGGACATCTAATCTGACCTGCAGAGGAATTTGCAGTGGGAGGAGAAAGATCCAGTTGTCATCGTTCATGTGGGTACTAACGACATAGGTAGAATGAGGAAAGAGCTTCTGCTGAGGGAACTTGAGCACCTAGGGACTAAATTAAAATGCCATGTGCAAATTCGTGTAGGTTCAAGAAGATTAGAGAGTTAAATGATTGATGTGGGAGAACTGGGTTTGAGTTCATGAAAAATTTGCACCAGTATTGGGAAAGGAGAGAACTGTACCAATGGGACAGGCTCCACCTGAGCCATAATGAGATCTGGATCCTAGCGAATCACATAACTAGGGCTGTGGATAGAGCTTTAAACTAAATGGTAGTGGTTGGGTTCAAGAGACTGGAGAAGTATGGATAAAGTATAAGAAACTTTTGGATAAAGATAAAGCAAAATGATTTTTAAAAAAAAGTAAGAGTGGAGTAAAGAAAAGTCAAGTGCAAAGGAGTAAAAGATTACAAGATTTTAAAAGCAAATTTGAGTGTGACGACACTTATTTTGAATGCCCGTAATATTCAAAATGTCAGTGAATTTGTGGCATATATCCCTGCAAAGGGGTATGATTTAGTGGCCATTATGATTTGTTGCAGGGTGGAGAGGATTGGGAATTAAATATCCAAGGATATCAGGGAATATGGAAGGATGGGCAGGAAGGTAAGGGAGGTGGGGTAGCACTGTTAAGTAAAGATGAGGTCAGAGCATTAGTGAGAGACAATATAAGATATAAGCAGTAGAATGTTGTATCCATCTGGTCAGGGATTAGGAAGAGTAAAAAGAAAAAAAATCACTGGTGGGAGTTGTCTATCGGCCACCGAATAATAACATTACAGTGGCACAGGCAATAAACAGAAATATCAGAGGCATGTAAGAATGGAACAGCGGTTATCATAGGGGAATATAATTTGCACATAAATTGGGTGAATCAAGTTGGTCGAGGCAGTCTTGAGGAGGATTTCATAGAATGCATTCATGATGGCTGTCTTGAACAGCATGTTACTGAACCTACAAGGGACTGTGCTATCTTAGATCTGGTCCTGTGCAATGAGACAGGGAAATTTCATGATCCTGTAGTTAAGATCCTCTTGGAAAGAGTAATCACAGTATGATTGAGTTCCTCATACAAATGGAGGGTGCAATAGTTCAATCAAAAACCAGTCTGTTATGCCGAAACAATGGGGACTATATGGTGGGAAGATTGAGGAACAGTGGAAGACCTTCAAAGAGATTTTTCATGGTGCTCAACAAAAGTATATTCCAATTAAAACCAAGGACTGTAAGGGTGGGAAGACCCAGCCTTGGATAACTAAGGAAATAAAAGAAGGCATCAAACTTAAAAGCTTGTGCATACAAAGACGCCAAGTGTAGTGGGACACTGGAAGACTGGGAAAACTTTAAAAAGCAAAATAGTACCACTAAGAGAGCAATAAAGAAAGGGAAGCTAGATTATGAAAATAAAGTAACACAAAATATAAAAATGGATAGTATTTTTTAATAATGATACAAAGAAGCAAAGGGTAGCTAAAATGAACATCGATCCCTTAGAGGACGAGAAGGGGGGATTGATATTGGGCAAGGAGGAAATGGTAGAGGCTTTAAATGACTATTTTGTGTCAGTCTTGATGGTGCAGGACACATCTAACATGCCAGAAACAGATGTCATGGATGCGATGGGAGGTGAGCACCTTGATACAATAGGTATCACTAAAGAGGTAGTTCTAAGCAAATTTGTGGGCCTGATGATAGATAAGTCCCCTGTTCTCAATGGAATGCATCTCAGGGTACTGAAAGAAATGGCAAAGTTATAGTAGAGGATTTAGTGATAATTTACCAAAATTCTCTTGACTCTGGGCTGGTCCCGGCAAATTGGAAGAAGGTGAATGTCACACCACTGCGCAAAAAAGTTAACTATAGGCCAGTTAGTTTAACATCTGTAGTTGGGAAAATGCTTGAAGCTGGGCCGCTTAGCCACCCATGATTTAATCCCTACCTAATTATGGGGACATTTTACAATGACCAACGAACCAGTCCATCTTTGGACTGCGGAAGGAAAACTGAGCACCCAGAGAAAACCCATGCTTTCCATGGTGGGGACGTACAGACATCTTGAAGCTGATTTTAGATTTGAAATCCGAACTCTGATGCTCCAAGTAGTAATAACCTTGTGCTAACCCTACACTGCGGTGGTGCCTAATTAGGAGCTGTTGTTGATAGTGAACTCTATAGGGAGATCTTCATCAATTAGGGAGGTGGGCTGGTGAATGGTAAATTGTCTTCAATAGAGTATTGGTGATTATGTAAAGTTAAACCAGTGTAGAATATGTATTATTAATGGTTAGGCAGGAGGGTGATTAATGAATACAGGATCCAAACAGTACAATTGCATTGTTCGTTTAAAGTAACTTCACGGGCAGACAAAGTGACATAACTCATTTTTCCTTTGCACTATAATTTCTCCCCAGTAAATACTATTTCATTATTCATTATTAATCTCACTCATCTCCTGTGCCTGCACACGTAGACAACTATACTGTCTTTATCTCCCTAGTTACCCCCCTTTATTTCTTAATATCTCTGAAGAATCCCTTGGGAGTTTCCTTAACTGTGCCCTCCTGATCAGTTTCATATTACCTTTTTATCCCTAGCACCAGGCCTCGAGCTTTTCCAGCTTCTGTATGTGGGCCATCTCCTCATTGTTGGTGATGAGCTTCACCATTCGGCGATATGATTACTAGGGTCTTTAGCCATGCAGTCATGTGTGAGCAGATTGTACAGCAATAGGCTCAGCTCACAGCCTTGGGGTGCACTCGTGTTTAGGATGATAGGGAGGGAGGAGCAGTTGTGCATCGTGACCATCTGAGGTCTGTTGGTTAGGACATACAATACCCACTTCCACAGTGATGTATTTAGACGGGGGGGGGGTAGAAAATTGTTCACCAAGGTAATTGAGCTTTGACCAGTGACCAATGCAGACATCAGAAGTTTGAAAGGAGGAGATTTCACTGAGATCCTCAGTAGAGAAAAGGCTGCAGTGGATTGCGACAGCATAATTGGTCTGACCAGCGACCAATTCGCTTTTGGGGTTGATTAGCACGAGTAGATTAAAGGAAGGCAGGGGCAACTGCAGGGGCCATCATCGGAGCAGACAGAGTCAGAGTAGTGATCTTGAGGCTTTCGCTTTTCGAGGCATCAGTGAAGAGAGGCTTCATTCAGAGAAATCAAAGAAAAGAAAAGTTGTGTTATATCTTTTTCTTACCTTCTTTATCTGCTCATTTAGGAAATAGAAAAACCAGGCAGGGTAGTTGAATGCTTCTCGTGGGATGAGGGAAGACAGGGAGTCCTCCAATGTCCCTGACGACAACATCTGTGCGAGTATATTAGGCTGCAGCTTCCAACAATCCACATCAGGGTTTTGCAGCTGGAAATAGATGAACTACAGATCATTCATGATGCTGAAGGGGTGATAGATTGGACATATAGAGAGATAATTACACCTAAGGTGCAGGACACAGGAAACTGAGTGACGGTCAGGAAGGGGAAGGAGGTGAAGGAGCCAGTGCAGAGTACCCCTGTAACCATCCCCCTCAAAAACAGGTATATCACTTTGGATACTGCTGGGGGTGGGGGGAGGGTGATCTAACAGCGGAACATCGTAGTGGTCGGGTCTCTGGCACTGAGTATTGCTCTATGACTCAGAAGGGAAGTGGTGGTGGGTGGGAGAAGAGGCATGCTCAGTTTCAGGGGATTTGTTAGTTAGGGGAATGAACAGGAGATTCTATGGATGAGAATGAGATTCCTGGATGGTATGTTGCCTTCCAGGTGCCATGGTCCGTGATATCTCGGATTGAGTCCTCAATATTTTCAAGTTGGGGTGAGCAGCCAGAGGTTATGGTTCATGTAGTACCAATGACATGGGTAGGACGAGTGACGAGGTTCTGCATTGGGAGTTCAGGGCGTTAGGTGCTAAGCAAAAGGGCAGGATCTCCAGGGTTGTGATCTCAGGATTGCTGTCCGTGCCACATGCTAATAAGGCCATAACTAGAAAGATGATATTGTTTAACACATGGCTAAAGAGATAAGAACATAAGTATAGGAATAGAATTAGGCTATTTCACCCATCGAGTCTGCTCTGCGATGACATCATGTCTGATTTTTTCGCAGCCTCAATATCAAGACTTCTTCCCGTATGTCTTCATTCCTTGACCAATCAAGAATCTATCAATCTTTGGCTTAAATAAGCATAAAGACTTGACCTCTACAGATGCCTGTGACAAAGCATTCCACAGATTCTCCATTCTCTTCCTATAGACATTCCTACTCATCTTTGTTCTAAGCCTCTATTCTG
Source organism: Hemitrygon akajei (assembly GCF_048418815.1). NCBI lineage: Eukaryota > Metazoa > Chordata > Chondrichthyes > Myliobatiformes > Dasyatidae > Hemitrygon > Hemitrygon akajei. The sequence continues at coordinate 15,737,989 of NC_133148.1, read as the reverse complement.
AGGCTGTGTCCTCTGGTCTTAGGCTATCCCACCATAGGAAGCAGCCTCTCTATATCCACTGAATCAAAGCCTTTCACTATTTGATAGATTTCAATGAGATCACCCCTCATTCTTCTGAATTCAAGTGAATACAGGCCCAGAGCCATCTGTCACGTACCCCGTGACGGGTTAAAGAACCAGCAGAAATGGAAAACACCTGAGTGTCTAGTATTGCTGTTAACCAATGGTATTTATTAGTAACTACACAATACAGTAATATAAATGCAGATATATCAAACAGGTTAGCAATGATTTTACATATATATATATTTATGTGTGTGTGTGTGTGTGTGTGTGTGTGTGTGTGTGTGTGTGTGTGTGTGTGTGTGTGTGTGTGTGTGTGTGTGTGTGTGTGTGTGTGTATAGAAAAACCAGGCTTTTTCAAACCTAGGGGTAAATGAATACAGTCTTACGATGATGAGTAACGTTCAGTTCAGTTTGTGGTATTGAGTTGAGTAGTGATGGCGAGAGAGAGGTGTATAGAACTTCAGGTAAGTTGAAGTCGTCGATCTTCCCGTTGTCCTCTGAAATCCTTTAGAAGTCACCGAATGTGACCACAACAAAGGGGACCGTTCTTCTGTGGTGTAATTATCAACCCAGGCGCGGGTTGGACACACGAATGACTCCCCACCGGTCACACCTTTTCGACACTGCGAGAGCCACTGTTCGATTCTCTTGATCGATCCTTCAAAAACCCACCCTCATGTGGACACAACAAAGCTCATCCAGTGGCCAAAACCGTGTGTCGGTGAGTCTATCAGCTGACCTTGTATTTATCTCAGCATGCTGAACACCATCAAGCTGCTCCGTCCTTCTCTCTCTGTAAGAACTTACAAGCAAAACAGGCAGTGTCCTTGTAGAAATGCAAACACGCTGCCTAGAAACCATAACATCATCTTCCTAGCATTCTTCACCTCTCTCTCTCTCTCTCTTAATAACAAGGTCTTTGTGTTGGACACCTCCCTCTCTCTCTGATCTTAAAAGCACTGCTCATAGGGTCAATTCAGGACCCTGTCACAGATTAAACACTCTTCATATCATAAACCATTCAATCCTGGAATCATTTTTGTGAACCTCCTTTGAGCCCTCTGTGTTTCAGAACATCCTTTCTAAGATGAATGGTGCAAAACTGCTCAAAATGATCCAATTTGCTCACCTGTAGTTTATAAAGTTTCAACATTACATCCTTGCTTTAATATTCTAGTCCTCTTGAAAGGAATTCTAACATTGCAATTACCTTCTTCACCACAGACTCAATCTACAAGTTGGCCTTTAGGGTATCCTGCAAAATGTCTCCAAAGTCCCTTTGCACCTCAGTTTTTTTTGTCTTGTCTACCCATTTAGAAAATAGGCAACACTTTCATTTCTTCTAACAAAGGATATGACCATACACTTCCCAATACTGTACTCCATCTGCCACTCCTTTGCCCATTCTCCTAATCTATCCAAGTCTTTCTGAAGCCTCTCTTAATTCTCTAAACTACCTTCCCCTCCACCTATTTCATATTGTCTGCAAACTTTGCAGCAAAGCTATTAACTTCATCATCCAAATCATTGACTATAATGTAAAAGGAATTGGTTCCAACACAGACCCCTGTGGAACACCACTGGACACCAGCAGTCAGCTAGAAAATGCTCTCTTTATTCCCACTTTTTGCCTCCTTCAAATTAGCCACTACTTCATTCATGTTAGCATATTTCCTGTAATAGCAAGGGCTCATAACTTGTTGAGAAGCTTCATGTGTGGCTCCTTGTCAAAGGCTTTATGAAAATCCAAGTACACATCAGTCGATTCTCCATTGTCTATTTTGCTTGTTATTTCTTCAAAGAATTCCATCAGATTTTCCAGGCAAGATTTTCGCTTGAGAAATCCATGTTGACTATGGTCTATTTTGTCATGTGCCTCCAAGTTCCGTAAGAACTCATCATTCATAATTGATGCCAACATCTCCCCTGCTACTGAGGTCAGACTAACTGGCTTATAGTTTCCATTTTCTGCCTCTCTCCCTTCCTGAAGAGTGGAGTGACATTTGCAATTTTGTAGTCATCTGGAACCATTCCAGAATTGAGTAATTACTGAAAGATCAATACTAATGTGTCTATTATCTCTTCAGCCACCTCACTCAGACTCTGGGGTGTGCACCATCTGGTTCAGGTGACCTATCTACCATCAGACCTTTCAGTTTCCTAAGAACATTCTCTCTAGTTTTAGACAACAGACTGTTATAAGAATCATAAGGTTTTTATAGTAGGTGATTTTAACTTTCTACATTAATTGGGAATCCCATAGTATAAAAGGACCAGATGTGATAGAGTTTGTCAAATGTGTTCAAGAAGCTTTCTTTCATCAGTATGTAGAAGTCCCAACTTAAGAGCGTGCGATAGTGGTAATTTGTTGAAAGTGGCATCACAGGTAGATAGGGTCGGAAAGAAAGCTTTTGGTACTTTGGCCTTCATAAATCAATGTATTGAGTACAGGAGATGGGATGTTATGTTGAAGTTGTATATGATGTTGGTGAAGACTAATTTGATGCATTGTTGCAGTTTTGCTCATCTACCTATATGAAAGATGTAAACAAGTTTGAAGGAGTGCAGAGAAAATTTACAAGAACGTTGCTGGGTCTGGAGGACCTGAGTTATAAGGAAAGATTGATTATGTTAGGATTGCATTCATTACACCGTAGAAGGTTGAGGGGATATTTGATACGGTTATAAATATTGTGACGGATATAGATAGAGTAAGTGCAAGCAGGCTTTGACCTCGGATGTTGGGTGGGACCAAAACCAGAAGTCATGGGCCTTCGAGCCTGCACTGCCATTCAGTATGATCATGGCTGATCATCCAACTCAGAACCCTGTACCTGCTTTCTCTCCATAACTCCTGATCCCTTTAACCACAAAGGCCATATCTAACTCCCTCTTAAATATAGCCAATGAACTGGCCTCAACTGTTTCCTGTGGCAGAGAATTCCACAGATTCACCACTCTCTGTGTGAAGAAGTTTTTCCTCATCTCGGTCCTAAAAGGCTTCCCCTTTATCTTTAAACTGTGACCCCTCATTCTGGACTCCCCCAACATCAGAAACAATCTTCCTATATCTAGCCTGTCCAATTCCTTTAGATTTTTATACGTTTCAATAAGATCCCCCCTCAATCTTCGAAATTCCAATGCATATAAGCATCGTCGATCCAGTCTTTCTTCATATGAAAGTCCTGCCATCACAGGAATCAATCTGGTGAACATTCTTTGTAATCCCTCTATGGCAAGAATGTCTTTCCTCAGATTAGGGGACCAAAACTGCGCACAATATTCCAGCTGTGGTCTCACCAAGGTCTTGTACAACTGCAGTAGAACCTCCCTGCTCCTGTACTCGAATCCTCTTGCTATGAATGCCAACATACCATTTGCCTTTTTCACCGCCTGCTGTACCTGAATGCCCACTTTCAGTGAATGTTGTACAATGACACCCAGGTCTCGTTGCACCTCCCCTTTTCCTAATCGGCCACCATTCAGATAATAATCTGTTTTCCTGTTCTTGCAACTAAAGTGGATAACCTCACATTTATCCACATTAAATTGCATCTGCCATGAATTTGCCCACTCACCTAACCTATCCAAGGCACCCTGCATCCTCTTAGCATCCTCCTCACAGCTAACACCGCCAGCCAGCTTCCTGTCATCTGCAAAATTGGAGATGCTGCATTTCATTCCCTTGTCTAAATCATGAATATATATTGTAAACAACTGAGGTCCAGCACTGAGTCTTGCGGTACCCCACTAGTCACCGCCTGCCAATCTGAAAAGGGCCCATTTATACCCACTCTTTGCTTCCGGTTTGCCAACAAATTCTCCATCCACATCAATACTATACCCCCAAAACCGTCTGCTTTAAGATTGCACACTAATCTCCTGTGTGGGACCTTGTCAAAAGCCTTTTGAAAATCCAAATATACCACATCCACTGGTTCTCCCCTATCCACTCTACCAGTTACGTCCTCAAAAAATTCTATAAGATTCGTCAGGCATGACTTTCCTTTCACAAATCCATGCTGACTTTGTCCGATGATTTCAACTCTTTCCAAATGTGCTGTTATCTCATCTTTGATAACCAACTCTAGCATTTTCCCCACCACCAATGTCAGGCTAACTGGTCTATAATTCCCTGGTTTCTCTCTCCCTCCTTTTGTAATAAGTGGGGTTACATTAGCCACCTCCAATCCTCAGGAACTAATCCAGAATCTAAGGAGTTTTGAAAAATTATCACTAATGCAGTAGATATTACCCTAGGGCTAGACCGATCAAGCAGTGGGTCAATAGCACAGTTCAAATCTCCTGAAATGATTAGCTGCTGTGTATTCAGGTTAGGTATTAATGAGAAAAAGTTATTTGCAAAGTGGATGTCATCCAATTATGGGCGGAAACATTTACCAAAATGACAGGTATCTGAAAAAGAGATCCAGAGACTATAAAAAAGCGACCATTAGGGTCACTGATTACAGCAGATGGTTTAAACTGCATTCTTTCGGTGATTAATATTGCCACCCCCTTGGACCTACTATTAAATCCGGAATGAAAAACCGAACTAATCCATGCTTTATGGAGTCTGTTATGGTCTTCCACTCTTAAATGTGTCTCTTGTAGAAATATTATATGTGCTTTTAATTGTTTCAGATGAGAGAACACTTTAGCTCTTTTAGCAGGACAATTAAGCCCCTTTACATTCCAAGAAATAAACCTCACAAGGTGGCCTCCATCAGCAGCATTCATGTTAACCAGATCAAAAGACACACAGGGCCCACAATCCAGAACAATGCGAGGGCACAAGCTGCACACAATAACGCACAATGTAAAATTTTCTGACCAACCAGTTTCACACAAAAGTATAAGGTGCCATGGTGATCCCCCAAAACACTCCCCCTACCCCTTTACCAAACAAAAGTAAACAATTACCCCTGGAATCCTAGATCTACCTCCACAACTGAGGATGATCGCAGGCATTACCAAACAAAAAACTTACACAGCATTTTCCATACAACCAAAACTTTCAATCTAATCTAGAGTGGCTCCCCTCCTTAAAATTTGTACAATCACTTATTCTACCTCTAAAATATATATGTATAGATATATATATATATATATATATATAGGGGCTAAAGATAACACAGGTGAAGCAAAGCATTTAAAAAAACAAAAAAAAAACTACGAAACTAAACGCCAGAGATGCAAATCCCAAATATTTACATTTTGCTCGTTGTAAGTTTTTGTTTTTGAGAGATACCGCAGCATAGCAGTTCAACCCGATCGCGTTCCACAAACTAAATTGGAAAAAATGAACAAAGAAGTGAATTGCGAAAATTAACAGTTTACCTCAGTCCTGGCGAATGGTCTCGGGCCGAAACGTTGACTGTTCGTTTCAACGGATGCTGCCCGACCTGCTCAGTTCATCCAGCTTGTTTGCCCGTGTTGAATAGTTTACCTCGACGGGAGGCCCCTTCAATGCTGCATGAATAGCCTACAAAAAAGTCATTGCTCTTCTCGTTCTTCTTCTCCCGAGCGCGAATGATAAAACTCTTTGGCCGCCTCAGGTGTATCGAAATAATGCTCTTTACCTTCATGGATGACGCGGAACCGGGCAGAATACAAGAGGCCAAACCTGACCGGAAAGCAGGGATTTCACCTCCTTGAACGCTGCTCGTTTGTTCCCCAGCTCCACACTGTAATCTTCCATGAAAAAAACGCGCGATGCCCGCGGAAATACAGCTCCTGCTTCCGTCTATTGATGATGCGTTGCATATCTTGAAAGAAGTGAAAGAGAACCAGGGATGTTCTTGTTCTCGTTTGCTTGGCTTCATGGACGCTGGATGGTTTAGACCCGACTCGTTGAGGGCGTGAAAGCACGAGAGGCCATGGGAAGAAATTCGTCCCCAGCACTTCGTCCAATAAGTCGGTCATAAATTTAACAGGGCCCGAACCTCCCAAATTTTCAGGAATACCAACCACTCTCAAATTGGATCTCCACGATTGATTTTCGAGGTCATCTAGCTTTCCCTTCAGAAATGCGTTTTCGCTCTGCAGCGCTGCAAAGGCTGCTTCGGCGCTCGCCAGTCGGTCACTATAATCATTCAGGCCATCTTCAACCTTACGAATGCGTTCATCGAGCGACTCGTAATAAGACATAATTTGTTCCATGGTAGCATTCACTGGTGGCAAAGCATCTTCAAGTTCTCCTTGTAGGGCAGAATGCATCGCTTGAGTCAGGTCAGTAAAAGTACTAAAGGAAGCCTCTCGAGATCATCAGGTAGCGCAGATCCAGTACCGTGCAACGGCGCCATAACCGTAACATCGGCTTTCTTGCTTGAGGCTTCGCTTTTGCCCCAGTTTTACTTCGAAGATGCATCTTATTTGCCACTTCAAAGTCCAGCAAAGTCCTGGGTTGTTCACAATGTTAAATATTCAGTTATCTCGAGCATGCGGTAAATATAAACAGGTAGATTTTTAATAAAAATCAAGAGCCACAGTCACACGCACCTACTTAGTCCGTACTCAACCCGGAAGTTCCGCAAAAATTGTTTTTGATATGTGTCATTTCCAGCCCCTCAAAGAACTTCAGAATGATTAGCATCAATGTCACCGGTCGGTAGTTATTTATTTCTGAAGGTGTAGAGCCCATTGGCACAAGGATGTTGGTGGCTGATTTTAACTTGTGGCACAGTAGCCTGGATGACTGAAGTATTAAAGATGTTGATGAAGTCGTCAGTGAGCAGGTGTGCACAGTCCCTGAGTACTCGGCCAATGGTATTGGCTGGTCGTGTCGCCATATGGGGATTGACTGTCTGCAGAGTCCTTCTCACGACCTTCAGTCCACATTCTGTAAATCTGTGCCCATCAGTTTAGTACTATATCAGTTGCTACACAGCTGATCAACTAATTTCCAAACCATGTGAAAATAATTGATTTCAGTTCCATGAGTTTCAATTTTTTTTCATAATTATGTGTAAATAAAACTCACATCTTTGTCCACAAATCATGACTAGAAGAAAAGATTATTTCTTTACCCTATAGCAACCCACCGTGTTAGTCTCTGATTAGCTAACCTTACTAAGGTGAGAATGATTGAAAGAGACAGCAGGAGGTATTTCCTTCTGTGGAATCATGAGCTGCTCTGAAGAGCACCTTTGCAAATCCCAGTGTGTTTCCTCGAGCTATCAATTCAAATAAAATGTTTCACGGGATTTACAATTAGATTCATGCTTGGATTACAATTTTTTAAAATTTTCACAGGCAATTTGCAGTCAAAAAACTTTAATATGTTATGTAGAATAGCTTATCATGCACTCAACTCAGGAAAGATCCATGGAATATGAATTTGGTGGACAGTGGGAGGGATATGGTGTGGCCCATAAAGCCCCAAGCTGGCCTATGCATGTCCATGCAAGGTTCTGAGTTGGTAGAGCTGTTAGCCATCAGTTCTGTTAGCTGTTTACTGGAAGCCCCTTCATGGAACATGAGTGGTTATTGTCATTTAATGTCGTTCACATATTATGCTGTCCAACCATTTTTCCTAAACCAACAACTTTACATTGTCATGACTATACTTCTCACTTATCACCTACATGCCTTTCAGTTCATTCTCCCTGCCCCACTAAGTTATTTTCCTCCTCATCTGTCTTCACATGCTTGTACTCCTTCCATCTCCCCACCTTCTTATTCTAGCGTGTTCTTCTTTCCTTCCCAGTACTGATGAAGGGTTTCGGCCTCAAACATCAACTGTATATTGCCTCCATTCTATAGGCAGGGTACTGCCTGACTTGATGAGATCCTCCAGCATTTTACATGGGATTTCCAGCAGCCGCAGAAACTCTTGGATGTATACTCCAGCTGCCTTTCTGCTAACTTATCAAACCTGTCCATACATAATTGCAGATCTTTGTGTCTTTCTAGTAATCATCTATATGATGCAACAGACTTTAACAGCGAAGCTTTATAGAAACATAGGTGCATCAGAATAATAGATTCCCGTGAGTGTGTGTGTGTGTTGTACCTTTTATCCCACCAGTTACATTGCCAAAGAACTTTGAGAAGGTAGCAATGACAAGCCAGAGAACTAAAGGTCACTCAGGTTGTCATCACTAGTGGGGAATTCACTCAAGGGAAGTCTGAGCGACAGGATCTGGAGGAGTTAATGTGGCTTTATTTGTAGGAAGTCATGCTTGATGAATATTCTAGAATTTTCTGAAGAAGTAAACAAAATGGTAGTTGAGGGTAGAGCTGAGCCTTCGATTAGATCCCACATGGTAGGCTGACCTGAAAGTCCAGGAATCCAGACAAAGGCAGTTAGACGGATTCAAAACTGGCTCGGAGGTAGGAAGCACAGTGGTGGGTGAAGGATGTTTCTCAGAAAATAAGCTGGTCTAAAGGGATGTCTTTGTTTTCCGAGTCTCTGCCCACTGTTTCCAGCATCCCTCACGATAGGAAACACTACCTGCTCTCCACCTACTATGGCATTGATTCCATCATCCAAATCATTGACATATAACCTGAAAAGAAGTGGTCCCAACACCTACCCCTGTCGAACACTGTTATCCACTGGCAGCAAACCGGAAAAGGCCTCCTTTATTTTCACTCTGCCTTCTGTCAGTCATCCAATCTATCAATTTTTCCTGTCGAACCATGTCCTATAATTTTGTATAGCACCTTTATCTATGGCGTCTTGTCAAGGGCCTTCAGAAAATCCAAGTAAACAGCATCCACCGATTCTTTTTAGTCTATCTTGCTTAATATCTCCAAAAAGAACTCGAGCAGATACGTGAGGCAAGATTTCCCCTTCACTAAACCATGCTGAATTGGCCTGATTTATCATATGCCTGCAAGTACCAAATTCTTGACCAATTAGGGAAGTGCACCAAGGTGATTCAACACTACTAATTGTGAGGTGATGGACTATCAAAGTCAAACCAGCATGGGATTTATCTGTGAATGGTTGGGCATTTCAATCAGCTACGAGTGAATGGTTGATAATAAAACAGGAACCTCCCCACACCGGCTCTCCGGAAACAGTAGTTTATTTAATCTTCCAGGAATATATTCCTATGAGATTTGAAATCGAGACGGAACACATAATGAATTAATTGATATCGTCTGCACTTCTCAATTCGAGTTGCTGAACTGTTCCTGCTATTTACTTTCTTTCCAATAGAAATAACAAACACTTATAACAGTTAAATGTCAGGGAACTGCAGCGAATTATTCATTGTTTCCTTTTCAATGTCGTGAGGACTTGGTAAAATGCCAAACTAAGTTGAAGGAAATGTGTCTGTTACTGATAATCTGAATGATGTTTCCAGTGTTTACTCGCTGCATAGCAGAGAAGGAAACCGACAGAAAAGTCATGAATCACGGTCGGCATGCGGAGACTACAGGCATGCCCGGAAATTGAATTCTGTTATCCATATCGAAAAGAGGCGACTGTATTTCGAAAGTCTGTATTAATTTTCTCCCACATTGCAGCATATACTCCTCCACATCGTCTGCAGGCAAATACTGTCTCTCTGTTAATAACCCATTGCCCTCTACCATAGCCCGTCCACCCGACTAGGTAGAGTGCAGCTGCCAGACATCAAAGGCACTACCTCTTTCCAGAGCCCCCTGCACCTATAGAAAGAAGATAAGATTAGGGAAAAAAATCTTACCATCTACAACACAGGAACGGCCACTAACGGTCCACCTGTTTCTTAACAACAATCCTATTTCTCTGTATGAGGCTGGATTTCTTTTTTACCTTTCCTATATAGGCTTCTGTACAAATGTATTTTAAATGGTATAGTTGTGGCCACTTCTATCAGCTTGTTCCAGATAACCATCACCCTCTGTGTGAATACAGTTACCCTTCAGATCTCATTAAAATTTCCTCTCTCACCTTGAACCTGTGTTGTCTCATTCTAAACTTGACTGTCTTTGGAGAAACCGACCTTCTTTCCTCTCATAAATTCATGAGCATGCCCATGCCTGCAGCGTTTCATTGGGAACAATCTCAGCCTACCCAATCTCTGCTTGTAACTGGGGTCCTCAATTCCAGGTAACATCCCGTTGAATCTCTTCTGCTCTCTTGTACTACCTGATCCTTCCTGCAGCGTGGTGACCAGAACCATATACCGAAACTCAATGAGCAATCGATGCTTTCCTGTCCTGCCACATCCCATCATAAATGGCCCAGTATGAACAATTTAGTCCGGATAATTCGACCCTGAGCTATTCTTGTAACTATAATGTTCCTTCCACACAAAACTGATTTCCCACTGCCTCAGTTTTTGCCTCAAACCATGGAATACCATGAGCTAATCCAGGTCTATCTACAGATTGCCACAGAATGTTTTTAACGTATCAAATGACGGAAAATCAGTCTGTCTCTGTGTCCTACGTACGTCGAACATAGAATGGTACAGTACAGGAACCAACCTTTCGGCTTTTTATACCAAATTAAATCGTTTCCTTCTGTCTGCATATGATTCATAACATTCCGCTCACTGCATATGCGTGTGCCTGTCTAAAAGCCTCTTGAAGACCACTATAATGTCTCCATCACTACGCCTGGTGGCCCAACCCCACCCCTCGCCTTAAAGTCATTTTCTCTTGTATTCGACATTTCTCTCCGGGAACAGTCATTCTCGCTGTCATTCCTCTTATGAACTTATAAACTATCGGTCACTCCTCAACCTACTATGCTACAGAGAAAAAAAATGCAAATTTATGCAACAACTCCTTATAACTAATGTCCTCTGATCCATGCAGAATCCTTATAACTCCGCTTTTTCATTCTCTCCAAAGCATTCATATTATTTCTATAGTTGAGCCACAGACCTACAGAAAATATTGTCACCAAAATTTTATACATCTGCATCACGACTTCCTGGCTCTTACACTCAAGACCCCTAACGACGAGGCAAACATACTTTATCACTCTATCTAAATGCGGTGCAACTGTGGTATGGATTGGACCCCGAGAGTTGCTGTATCATTTCATATTAATCCGGCGGTAATATGGTATATACATTTTCATCTTTGTCCTAAAAAGATGATCGAAACTTTTGCAGAACTCTGTTGCTCTGCTGGAAAATCGAAACCCTCAATTTCTTCAGTATTTGGCTTCCAGTGTCGTCGAGATTCGCCACCTAAATACGGACCCGTGTTCATGAGATTTGACTGTCAACTATATCACTAATTCGTACATAGTAGTGCATTGTACTGCAAAAAGAACGAATTGTATTATAATATGCAATACAACTAACAAAAAGTTTGATAATAAATATACTTTTAACTTTGATTGGAAATCGCAACTTGTATATGACTTCAGGGTAATTGTGATGTCACAGTGCTGAGATATGATAAATTATATATCACAGCGATGACAGATAATTAAAGCTAAGGATTTTGAATCGAATTTCTTGCGTCCATGCAGCTTTTGTTTCAGATTTCATTACGTCTTCCAAAACTTGTTGCAGAAATTGAACACAGCGATATTGTCAAGGAACTAGCCCAAACCTGATATTACGAATTACTTTGATTCCCAGCATCTGCAGATTTCGCTTGTTCTTGATCATGAATTGGTGTTGTAGTTGTAAAGCTCGCAGGGTCGTATATTGGTGCTCAGTGACATTGCTGAGCACCAAGTCTTGCTGTCAAAATAATCTCAAAACAGATTTATCAAATAAAGTTATGCATCTTTTAAAGCAACACACACGCTGAACGAACTCAGAAGGTCCGACACCATCTATGGAAAAGAATAAACAGTCGAAGTTTCGGGCCACGACCGTTCGTCAGCACTGAGAAAAAAGGGAGAAGTTGCCAAAATAAAAAAAGTTAGTGGGTGGGGGGAGTGTATATATGCTAGGTGGAAAGTGATGGGTGAAGCGAGGTGAGTGTGAAAGGTCAAGGGCTGGAGAAGAAAGAATCTGATACAAGACGATAGTGGAGCACAGGGGGATGAAGGAAGAAGGAGGGGAGCCGGGGGAAGTAATAGGAAGGTGGGAAGAAGTAAACGGTCAGAGTATGGAGCAGTAGAATGGGAGTGGGGGTTTCTTTACAGAAACAAGAAATTGATATTCATGCCATCAGGTTGGAGGTACCCTGTAGGAATACGAGCTGTTGTTCCTCGACCCTGAGGGTGGCTTTATCTCGTCACGAGAGGAGGCCATGTATTGATACGTCCGAAAGGGAACCAATCTGGAATTCCTCTATTCCTCACTCTGATCTTTTACTTCTCACCTGCCTATTATTTCGCCCTGGGTCCCCTCCTCTTTCCCGTTCACCTATGGTCCATTCTCATCTCCTATTAGCTCCTTCATTCCCCAGTCCTTGAGCTTTTCCATGCACCTGGCTTCACTTATCATCTTCCAGCCAGCTTCTTTCTCCTCCCACCTTTTAGTTTTGCCATCTTCCCCCTTCCTACTTAGTCTTGAAAAAGGTCTCGGCCCATAGCGTCCACTGTTTATTCTATTCCTTCGATGCCGCAATATCTGCCGAGTTCCTCCAGCATTTTGTTTATGTTGCTATGGATCTGCAGACTTTCTCGCGTTTGTGTATAATTTATGTTTAATTTTATGCTCCTTGCGAATGTTTATACAATTTATGCCAATGAAGCTGCTGCAAATATTTTGCATTGAACCTGTACATACATGTTTTTGTGTATATGGCAATAAACTTGATTCTGTGGGTTCTACTAAAAGCGTGGCCGGTTCGGCTAGCACCAATTTACCATTCTTTTAGGCTTATGAAATATATTGCCTCCGTGTAGTGGGGAGATGAATTGCAGACTGACACTTCAATTACGATCTGCAGTTGTGATTTTTAAGCCTCTAATTTCTGTGTTTTTCGCTTAGATGCAATTTATTTCCATTAAAATATTAGTTAGGGGAATCTGTGACGTCTGGTGGACGTTCGAGTAATTCAAATAAACTTTGAATGGGTGGAAATATCATAGATATTCCATCTCCGATTTTAATTGATTTCCATTGACGTATGAACAGCCTAAAGCGAACCTCACTGGTTCTTGATCTGTGACCTCCCGTGGGATAACAGTGAAGGGTACATTCAGAAATTGGAGCTGAATAATTCGAGCGGGAGAGCCCCGAGACGCAAAGGGTGGACTGACCAGTTACATTCTCAAATGTAACAATCGGAGGGGAACTTGTTGACGTTGCGCAAGTTTCTCCATTGACAGCAATTTGTTCAATCAAGAAACTCGGCCAGGAAACGCAGGCAAATAAGATTTTGCATCATTTTGCGGTGACTCATTGTGAGTCTGAGAAACAGACGTTGGATTAAAATTCAACGGAGGCGTCTTTGGAGTGTCCTCGACTGTGTTTTGCTCTTTCATTCCGATGGGGAAAAAGAGTCTTTGCTATGGAGAAAATAAATACCTAGTGCTATTCCTATCAGCTGGATTTCGCTGTGCCATCTTTGGGGCTTTCGCAAAACAGGTAGAACACACTAATCTTTACTTTATAAGAACGGGATCACAGTCAGGATAAGGGTGTGAGGTTTCAAAATATATTGAGCAGAATGACTGGTCATTCGTAAATCCTGCGAATTTAAAAGTCAAGTACGAATGTTGTGAACAAAACCAGGAAGCGCAGATGTACAAAGTGGAAGTTGCATTGAATATCAGGTGAAGGAACAATTGAACTATTTAACTTCCAAATTCACAAGATACAATCGATGTCCATCGTACTTATTCTGGAAGCCAAAGGGTAATTGGGACACTGTTTGGCAGAAACCCTGTTGTTTATCCGCTGGAGCTGTTTGGATTTATCAATAGTCTGTCAACTTAACTGCCAACATCTCTCCTATCTAGATCCCCCGCCTAAAAAGTTTAACAATTTTGCAATCAGGATATTTAGTAGAATGTTATGGCTTATTGGCAGAGAAATCGAATTCAAAATTGGTCCTGCTTCAGGTTAATAACTAGTGTCAGAGCCAGCTTTACGATCACTGAAAAACCGAGGTGAAATTTGCTGTTATGCAGCAGTAGTACCGTACAAAGACATAAAGATCTGTAAATAGTTCAAAAATAGAAATAATGAGGTGGTGTCCGAAGTCCATGGATCGTTTAAATATCAGCGAAATAATACTTAGAGACCTGTACAGAGTATTACAGTCTTGTGGGAAAATGTTAATTCTTTGGATTTGAAACGTCGCTGACTGATAAATGGAATAGAAGAATTGTGACGTTTGACTTATGACGAAAGGTTGAACAGGTGAAACTTGTATCCACTGGACTTCAGAAAGGTAGCAGGGGAACCTTTACAAATGTTAGTTATATTCTTACCGCTAGATTTTATTTTCAATGTGTGCGTTCCTGCAATTTTGGAGTCTCGTCATGCTTTTCTTTCGCCCATATTGAATATCATGTGAATCCTGACTGTAACTAATATTCAGAGGGAAGCGTAAAACTTTCGACTCCAGGACATTTGAGAAGTATGGTAGGACTGTTTCCAATGCTACTTTTAATAACATCATGATAACAGTTTTCGTTAGGATCACATTATGCATTGTACCGCAATGTGATATGTACAGTATATACCATATCCGTTGCTATTCCTTTTCCTTTGAATTGCTTATGGCCTATCAAGGCATATGTAGATGTGTGTGTGCGTCCTTAACTCCTGGTGGAGTCGTCGGGGCACCGTCATGACAAGCTTTTTGCACCGATCTTCTTGGTGATTGCTCATTATACAGCGTGTCTTGGGCATCTGAAACCCATCCATATCCAGGTTTTTTGGAGAAAGCCCATGGATTCGAACTCGTGAGCCTTCACTCAGAAGTCCGAAACTGATGCCATTACGCCACCAACCGGCCTATATGTAGATCTCGTCTATTAAATCTAGAATTTCCCTGCATGAATTTTAGATTGGAATTTTATTTAAAATACAACTTATTCTGTAATGACCAAGTTCTTCATAAATCAGTGAAACATTTAGTTCTCACGTAGAAATAAAAAAGTTCTCAAGTGGAGAATGGAAAATGCAACTGAGATGTGTTGCTCGAGATGGTTTTTAGAAATGACATGGTTCTGCAATAACTCCTGCATGAGCGCGAGAAACATTTTGGGAAGTGTCCGTTGGAATACAGACTCTCTGACCGATTGTGGATAAGAAGAAATAAAAGGAACAATTAATATATTCGTTTCTAAAATTCTACCCTGAGAGAAGGACTTAAATGGGACAACATGGTACTTTACAGGAATACTAAACATTCCAGAAAATGACCTTCACATATCAAACTCTGTTTTGAAAAGTAATTACAGATGTAAAAGTAAAACCAACTAACGGAGGATCACGTTAAAACTCGTCGTCTAATAATTACTAGGGATTACTGTTCTGTGTTTTTGAATATTAAGAGGCGCAACGTTTTAAACATGGGCTTTCTTTCAGAGTAGAAAATTACAATGCTGTACTGAAAGGGTCATCGATTTTTTTCACAATAGAACCAGTTTCCAAACTGTTCATTAGAATTTCCCCTTACCTTTTCTTATTATAAAGAACATATTTTACTGTCATTAACTTAGCATTTGTTTTATAAAAGTCTATCCAGCAGCAATTGACAGTGCAGAATGAAATGTTCGGAACAGCCAAGAAGGGTCAAAACGCCTGTTTCTGTGCTGTAATGTTCTATGGTTCTGTGGTTGGGAGCAAGTGAACCAAAGTTGTTATAGATTTGCAGAGGCGATGTTGCATCCACTAGTTCACCTGCATTGACACAACACTACCTGTAAGTCAGAGATTGCGGTAAAGAGACAACCAGACCGAATGGTCAAAAGTGTGTATCAACACATCATTTCATTTGTAAATCATTTGGTCCTTTCTCAGTTGAAGGAATTTTTGTTGTGGTACGCACAATAGTCGAACCATTACATGCATATGCAATAGCGATAATACAGAGATATGAATTATCAATTGGCTCATATTCTTTGTATGCTTCCAATCAGCATCTGATCACTATATCTCAGATATGGAGGAGCTGGTGTATTTATCACTTCATCCGAATGTCGTGTCATTTGATGTGCTGTGAACCTGGAGTTGTATTGTCTTTTCAGATCATTTCCATTCAATCATATTCAAGTAACACTTAACCTAAAATGAGCTTATCACCTTCCATATATGTTCTGAACAGAAGGGAACGAGTCTGTCACCATGAACCCTGACAGTCTCCAGTGCAGCTGAATTACAGACATCAAGACGGATGCATGATGAGTCTTCCTGGTATTGTCCCTGACTATGTCTTGAGTTCTTGTGGGATTCAACTGGAAGACACACTTTCAAACATTTTTAACCTCTCCCTGCTCCAGACTGTGGTTCCTTCCTGCTTTAAGAAGACGCTATCATCCCAGTAACCTCCCTCTGCAAATAGCACGCCCCCCCCAAAGTATTGTCAAGATATTGGACATTATCAGCTCTTGCTCACAACGTCTGCATCCCAGTAAATCCCTTCTGCAAACAACCCCCCCCCCCCAAAAAAAAAAGGTATCAAGATATTGGATCTGACATCTACTGGGCTCATCCCTGGAGGATCTGTACAATACACGTATCTACATCAGACTATGTTTATTGAGTACAGTTTGCGTTCAACGCTATTATTCCAAATAAATTCAACACCAAACTCTGACGCTGGGAGTCAAAGCTTCCCTCTCAGTCTTCTGAGACTGGATGCTTGGCATCTTAACAAACAGACTACAGCTGTGAGGATAAGCGGCAAGATCCCTGCCATGATTATTCTAAACACGGGTGGTGGACGACGTTGTGTCGTCAGCCGCTTACTGTATTCCGTGACTGCGTGGCCAGATTCCGTTCTAACTACATCTACAAGTTTGCAGATGATATCACACGGTAGGCCACATAGCAAATAATGATGAGTCGGATTTCAGAAATCTGAATCAAAATCAGAATTATCACTACCATATGTCATGAAATTTGTTGTTTTGTGGCAACAGAATTGTCCAAGTTATACAAGAAACTAAAAGTTACGATAAAAATGAGATAAGTAAATAGTGCAAAAGAGGCTTAGTAAGTTAGTGTTTATGTTAATGGGCCATTCAGAAATCAGATGGAGGAGTGGACAAAGCTGTTTCTACAACGTCAATTGTGCATCTTTAGGCTCGTGTACCTTTACCCTGATGTTAGTAATGGGAAAAACTCATGTCTCGACGATGAGGGTTGATAGATGGAGTCTTCTCGAGATACAGTGTTCAGAAGATGTTCTCGATGGCAGGGAAGCTCTTGCCCGCGATAGAGCTGACTGCATCTACAAACATCTGTAGCCTCTTTCGATCTTGTGCATTGGAGCCTTCATAACAGCCGGTGATGCAAAAAGTCCTAATGCTCTCCACAGTACATATGTAGATATTTGCTCAAGTCCTTGACAACATTCCAAATCTCCCGAAACCCCTAATGAAGTATGGCCACTGGCTTGCTTTCTTTGTGATTGCTTTGTTATGTTGAGCACGGAATAGGTCGTCGGTGATGTTGATGCGCAGGAACTTGAAGCTGAGTTTGAGATGTTGATGCCGTGGAAGGTGAAGGAGACAGAGAGCTTAGTGGCATGGAGTCACGAGCAACATTTCCCTCAATAACAAGAAATCAAACAAGTTTTGTTTTCTTCAGAAAGGGAGGCGGTTCACACGCTCCTCTCTACATCAACTGCTGAGGATTGGAGCGCTGAGAGCTTTAGGTTCCGAAGGGAGAACATAGCGAACAGCCCATCCTGGCCCTACTACCTAAACACCAGACCCAGAAATCTCAGCAACGCCTCTACTTCCTCAGGATATACTAGAATTTAGCATGTTCCCGTGCATCTTGCCAACTTTTATCGAAGCATTATAAAAAGCATGCAGGCTGGATGTAATGTGCCTTTGTATGGCGATGTTCTATGTGTGAACTCAAGAAACTACAGAGAGTTCTGGACACAGCGGAGCACATCACGTGAATCACCCTCCCCTCTATGGACACTTGTCCATATGCCTCTCTGCCTCAGTAAAGCAACCAGCATAATCAACGAACCCACTCACCCCAGTCATGCTTTCATCTCCGCTCTTCCACTGGGCAGAAGATACCAGGTTCAAGAAGAACTTCTGTATCATTGTTATCAGATGACTGAATGGTATTAGATGGTGGACTTTTGATTTCACAATCTACCTTTTTGTAACTTTGCACTTTATTTAGTATAGGCGCTACACTTTCTATGTCCTGCAACACATTATTCTGCACTCCGTTATATTAGCTCATCACAATGTTGCTATGAATTAATCTGTATGGACGGTATGAAAAACAAAGTTTCTACTGTGCCTTGGTTTCTGTGGCAATAGTAAAACATCTTACCATTTTACAATTTAATTCTCTGGATTATACTGTGCATTGCTTCTCGCGATCCTATATTAAGCAAGTGCTATCATTCACTTGACTAAATAGAGAGCTTGAAAGTGTTTTGAAATTATCCGAACAGTTGTGTTGTCGTTCAAAAATCTGAATGTGGAGAGGAAGGAGCTTTTCTTAAAAAGGAGGTTGCAGGTCTTCAATCTCCTGTACCTTCTAGCCTACGCAACACACACAAGTTGCTGGAGGAACTCTGCAGGCCAGTCAATATCTATGGAGAGGAATAAGCACTCTATGTTTCCAGCCGAGAACGTTCATCAGGACTCGAAAGGAAGGAAGAAGAAAACGGATTAAGAATATGAGGGAGGGCAGTGGAATGAGTACAAGCTGGCAAGTGGTAGGTAAGACTAGATGAGAAGGCAGTTGGGAGAGAGGGGAATGGGCGATGGTGAGAAGTTTGGAAATGTAAAAGACTGAAGAGGAAGGAGTCTGATAGAAGCGGACAGTGGACCATGGAAGAGAGCGTTAGAAGAGGGGAGAGGCTGGTGAGGAGAAGAGAAAACATGAGGGGGGAACCAAAATGGGGAATCAAAAGAGACATAAGGGGAGGTTGGTGAGGAGAGATTACCGAAAGATAGAGAAATCGATGTTCCTGACATTAGGGTGGTGGTTACCCAGAAGGAGGTGTTGTGTCTCCTGACTGAGTGTCCCCTCATTGTGGCAGTAGTGGAGGCCATGGGCAGACATGTTGCAATGAGAAGTCGAATTGAAATGAGTAGCCACCGGTAAACACCGCCTTTTCTGGCAGACGGAGTGAAGGTGCGAAACAGTGCCATAACCTACGTCGAATCTCACTCATTTCAATTCGACTTCTCATTGCAACATGTCTGCCCATGGCCTCCACTACTGCCACAATGAGGGGACACTCAGTCAGGAGACACAACACCTCCTTCTGGGTAACCACCACCCTAATGTCAGGAACATCGATTTCTCTATCTTGTGAGATGTGAGAAGGTTGCAAGTTGAGTACCAGCTATAGTAGAAGGCCCAGACCACCTCGTAGGTGAAGTGTCGCCTCACCTGGTAGGGCTGTTTTGGAGCAGTGAATGCTGGCGAGGAGGCAGGAGTACCTGTTGCGGAGATAAAAACCTGAAGGATGTTTATTGGGGAGGGACGATTTAAAGAGGGAGTCAGATGGAGACTTCTTCTTCAGGTAACTTGCTATAGAAGACTTCATCCTTTTATCTCTTTTATCTATCATCTCCTAGCTTCTTACTTCATCCCTTTCCCCCTCCCCATCTACCTTACCCCTCATCTGTTTTCTTGTATTACCTGCCAGGGTGTACTCCTTCCCTCTCACTCTCCTCCTTATTCTGGCTTCTTCCCTGTCGGTCTGAAACTTCAATAGTTTTTCATCATCATATATGTTACCTGACCTGTGGAGTTCCTTCAGCATTCTGTGTGCGCTGTTTGAAAATTGTTTTGTTTTCTTATCAACTCCTCAACTGAAAAGTGCTCCTACCTTCTCATAATCATGGTTTCATCCTCTATTCGGTGCGATACAATTTTAAGGCGGTGGAAGAAGTCAGACAGGAAAAGTGAACATTTAATGTTTAAATTTGTATCGCACCAAATACTGTAGGAAACCTGACTGACATCTTAAGAAATTCCTTCCATTGGAAATCAAATTGAAACGTCACCATTGAATCCTTCTCCACATATGCTTTTGTGTTCTGTCGCATCATATTCTTTTGATCCCAAATGTGGGAAAGTTTATTGTTGGCCAGATGTTAAGGCAGCAAACATGTATTAACAAATGCTGAAGTTCACAGAGTCTGGTAATTCTTTGAAAAGTAACAAATCAAACCGTGTCAGGTCGCTCTGCTTCTGTAAGAGGCACAAACAGGATGTACGGTGAACAATCGTTTATCCGATCTATAGTTTTGTTTCATTTATGGGTATATTTTTCCTATGGGAGTTCAATGTTGAATTGGTGGAATAATATCGGTAGCCAATTGTGTATAAAATTTCCAGTCCGTTGTCTTTTCTACAGTTTAGAAGAATAAGATTGATTGCATTAAAGAGTCAAATTGAATAAAATTTTATACAAAAACCAATGCTAATGCGGGATTTTATAAAGTGATATGAGTAAAATTTAGGAGATAGTTTTCTATTTCTTTCTCTCACAAGTTAAAACAAACATTGCCTTAATGATTCCTGTGAATTTTGGGTGGACTGAGGCCAATTGGTTTTATTTGTTAGATGAAAGTGTCTGTATTTATGAAATAATGCAGACAAATGGAAAGAGAATACAGACAAAAATGCTAAAAGCCTCGCCTTTCTATACCAGCATTGATCAATGGATGGCAGTAATGGGTGTACTTGAAATGAAATATCTTCTAGTCAATAAATTAGAACTGGAGATCCCAAATTAGAATTATTATGGTTTCAACATTTTTTCTGGTTGGATTCAATGAATATGGATTATTATCTGCTAAAGACAAGGAGTATAGATAAGTCCTGGTCAAGAAGTTCAATTTATGGCACCGACACTAACTAGGAAAGGACAGCAGATATTCTTTCCAAAAGGACACGAGCAAACCAAACGTGTATTTCATCTCCCGATGAAGGGTTTCGGCCTGAAACGTCATCACTACCTCCTCCCATAGATGCTGTCTGACCTGCTGAGTTCTGCCAGCATTTTGTGTTTTTATTTTTTGTGTATTTGTTCCGTATTTTTTTGCTCATTCCTTGTGTTCTTCTAAAGCTAACTTTAAAATAAGGACGTTCATTTTTACTGAGATGATTATCTCAATTTCTCGAGTTGCCATGGTTGGATTCCAACTCATGTCGTTGGCTGTTAATGCAGTGGCAGATATGTTTTGAAATTAGCTCTTTCCATGCTATCAAAGCTCTGCTATTGTTTTTTTCATTCACCTAATTCCACAGCAACACTCCCAAACCTAATCCCGGCAACACGCATTGAATGCAGAAGGAACTTGACAAGCTAGGTAGCATCTATTGAAGGGAAATAAACAGTATCTACGCTTTTTCCGTTTTCTGGTGCAGCTCCTTTCTTATTCTATTTACCATGCACTGCGTCCATACAGTGTGCGGGATTGCCATGGACTCTTTGGTCTCACAAGCACGTGAACGTCTAATGTTATGTCAGTGCCACTTGTCTTTAATTCATTGCGAGAAAAAATTCTAACGTTCCAGAAACACAACCCGATGAAACTCACCCTCATTTCCAGCAAGCATATTTTCCTCTCGGTTCATATACATGCTAATATTGCCCAAGTGTATCTCATCGTGCTGTCTTACTGTCTAGACAGGTAGATGGAGGAATTTATGGTGGGAATTTATATGGGAGGCAGGGTTTAAGGGTCGGCACAACATTGTTGGCCGATGGGCCTATACTGTGCTGTACTATTCTATGTTCCATGTTCTCAATTCTGTTACCTGCAAACTGCTGAACACCTTCTATGTTCACCTTGACAAATTGAAACTGATCTTAAAAGTTCAAAAACATCTCGTAAATCATGGAGGAACTTGCAACCACCTAATAAGGATAACTGCAGAGAAAAGGGTTGGATGTTCAGATTCACCTGAAGGGGAAGAAGTGCAGTGCACCTGTTGGTAGAGGTGGCGGATAAATGAAGAGGAGAGAAAATGCAAAGCTAATTTTCTTCTATTTGAATGCAAGGAATCTAATTACTGAGGTAATTGAAGACAACATTTTAATTCAGACTTTGATTTTGATTAAGATTTTATTTCCTTTATTGTCACACGATTGAAAATTGGGTAATTTGGCAACAGGGTATAAATCTTTTTTTTCAATTAAAACAAGAAGAGATGCCAAAGAGGGTGTGGTACTTCAGTTTTGTAAATCTTGGATTGATAAACTTGGAAATGGTGTGTGTGGGGATGGAGTTGTTGGGGTCAGCGGATCAGTCAGGGGTACCGGTTATGTCAAGGGCAGATCTCAGTGATGAATCTGTATTTATTTTAAAGAAGGCAATTGTGTATCAGAACATAGGACATAGAACTTAGAAGAGTACCAAAGGAACCGGTTATTCAACCCACAATGTTGTGTCGAACCAGCTACAAAACAAATCAAAAACACCCGAACACTCATCCCTCCTACCTACACTATGTACATATCCCTCCATCTTCATTACATCAATGTGCCGTTCCAAACATCTCTAAAAAGCCTCTACTGTATTTGCTTCTACCACCACACCAGGCAGCACATTCCAGGCATCCGCAACTCTCTGAGTAAACAAATTACCTCTCACATTTCCCTTGAACCTTGCCCCTCTCAGCTTCAATGCATGCCCTCGGGTATTAGACATTTCAACACTGGGGACCAGAAACTCTGTATATTCCATCTATGCTCTTCATAATCTTGTAAACCTCTCTTAGGTATCCCCTCAAGTTCTGACCTTCCAGAGAAAATAGCTAAGTTTATCTCGCCTCTCGTCAAAGCTCTAATCCAGGCAGTATCCTGGTAAACCTCTTCTGCACCCTCTCCAAAGCCTCAGCATCCCTTCTATAGTGGGTGAACTGAAATGCACACAATACTTCAAGTGTGGCCTAACCAGAGTTTTATAGAGTTGCAACATAACCTCCTGACTTTTGAACTCAATGTGATGACTAATTTGAGCAAGCATTCTATATGTCTTATCAACTGTGGGTCCACTTTCAAGTAGATATGAGCTTGGATCCTAAGATTGCTCTGCTCATCGACATTGTTGAGGACCTTGCATTTGTCCTACCGAGGTGATACTCTTCACATTTATCTGGGTTAAACTACATCTGCCATTTCTTAGCCCATGTCTGCAACTAATACATATCATGCTGTATTCTGCCAGTCTTCTACACTATCCACAACTCCACCAATCTTGTTATCATCCACAAATTTACTGACGCACCAACCTACATTTTCATCTAGGTCCTTTGTATATATTACAAACAGCTGAGGTTCCAGCACAGATCCCTGCGGAACTCCGATATTACAGACCTCCAGCTCGAACAAGCTCCTTTGATCACTCCCCTCTCTCTTCTATGTGCAAGCTAGTGCTGAATCCAAACAGCCAATTCACTGCGCAAACCATGCATCTAATCTTCTGGTTTAGTCTTCATGAGGGACTTTGTCAAAAGCCTTACTAAAAACCATGCAGACAAAAGCCACTGTCCTACCCTCAGCAATCTCTCTCGTCATCTTGTCCAAAAAAACTCAATCAAGATGATAAGGCACGATCTGCCACAAGCAAAGCCATGCTGGCTCTCCCTAGTTAAACCATGGGTTAACCGAAGCTCATGTATCCTATCCCTAAGAATTTTCTCAAGCAATTATCCTACAACTGATTTGAGACCCACCAATCTATAGTTCCAAGGATTTTTCCTTGTTCCATTCTTAAAAAGAGGTACAACATTATCCACTCATCGGTCCTCTGGGACCTTGCGTGTGGCTAGAGAGGACATAAAGGCACTTGTTAAGGGCCCAGTAATCTCGTCCCTTGTCTCCTTCAAAAGCCTGGGGTAAATCCCATCAAGCTCTGACCTATCCACCTTTATAGTCATTAGAAGGCTCAACATTTTCTCTCCCTTGAACTCGAAACGCCCTGAAGTGTTTATACACACAGTCCTGACCTCCTGGTCCTCCATATCTTTTCCCTTAGTAAATACTGAAGCAAAGTACTCATTAAGAACCGCACTCCAATTTCCCCCAGCCCACTTTATCCATGACTGGTTCCTCCCTCTCCCTAGTTATCCTTTTACTATTGATCTATGTATGGAATACCTTGGAATTTATCTTAATCTTGCTCGTCAGGGACATTTCATGGCTCTTCGGCTTCTTTATACTCCTCATGTGTTTTTCTTTACCCCGACTTACAAAGCTTTAAATACTTTTTCCTTTTCTTCTTGACTTAGTTCATCACCTCTATGAACATGGTGTTCTTAACTTTCCATTCCTGTCCTTCCTTCTGATGGGAACACACCTTTCCTATACTCTGTGCAATTGATCTTTAAACCCTCCTCCACATGTCTGATCTGGGCTTGCGAGAGAAAAGGTTTTCCCAATTAAAGCTTTTTAGTTACTGGCTAATGCTCTCGTCATTTGTCCTACTCCATTTTAAAACTTTCCCAGAAGGACCACACCTATTCCACAGCTAGCTTGAAAGCTAAGGAGTTGTGACTACTGTTATCTAACTGTTCAACGACTGAAAGATCAGTCACCTGGCCAGACTGATTCCCAACACGAGTTCCAGTATTGCTGCTCCGCTCGTTCAACCGCCTACATATTGATTTAGGAAACCTTCCTGGATACACTTAACCAATTCAACCCCATCTAAATCCCTTACAATAAGAAGGTCGAAGTTTACACTCGGGACATTGAAATTTCCCATGACAGCAACCCTATTATTATTACTACATATTTCCTTAATCTGGTTGCATAACTCTTCCTCAACTTCCCGGTGCCTATTCGGGGATCTGTAGTACATTCCCATCAGTGTGATTGCACCCTTCCTATTCCTGAATTCCACCTAAATGGATTCAGTATCTGACTCCTCTGAGTGCAACTGTGATATTAATAGTGCAACTCCACTCACTCGTTTACCTCCTCCTCTATATTTTCTAAAACTTCGAAAACCTGGTACATTAATCATACAATCCTTCTCCCTTCTCAGCCAAATTTCAGTAATGGCTTCAGCATCGTAGTTCCATTTACTGATCCATGCTCTAAATTCATCATCTTTACCCACAATGCACCATGCATTAAAAAATACACAATTCGAACTATCTGACCCTATGTATTTCGACTTTCAGTAATTTCCCTGACATTTACCTTCTGGTTCGATCCTTCCCTTACTGACCTGCGTATCCGTTTCCCAGCCCCTGCAAAACTAGTTTCAGCTCTCCCAAGCAGCAGCAACAAATTTTTGGGGCCAGTATATTGGTTTCGCTCCAGTTCAGGTGCAATTGGTCTGACTTGTACAGGTCACCCTTTCCTCAGAAAAGGTTCCAACTTGAACTTGAACTCTTGTCCTTTGCACCATCTCTGCAGCCACTCACTCATACGTGCTGTCACCCATTTCGATGTCATTGTTGTCAACATCCCCCACGAGCTCCGGCTGTTCCCTCTTTTGCTTGACAATATCTTGCAGCCGTAAGATGCATCATGGAGCCCAGTAATTGGGAGGAAATACACCATCCTAGAGCCTTGGTTTGTGGCTACAGAATCTATTTTCTCTCTCCCTAACTATCGAGTCCCCTATTACAACAGCAGTGCCTGACTTTATGCTTCCCTGTCAGGCCTCAGAGCCGGCCACGTTGCTGCTGTCACTGTGCCGTGATCCGATGGCCACCCACACCCAGTAGTATACAAAGGAGGGTACTTGTTGCTGAGGAGAATGGCCACAGGGGAACACTGCACTGACTTGCTAATCCCCTACCTCTCCTGGTGGCCATAAGTATACTGTCCAAAGGCTATACACTGGGTATGAACATCTCTTTAAAGTCTCGTTTGTAATATCTTCAGCCTCCAGAATGGTCTTGATTACATCCAACTCTAGCTCCAATGGGCGAGGTACCATCATAAATATGCTTGACATTGACGTCAGTAAGGCCAGTAAAAGGTCCATTTTAGGAATGTAATCTAAAATGTTAAGGCCTATTTGATTCAGGGAATGGTGTTAAAATGGAGATTTCGGGTGATCTCAGAAGGGTTTTTCTGTGATTTGACAGACAGACAGACATACTTTATTGATCCCGAGGGAAATTGGGTTTCGTTACAGTCGCACCAACCAAGAATAGTGTAGAAGTATAGCAATATAAAACTATAAATAATTAAATAGTACGAGGTAAATTATGCCAAATCGAAATAAGTCCAGGACCAGCCTATTGGCTCGGGGTGTCTGACACTCCGAGGGAGGAGTTGTAAAATTTGATGGCCACAGGCAGGAATGACTTCCTATGATGCACAGTGTTGCGCTCAGATTTTTAGAAGGTGCTAATTGGTACATGAATTGGAATTGGTACCCGGAATATTTGTGTTTTCAATAATATGAATGGCATGACTGTT
This sequence comes from Hemitrygon akajei, assembly GCF_048418815.1. Lineage (NCBI taxonomy): Eukaryota > Metazoa > Chordata > Chondrichthyes > Myliobatiformes > Dasyatidae > Hemitrygon > Hemitrygon akajei. The sequence goes on along the minus strand of NC_133148.1, from coordinate 15,711,499 downwards.
CATTAGGAGTTAGTGTTAAATTACAAAGTCTAAGTTTCGAAGCAAATTTATTATAAAAAAAATATATATCGGCATATACGACTCTGAGATTCGTTTCCTTCTGGGCATTCTCAGTAAATCCAAGAAACAAAAGAATCAATAAAAGATTGTACCCGACAGGACGAACAGCCAGCCAATGTTCAAAATGGACCAAACTATGCAAATACAAAAGAGAGAAATAAAGAAATTATAATTAACATCGGTAGCTGAGCGAAGGGCGCTGAGTAGGCTACGGTCAATTCTGGATAACTCTGAACATCCTCTACATAGCACCATCCAGAGACAGAGAAGCAGTTTCAGCGACAGGTTACTATCGATGCAATGCTCCTCAGACAGGATGAAGAGGTCAATACTCCCCAATGCCATTAGGCTTTACAATTCTACCGCCAGGACTTAAGAACTTTTTAAAAGCTATTATTAATGCTTTTTGAGATAGTGATTTAGATGCATATCATATTTTTACTGAGTTAAGTATTGTATGTAATTAGTTTTGCTACAACAAGTGTATGGGACATTGGAAAAAAGTTGAATTTCCCCATGGGGATGAATAAAGTATCTATCTATCTATCTATCTATCTATCTATCTATCTATCTATCTATCTATCTATCTATCTATCTATCTATCTATCTATCTATCTATCTATCTATCTATCTATCTAATGATAATGATAAGAGTCCTTGAAAGTAAATCATTGGGTTGTGGGAACGGTTCAGTGATGGGGTGAGTGAAGCTATACCAAATGGTTCAACAGCCTGATGGCTGATGGACACTAACTGTTCGTGAACCTGTTGGCGTGTGTCCCGAGGCTCCTGTACCTTCTTTCTGAGGGCAGCAGCGAGACGAGAGCATAGTCCGGGTGACGGGGGTCCTTGATGATGGATGCTGCCTTCTAGTGAGAGTGCACCGTGTAGATGTGCGCTATGTTGGGGAGAGTTTTACCCTTGATAGACTGGGTCATATCCATTACCTTTCGCAGGGCTTACCGGTAAAGGACGTTGCTGTTTCCGTACCAGGTCGTGATGCAACCAGTCAATATACTTTCCGCCACACATCTACAGAGTTTGTTAAATTTTCAGATGACATGGCGAATCTTCTCAAATTAAAAACCAGCGGAGGCACCTCATACTACCGAAGTGAGAATTTAAAATTCTGATTGAGCCAGGTACTCAATCTGTGGTCTGTGAGATTTCATGAAGGTTCATCCATGTGTTGATGGTCAAAGCGAACATAGAAGGCATTGAGCCCCTCTGGGAACTAAGCTTTTGTCAGTAACACCAATTGAATTTTGTCTTTTTGTGTGTTTAGCCCCTAACCGTCAGTCTGTGAGTTTGTATTGCCATGTGCTCTTGTTTGTTTTCACGCCCCATGTGCTTCTGTCCCCGCTCCTGCTCTACTCCTGCCTCTGTATCACTGAGTACTCCACCTCTTACCTCTTTCTCATAATTACCTGTTTTGCTGTTTTACGTAACCCGTAACGGGTTAAAAGGACCAGCAGAAATGGAACACACCTGGAGTCTGAGTCTTCTGTTGCAAACTCTATTTTATTAGTATCTACGTAAAATAATAATATAAAACAAGATAAGGCAAACAGGTTAGCAGAGTTTATGCATATATAAGCGAGTAAATAAAGTTCCCAAACTTCTCCAAGCTCAGGTGGTTAATGATTCAGTCTTTCGATGGTATAGGTATGAAGTCAGTTTAGTTCGTAATATTGAGTTGAGTAGATTGAGGAGAGGGAGGGAGGGAGGGGGGAGAGAGAGAGAGAGAGAGAGAGAGAGAGAGAGAGAGAGAGAGAGAGAGAGAGAGAGAGAGAGGAGAGAGAGAGAGTGAGAGAGAGAGAGAGAGAGAGAGAGAGCGAGAGAGAGAGAGAGAGAGAGAGAGAGAGAGAGAGTGGTAACGGAGCTATTGGCATTGGTTAATGGTTAAATTGTCTCTACATTGGAGGCATATAAAATTTAAAAAAAAAAACACGTTTAAGATAAAAGATGTAAAAGGGTAAAAGGATTTCGAGGGATTTGGAGAGATTTTTCCTCTAAGGAAATGTCCATTACCTAGAATTCAGTGTCCAAATGGAGCGGTGAAACAGAGTCGTTGACAGCATTTAAAATGTATCTGGAGGAGCACAGGAATGACCTCTGCGGCTCTGAGCCGAGTGCTGGAGGGTGTGATTAATACGGACATGTACTCACTGGTTAGCATGGACATAACATTGCTTCCAACATTGGCACCAAGCATGACCTTGAAAGAAGAACGTTGAAAGAACGACCTATAGGTTTTGTGCATAATGACGGCACTGTTGGAAAACAAATTGTCTAGTCTAGTAGTCTCTTAAACTTCACTAGTGTATCTGCCTCCGTCACTGACTCAGGCAGTGCATTCCACTCACCAACCACTCTCTGAGTGATAGACCTTCCTCTAATATCCCTCTTGAACTTTCCTCCCCTTACCTTAAAGCCATGTCCTCTTTTACTGAGCAGTGGTGCCCTAGGAAACAGGTGCTGGCTCTCCACTCTGCCTGTTCCTCTTAATATCTTGTACACCTCTATCATGTCTCCTCTCATCCTCTTTCTCTCCAAAGAGTAAAGCCCCAGCTCCCTTAATCTCTGATCATAATCTATTCTCTCTAAACCAGGCAGCATCCTGGTAAATCTCCTCTGTACTCTTTCCAATGTTTCCACATCCTTCCTATACTGAGGCGACCAGAACTGGACACAGTACTCCAAGTGTGGCCTAACTAGAGTTTTATAGAGCAGCATCATTACATCGTGTCTCTTAAACTCTATCCCTCGACTTATGAAAGCTAATACCCCATAAGCTCTCTTAACTACCCTATCTACCTATGAGGCAACTTTCAGGGATCTGTGGACATGTACCCCAAGATCCCTCTGCTCCTCCACACTACCAAATATCCTGCCATTTACTTTGTACTCTGCCTTGGAGTTTGTCCTTCCAAAGTGTACCACCTCACACTTCTCCGGGTTCAACTCCATCTGCCACTTCTCAGCCCACTTCTGCACCCTATCAATGTCTCTCTGCAATCTTCGACAATCCTCTACACTATCTACAACACCACCAACCTTTCTGTCGTCTGCAAACTTGCCAACCCACCATTCTACCCCTACATCCAGGTCGTTAATAAAAATCGCAAAAAGTAGAGGTCCCAGAACAGATCCTTGTGGGACACCACTGGTCACAACCCTCCAATCTGAATATACTCCCTCCACCACGACCCTCTGCCTTCTGCAGGCAAGCCAATTCTGAATCCACCTGGCCAAACGTCCCTGGATCCCATGCCTTCTGACTTTCTGAATAAGCCTACCATGTGGAATCTTGTCAAATGCATTACTAAAATCCATGTAGATCACATCCACTGCACTACCCTCATCTATTTGCCTGGTCACCTCCTCAAAGAACTCTATCAGGCTTGTTCGGCACGATCTGCCCTTCACAACGCCATGCTGACTGATCAGACCATGATTCTCTAAATGCCCAGAGATCCTATCTCTAAGAATTTTTTCCAACAGCTTTCCCACCACAGACGTAAGGCTCACTGGTCTATAATTACCTGTACTATACTTACTACCTTTTTTGGACAAGGGGACAACATTTGCCTCGCTCCAATCCTCCGGTAACATTCCCGTGGACAATGAGGACATAAAGATCCTAGCCAGAGGTTCAGGAATTCTTCCCTTGCCTCGTCGAGCAGCCTGGGGAATATTCCGTCAGGCCCTGGGACTTATCCGTCCTAATGTATTTTAACAACTCCAACACCTCCTCTCCCTTGATATCAACATGCTCCAGAACATCAACCTCACTCATATTGTCCTCACCGTCATCAAGTTCCCTCTCAGTGGTGAATACCGAAGAGAAGTATTCATTGAGGACCTCGCTCACTTCCACAGCCTCCAGGCACATCTTCCCACTTTTATCTCTAATCGGTCCTACCTTCACTCCTGTCATCCTTTTGTCCTTCACATAATTGAAGAATGCCTTGGGGTTTTCCTTTACCCTACTCGCCAAGGCCTTCTCATGCCCCCTTCTTGTTCTTCTCAGCCCCTTCTTAATCTCCTTTCTTACTACCCTATATTCCTCAATAGACCCATCTGATCCTTGCTTCCTAAACCTCATGTATGCTGCCTTCGTCCACCTGACTAGATTTTCCAATTCGCTTATCACCCATGGTTCCTTCACCCTACCATTCTTTATCTTCCTCACCGGGACAAATTTATCCCTAACATCCTTCAAGAGATCCTTAAAATTCGACCACATGTCCATAGTACATTTACCTGCAAAAACATCATCCCAATTCACACCCGCAATTTCTTTTAAATGTCGAGACACTCGAATTCCTTCACAGAACGTTACGGTTTCTTAACATGGCCGCTATCTTTTAAAAAAAACTACCAATTGCTCTAGTTTATGTAAATATCTTCTGATGAATTTCAGTATAAATTGATTCCGATTCTGAGTAGCACACTGAACGTAGAACATGGACACAGATTGTGCAGCCCTTGGCCCAAACGTTGAGCTGATCTATATAAATCTTCTGCACGATCAAGTCCATAACCCTTCATTTACTTACATGGACAGTAGATTCTGCTTATTTTGGACATTTCGGGGCCAGTACAGTTTGGTCCAATTGAGTGGCCAAACTGGGGAAGTTTCGTGGAAATACTTTAAAACATATAAGAAAAGACAAACTACGATTTAAATGAGTAACAAATTATTTAAATGGAATACATAACAAATTAGAGCATTAATAATACTACTACAGTACTATAAAATTTTATTTCCTAATGGATATAATCGTAGGAGTTCATCAAAGGGTATGCTGCCCTGTTCATTTGATTTACTGTGAACATAACAGCGCAGGCACCTCGACGATTGCATGCTCAAAGCATTCAAGATAATTGTCCAAACCTTCAAATTCTTCGTATTTTCGAATTGTTGAATTAGACAAATCGTTTCATTTTCACTCCCGGCCGTCTCCATGGCTGAATTTTTGAAACCGCAGTGAGCAAAGCCGTTCCAAATTGTTTTCCTGCTTACTTCTGACCATCTAACAGTGACAAAAAGCACTGTTTCATGGACAGTAACACACACAACAGACGCTAATAAAAACTGTTCAGTCTAAGGACAACATTCGCCTCACAAATGTACGGTACTGACGCTAGTTAGAAACTTTGGCAACAGTGTCGTGGCTCGGTTAACTTACATAGTGTGCCAGGTTAATGAAGGGAAACGGGACAGTGTTCTTTCGAATAAATTTTGTTCCTTCAGAATTGTCCCAAATAAGCTGCTGCCCCGATTAACCAATGGCCCATTTGACCGTAATCCACCGTATGTGCCGATCTAAGAGTCTCTAAATGTTCCTGCTTTATAAATGTTCCTCTTGACCACCATCTCAGGCAGAACTTTCCAGGAAACCATCAATCTCAAAGTAAACATCAAAACAATCTCTCACATCTCTCCGAAACTTTACTCCACTCTGCTTCAATATATCCTCTCGTACTGGCCATTGCCTCGCTGAGAAATAGGGCTCTCTATGTTTCTCGTACCCGGAAACGCCTCTCATCCACCTTTGCTCCAAAGAGGAAAACCCTATGTCGCACAATCTCTCTTCATAATGCATGCTCTCCAATCCAGGCTGGATTCTGATAAATTTCCTCTGCACCCTCACTAAAGCTTCCAAATCCTTCCTAAACTGAAGCAAGCAGATCTGAACTTGCTTTATTATCCGAAAGATGTGGAAGCTTTAAGTGCGGTGTGTCCAGAGTTTTATAGAGATCCAACATTAGCTCGCAACTCCTGACCAAAATCCTCAGTTCAACGACCATCTGCCATTTTTCCACCCAGCTCTGCACTCTGCCTGTATCTCGTTGTTGCCTATGACAACCTTTTACACTAATAACAACACCGCCAACGTTTGTGTCATCTGCAAACTTACTAACTCACCCTTCCACATCCTCATCGAAGTCATTTGAAATAAAACACAAAAGGTTGGTGTCACAGAACAATCCCTGCGGAACACCACTCGTCACCAACCTCCAGGGACACTACCCTCCATGTTCCACCACGCTCTGACTTCTACTGGAAAGCCAAATCTATTTCGTGCAGCTAAGCCTCCATGGACCTCACGCCTCACGTCTGTCTGGAAAAGCCTGCCTTGAGGAATCTTGTCAAATACATTTCTAAAATCCATATACAACACATGCACTTCTCTACCTTCATCATTTTGTCATAACCTTCAAACATGCTCGTGAGGCGCGATTTCCCCCTCAGAAATCCATCAAAGTTTCGTAACAAAAATTCCACCGCATCTTGTTGTGACCGAACGTATGAACCAATGCACGAACTTTTTAAACTTCACTTCATTCGCTCATGTTATGTTTTTGTGATAGAAATTATTTTAACGCTGACTTTCATACGGCAGTATTTGATAATAGTTTCAATGAGAAAACCATCATTTTGATGAATATCTTCAAATATCAAATAGTATATTACGAAGCGCATCGCAACAACAGTTTATATCTATATGCTACTAAAATTCTCGTGCTCTGTTTGTCTGTTTGTGAGCTCCAATAAGCCCAAACGGTGCATTACTGCGGCACTTTTTTGACTAAATCGACTTAACTTACAAAATGCATGTAAAGTTCAGGGTTGCATATTCGTATAAAATTGTTCACTCGTCAACCCGAGCAGATTCCAGCTTTACTGGAAACCGGGACGCGACACCACAACGCATGCGCACGGCCAACCTTAGCAGCGCCTCCCGATGCTCACAGCAGCGACACCAACCGCAGCAAAAGGGCAGGGCAATCACGTCCATTTAGGAGAGCGCCAACCACACCATCAAGTAAAATCAGCATCCTGGAGGCTTTGGTGTTGCTGCTTCGTATCTTCTATCAAGCATGAGGGTAAAAAATATGGACAGCCTAATTATGCCGCGTGGAAAGAGAAGGGAGACATTATGGTCAAGAGATGACGCCAAACGTCGTCGGGAAGCGCAAGGAGAGGGAGAGAACAAGACTCAAGCCAGGGCCGCATGACTCCAGGATCAAAAAGTCAGGACAAAAAAGATGAGAGAAGAAGAGACAGAGGAAGAGAGGTATGCACGTCTGCAAAATGACAACAATAAGCACAGAAGGAGGAGAGAACAAGAATCGGTCAGGCCGGGCCGCACGAATCCAGGATCAGAGAGAAAGAACAAATGGTAGAAGAGATGAAGAGACGAAGGATGAAAGGGCTGCGCGTCTCCAGAATGACAAAAATAGGCAGAGAAGGAGGAGAGAAGAAGAGACAGAGGAGAAATTAAAACGTTAGAGTATTCTTGAAGTGTGGCAGATCAACCAGAAATGTAGTCATCAAGTGTCCTTCGTTAAACGAGGAGGAGCTGTATTTGTCTTGCTACGCGTCTTTCTTCTTTAATAAATTGAGTTTTTCTTCTTTAGTTTCCAAAGGACATCACATCAGACTGCACTACCTTCTCTCAAAGGGTGCCCCTACGTTATTTCCATTATTTAGTTCCGAAGTGCCGCTCGTTCACTTTAAGTTAAGTATGGTTAAAATTTATTTAGATGTTCTGATACATTTAAAACGTTTGTTTGGAAAACTCCTGATTACATTTCATCGACAACGATAAGCAAACATCTTGATTTAAATCTCTCCTGATGAAGGGTTTCGGCCCGAAACGTCGTCACTACCTCCTGCCATAGATGCTGTCTGGCCTGCTGAGTTCTGCCAGCATTTTGTGTTTTGATTTAAATTATTAACGTAGAATTATTTCCTTTACTCATCATGCGGATTTAATAGGCATTGTGGTTCGGTTTTATCAGGAGTCATTGTAGCATTGAAATAGATACAGTATTTTTGAAAAATGTATTCGTAGGCATATGAATTTTAGACCGGAATTTTCAGTGGTTAAAAAAGCGGTCAATTGGCATTTTACAGAAATCTCTTGTTTGGCATTCTGAGAATAATATGTCACAAATATGAAACAAATAGTATCAGTCAAAACAGCGATAAGCATATAATCTGTTGATGAGATCATTTATTTTCCTCGTGATTTTATGGTCCCGATGACTCAACGTAACTTTTGCCTTGACGGCCAGTAATATCAGATTTTGGATTCCTGTGAGGATGAAAGATTGTGATCCTGACTCCCGTTGCTTTGGCGAGAGTATGTGTTCTCTATCGAGTGTTCTGATTGCTACATATCAAGGGCCCGCGCAGTGTCTCCTCTCACGGATAATTTATTGATGAATCTCAAGGCAGTCTCATTTCCGTTAGAAATGCGAAAAATTTCAAAGACAAATTGGGCTACCAGTGTAAATGAAGAACCGAGTAATGCATACATTTACAGCTACACTGTTCTTCCAATGTGAGCAGTCAGGTACCGTCCGAGCTGCGGTAATGCAGTTTTCTGCCCTCAGTGAATGCCACAATTCTGGCCACTCCGTGATTGCTGACTGCGATGGAAGATCAACAGGGCAGCTTTTGTTTATGGCCGAGAACATGGTAAGATTCTTTCTATTGCCATTCTCTCTGATAGTGTAATTATATGCTTACCAATACACGCATTACGGATCGTGGCAGTTGTATACCTTGGCCGTAACATTTGCATGAAAATTCAGTGATCTCAGTCTTCCATCATGTAATATCTAGAACCAGAAAAGATTTTGCGTGTTTTCCATCAAACGTTCACGCTCTACAAAAGCACGCGTACATCTCGTGTATTTATTCTAAGGGTTTGTAGAATACAATCTGTATTGTACTTACATTAAGATTCAAGGTTTTCTGCAATGAACAACTTCTTCACAAACCTGTGAAGTATTTAGTACTCATGTAGGAAAACGTAAAGCTGGTTCTAGTTTGGAGCACAGCATGTTCATTTGGTTGCAACGCACACAAAATGCTGGCAGAACTCAGTAGGCCAGACAACATCTATGGAAAGGAGTGAATAGTCGGTGTTTCGGTCTAAGACCATTTATTAGCACTGGGAAGGAAGGTGAGAAGTTAGAATAAGAGGGTAAGAGGAGGGAAAGAACTACAAAATGGCTGGTGAACGGAGACACCGGGAGGGGTAAGGATTCGGGTAAATAACTGGGAAGTTGATTGGTGAAAGAGATAAAGGGCTGAAGAAGGGGGAATCTGATAGGAGAGGGCAGAATGCCTTAGAAGAAAGGTACGGTGGTTGGAACACTAGAGGGAACTGATTGGCAGGTAAGTGTTCATTTATTTGTTACATTTGAGGTCTTGAATATAAATTATGTGATTGGGCACCATCCCATGCATTAGAATCAGAAAAGCTTTGGAAATTATTCGGAACTGTGGCACACAGCGTGGCAAAGTATCAAGAAGCATAAACAGAAGTAGTAATCAATATATTCCTTTGTAAAATTCCAGTCTGAGAGAATCACTTACATGGAACAATGCAATTACTTCCAAAATCCAATAGATCTCCTTTAAGCTTTGTTATTCGTGCAATTTCAGTATAATATTTGCACGTGGCACACTCAAACCTGATGTTTCTTTTATAAAGGAAAGTAACTGATTAAACTGCTGGACACAGAGAACTATAGTTTACTAAATCCATAGCCTTTTCCCAGTGCAGAGCCTTGAGTATAAACTTTATTTTGAAATGCATACAACGGAGAAGTTACGAAGAGTCAATTCGAAACAACTCCTAAGTTTTCTCTGCCAGTGAATATGGATTGTAGGGGAGGGCGCCGCTCATAAGGTCAAAGTAAACTGATAGTTTTGTTCAAGCACGAAATTGGAATACCAGATTGCAAGGTGCATTTAACTCTTTCACATTTGTGGTAGATTCCAATCTTTCACTGCTGGACAATTATTTCACCCCAGTTTATTTTACATCATTCAGAGGAATAAACATTGTATTTCATTGTTTTGCATCTGTTTTGTGAAATTCCAGCCAAAACCAGTCATTGACAAAGCAGAAATCAGAAGAAACTGATAGGATAAACAGAAAAAAGTTATAAATTCGCACACACAGTACTAAGGGTATTATAAATGCAGCAGTATGATGTTATCATCTACACAAGAGATTCTGCAGATACTGGAAATGGAGCGGCATAACTATCGACATTACGGGCCGAGACCTTCATCAGGACAATCACCATTCGTCGGATGCCTTCATTTGGCTTCGGGTCCATTAAAACAAAAGCTGCAGCTGCGTCTGTTTCAACATTCTCTACTTCACCTAAAATGATAGAACACGAAGAGAGAATCCAGTGAGCAGCTAAGTGAGGCAAACAGTCAAACAGACCGAATGGATCAAAAGAGTACAGTAACAAAATAAAATGTTTTAATATATTCCTTGTAAATTTTTAGATTCGTTATCAGCTATTTTTTACAGGAAAAACAATGGTCGATGGGCTCGTTGGGTCTTTACGTTTCCAATCAGCATCAGATCCGTCATATGTCAGATGTGAAGGAGCTGGTGCATTTTACTGTTCGCTACTTCGTCTGACACCTGGTGCCGCGTGGTGTAATGTCTGTGACTGGGCATATTTTCTTCAACCCGTCTCAATGAACTAATACTCTAAAATATACTGTTCACAACTTTACATATTATTTTCATGAACGAGAACCACCATCTGCGTTAAACACAAAGAATTAATTCTTCTTTGGTATGTTCTGAACTGTTGTGTAGTCGGACGTAAAAGAAGGAATATTGTCAAACAAGGCTGCAAGTAATCAAGATGTGTTATGGAGCACTCGGCATCGTTACTCAATAAATAGATGTCGAAAAGTATGACGTGCGTCCGAAGGCACTCTTTCAATAATGCCCACGTTTCTGGTCTGCATAATGAAGGGCAACTTTTTTGTTTGCGCTGAAAATACGGTAAAGTTTTAGTAGTTCCTTCATTGGAATGAATAACTTGCCTCACGAGGAAAAATTGAATGGATTGCAATTACACATATGGAGTTTGGAATCCTGTACGCTGATGTTTTGAAGCAAGTAAAATCGTATTGTGCATGATAAAGATGAACATTGTAAAAATTTCCAAGCATGAGTGACCTACAACAGAGAGAAACACACACACAATGAAGTATATTGATATTAGCGATACTGACTGCTAGGGATATTAGGGATACTGTTAATATCCGATTGCAACATATGAAAATCTTCTACAATATCCACAAAACCACCAATCCGCGTCATCCGCAAGCTGACTAAAATGCCCTTCCACTTATTCATTTGTAAAAACTCCAAAGAGCAGGGATACCATAAAATTTCCCCGCGGAATATCACTACTCACGGAACTCCAGTCGGAATGCGCTCCATTTACTGCCACAGTTCTGTTTCTGTGGGCAAGCCAGTTCCAACTTATATAGCAACTGTCTCAGGATCGCCTCAATCCTGACAGTCTTATTGATCCTACTATGGGCAACCTTGACAAGTGCCTTACGAAAACGCATATTCATCGGATCTGCTGCTCGATCTTTAATGCTTATTTTTTCACGTCCTCTAAACAGTTAATCACTCTCGCGAGGCACGGCCTGAGCCACACAAAGGCATTTCGCTACAAGCCCGTAAAAGCTGTCTGTAACAACCCTCTCTAATCGTTTGCCCACCACCGATATAAGACTCTATACTTTTAATTCCCAGAGTAATGAATTCTACAAATTTACATGACTTGATTTATCTGTGTACAGAGTATTAGTAGTTGATTGGTATTATTGACCCAGCTATCCTCTTTGTCCACTTATTTCGCTTTGAGTAAAGGACATACTCAGACCAACATGCCGTGATTATCACCCTGCTAAACATTTTATAGCTCATACATTATTTTTCCCCTTAATTATACACCTTAGTTGTCCGATTCCAGTAGGTGTAACTCTTTTATCCCCGTATATCACCACCCATCCTTGTTCTCCACATTTATCCTCGCCTCCCCGCCTGGATTCAGCTGGCCGATTGTTTGCTTTATCTTTGTCTGCCCCCACCTATCACATTTCAACAAATTCTCTCCCTTCTCACATTTACCTGCTTCTGCCCGTGTCTGTCACCTCGGCTAGGTAAGATTTTCACCTTCAGCCTTTTGGGTCAACTTTCTGCTCTCCACTTTATAGAGACTACATTCTTTCTTCACTTCAGTTCTGATACACCGGGTCAACTTCCGAAACTTTCCGCTCGCAATCTTGCATGACCCGGCGAATGCCTCAAATAGTATGTCTCTCTGCCCGATTGCCAGCTTCTGCAGTTTCTTCTGACCCATTTCTATGTCTGTGTGCCTCTATTTGCGTTCTAATTCTCGAAGAGCTGTCATTAATTCTTAGATCAGACAACCTTGTTTATATCTTATCACGGTGGTTCATCCGGGTTTTATCCTGTCACTGTCAGAAACATTGTACTTTACAAGTTTCTTTGTCTCCTCGCAAGTTCTGAAGAAAGGGTTTCAACATCAATTGTTAACTGTATTTTGCTTCCCACAGATACATCTTCAACTACTGACTATTTCCAGTGATTCTCTCATAATTCTCCGCACTTTTGAAGGTTAAGAAAACGTAACTTATTTCCTCTAGATGAAACTGCTGCAATAAGGTGGGAATGACCTAAAAAAATATTCCTTGGCCGCTGGCACTGAGATTCATATAGAATATTTTCGCCAAGGAAACTATTACTGCCGTGGGTGAATATTTCAAAAGTGAATATGTTTGATTTATATTAGTCGTGTAAGCTTTACAGGTAGCATGCTCATCCTAATCAAGAATTATATTATGATGTGGAAAAAACAACTCGAGAAACCAATCGCCTGTCCTCTGTTTCTATGCAACAAATTCATATCCATTTTTACCATCACTATCTTCTTTGTTTGTTATAACTCTGTATATGAACAGAATTCTGTGGAAATTTCATTATAAAATTGACTATCACATTTTATACATTGGTCAGTTGTCAATCTTATAAACGTCTCCTGTGTTGATTAGCATAACTCATTGATATTTGCTAAATACTAATTCAGTAGTCCCACCAGTCAACTTTCTAATTACATTTACTCTTCCTGAAATTGGACGCTCTGATAACATGCTGGAAAATGACTGTTTTCCCATCAGATTCCTAACCGAGAAATACCGCATCTCTTCCTAATCAATTTGCCCTCGTTTCTTCACCTCGACCAAGTTTAAGCACAAATGAATACTTTTATCGCCGAGTTCTCGTCTCGTTTACAGCTCTTGGTGTCTCTCTGCGCCTTTCTCTCAAACAAACGTGCGCGTGCACACACACACATACACACACACACTTTCTCTCTAATCTAAGAGATTTCTTCTCTTTTATTTATCGCATTTTCTTGACAAATCCTGCTGGCATTGTCAGTAATTCCTTCCTTTAGTTATAATCTTTGTGCATGGTCATTTAATTCTTTTATGCACGGACGTCATGTTCATAAGAGATATTAGGTATGCACTATAAGCCCAGCGAGGCTTCCCGAAACCCAACCACACATTGGGAGAAACATGAATTAAGTTTCTGTTAGACTGATCGTTTCACAACTTGAAATATGAAATATACGCTAAACATTTTAATGGATTTGCATAGACTATTGGACAATTGAAACTCGTTATTACCTTAACAGTCGTTGTAAATGCGCTGTACATCATACTCATCATAAAGAGGATCACAAAGGTGATGAGCGCTGAAGAAGAACTAACATCTTCATCCATTTTTTCGAATCTTTCTTCATCGCCTGAATTGTCGTCCAAGTCTTCCAGAGTTACACAGATTGCTGAAACCGATAGATTAGAGTTTTACTGGATTTTATATATTTTCTTAGTGGAAATTCAAATGACCCACTTCCCTTGACGCGCTTGTTCATCAGACTGTTCTCAACTTCAGGTTTCAATTTTATATTCGTTCAGTGCATTCCTTAAAGTGTACTGGCATTAGTTCTGTGTCGTCCTTGTCAATTCTACTTGATATATCTTTTAAATAACTGATTATGTATCTACTTGATCTGGGTTTTAGATAACACAGACCAGACGGTCAAATCCCTTTCTCAAGTTCATGAAAGCGAGATTTAATGAGGGAGAGCGCTGTTAAGCGCCTTCAGACGAAGGGCAATATTCACCTCCCATTCCTAACATATGCCGAGCAGTTGCCTCCTGATCACATCCCACAGAGCAAAGAAAAGACAGAATTCAGTACATACACGTGACATCTCTTTCCTTTGGCGGGCTGTGCTTTATGTAGTTGCAACATGCTTTCAACTTGCGTGTTTTACTCTTCTAAATGCAAACTTATACTATTCGCTTTTGGCTGCAGCTTTAGTCCACGACATTGCAATAATCTGCATCCACAAATTTCTTTCGTCTCATTCCCGAACATCCACTGCTTCTAACACATTTATGTTGTAAAAATATATTTATCTTCTCTAAACTGAGCTCCTGACACTATACAATATTTACCGGAACATGGCCTTGTCCTGGTCCGGTCCATGAAATCCGCATTCGGGTTCGCGGTCTGGTCCATACTCTTTATTCCAGGTTTTCTGGTTTCCCCAGTTTCTGTTGAGGCAGTTGGTTCTCGTTTGGGCTGGCTTCATAAATAGCTGCAGGATTCAGCCGCTGGCTGCTGGATTGTTCCTGTCCAACCCCCCTGTCTGTATCCCTTCCCTTCACCTTCCTCCTGCAGCCTTGCCTTGCCTCGCCTCGCCTAGCCTCTCCTTGCCTTGCTTTGCCTGGAGCCTTGCCTTGCCTCGTCTGGAGCCTTGCCCTGAAACCTGTGCCTGGAGCCTGGCCCCGCCTCGCCTTGCCTTGCCTTTACCTGGAGCCTTGCCGCGCCTCGCCTCACCTTGCCTCTGCCTGGAGACTTGCCTCGCCTTGCCTCTGCCTGGAGCCTTGCCTCGTCTTGCCTGTGCCTGGAGCCTCGCCCTGTATGGAACTGTCTCTTTGTGTCCACGCCTTCGCTAGGTAGGTCCGGCCGTTTTGCCGCTACCTCGCGTTGAGAACTGTCTGTCCGTGTCCACGCCTTCGCTAGGTAGGTCCGGACGTTTTGCCACTACCTAGCGTTGGGAACTGTCTCGTCGTGTTCAGCGTTCTGTGTAATGAGTCCCTGCCCTACGTCCCGTATCCAAGGAGGGGTACTGGCTCGGTGTTCCATGTTCCTGTCTCTTCCTCGACCAAGTCAAGGCTTCGGGGTCTCGTCCAGTCCCAGTCACGTCCAAGGTCCTTGTCCTGTCCAAGCCTTTGTGTTTTCGTCTTGTCATGTGCCTCGCCCAGCTCAGGAGTACCTTGCCCAGTCCGGTGCTGAGGTTCCCTCGTCCGGTGCTGGAGTTTCCTTGTCCAGTCCATGAGTCTCACGTCCAGTCCTGTGCCTCACCTCGTCCTGTAGCCACGTCTTGTCCTCACCTGGTTCTGGAGTCCGAGCCCGAGTCAAGACCCAGGTTCTGGGTCCTTATCTAGTCTCTGGCACGGAGTCCAAGCCCAGGCTCCTAGTTCCCAGTTCTATGTCCTGGTTCCGCTATCCTCGTCATGTCCTCGCCCAGACCCAGGATTCTTGTCTCATCTGGGGCCTGTGTAATGTCCAACGTCCTTTATTCCCCACTTTCCTTGCTTCCTTCCCACGCCTAGTCCTGTTCCTGGTAGTTCAGTGTCTATGTCTTGCTTTTTGGTCCACTCCCCACATTCCCATTTATGACAGGGCTATTCTTTCATTTATTAATATCCCCTCATATATTTACAATGCTGTCATTTGCATGGCCATCAGTCACTTGGTCTTCTCTGTTCTGTCAGCTGAGTAGTTATTAACGGTTGTGAGGAGTTCTAAATAGAATACATTGGACCCTATTGAGCAAGACTGTACAATTCTCAAAATTCAGTTACCATCACACGAGTCAAGATAATACAAAACTGACTTAAGAGTACCACTTCAGATCTTGATTTGGAATTCATAATGCCGGACACAGCAACATTAGATTGAATTCGACTGCAGCTGACGCACCAATTTTTACATAACTACAGGTTCCACCCTCCTTGCAGATCAGTTAATTCTGGACACGTGATTGTCCATTGCAGTCTAAGTCGGCGTTTTCTTAAACTTGAACACTGTTCTCTTGTTGTTCACTTTGTCTGGCGCGGTAACCATATCAAGCAGGCCCTGAGCAGAATCATGCAGCCAAAGCCCGAAACCAAGTTTAGCTGATGGAAATCCCGGGGCCGAGAGGAACAGTTGGAGGGATGATAGATCTCATTGAAGTGCATTTACTTAGGATATCACAGTACCATTCACAGAAAAGTCACGGGGAATATTTAACAAAATATTTTTAAAAATAATCTAAACATCTGGATTTATGTAGCATATTAATATAAATAGACGAGGAAATGTGCAGTCACTGAACTGGCTACAATGTTTGGGGCCTTCACCTGACTGCCAATTATTGTGCCGAGGAGCCCAAAAAGGGATCCAGCATGAGATATCGGGTAGAGCATGACGAGATTGAGAGGGCAAGGACGAGGCTGTGAAAGCTCTCAATTTCAAGATAATTATCTTCACAGAGACACTTCGGCAGATCTATAACTCGTGTATGTCAAGATGCATAGGGAAGGTAAGTCAAATAGCCCGTCTTCTAGAACATGGTGGCATAGTCTCTGTTATATAAAATGTGAAAGACTAAAGGGCTTTTGGGAGGGCATTGCCATGTTCATGGGTGCTCAGAACAAATGCAAAGACAAGCTTTACAGGGTCAATTCAGTAGATGCAGACTGAGAAACAGGTGTTAAATAAGATCATATAATAGCGAACATGAAATCCGCTTCAGCCATTTACTAGGAACAGGGGTGGTGGCAGGCGAACGACTTTTAGGATTCGCTGATGTCGATTGTTTTGGCCTTCTCAATTCTATTGAGCACTGGATGCCGTATAATCAGTGTTAGAGGCCAAATGGAATATTGAGGTCAATACTATTTACCTAGCATCAGGTATGTTTCTGCTTGAAATCAGCAACCAAGCATCATGTACTTAATTCACAAAGAGATTAGAAGGAATTGTGATTTATAAATTTGCCAATGAAACTGCTGTCAGCAGAATTTCAGAGTGTGACAAAGAGCCGTACATCAGTGAGATTAATCAGCTGGTTGAGTGGTGCTGCAGCAACAACCGTGTTCTCAACAAGAATAAGATAAATGAACTTATTGTCGACAGTCCTGACAGAACATGGAGGTCAATACTATTTACCTAGCATCAGGTATGTTTCTGCTTGAAATCAGCAACCAAGCATCATGTACTGTATCCAAGTTCTAATCGAGGAGATGGCAGTGGAAAAGTTGAGCTATTTCAAGCTCCAGGAGGTATTCTCTGAAGATCTATCCAGATCCCAAAATATGGATGTAAATAGGTAAATAAGCACGTCAGTGGCATATTTTATTAAGACCTAGAGATTTGCTATATCACCAAAGACCAGACCAAATTTTTGTACAAGTCTAACATTCATAGCGTCAGCATTCTAACTGGGTAAATCGTCAGCTGGAATTTAGGCACCATTGCATGGGAACCGTAAATACTGCAGAGTGTTGTGTGCAGCTATCCATAGGCACGAGACTCCCCAACAGTGAGAACATGTCAAACGGCGGTATCTCAAGGGGTTGGCAACAATCATTAAGGGCTCCCACCATCCAGGACGTGCCATCTTCTCATTACTGCCATCAGAATTACAGGGGCATGAAGGCACACACTCAACTTTTTAGGAACAGCTTCTGTTCCTTCTTCATCGGATTCTGAACAATCCATGAACCCACTAAAACTACCTCACTAATTTTCCCCCTTTATCACCACTTATTTATTTTTAAGCATCTCTTTCATATTGTATTTTATGGATTGCATTGTACTGCTGCTGCAAAACAATAAAATTCGCGACAATGTCAAAGAAAATTATTCTGATCCTGATGCTTATTCCGTGCCTGTTGTCTATTGTCTATGAACCTTTTGCTTTTAAAGTTCAGATGGCAGGTACACGTGCACGAACGAGCCTATCCATCAATTCAGATCTCGAATCTAATCTCCACGAACCGCTAGGATCTGAATAACCTGAGTAATTTGCCTTATATCGTTACCTCTCTCGTCTCCCTGCCATATTTGCGACATGTGAAAAGGAAAGAATAGAAGTATACCATATATATTAATGATGCTAATATAAAAAAAAACTGAATAATGTTTTACTCTTAAGAGCAAAGATATGAACACACATGTGGAAGCCAAGTTTTCATTCTGAATTTATTTCAATATAATGTGGCGTACAGAATAAATCGCTATCTGCTATCTATTCCGCGACTTGCTAGCATCTCTGAAGTATTACATTTTCAGAATCAACGTAAGGTTAAAAATATTCTAATGCTATCGAGAGCTCATCACAATGTTATCGAACAGATGAAATTAATGGAATATTTCATTTACGGTGGGATAATCTGAAGAGTGAATGCTATGCGTGTTCGACAGTAAATCAGCAAAACGGAAACTCAAACAACTACGCAGTAAGCAAGAACCACTTCCAAGCTATTAATCATCAAATCAAGGATGATTAGACGCACGATTTAAAGCTGTCAGTTAGAACAACTGACACGTTAACTAAAGTAGGTTTACCCCGGGATTTATTAATACTTCTGACTATATTTGTTTGTAGCGACGGATGTCCAACCAAACAGCTATAGGTGGTTCCCTTCTCCCAGTCTTCTGCGCTGATCCTCAGTTTGCTGGTGACCGAGTTAGAGCCGTTTTCCTTATCGCTGTTAAACTGGATGGAGAATCCCGAATGCAAAAGGGTGTCATTAGCCATCCAACCGACGTATATATCTTCTGGATAAAAACCGGTCACGAGGCAAATTAGGGTAGCTGCTTCCTCGGCTAGAATCTCCTCAGCTGATGGGTACAAGAGGTAGGCTTTAGGGAGGTGCATTTCAGTAACTGGAAGGGAAAAAAAAACATACGTTAAATTAGTTTCATCTGTGACTTGCAGATTTGTATCTTCACCAGACTCCGGATGTTCAAATATCAATAAACTCAGAAATTAGATCAGCTTTTCAACTGAAAACATATCGGCTCCAAATATAAATAAGGTGTTGCATTTGCTCTTTGTTATTAAGATACCATGTATAGTTTTACAGTTTTGTGCAGCTTCTATTCTACGTTACCACAAGACGACATTTTTTTTTCTTCTGGATTGCTGTTACGGAGATTATATTATAATGGAGGAGATTATATTTTGAAACTCTATTGACTAGTTCATGAATGTCACTTCCAAAAAGCTTATTTGATGTGCCTCAAGACGGCAGTTAATTGCGCTTACCCTTGGACTTTTTGGTGGCGGTTTTCAGTGGTGTTGGCAGATCACGGTATTCTACGAAGCACAGGCATTCGGTTCCACTGTTCCACTCCTCTGCACTGATCTTCAGTTTGCTGATGATGACGGATTTACTTCTCCTCCACTCTGGACCGCGAGTCTCTACACCGTTCATTCTCCGACTCCCATTTACTCGCCAGGAGACTGTGACGTCATGTAAATCTGTGTAAACCACTTCGCACACAATTGTTGCTCTCCGAAGCATCCAAATCTCTTCAAAGGAAGGCTTTTTTATGATGGCATTAATGTCTGCCACACGGCATTCTTCTGGCAAAAAAGTGGGAATGGTTATATTCATTCTGTGATGTTTCAGATGTGGATAATAACAACTATAACCAGGCCGGAGTAGCTCATAATCCCACTTACTACTCATTTCTCTGACATTTTTTTCTGCTTCGCTCATACAACTATTCTTGCCTTATCAACCTGACTCCTCTATCTTCCTTGTCTGATATCCTCATTGATTCTCCCGATTATAGATACCACAGCGCAAACAGTATACTGACATGAATTTAATAGTAAGTATTTTTTTCCCATTCAGGGATGCAAACGTTCCCCCTTAGATCTTCAAAATACTGAGGGAAAACGTGGCTTCCTTCAAAGGTATTCACACAAAATTAGCAAAAGGTTTGTCTTCCAGTCCCCAGTGTGATTCTAAAAGAAGTTGATCGAAAAGAACTATTAAGCGGAAAGTTATACTCAGTTAAAACAGCAGTACTTTCTCCATTATGGACGGAGTAACACGCTCTTCGAAATAAGAAAACAAAATATAACATGCCACTGAATTCTAATAAAGAACATATTGTGTGATTAGCATTCAATACATCATTACTTTACGAACCGAAGACGGACTGCCAGTCCTTCAATATTTTCGGTCATATTTTGTGGGAGTTACTCCACTAGAAATAGGAAAATTTGCCAGTAACGTGAAACGGAAGCGGCCACGTTGACTCCGTAGGTTACCACGTGCCATAAAGTGTAATGGAACCACGTATTCGAAGGAAGGGCTTCCACTTAATTGATCTTGAAAATTATAAAACTCTGCTGCGATATATGAGCCGACACCTCCATTATTTACCACCCAACCCATTCCAGAAAAAATATAAACTGTGATATTAAAATACAGTAACAATTGGAGGATCAATTCAGTTTCAAATGTGCACGAGCCTTTAGTAACTTTGCTTAATTACTTTTGTTTCGATTCTCGATGCAGCTAGTAAGTTCATTGTTTACCTGCCTTGCATAGAAAATGTGAGCTATTTTCCTGAATTGCTTCAATGCTTCCGGAGAAGCATAATTTTCACAGCTGTTGGGTAGCGAGTTACAGAATATAAACCGATCGAAACTGAAAGGAAGGTGCCATACTCTATTTCCAAGTGACACCCACGTATTTGAAGCCCCTGTCCATCATGGTATTTTGTGTTTGGGTGATACTGTCAGAGTAGCACGGGTGAATAAAAGCAGTCCATGTTGTGCATGTTAAACAGTACAGCAACCATGTACCAGAAGCGAACCCTTTCAGGGTTTACGGCCCTAAAAGCTGTGGCGAACAGGATATCACGGTGATCGATACTGGGGCCTCAGATACTCTGAATCTATTTCAATTATATTACTGGGGGATATACTGTAATATGTCTGTTTACTGGGAATACGAGCTATGTGGCATCGTGGGCTGTGGGAATGATTCTGGGCGAATTTGGTGGGATTTACACCAGATAAGTAAATTGTTAAGTACTCAGCAGATTGAATGTTACGTGGAAAACGTGAGAATACCGACCGAGGAGAAATAAATATGACGATAGTATATTTTATGAATGGTCGGAAACTGGAAAATGTTGGTGTTCGGAGTGGTCTGAATGTTCTTGTGCGTGAACCATTGAATATGCGGAGCAGATTGTTATAACTTATTTTAGTTATTGTCTAGAAATTATGTCGTAGAAATCTCACTTTGCAGTCGGTGCCAGCTTTAGGATATGATCTCGATCTTCCCGCAAGGAGACATGGACTACTTCATTTGATCAGGCATTGTAATTGGATATGTTCAATATGCTTACATAAACGATCATCTGTGCTTATCATGGAAAGGAGTTCACTCATGAAGCTCCTGAAGGGTACTAAACTGCCCTAACCGTCTAATACGACGACGTCATTGTGCTTGTATAATTGATTTTCATTATTTTCTTTGGTGCAATTAGTGGCTCCGACCTTTGCCAACCAACAACACGGAGCCACGGTAGCGCGACGCTATTACCGCTCGGAACGTCTTGGAGTTCGGAGTTAAATGCCTGCGCTGTTCTATAAGGAGTCTGTACGTTCTCCCTGTTTTCCCCAGCTGCTCCAGAGTCAAAGAAAAACCGGGTTGGTTAATTGGGGTCATTGAGAAGCATAACTCGCATGTGTGTGTATCGCAATGGAATACATGGAATTGCAGATGCATGAAAGAGGAGCGTGTCCAGGTAGATTGGAAGAGGATATTGGCGGGGATAAAGGCAGAGCAGAGATGGCTGAAGTTTCTGGGAATAGTTCCACAAGGCGCAGGATAGATATGTGCCACAGAGGAAGCAGTTCTCAAATGGCAGGGGCCGGCAACCGTGGCTGACAAAGGAAGATAAGGACTGCGTACAAGCCAAGGGAAGGGCATATAAGGTAGCAGAAGGGAGTAGGAATTTATATGATTGGGAAGCGTTTAAAATCAAACAAAAGACAACTAAAAAAAAGCTATAAGAAGGGAAAAAGTGAAATTTGTGGACAGACTAACCAATAATATAAAACAAGATATTATTATTTTTCAATTATATAAAGGGTAAAAGGGCGGTGAGAGGTAATATTGGACCATTAGAAAATGATGCTAGTAAGGTAGTAATGGGGACAAAGAAATGTCAGATGAACGTAATGGGTATTTTGCATCTATCTTCACTGTGGAAGACACTAGCACTGTACCAGAGGTCCATGGGCATCAGGGAGCAGGAGTGAGTGCCATTGTTATTACAAAGGAAAAAAGTGCAAGGCAAACTGAAAGTTACGTAAGTCACTTAGACCAGATGGTCTACATCCCAGAGTCCTGAAAGAGGTTGCTGTAGAAATAACGGATGCATGGGCCATGATCTTTCAAGAATCACTTGATCCTGGCATGGTCACGGAGGACTGAAAAATTGCAAATGTCACTCCACTCTTTAAGGAGGGAGGGGTTATAGGCCAGTAAACCTAATCTCAGTGGTTGGGAAAGTGTGGGAATCTATTATTAAGGGTGAGGTTTTGAGGTACTTGGAGACTGATGATAAAACTAAGTCAACGTAAGTGTGGTTTCTGTGAAGGGAAATCTTGCCTGAGAAATCTTTTAGAACTCTTCGAGGAAGTATCAACCAGGTTGGACAGAGGTGAGGGAGTGAAGTCATTTACTTGGATTTTTAGAAGGGGTGTTATAAGATGCCACAATTGAGGCTGATCAACAAGATAAAACCCTATCTCTTTACCGGAAAGATGCTGGTATGGGTTCCAGAATAGCTGACAGGCAGGAGGCAGTGAATGGGAATAAAAGGAGCCTTTTTTCTGGTTGGCTGCCAGGGACTTGTGGTGTTCTTCACGGGTCAGGAATAGGACACCAGTTTTTCACATTGTTTATCAATGGTTCACATAATGGAATTGATGGCTTCGTGACAAAATTTGCGGATGATACGAAGAAAGGTGAAGGAGCAGGTAGTGCTGAGGAAGCAATGCAATTGCAGCAGGGCTTAGAGAAATTGGAATAATGGACAAAAAGGTGGCAAATGGAACACAGTGTTGGGGAATGTATGATAATACATTTTGGCAAAAGGGACAATAGTGTGGACTATTATCTAAATGGGGAAAAGTTTCAAATATCAGAGGTGCAGAGGGACTTAGATGTCCTCGTGCAAGACTGCCAGAAGGTTCATTTACAGGTTGAGCTTGTGGTAAAGAAGGCCAATGCAACGTTGGCATTTATTTCGAGGGGAACAGAATATAACAGCAAGGAGTTTCTGCTGAGCATTTATAAGGCACTAATCAGGCCGCACTAAAAGTATTGTTAACAGTTTAGGGCCCAATATCACAGAAAGGATGTGTTTTCATTGGAGAGAGTCCAGAGGAGGTTCCCGAGGATGATTCCATGAATGACGGGGAAAACATATGTGGAGTGTATGGCAGCTTTGGGACTGTACTCACTGGAATTTAGAAGAATGCGTGTGGATCTCATTGAAACCTCCCTAATGTTGAAAGGATGAGACAGGGTGATGTGGAAAGGATGTTTTCTATGGTAGGGTATCGAGATCTGGATGGCACAGCCTCAACATTGACGGGCGACCCTTTAGAACAGACGTAAGGAGGAATTTATTCAGCCAGAGAGTAGTAGATTTGTGGAATGCTCTGCCACAGACTGCGGAGTAGGCCGCCCGGGCATATAGTTAGGGTGAAAGTTGATCGTTTTCTGATCGGTAAGGGCATCAAAGGACATGGCGAGAAGGCAGGCTTATGGGGTTGAGTGGGATCCGGGATCAGCCATGATGGAATGGCGGAGCAGACTCGATGGGCTGAATAGCCCAATTCTGTTCCTATTTCATGTTTTTTTGGTCTTACTGTAAAATTTAACTTGCAATTAGGTTACGGTTAATCAGGGTTGTGCAGCTTTTGGTGTGGCGTGCCTCGAAAGACAAAAATAGCCTACTCCATGCTGTATTGCTAAATGAATGTTCACTATATAATGGGATCTAATGGTCCAAGTAATTGAATGAACTATGTTGACTTTGCATCTTCCTGTGAATTACATTTCAGTTTCTCCATAAAACGGATACGTCTGAAATCCTTAAACTTCCCGCAGATAGTCGTGGATGATATTATGTTTTGGTGTGAGATCTAGGCCGAGGACCATCAACACCACGCGAGAGAAAAAACTGACAGTCGTCAGGTCGAAAGTGTTCCACTCAGACGTGTTTTCTCCAGTCCTGGTCAGATGGCTGCAGATGGTACGGAGGATTTCAATACTTACTTTACTAATCGTGGAATTGAATTTAGGAGTCGAGAGGTAATGTTGCTGCTATATACGATCCTGATCAGAACCCACTTGGAGTACTGTGCTCAGTTCTGGTCGCCTTATTACAGGAAGGATGTGGAAGCCATAGAAAGTGTGCAGAGGAGATTTACAAGGACGTTGCCTGGATTGGGGAGCATGCCTTATGAGAATAGGTTGAGTGAACTTGGCCTTCTCTCCTTGGATCGATGGAGGATGAGAGGTGACCTGATAGAGATGTATAAGATGCTGAGAGGCATTGATCGTGTAGATAATCAGAGGCGTTTTCCCAGGACTGAACTGGTTGCCACAAGAGGACAGAGGTTTATGGTGCTGGGGAGCTTGTACAGAGGAGATGTCAGGGGTAAGTTTTCTACAGTGGTGAATGCGTGGAATGGGCTGCCGGCAATGGTGGTGGAGGCAGATACGATAGGGTCTTTTAAGAGGCTTTTAGAAAGATACATGGAGCTTAGTAAAGTAGAGGGCTATAGGTATGTCTCGTAATTTTTAAGGTAGGGACATGTTCGCCATCACTTTGTGAGCCGGAGGGCCTGTATTGTGCTGTAGGTTTTCTGTGCTTCTATGACTCACATCAGTTAGTTGGACCTACATTTCTTTATTTATTCTAAGAGTAAGGGCAGAATAGGGCCGTCCGGCCATTCGGGCAGCGCCGCCAGCAACTCCTGATATAACCCTGGCCTAATCACTGGACAATTTACAACGACCAATTAACTTACTAACCGGTAAATCTTTAGACTGTGGAAGGAAATCGGAGTAATAGGAGGAAATTCACGCATTGCACAGAAAAGACGTACAAAATCCTTACAGAGGATGGTCCCACCCAATTATTCACGCCAACACATCGGAGACGAATCGTTAAACCATCCTCCGTTACCTGTGAATTATTAGTATGCTAATTCGTGTGTATTGATTATACTTTAATCGAGCTTAAAAAAGTTTGTTTACATGTGTGGCCCATTAAACAATCTTCTTAGAATATAATCAGAAACGACAAAAATGGGCTCTATTCATATTGTCATTCAACAATTAATGTCCGTACATATTCCTTCAGCTTTACCCTATAGAGCTTCTATTGGTGAGACAAGTTAATATTATAATGCATTTTGTCTTCGCAGGTTCAACAGTGATCCGTTTGCATCTTATGAATTTTAGTTGACGCTCATATATGTTATTTTAGCAGACCATCAGAGAGGTCTGATTACTACTATACTACTTTACAATGATCGTTCCACTCTGCTCATTGCAGGCGGTTGATGCTTTTTATCTTTTGTCTGGGATATCGAACACAGAATGGATGTGTGTATATTGGCCAACCTTACTTACCTTTCGGTGTCCTGATGTTTGCTGTCACAGTAGATTTTGAAGGTGGGTGCGTGATGACACAGGAGTATCTTGCGTCATTCTTCCAATCAGCTTCAGTCAAGTAAAGGAGGCTTCTCGTGCTGAAGGTCATGTCCTGCTGAAGTGCCGTGGAGAAGCTGCTAGCGTTCGAGTAGAACGCGGCTCCGTCCTTCTGCCACAAAACGGTTATGTCATCAGGGTAGAATCCCGTTATCATGCATGTGAGTATAGCGATACCCGTGGTTAAAATCTCCTCTGGAGACGGTGGCAAGAGGCGTACCTTTGGTTCCAATGGTTTGGCTGCAAGAGAAAGTCAACCAGTATTAATATCCAAAAACTGTCTTTCTGAAATGTGGTTGCAAAGAAACGGTGCAAGTACTCAGCTGGACTTGTAGGATCTGCGGAGAAGAAACATTGCTCCCCTTTCTATTTGACAAGGTTTCAATCAATACGCTTTGTCAATTTGTTTTAGACTCCATGGTGAGCAGCCTACTTGTTAGTGAGCTGCTAAGGGTAATGGTGACAATAACTATTATGCTACGTGCGGCGTACCACAGTACTGTGATTTTTGTAGTTTGTGATAGAAATAACGATTTGTATGAACATATAGGAAATATAATTCCTGAGGTTATGGCTGACACTAAACTTGCTGAAACGTGAGGCTTGGTGTCTAAACCGGTGACACGACACAGATCAAATATAAAGTTACACGATCGGCGGCAGATGAACTGTAATGGCTCATTATTAAGAAACTTTTATGAACAGAGATATACTGAAGTTCAAGCCCATAGTATATAGAAAGTGGCAGCACCACTAGATGGAATGTTGGCAAAAGAATATGACATACTTGCCTTCATAGATCAGGGTTTAGCATGTTAAAGTTGGGAAGCTCTGTTTTAATTTTACCAAACACTCGTGCACTCGCGTTTGAAATACGTAGTTCAGTTCTGATCGTCACTTTATAAAATGAATGTCACTGCACTGGAAAGAGTGGATATCATATTCAACTGCATGTTAATTGGACTGGAGAACCTCAATTATGGGGAGCAATTAGGTAGGCTTGTCTTGTTTTCTTTGGAGTGAAGGGAACTGAGGAGTGACCCGATAAAACCAGATACAATTATAGCGACAAAGATAAGCTAAATTGACAACATCGTTCCTTATTGCTAGCATGGAATCCAAAGAGAGCATATGCTTAGGTTAAGAGAAGGAGCTTTAGGGAAAGGTATATCAGAAGAAATGGCTGATATCTTGATCGTGGTCACCATATTATGAAAGTATTTGGACGATCACTGAAATAGGAAAGACAAAGAATGTTTTTGTTACTGCATTTTGGATTGAGGTAGACGTGAAACAGCATTTAACATGGTTTTCAGAGGGACATGGATTTCCGTGTTGTGTCATTTTATGACTCAACGACGATTGAGTGTGGTAGCACAGGGATACCGCTATTAGTATGTCTGACACAAATCACATTTAATTTAGGTTTTTCAATTCTCATGTCGATAAACATGTAGGTACTAGCTACGTTGACTACTGTAACTTATTCCTAATGTGGAGGTTGAGGGTAGACTCTGTAAGGAGTTGTTGAAACTACAAAACAATTTTTTTAAATGTATAATTCCTTAGTGCCGATGCGCACTCAGTTTTACTGGGCCGAAAAGGCTGCTCCTATGTTCTAGCACCATATGTCTCCAACATTTCTGTTAACAATGCATCGGGGGTATTTTATTGGTGACGTAATTGTCGCAACGCCCGTCTTATAACCATATAAAATAGCCATGTAACCATATAACAAGTACAACACGGAAACAGGCCATCTCGGCCCTTCTAGTCCGTGCCGAGCACTTACTCTCACCTAGTCCCACCGACCTGCACTCAGCCCATAACCCTCCATTCCTTTCCTGTCCATATACCTATCCATTTTTTTAAAATGACAATATCGAACCTGCCTCTACCACTTCTACTGGAAGCTCGTTCCACACAGCTACCACTCTCTGAGTAGATAAGTTCCTCTTCGTGTAACCCCCAAAACTTTTGCCCTCTAACTCTCAACTCCCCTGAGTCTTCCCCTGAATTTTGTATTAAATTACGGCTCTACCAGAGGGCAACTCGCTCACAGTCATGCCTGTTTTGCTCTGCAATCTTCTGCCTGACATCCAGCACTTTCTGTTCCTCTTTCTGCATCTAGACTACTTTGCGTTTCGATTGTTCTTATTGCACCCACCTTTTGTGTTTCGTGTCCGTTTTGATAACGGAGTATCTAATTGATTGTCCTGCACCGAGCAAGAGTATTCTACCCCGCTGTCCCACTCCGCAACGCTGCTGGTCAAACGGCCGACTGTCATGTACTGGCTTCCGATCTTTGTTGCCTGTCCTATTTGAACACCATCAGCCCTTTTCTTTCCACCCACTGTCCAGGAGATGGAAACCTCAGCTGGAGTTGTGGTGATCACTTCACACACCAGTGTGGCAGTTTTGTTTATCCACATTTCTTCAACGGTAGGATCTCTGAGTAACAATGCGAAACCTAGAACACAAAATTGAGAGGATGATTTACTGATGACGAACCTGAAACTTAGCAATGATTTCAATTTAATAATAAAGAAGGGTGAAGGGACGGATACATTCAGACTTTCCCTGAAAGGACGACAGTGATAAAATACCGGAGTGGGGAAAGGGTCAGTGGCTTGTGGCAGAATAGTCAGAGGTATGGAGCTAGCCGAGGGAGGACAGAACACAGAAAGCTAGATCGTGGAAGCGAATATTAGATGGAAAAGGTGGCAAAATATGCAGCGTCTAAGGTCATTCCATGTATTTATGCAAGAATGAAAGACCAGTTTACACAAAGTTCAACTGTTTGAGTCGTCGGGTGGTTGCCTCGACTACTTTCTTCCTTTAATTTATTTCTTTTCCAACACTTTCATTATTGCATGCTGATTCCAGCCAGAGATATAACATATTCGTAAAATTTAACGTGCAACGAACTTTAAAAAGGATCGCAGAATATCTTTTACCACCCCTTGCCCGTCCTCCTCTTTTAATCATTTATTATTATTATTATATTGTAACTTGTCCTTTACTGTGCCTATTGTTTTGTTTATTAATTATTATACTGTCTTGCTCTGTTTTGTGCACTTTACAGAGTCCCGTGTAGGCCTGAAGTCTGATGTAGTTTTGTGTTGTTTCACGTAGTCTCGTGTAGTTTTGTGTTGTTTCATGCAGCACCATGGTCCTGGAGGATCGTTGTTTCGTTTTAACTGTGTACTGCACCAGCAGCTATGGTTGAAATGACAATAAAAGCTACTTGACTTGACTTGATTTGGATTCCTTAGAATCGTTCAGGATACACAAATTCTATTCGATGCATTAACATGATCGGAAATCAATATTCACTGATGCAAATTGAGATATTATGACTACTGCTTCCAAGATTTGTTTGGAATTCTTACCTCTGATATTTCATTTTTGCTGACTAAACGTTCAGAATCACATTCCAGTCTGTCCCTTAACCAAACTTTATATTAACAGGCACGTCAATCTTTACTTGTCTGGTTCTTTTTAAATCGCGTTGATCACAGCCCAACAACTGTAAAACTGAGGATGAAAGTTGAAATATTTCACCTGTAAATTGGGAACTCCCTCTCACCTGACACGGTTCGTATGTCTTTGCGGATGTTGCTGCTCGTTGCAGAGTGGGATACGTGGCACGAATACACAGAACCACCGGCCCATTCATTCAGCGGCACTTTGAGCACACTTGCTGAGGTAAACGTTCTGTTTGATGTTTTAGCCGGAGGACTGGTGGTAAAGGCAGAATGTACGGTTTGTCCGTTTTTCTGCCAGATCACTGCGATGTTTTCAGGTAATTGTGTTTTCAACACAAAGCTACAATAGACTACGTGAAATGCTCATGACACAAATCAATTCCACAAAACCCTGTGCTTTTTGTTTGTCGGTTGCAGAATAGACAAGACTGATGTTTGGTGCGATCGGTTGCCTTGGTAAAATTAACAAAAACGAAAGACGTACTCTAATAATTTGGTTAGACACTTATCACTGTCCCGTATAATATTAATCTTCAGAAACATCGTTGAAATGATTGGATTAATTTTACGCTGTTCTTCGTGACAACGTGTTAGGCATAATAACAACTGCAATACTACTTACATCTAGAACTATGTTAGCGCTTCTAAGACGTTTTGGCTGAAGGGGCGACTTAAACAACGGTATTTCATTCAGTATTGTGGTTTCAGAGCTTGCAGTGAATATTTCGTGTACCTTGAATGGTACTTTATAATTACGCCTGATAAACCCTTGGCCGTTTCAAAGGTGCTCACGAAGCAACACAGAGAAGGAAGATTGAAAATCTAGCTGCCAGAATAACAATCTTTCACTCAATGTCAGCAAGACCAAGGAGCTCATTATTGACTACAGGAGGAGAAAACCGCGGGTCCATGAGCCAGTCCTCATCTTGGGAGAGAATCACCAACTTCAAATTCCTTAACCTATCCTGAGTCCAAGCTCATAAGTGTCATTAGAAAGCTAACGTGGCAGTAGAACTGCTTTCTTAGAAGTTTGAGAAGATTCAGCATATCACCTAAAACTTTGACAAACTTATGTCGATATGCGGCAAAATATACCATTGGAAATTCCATTGCCCTTGAGTGGAAAGCCTACAAAAAGGTTGTGGATACTGCCCAGTTCATCACGAGTAAAGACCTCCACACCATTAAACACATCTACATAGATCGCTGTCACAGGAAAGCCGCATTTATCTTCGAGGACCACCACCATCGGTGCCACACTCTCTTCTCGCTACCCCCATCAGAAAGGAGGTACAGAAGCCTCAGGACTCAAACCATCAGATTCAGAAACAATTACTACCCCTTCACCATCAGGCTTTTGAACCAGAAAGGATACCTTCACTCAATTCATTCACCTGCTACTGAGCCTTTCCCACAGCCCACAGATCACTGTAAAAAAAGTCATCTCATATTGTCAATATTTATTGTTTATTTATTTATTATTGTTATTTTATTTACTTTTTAAAATTGAATTGCACAGTTTGTGTTTTGCCCCTTGGTTGTTCATCTTGATGTGTACCTGTTTTCATTGATTTTATTCTGTTCAATAGTATCAATGAAATTCATTTAATGTGAATACCACCAAGAAAATTAATTTCAGGCTTGTATATGATGACGTATATGTACTTTGATTATACTTTGAACTTTGTACTTTGATGATCATGATGTACGTAATACTCACAGCAAAAATATGACTAGTGCACTGCACCTCAGTGTGATATGGCAATTGTCCCGTATTGGACCACAAAGCACTCCAGCGGGTGGTGAAAACTGCCCAGCGGTTTATAAGCACCCAGTTGCCCACCATTGAGAACATCTACCATTACCATTGCCTGGGCTGAGCGAAAACTATTATCAAGGATGCACCTCAGCCTAGCCATGGACTTTTTACTCTCCTCCCATCTGGTAGGTGCTACAGGAGCCTCCGCTCCCGCACTAGCAGGCTCAAGAAGAGTTTCTTCCCTGAGGCTGTGACTCTGCTGAACCTCACATCACAGCGCTAAGCAGAATTGCACCCATATTGACCTGTCCCTGTACTTTTATATTTGTATGCTGTAGCACTTAAATTTTATTCACAGGTATTTTGTGAATAATACTATTCTTTCGCACTTCTGGTCAGATGCTAATTACATTTCATTGGCTTTGTATCTGTACTCGGCACAAGGACAATAAAGTTGAATCTAATCTAATCTGAAACGTTTCCAATCTGTCCGTAGCACACAACACTGTATTTTACAATTACAATTTTCTCAAACTGCATCTTGCTGTTGATGAGTGTTGAGGTGTACTGAATGTGGGAATCAACATGGCAAGTTTACCGTGTGCCCCCTGAGATGAACCTGGAATTAGATATCATTGATCATTATACCACATTAATTCTCCAAGTCCACCCTTCCAGTTAAACATCCCGTTTTACACTACGAGAGACAATTTCCCGTACCCGGTGGGATGAAACTGAAGCAAACTCGTGAAATGCGCCGTTTGTGTCAAATCAAATTAGCCAGGAACGTGCTGGGCAGCCTGCAGCAATCGCTGTTTCCGGCGCCGACATAGCATGCTCCCACTCACTAACCCTAAGCATACGGCTTTGGAATATGGAGAAAACCGGAGCACCTGGAGAAAGCACACAATGTACAAACTCCTGACAGACAGGAATTGAGCCCCAATCTTATAGCCGACATTGTAATAGCGTTATGCCAAGTGCTCGCTAGAATAACGTGGATAGATGTTGGGTCCCGAATATTTATAATTAGTCTAAACGATAAGGACGAAGGAAACGTGGATATTTAGAAAGAGGTTTGGAGAAGCAGAAGGCACATGGTAACTCAGCAGTTAGCGCAATGCTATTGCAGCTCGGCGGGTCTTATTTTGGAGTTCGATTCCGGTCTCCCCGACACCGTGTGGGTTTCCTCCCGATACTCTCATTAACTCCTATAGTCGAAAGACAGACCAGTTAGTAAATTGTCCTTTGATTAGGTTAGGGTTAAATAGGAGAGTTACAGGGTGGCGTTACTAGTTGCAAAAGGAAGTCCTTTCTGTGCTGTATCTCTGAATAAAATAAAAGCAACAAACGAAAAGAAAAGAAACAAGTGTTTCGATCTACCGAACGTGTGCAGAACTTGTACCAGTCACTTACACTGATTCTACATGAATCCATTTTGGTTTCTTCGCCTCCACAATCACATCAATTCCACCCAAGTTCTATCATTGTTCTAAGCACTGTGAACAATATTCTTTTGAAAATTAACTAAACAACTGCACGTCTTTCGGATGTGGCAGGAAACGGGAGAATGAATATGAGGTCCCTCTTTTATGACAGAGTCCAGGTAAAGTTATCTTTTCTATTGTATTGTATTACAAATATTGAAATTACTTATATGCAGCAGAAGGATATTGCAATTCTTTTTTATGGAGAGATGGATGCGTACATACAAAGGGCAATCACATATCATGGGTGGGGAGTGAAGGCTAGAGCACATAATAAGACTGACGACGGTGAAGTGGAGAAGTAGGATTAGCGACAGCATGGCCAGGTCCATTTCATAATTTGTATATTTGCATTCTTGCCTTGAATGTTCATGTCAGCAAAGGAGTCAGAAACCAAGGATGAATAGAGCAGGTGGGTAGATTTAATTAAATCGTTGGACCAGTTGAGGGTAATGGGATGAGGAATCACATCCATAATGTTGCTGGGGTGATGAAGTCACTGTCTGAAGGGTGCAACAGGAAAAAACCGTGATCCTATTTGGAAAATACACGGATCCCTACAGTTTTCAGGATGGAGGAGGTTGGGCTTACATTGGATACTATGAGATTAAAAGCGTCATCCATTCTGGGCCTTCTCACGCATGTCTGTGCCAATAGCCACCTCTCAATCACCTGCGCAGTTTACTTGAGGTGGGCAAGTGAACAAATAAAAACGAGGATGCGACAAGCAGAGCAGTCATTGTGTGAGTGGACCAGTGTTGGAGTGGGGAGGATCTGGCTCACCAGGCATGAGCGACAACCCGCTTGGGCGAGGCAAGTAACTGGTTATTTTCTTCTTCTACAATCTTCCTTGGTTGGTACAGAAGGCAGTGAGCATTGCTCCAGGGACGTGTTGTGTTCTTTGTGTGAGAATTGGAACTCTGGGAGACCTCCAGCCTTCTGGATAACCACATCTGCATCAGTTTCACCGAAATGCAGCTCCTCAAACAACGTGTTATGGAACTGGAGCTGCAGCTCGTTGACCTTCGGCTCTTACGGGAAAATGAGGAGGTGAGAGATAGCACCTACAGGAACTGGTCACCCCGAAGCTTGGTGACTCACAGGAGAAGGAAAGAAAATGGGCAGCCAATGCCGAATACCTCTGTGGCTGTTCCCCTCAATAATAAGTATACCACTTTCGAGTGTGTGTGTGTGTGTGTGTGTGTGTGTGTGTGTGTGTGTGTGTGTGTGTGTGTGTGTGTGTGTGTGTGTG
This sequence comes from Hemitrygon akajei, assembly GCF_048418815.1. Lineage (NCBI taxonomy): Eukaryota > Metazoa > Chordata > Chondrichthyes > Myliobatiformes > Dasyatidae > Hemitrygon > Hemitrygon akajei. The sequence continues at coordinate 15,677,670 of NC_133148.1, read as the reverse complement.
TGTGTGTGTGTGTGTGTGTGGTGCACTACGACGACCTACCAGCAGGGGGGATACCGCAGCGATAGGGTTTCTGGCACTGCATCTGCTGCTATGGTTCAAAACGAAAGGGGGCAGAAGAGGACTGAACTAGTGATAGGAACAGTTGACGCCAGAATATATGGACACGATAGAGACACCCAGATGGTATGTTGCTTCCTAAGTGCAAGTTTCAGAGACTTCTCAGAATGGATCCAGAGGATTTTAAATGGGGAAGATGAGCAGCCAGAAGTCTGGGTACACAATAACACAAATGGCATAGGTAGGAAAAGGGAGGAGCCCTGAAAAGAGAATTTAAGCTGCTAAGTAAAAAGCTGAAAACCAGGACCTCTAGTGTTGTATTGTACTCTCTGGAGTTCTGCCTGTCTTACGCCACAGTGAAGTTCCAAATAGGATGGTCTAGCAGATGAATGTATGGTTGAGGAAATAGTGCAGGGGCACTGTTTAAGATCATTGGGATCTCTTCTGGATGACCTACACAATAGGAGTGTGTTTGGGGATCAATGTACTTGCGCTAATGTTTACAAGAGCTGTTGAAGAGGGATTCAACTAACTTGGTGAGATGATGGGAGACTGAGAGATTGTGCTGAGGACGTGGCAGCTGGTATGCAAGTAGAGTCAGTGTGCACTGGGATTTTCAAGAAGGTCAGATAGATGATTGGGCAAAATGACAGTCAGTGATTTGTAGTGTAACAGAGAGACAAGTGGAAAAATGATGACGAATACTGGACAGAAGATCTTATATTTGAATGCACGCAGTTTGCGAAATAAGGTAGATGATTTGTAGCGCAGTTTGAGAAGATTATAGTTGGGAGCTTAATGTCCAAGGATACACCTTGTATGGAAAGAACAGAAAGGTAGGCAGAAGGGATGGCGTGATTCTTTTGGGAAAAAAATGAAATTCAGTCCTGAGAAAGAGGTAATATAGGATCGAAGATGTAGAATAGTTATAGGTAGTTTAAGTGGTTTTTAGACGACGATATGTGTTTCTAAATAAAATATATTTTATTCTATTCCAGCAATGTATCAAGTTGTTTTCACTACGAGTTTATGATTCAACTTCCCTGCCAAGTATCAAATGATTAAAATACAGTTTATATTTCTGGCGACCCCTTTGTGCACTATTTCATCTTCAAACTTCTTTCGTATTTGGGTTCACTTTACACACGCAATCTTCATATATTTGAACTAATAAAGAGGTTTTCTCTAATATAGGTAGCGCACGGCAATGTAGGTCATGTCTGCGACAGTGGGAAGCTAATCGGCACTCAAATATACAAATATATGAAAAATCGCATTATATCAATGAATCAGGTAACACTTTAAAGTTACTCTCGGGGGAGGCGTGCAGCAGGTCGAGGGTAATTGATGCGCTTCGATTTGTAAAAATACTCCAAGCTCAATTTTCTTCTTTTAAGCCAACGGAAGAATTACCTTGGGAGGAAAGGCGAGTATCTAATTTCTTCTGGGACATCTCAGCGAGTTAGCATTTTTCTATTTGCAAAAGTACATTATGATATTGCTCTACACCGTTTGTATCCTTTAAGTAAGAATCTAATTGTCCTTCTCATCGGGGAACATATGCGCTTGCCCAAAATGTAATGAAAAATGTCACTTACCAGCTTTCACAGTCAGCTTAGTGCCACCTCCGTACTCGGTACACAATGATTTACTTCCTATTCATCCCAATGCGGAAAGTGATCATTAACAGTGAACTATAGAGGTAGGTCTTCCAGAATAAGACAGAAACAAAAGGCTTAACAATATATTCTATTTGTCAATGGGTTTCAATTTCTTTCAGTTTTCATCTGCCTTTCTGTTTATTCGGTGCATTAAAAGGGCTTGTGATATTGAAACGGGAATTTTGGTGATTAAGCACCAAGGAATGCAGGTGGAATTCAACCCAAAGAAGAAGTATCTTTTTAAAATTAAAATCGATTAACGTAAAGGCACGGTTTGTAATCCCACTTACAAATCGACGAACAAAATAAAACTGTCCCGGAGGTTTGTGCTATGGCTTAGACTACTGTGGCTTTCTGTTGACACATCATTTCACGTGAGCACAATAACCTCACTGTTGTAAATAGTGTCTAAATCCGTCAAGTAATCCTATACCTCCATGATATGAGGGAACTGGACATGAATGAAAAGGTTTTATTGGCTTCCGTCGATAATACCTCTCAGCCAGGCAGATATCAAGGAAAATATCAAGCTTTGTTATTCATATGATTATAACATTTATATTACAATTACACAAGTATATAGAGCAAGGCTCCATTATGCATACCAGTGTCTGGCAGAGGCAGAATGTTTGGCAGCGAAAAGTTTTAGTCGCTGAAGGAATGTCTTGCATTCGTTTTGCATTAAGAATTGCGGAGGAGATTTATGTATGACGGGGACTGAAGATTCATCACTGTGGCACAGTTTGTTGACACAGTCACTGATGCTAGTACTAAAAGGTTCCTTGTACATCAATACAAGATCATGTGGTCAAGGCGCAAATTACAATCTTGCTTAACGCCGTTTTTATTCCGCACAGCTACTTTTATAGCCAATAATCTCTCGAAAATGGTGTCTGCATTGTACAGTTCAGAATCGGGTTAGCATTGTCCATTCTCCAATTACTAAACGCATTGGTGATTTTTGAATTGCAGAGTCCATGCTTTGGATCACTGTGGCACTTGTTGTTTTGCACAGTAGTTCATTCAATAGCAATAATGTCTCCATTTGCATAACTCTGGAAGGACAAAGTGATGCTGCACCTCCAACTGTGCCCACTTGGATATGTGCGGCATAGTGACTGTCGCTAACGTTTTATAAACCAACCCTCGCACTACAGTGTAATCCGTTACTGCTCAGCAATTTTCTTCCCCAAAAGACCGAAGCAATCATAGTTTCTCGCGTGAAAGATTTTCCAACGTATTTGAATAGGCTTGTGCTCAAGTTTGTTACTGTGGTAGTGGAGAGCATAGCAGAAATACGTGGCTGTATCTTCAGCAATTAGATTCGTGATCTGCAGGGAAAAGGACTTTGCTTGCTTGTTGATAGATTCCGCATATCTTCCTCCAATCGATAAGCTTTCATTATTGGTTTGACCGGGTCTTTGGCGGTACCAATATGTGCTATTCAGGTCACAGGAAGCATTTTTTAAAACACAGTTGATGGTCAGATTTTCGCCTGTTTGTATTTTTGCTTCTGTTGGTGTCTGTTCTACCCATGCACTGAAGGCATCTGAAGGGAGGAAAACAAATTTAATCATCACATATCTGAAGCAGCACAGGATGTAACATAAAATGAAATTTGTTTACGCAACGGCAAAATAGTAATCATTATTCTCTTTAAAAATGAACTGCACGTACCCGGTAACCACGCTAAAAATATCAGAACACAGAAAATATTCATGGTTTCTTCACCACCAGAAAGCCTGTTAAGTAGAGAAGGTTCCAGACATCAGCGTCGGCTGTCTGTGCAACCTTGTGAAGGAGCGAAGACTTAATAAGCCTCGAGAGTCTGGGCTCATTTGCATAATGCAGAAGGCGTATTAACTGTGATTATAGCTCGGTTAATGATATTCATTATATCCGATATTTCCATAATTACATCGGTGAAATATATGAGCACAAACGTATGGATAGAGATATAGAGAAAGATCTCCATCCGCACTGAATGTATTTCCATTCTTCTTTGCTTTATTATCTGGAGAGGGCTTCAAAAATGTGTTAAAAGCATCCATGAGTAACCGTCAACTTGAGACAGCAAATGCACTAAAAGCCATTAGTTTAATCACCATGAATAACTAAATAATATTCCTGTTGTTGCACATTACTGTCTTGCGGTCCTTCGTCTGTTCAACATCGGTAGTCAACATGAATCTGAGGACAGCCATAGTTAGAAAACTGACCCTAAGTTTATTGTCAATGGTGGTGTCTTAGAATTCGCTTGCAGTGTATGTGCGTAATAATGAAGCAACACACAAGATTCTGGAGGAATTCGGCTAGACAGAAAACATTACTGCGAAAGAAGAATTCAGATGTGCCTCATTTAGGGCATTAATCCGGGTCATTTATGGTCAGGGAAAACACTACAGTTATATTTAGGGACCAAGATCCCGTGAGGTTGTTTACTTTAAAGATATTTGTTCGAAATTCGAATAACGTGGCAAAATACGACACACACTCCATTATGAAGTGAAGGGTAGAAGCAGATGGGCAACGAATGTGAATAATTATCAACCTCTGAAGGTCAATATTACTCATAAAACTGTGTAACTTGAATGGAATATACAACTTCTAAGGAACCTTCGATGGCGACAGGCGTGGCAAATTTAGTCAATAAGAAAAATAAAACATTCATAATGTTTAGGAGGATAACATCGAACAGTGATACCGAGAAAATATAAAGAAGCCCGAAAAGACGTTCAGTATTAAATTAGGAGACAGAGGGTACTATAATCATATTTTGGCAAGGCGGACATATGTATCAAGAGACGGGGATAACTAGGACGAGGATAGAACCACTGACAGAAAAAGTAGGAAGCATGTTTTTGGAGAGACAGCAGTGCGGTTCTAAATGTGCTTTTTGCGTCGGTTTTCACCAAGGAGAAATCTTTACAGGATAGTGAGATCAGAGTGGAGCATGCTAAGATGGTAGGAAATTTTAATAAAGAAATAGGTAACGTTAGATCACTTTGAAATCATTACGTTGAAGTCTTCTGGAGAGAGGCGATAGGTGCAATTACCGTTGACCAACAACGTTGTTTAAGTTCCATTTCATTGTCATTTGACTGTACAACCCAAATAATATAACATTCAGTACAGTTAGACCACAGTGCTTCAACACAACAGATATCACACAGCACGTCAACCAATGTATTATACTATAAATGAGTTAATAAAATATAATTGAAAGTGTATGTTGTAAAACGCAGCACAGGTAACCAGTAAACAGCTCTCAGTCCTAGTAACGGGACCTCAGTTGTGGCAGAGTATTCATAAGTCTCACAGCGTTCAGGACAAAACCTGTTACCCTGTCTGGCAGACCTACTCCTGACGCTTCTTTACCTCCTTCCGGATGGAAGTGGGACTTAGAGATTGTGGGTTGGGTGGTATTGATCCACAAAAATGCTTCTGCTAAAGGTCATATATTGGTTGGGGTGGCTTGTGGGAGACCTCCAATGATCCTTTCAGTTGGTTTTGTTGTCTTGTGATCTTGCGCCCTGATGCCTTGGAGCTTTGGTACCACACAATGATGCAGCCAATATGACACTCGATGGCACTTCTGTAGAAATCTGTTAGAATGGCAGCGGGAGCCTTGCAAGCCTCAAGTTCGCATGAAAGAGCTGCTGCGCCTTCCTAACTAGTGAAGAGTTGTTGTACGTCCAGGGTAGATAGAAAGTTATGTGCACACTGAGAAACTTTGCGCTGTTGTATCTCTCTCTCCATGGCACAGCCAAAGGTGTGCCATGGAGAGAGGTCCACCTGTGCCTTCCTGAAGACCATAATAATCTCTTTCGACTTGTCCACCTTGAGACTCAGAATGTTATTCTAGCAACAATTGGCATGCCTCTATACCCCATCTCTGAATGCTGATTCGTGATTGTTGCTGATGAAGCCATCCACTTTAGTATCATCAGTGAAGCTGGTGATGCGGGTTGAGATGCATCAGGCAGTGCAGCCGTGAGCCTGAAGCGTGAACAGCAGGCTAAGAATACAACCATGGGGGCATCAGTGCTCAGCATGATGGAGCTTGAAATGTTCCAGCCAACACGGAGTGTTTGGGGTATTTCCATCAAGGCGTCCAACGTCCAGTTACCGAGAGGGGTGTTGAGTCCCAACAAGGACAACTCAGCCACCAACTGCTGAGGGATGATAATATTAAACACCGAGCTGCAGTCAATGAAAAACATTCTGGAGTACGAGGCATTCTTTTCCAGGTGGACAAGTGTCTATGGCACCATCAATGGCATATCACTTTGAGCTGTAGGCGAACTTGAAATGGTCCAATGCAGCTAGGAGGCAGGATTTTATGTATTCCATTACTCAGCCGCTCAAACCACTTCGTGATTATTGAAGTCAGTGCCACTGGCCGACAGTCATTTCCATCAGTTATTGTTGCTTTCGGGGGTATCGATAGATGGTGGTTGCCTCGAAAGGTGCAGGGCCAGTGGACTGTTTCAGACAAGTAGAAAGATCTCCGTTAAGATCCCTGTCAGCTGGGCCGCCCAGATCCTTAGTGCCTGCCCAAGTATGTTGTCCAGACCTGCAACATTGCATGGATTTACCCTAGATAGGGTTCTCCTCGCCTCAGCTGCCGCCAGTCATGGTGGATGTTCGCCGGAAAGAGAGGGACCTTTCTATGATGTCGCATCATTTAATTGGTCAAATCATGGATTGAAGACATTCAGCCCATTAAGAAGGAGGGCATCAGCGTTGTTGATGCACCGTGTTGACTTACAATTGGTAATGCTTTGTATAACTTGTATTTTTGCATCTCAAGGAAGGTGTGTGTAGCCAGTGTTGTTCCTTTGTCCAAGAATGGAGATGGCGATAATCTGGAAATAATTGATTGGTGGGTCTCATGTCCGTGGTAGGGAAACTAATGAAGATGATTCTTAGGGACAGAATTTATGAGCATTTGGAAAAACATGGCCTAATTAGGGATGGTCAGAATGGCATTGTGCAAAGGCAGATCATGTCTGAGTAACATCATTGAAGTTTTCGAGAAGATGGAGGTGATTGGTACAGATAGAGATAGAATATGTCTACGTAGGTTTCAGTGAGGTATTCGACAAGACCATTCTTGGGAAACTCGTATAGAATATTAAGAAGCACTGCATCCCGAGCGACTTGGCCGTTTGCATTCATAATTGTGTTGCATACAGAAGACAGAGTGCAGTAATCAATGGCTCTTATTCTAGTTGCAAGTATGTCAGTAATGTTCTTCTGTTCTAGAATTTTCGATGTTTGTGATTATATATACATACATATCGCTTTAACACAACCGTAGATGTGTGGAATAGTAAGTTTGTGGATGCAGGAAGGTAGGTGCTATTATGGATAATACAGAGGTTTGCCAAATGGTAGAACAGAAAATAGATCAGTTGCAGAAATGGTCAGAGAAAACTCAGACAGAGCTTTAGCCCTGCAAATATAGATGCTGCAGTCCTGAAGATCTAATGTAAAGTTCCATCTACACAGTTAGCGACAGGACACTTTCAGAATTTGAGGTACAGAGCGATCATGGGAATCCATGTCGACATCTCACAGTTGCAGCCCATTTGATAGGATAGTAAAGAAGATAAATGTCATGTTTCCCTTTATTAATCAGAGAACTGTTTTCAAGCAGCGGAAAGTAATGTTTCAGTAATGCAGAAGAGGTTTAGGAGAATGCTGTCTGGATTAGAGGGTATGGGGTATAAGGAGAGCTTGGGAAACTGAAATTGTTTACTCTTGACTAACGTGGCAAGAGAAAACCTGAGAGCATTTATAAAGTTATGGGAAGCATTGAAAGACAAAGCAGCCGAAATATTTTCCACAGGATCGAAATGTGTAGTGCTAGAGGACATATATTTATGGTTTGAGGGAAATTTGAAAAGAGATATGCGGCGCATGTGTTTTACATGGCGAGTGATGTGTGTCTGGAATGTTCGACGAAGGTTGATGGCAGATACAGATACAATGGAGATGTTCAGGATGGTCTTGCACAGGCACATGAAAATACGGAGAATTCTATGTGCGTGTATGGGGGGCGTGTGAATCATGTGCTGGCCGAACGGATGAGTATAATTATGCATTATTAGGTGAATTAGAATTAAAAGTTCAGATTATTAACATTAACAATCAAATAAAATGACTTGAACTTATTATCATAAGCGTAGTATATAAAAGCCAGATTAGCAATCATTATAGATTTTGTTTCTTTTGACCCATCATTATAGATCATAAGGTTTTTTTTCTGATTTTACATTGGTACAGTGGCTTTAGTAGTTTCAAACTGATATACTCTGGAAATCAGTCCAACTTGACGAAATATAGGGAAAAACTAACGATGAGACGTAAGTCGTCCTTCTGAAGATCTCAGATTAAAGATTCAATCACAAATAAGAGAAGATCTGCAGATGCTGGAGATCCAATCAACACACATAAAATGCTGGAGGAACTCAGCAGGCCAGACAGCATCTATGGCTGTAACCCGGAACATTGACTGTACTTTCCATGGATGCTGGTTACCTGCTCGGATTAATGATTGATGTAGTGAAATAACTTCTGCAATTATGTCTTGACACCAGATAGATTGAAAGCAGCAGTCTCCAGTAGATTACGAATCTAAACTGTGGCTCGTTAATTACAAGGTTATATTTAAGTGAATTGGGCATTAATCAAGGAAAGTTTAATAGATTCAATGCGCGAGTCAGAACATATCTTTATGTTCAACATATGCTTGGAGAGCAAAATGAAGGGAAGACGCTGCCTGCTTCCGAAGAAAGATTGATGTGAAGAGAAATGTCTCCCTTGCTCTGGGTAAAAATCAGAATAAACTTGTTACACTTCGTCACCAAATCCCCAAATTACTACTTTTCGGAATGTAGAATGCATAATACGAAGAGTGCTTCAAACAATAATATTCATCACTTTTGTATTCCAACTTTGCAAAAAGCTCTTGGAATCTATGATGATTTCACACAAAAGTTGACATTGTAATTCTTTGAGGAAATATGTTCCATGCCTTACAGTCTTATGGTCTTTTATATCTAAAGCGTTGAACTTTAAAAACGATGTGTACCAGATAATCAATCGAATGGCCCTCCCACATATTTCAATTTTCTTTCCAACTGAGGACCCACAACGAATTTGGTAGGGTCTCTATTTACCATCATGATCCCGCCAAGACCGTGAGCAGAATTTTACTCTTGGTTGCTTGTTGTAAACGTGCAAAGTATTTGAGCCAAGATATCTATCCGATTCTTTAACCTCCTAGTTCTTCTTAACACAAGTACACTTATGTTATATATTCCTTTCTCAACTTTCCAAAACAAAATGATACTTCTCACATTGTCCAAAAATGTTATTTATTTACCCAAATCCCAGTCTACCTCCGAAGCTTGTTACTCGCATGTTTATTCTTAACTACATTCTGGAATATTAATTCCTGTTAGTGACAATCGACTGAATAAATTGCACGGACAAGAGAACCAAGATTGGAGACGAGGTTACGTGATAAAGCCATACCAATTTCATGGCGCTATTTAACGTTGCCGAATCGAATAACGGGCACAACGAAATACTTTATTATCACTTGAAACTAATTGTGCTATCCACGTCAGTGCAATGACTAAAGAGCAGAAAGATTTGAAAGCAAATTGAAACCAATATTCATAATTTTCACAGTCTAACAAGATCGCTTTCGATTGATGGTATTGCCGTGACTTTAAATATGTTTATTCATGCAAAAGGCCTAGTCTATTTCTTAATTCTTGGTACCATATTATCACTGTCTTGATGTAACGAGGTTGATGCTTCAAAGCACCACATGGAGATTTGTAAAAACATTCGCTATTTCGCTACAACATTGTGTAATGAAGGAACTGCCCAGTAAAAAAGTGTAACATGTGGAAGGACCAATAAGTGACCCCTGCGCACCTATCTTCAGCTGCCATCCGTTATCGCCCATCTGTTCTGTATTGGTGACCGCAACATCTGAGTTCGGGTTTGCCCCGTACTTCATTTAGAAGGAGGTGTTCACTTAAATTTCAGGAAGTAAAACTATGGGATGAATTAGTGAATACATTTATACCACAGGGTGGCAGATAGAATAGGTGGGCGGAGGCAACAGCAGTCTCGTACAGCTGTTAAAGTGAACGGAGCTGCCACCTGCATTGTGTTGAAAAATCAAAGTTATAAGCATATTCAATGGGCATTCACGGTGATAGTGGACAAATGTTAGCATTTGATATAATTGAGATTTTAACCTGTGGCTTCTCAATACATTTAGCTTGTACGGTGGCTTCTGAAATAATACAGTGATCATCAGTTTGTAACCGCTCTCCAATAAAATTCAGAAAGCCATATACACACATTCCCAATATTGTTTCTGGGCTCCAAATAAACACTGAGCAAAATTTTAAAACTCTGCTTCTCCAAAGAGTGTTGGAATTGATAACGGAAAACAAGAACTTGGCAGATGATATGTTAAAATATATAGTTTGTGTCAGAGGTTACACTCGAGAAAGTGTCGGAGAGCAAAAAAAATGTAAAGGAAGGGAGCATTCGTTACAATTGCAATTGGCAGGTTAATAGTACTTAAAGAATTGTTGGAGCACGGAACGGCAAGTCTCTGAGTTTGACAGATTCGTCGAAGAGATGGAGAAGTAGTGGCTTGTAAGACGGCTTTTGACTTTTCAAAAACAATTGCAAAATAGTTGTGATTTCAGTGAATAGACCTAAAGTTCAATCAAATATGCCATCAAATGCATCAAGTACATGGAAAGAACTCTTCGCATTTGTTCAGCTTTTCAGTATTCTATATGGAAAAACTACTATAAATGCAGTCCTGGGCCAATCAACTCTTCTGCAGATTTTTTCAGGTTTTTGAAATGTGATTTCAAGGAATGTGTATCTCAAGGAAGGTGTGAGTAGCCCGTGTTGCTCCTTTGCTCAAGAATGGGAATGGCGATAATTTGGAAATAATGAATTGGTGGATCTCATGACAGAGGTAGGAAAACAAATCGGATGATTCGTAGGGACAGAATTTATGAGCATTTGGAAATACATGGCCTAATTATGGAAGGTCAGTATGGTGTTGTGCAAAAGCAGATCATGTCTGAGTAACATCATTGAGGCTTTCGAGAAGATGGAGGTGATTGGTACAGATAGAGATAGAATATGTCTACGTAGGTTTCAGTGAGACATTCGACAAGACCATTCTTGGGAAACTCGTATAGAATATTAAGAAGCACTGCATCCCGAGCGACTTGGCCGTTTGCATTCATAATTGTGTTGCATACAGAAGACAGAGTGTAGTAATCAATGACTCTTATTCTAGTTGCAAGTATGTCACTAATGTTCTTCTGTTCTAGGACTTTCGACGTTCGTGATTATATATACATACACATCGCTTTAACACAACCGTAGATGGGGAAATAGTAAGTTTGTAGATGGCAGGAAGGTAGGTGGTATTATGGATAATACAGAGGCCTGCCAAGTGTTAGAACAGAAAATAAATCAATTGCAGAAATTGCAGAGAAAATTCAGACAGAGCTTGACCCCTGCAAATATAGATGCGGCACACTTGAAGATCTAAAGTAAAGTCCCATCTACACAGTTAGCGACAGGACCCTTTCAAACTTTGAGGTACGGATCGATCATGGGAATCCATGTCGACATCTCACAGTTGCAGCACATTTGATAGGATAGTAAAGAAGATAAATGTCATGTTTGTCTTTATTAATCAGAGAACTGTGTTCAAGCATCAGGAAGTAGTGTTTCAGTAATGCAGAAGGGGTTTAGGAGAATGCTGTCTGCATTAGAGGGTATGGGGTATAAGGAGAGCTTGGGAAACTGAAATTGTTTACTCTTGACTAACGTGGCAAGAGAAAACCTGAGAGCATTTATAAATTCATGGGAAGCATAGAAAGACTAAGTAGCTGAAATATTTTCCACAGGATCGAAATGTGTAGTGCTCGAGGACATATATTTATGGTGTGAGGGAAATTTGAAAATAGACATGCGGCACATGTGTTTTGTCTGGAGAGTGATGTGTGTCTGGAATGCTCGACTAAGGCTGATGGCAGATACAGATACAATGGAGGTGTTCAGGATGGTCTTGCACAGGCACATGAAAATACAGAGAATTCTGTGTGCGTGTATGGGGGGGGGGGGAGGTAGGGTTGAATCATGTGCTGGCCGAACGGATGAGTATAATTCTGCATTATTTGCTCAATTAGAATTAAAAGCTCTGATTATTAACATTAACAATCAAATAAAATGACTTGAACTTATTATCATAAGCGTAGTATATAAAAGCCAGATTAGCAATCATTATAGATTTTGTTTCTGTTTGACCCATCATTATAGATCGTAGGTTTTTTTTATTTTACATTTGTACAGTGGCTTTAGTAGTTACAAGCTGATATACTCTGGAAATCAGTCCAACTTGGCGAAATATAGGAAAAATCTAACGATGAGACGTAAGCCGTTCTTCTGAAGATCTCAGATTAAAGATTCAATCACAAATAAGGAAGATCTGCAGATGCTGGAGATCCAAGCAACACAGATAAAATGCTGGAGGAACTCAGCAGGCCAGACAGCATCTATGGCTGTGACCCGAAACATTGACTGTACTTTCCATGGATGCTGCCTGACCTGCTGAGTTCCTCCAGCATTCTGTGTGTGTTGCTCGGACTAACGATTGTTGTAGTGAAAATGACTTTTGAAATGATGTCTTGGCACCGGATAGATTGAAAGCAGCAGCCTCCAGTAGATTATGAATCAAAACTGTGGCTCGCTAATTACAAGGTTATATTTAAGTGAATTGGGCATTAATCAAGGAAAGTTTAGTAGATTCAATGCGCAAATCAGAACATATCTTCATGTTCAACATATGCTTGGAGAGCAAAATGAAGGGAAGACGCTGCCTGCTTCCGAAGAAGGATGGATGTGAAGAGAAAGGTCTCCCTTGCTCTGGGTAAAAATCAGAATAAACTTGTTACGCTACGTCACCAAATCCCCAAATTACTACTTTTCGGAATGTAGAATGCATAATACGAAGAGTGCTTCAAACAATAATGCTCATCACTTTTGTATTCCAACTTTGCAAAAATCATTTGGAATCTATGATCCTTTCACACCAAATTGACAATGCAATTCTTTGAGGAAATATGTTCCATGCCTTATAGTCTTATGGTCGTTTATATCTAAAGCGTTGAACTTTAAAAACGATGTGTATCAGATAATCAATCGAAAGGCCTTCCCACATATTTCAATTGTCTTTCCAACTGAGGGCCAACAGAGAATTTGGCAGGGGCTCTATTTACCATTATGATCCCGCCAAGACAGTGAGCATAATTTTACTCTTGGTTCCTTGTTGTAAACGTGCAATGTAGTTGAGCCAATATATATCCAATTCTTTAACTTCCTAGTTCCTCTTAACACAAGAACAATTACATTATATATTCTTTTCTCAACTTTCCAAAACAAAATGATACTTCTCTCACTGTCCAAAAATGTTATTTATTTACCCAAATCCCTGTCTACCTCCGAGGCTCGTTACTCGCATGCTTATTCTTTACTTCATTCTGGAATATTAATTCCTGTTAGTGACAATCGATTGAATAAATTGCACGTACAAGGGAACCAAGATTGGAGACCATGTTATGTGATAAAGCCATGCCAATTTCATGGCGCCATGTAAGGTTGACAAATCTTTTAAGGGGCACAACGAAATACTTTATTAACATTTGAAACTAATTGTGCTATCCACTTCAGTGCAATGACTAAAGAGCAGAAAGATTTGAAAACAAATTGAAACCAATATTCATAATTTTCACAGTCTAACAAGAACACTTTCGATTGATGGTATTGCCGTGACTTTAAATACGTCTATTCTTGCAAAAAGCCTAGTCTGTTTCTTAATACTTGGTACCATATTATCAGTGTCTTGATGTAACGTGGTTGATGCTTCAAAGCAGTACATGGAGGTTTGTAAAAAATATTCATTATTTCGCTATAACATTGTATCATGAAAGAACAGCCCAGTAAAAGAGTGTAACGTGTAGAAGGCCCAGTAAGTGACCCCTACGCATCTATCGTCAATCGCCATCCATTATTGACCATCTGTTCTGTATTGGTGACCGCAACAGCTGAGGTCGGGTTTGCCCCGTGCTGCATTGAACATTCAGGAAGTAAAACTCTGCGATGATTCAGTGAATACAATTATACCACAGGGTTGCAGATAGCATAGGTGGGCGGAGGCGGCAGTAGTCTTGTACAGCTGTTTCCATGAGCGGAGCTGCCACCTGCACTGCGTTGAAAAATCAAAGTTATAAGCATATTCAATGGGCATTCACTTGCTGATGTTGGACACATGTAAGCATTTGATTTAATGGAGATTTTAACCTGTGGCTTCTCAATACATTTAGCTTGTACGGTGGCTTCGGAAACAATACAGTGATCAGTTTGTAACCGCTCTGCAATAAAATTCAGAAAGCCATATACACACATTCACAATATAGTTTCTGGGCTCCAAATAAACACTGAGCAAAATTTTAAAACTCTGCTTCTCCAAAGAATGATGGAATTAATAATGGAAAACAAGAATATGGCAGATGATTTGTTAAAATATATGTTTTGTGTCAGAGGTTACACTCGAGAAAGTGTCGGAGACCAAAAAAATGTAAAGGATGGGAGCATTCGTCACAATTACAATTGGCAGGTCAGTAGTATTGAAACAATTGTTGGAGCACGGGACGGCAAGTCTTTGGGTTTGATAGATTCGTCGAAGAGATGGAACAGTAGTGGCTTGTAAGACGGTTTTTGACTTTTCAAAAACAATTCCAACATAGTTGTGATTTCAGTGAATAGACCTAAAATTCAATCAAATATGCCATCAAATGCTTCAAGTACATGAAAAGAACTCTTCGCATTTGTTCAGCTTTTCAGTATTCTATATGGCAAAACTACTATCAATGCAGTCCTGGGCTCATCAACTCTTCTGCAGACTTTTTCAAGTATTTGAAATGTGATTTGGTCCTTCGGTAGTTGATGGGTCAGTGGTGAAATAGATAAGCAATAGATACTAGATAAGCTACTGGGTGACATAATCTCAGAGCAACTATCCTGGGCCCAACACATTGATGGAATCAGGAATTAGGAATTTGAGGAGATTTGAGATATCACCAAATGTTCCAGCAAATTTCGACATATGTACGATGGAGAATGCTCTGACTGGTTATATAGTGTAGTCTGGTGTAGATGCTCCAATGTGAAGTATTGAAAGAGGCTGCTGACTGTTATAGGCTCAGTCAACGCTAGCACAGACATAATTTTTCCACCATCATAAATATCTTTCTCAAGCAGCATCCATCATTAAGTATTCTCACCATCTGAGACATACCCTCTGTTTATTATTGCATCGAGGAAAAGTAGAGCCTGAGCACCCACTCTGTGCCATCAGATATATGAACAATCCTTGAAACTATCAACACGATCCTGTTATTTTGCTTGTTTGTTTATTTATTGTAGCTTATAATAATTTATGTCTTGTACTATACCTCTGCTATGAAACAACAAATTTCAAGATGTCAGTGATGATAAATATCACTGATTCCAATTTCAATCAGAGTGGAATTGAAACCCATCCAACAAGAATGCACTATATTTTACATACTGGAGTGCAAAAATATATTGTCTGCTGCTGTTTTAGAGAATCATGATAGGTTCATGATGCTCAGTTGCAATTTGAGCATCGTGATCTGAAGATGCAGTCAAGATATTTGGAAGAATTCATTGAGGAATTAGTGAGGTCAGCCATATATCTACTCAGTGAAAAAATGAATGGCAACGATTTATAAACCAAATGCTGTGGAAGATTTGGAAAAAGATTAACTGTTTCTAGTTATTGTCAAATGCTGAACCTTGAAAAGCACAGTGAAGCAAAAAAGACTACAGGACTACGGGACAAACGGAAATGCGTTTTGCAGAGCTCTTCGCATTTTGAACATAGAACAAGAGCACGGGTTGGCGGTTGGGTCTTTTGCTTGTTCTGTCTCTCCTTTCACAACCCCCCTATGTTCCTTGCGGCACAGTGCAGGTACTCGCATGTATCGCAGTTCCATCTTTAACATTGTTCCTCCAGGTACATGAACTGAGTGCAATGCCTTCTCCACTTTGTAGATGTAATGTTGACTTTCTTCAGTCTGATTTTGATGATGTATTTGAAGCGTTTCCTCTGCAATCAGATCACTTCATTCAACTAAGAGTAAAGTATTTGTTTCGGGAGAAGAGAGTTAGGTATTTGATTTACATGATCTACCCATCGGACATGGTGTTGCTTTATCGTGTTGGAGGTGCTGTTCATGTAAGCTTCCTCCAGTGCTGTAGTGCGTCTGCCCTTCCTGTATATCCACAAAACATATCGTAAGTTTACTTGGTGGCATTGTTCTGGGGATTTTCAGGTTCCTACTCCATAATTCAGCTCCATGAAGTAACATAACTCAGAGAACTGCTTTACAGACCAAAGGTTTTGTTTAGACCCCAGAATGTACCTCATATGAGGAGGAAGACCTGGATGATGTGTGATTGCGAATGGGATGTGGTTCTTTTGCCGGTTAAATTGGATATCAGTGTACTTCAGTGCAAGATTCTCAGTATGATCACCCGCATTGCGTTACCACTTAAAACAGTGACAGGCATGGAATGTTTAGGAATCAGTTAGGTGCAGCATTTTCCCAAGGAGATTTTGAATAAATCCTTCAACTTGCCTTTTAATCTCTTTTAGTATCAAAACTTGTCTGGAACATGGTCTATTGCCAGGTATCTGAACAACATGAGCTACTGGAAGTAGCAGAGCGATTTGGACCAGTGAGTAGGATTTAGGATTCGTGGTTAGGGGAAAAATATATTGACGAAGGCATACTGGATCTTTTGTTGGCAAACGCAGGGAACGCAGATGGACAGAGGGCTGAAGATAAAGAGATAGTATGACCTTAAATTCTAGTCACCCTACCGCAGAAAACGCAGATGGAAAGAGGGCTGAAAATAAAGCGGTAGTATGACTTTAAATTCTAGTCACCCGACGGCAGGGAAAATGTGATTGCATTTGTTAGTGTGCAGAGGCGATGTGGTTGGATGCCTTCACTACACAAAACCTCTTTTAGCCAGAGACTCCACGTTTGTCACGCTTTAAATGCCCTAAAATAGTCCTTGCAGTTGAGGCTGCGCGTCACCTGTGAATTCACCGAGGTCATTTATTGCATCCGGTGCGGCCTCTTCTACAACTGTGAGACGAGGCGGGGCTGGTAGACAGCTTCGTTGAGTGCCTTCACTCAGTCGGCCGTAACATCGAGCCATTTTAATTACATTTCCCATTCCCAAACTGACATATCTGTCAAACTCCTCCCGTAATGCGACGGTAAGATCTGTTGCAGGTTAATGTAATAACACCTCATATTCCGTCTTCACACTATCCAACCTGACGTCATCACTATGGACATTTTCTTCTGATGACCAGTCCCCTCTGTTCTCCTCCTCCTTTATGTTCTCATCCCCTCGCACACCGTCATGCCCAGCCTATTACCCATATCCTCTTTCTTAAGGTTAGAGTGAGAGTCATAGAAATGTTTAGCGCAGTAAAAAGCCCTTCAGCACATTTAGTCCGTGACCACTGAATTAAACTGCCACACACATCGACCTGCACCCGGACGATAGCCCTCCATACCACTCCCATCCATGTACCTATCCAAACTCCTCTTAAACGTTGAAATCGAGTTCGCATGTTCCGGTTGCGCTGGCAGCTCATTCACCACTCTTATGACCCTCTGAGCGAAGACATTTCCCTTCATGATACCCGCAAACACTTCACCTTTTACCCCAATCCGTGGCCTCTAGTTGCAGTGCCACCCAACCTCAGTGGAAAAAGCTTGCTTACATTTACTCATAATTGTGCATATCTTTATAAAATCTCCCCTCCATCTTCTATGTTCCAAGGAATAATGTCCTAACCTATTCAATTTTTCCACATAACTGAGGTCTGCCAGTCCCGGCAACATACTTCTAAATTTTCTCTGTGTTTTTTTTCAATCTTATTTATATCTTTCCTGTAGGTTGGTGACGAGAACTGCACACAATACTCCAAACCCTGGTTTCTCCTACTGAAGTGCAACATCCTGAACATTTTTAGAATAAAGTCCATCTGCCTCAAATTTCATAAATTCACCACCCCCGGCTAAAGAGGTTTTTCCACATCACTGTTTTAAATGATCGCCCCTTTAGCCTGAGGCTGTGTCCTCTTGTCCTAGACTCCCCCACAAAGTGAAACACGCTTTCCACATCTACTCTGTCTAGGCCTTTCAATGAAATCTCCCCAATCTTTCTAAATTCCTGCGACGGCTGGCTAAGAAGAGATCTGATATGAGAGAAGTGTGAACTATGGGAGAAAGGGAAGGAAGAGGCTTCCCATTGGAAGTGATAGGCAGTTGAGGTAAAGAGACAAGAGGCCAAATTGGGGAAATTAACAAGAGTCAGGGGAAGGGAAATTAATTACTGGAAGATGGAGATATCGAAGTTCATGCCATTAGGTTAGAGCAGGCATGGGCAAACTACGGCCCGGGGGCCATATGCGGCCCGTTAAGCTTTTTAATCTGGCCCGCAGAACTTGATGAAATTATATTAATAAACCTTGTTAACGTTTTCTCCCCGCAGTTCTGGCGTTTTCCCAATAGATGACGCACTCTATATACATTGACCTTTGTTGAGGTGCAGCGTATTATTCCACATTTACGCTTTACTCTTTGACCTCTCACCCCTTCTGTAAAGATGAGTGGAGCTAAGAAAAGTGGATAGAGAATGTCGGGTGTTTAATAAGGAGTGGACAACTAAATATCTTTTTACCGAACACCGATCAACTGCTGTATGCCTGATATGCCAAGAGACTGTGGCGGTTTTTAAAGAATATAATATCAGCCGTCTTTTTGACACAAAACATGCCAACTATGCTAGCAACCAGTCAACGAAAGAACGGGAAGCTAATGCTCAGAGGTTGGCAGCTAATTTACAGGCTCAACAAATTTTTTTTCACCGTCAAACTGCCATTCATGAGTCAAGTACCAAGGCGAGTTTTATGCTGTCATTCAAATTAGCAAAGGCCAGCAAGCCTCTGTCTGAAGGTGAGTTTTTAAAAGAATGTATGGTGGAGACAGCAGGTGTATTGTGTCCGGAGAGCAAAGACAAATTAGAAAAAATCAGTTTATCACGCAGGACAGTGACTCGCCGTGTGGAACTGATAGATGAAGATATAACCAGCAACTTAAATAAAAAGGCAGAGTCGTTCACGTTATATTCATTAGCACTGGATGAAAGCAACGATGTAAAAGACACTGCTCAGCTCCTCATTTTTATCCGAGGAATTAACAATACTTTTGAAATAACGGGTGAGTTTTTGACAATGGAGTCTCTGAAAGGAAAAACACGGGGAGAGGACTTGTATGACCGGGTGTCTGCTGTCATCGAAAATATGAAGCTCCCTTGGAGTAAACTTATCAACGTCACCACAGATGGATCTCCTAATTTGACAGGGAAAAATGTCGGCCTGCTGAGGAGAATACAGAATAAAGTGAAAGATGAAAATCCTGACCAGGATGTTATTTTCCTTCACTGCATCATCCACCAGGAATCTCTATGTAAATAGGTATTACAGCTGAATCATGTTGTGAATCCTGTCGGAAAACTTGTCAAATTTATACGTGCAAGGGGACTTCAGCACCGTCAGTTCATCACGTTCCTGGAGGAAACTGATGCGGATCACCAGGACCTACTTTATCACTCCCGTGTCCGCTGGTTAAGTTTGGGCAAAGTGTTTCAACGAGTATGGGAGCTCAAAGAGGAGATCGGTGCATTTTTGGAGTTACTGAGGAAGGCCGGCGAATTTCCTGAGCTGAGCAACAAGAGCTGGCTTTGTGACTTTGTGTTTGCTGTGGATATATTTTCACACATGAATGAACTGAACGTGAAGCTACAGTGGAAGGATCAGTTTGTGCATGACATGTACACAAACGTGAAAGCCTTTAAATCCAAGCTGGCTTTTTTCTCCAGGCAAATGTTGAATAGGTTATTCACTCATTTTCCCACACTAGCCACGGTGGAAGAGGCCGGCGCAAATGTGAAAAAATACAGCGAGTCACTGGATGCGCTGCACAGAGAATTCTGCCGTCGCTTTTCTGATTTTGAAAAAATTGACAAGTCTCTTCAGTTGGTGGCCTGTCCCCTGTCACAAGATCCTGAATCAGCACTAGAGGAGTTACAGTTGGAACTGATCGACCTTCAGTCTGACCCCGTCTTAAAAGAGAAGTTCAACTCACTTAAACTGAATGACTTTTATGCTTCACTTGGTAAAGAGGTGTTTCCAAACTCCGGAGGACGGCGCAGAAGATGCTGGCGTTGTTCGGCTCGACCTATTTGTGTGAACAGGCGTTCAGCGTCATGAACATCAACAAAGACAGCCACAGATCCAAGTTAACTGACCAACACCTCAGATCCATCCTGAGAATCGCCACAACAAAACTAAATCCAGACTTTGATGCGCTGGCTAAAAAGGGAGACCAACAACACTGTTCCCACTGAAATTAAAAATAAGTTTCTTCGTTGTGTTATGTAAAAAATGCATTTGAAAATATTTTTTTCAATAAGCCTGACATGTTACATGTCATTTCTGTTAAGTGATGGACATGAGTAGTGCGCAGGTGCACGTATGTTCTCAAAATTAAAAAATGCGCTCCAGATCAAATAACTCGCTTTGCATACTGGTGCGCTGTCACTGTTCTGTCCTTGTGCTGGTCATTGTTGAGTTTTGGCACAGGGGACAATTGAATAAGAAGGAGCAGGACAAGTAGACCTGCATTTCCTACCGTTTTTGAAATAAAGACAGTCAGGAGGAGAGTGATGATGATAATATCTTGAAGGATAACAGAATTTTCAGTGCTTTAAAATAATAACTGTTTCTATTAAAAAAAGCTGTATTTTATTCGTTTAATTTTCAGTGTTTTTAAAGTCATTTCAATAAATAGCTAAATACCATGGGATTTCAAAGACAGATATTTTGTTGTAATGCATTTGTTCATTTTCAATGGAAATTAAAGCACATGTTTTCTACATATCCCATGATATTTTATTTTCTGTTATGAGGTGTATTACCAAAACACTCCGTCCATCTGCTCCTGGTCCGGCCCCCCTGTCAAATTTTAGAACCCTTTGTGGCCCACAAGTCAAAAAGTTTGCCCACCCCTGGGTTAGAGGCTAACTAGAGGGAGTGAGCGTTGTTGCTCTCCAAAACTGAGAATGGCTTCTTCGTGGCAGAAGAGGAGGCCATGGACTGACATGCTGGAACGGGAATGGGGATAGGAATTGAAGTTGGCTACCTAAAAATCTCGCTTTTAGCGATAGAGCTGAGGGGCTTGACAAAGTGGTCCCCCAAAGCGGTACATCGTTTTTCACCAATATAGAGACGACGGCATCAAGAGCACTGAATACAGCAAACGACCACAACAGATATGCAGGTTAAGTGTTGCCTCAGCTGGAAGGACTGTTTGGGGCCCTGAATAGAAGTCAAAGAGAAGTGAATGGGCAGTCGTTGCTCTTCTGCTGCTTGCAGGTTAAGTGCCAGGAAGGGCATTAGTGCGGATCGATGAATAGACAAGGGGATTACAGAGGGAGCAATCCCTGCAGAAAGCGGGAGTCGGGTGGGAGCTGATACAGATGCCTTGGTGGCAGGGTCCCTTTGCAGATGACGAAATTTTCGGAGAAAGATGTGTCGGATGCGGCTACTCATGTGGTGGCAATAGAGGACAAGGGCAACTATATTCCTAAGGGGTCAGCTAACCATGGATGTTCTGGAAATGGAGGAGATGTGGATGAGTGCAGTATCAACGGTGGAGGAAATATCCACTGTTCATTTCACTCCATAGATTCTGCGTGAACTGCTGAGTTCCTTCAATATTTCGTATTGCTTTTGCTTTTTAACTGCCCTATTTATCTTGTCTGAAAGCTCCATACCAAGAATGCAATGCTCGCAGGGGTGTCATTTGAACTGATAGGTGTTATCTAAGATATTATACTTCCTGTTTCCAACATCTCAACTCACCTGCGTTGTTGGCATTTTGCGAACGTGCCAGTTCATTGTTTTAGTTCCATATTGTAAGGGAACTAAAACAAGGAACTGGCACGTTCACAAATTCAATACAGCATCCATTTACTAAAGCATCAATAATCGCTCCAGAACAAGGCTTATTACCTTGCCGTCGACAAAGACTGAGATGATTCTCACAGTTGTTCTATGTACCAATAACGGCTGCTTTACATTCAGTGAACTTGCAGATCTTTGGCACCATAGAGAAGGTGGAAGCACAGCCTACATCATGGCTGTTCCAACACCTCCGAAAGCTCTTTAGTCAGAAATGGTTGTCGTGACAACTTATCTGCCTTTAAAGTCAGGCAAGCTTGGAGGGAAGTTAGAATATACCTTTACCAAACAAACCAGAGCTGAAATTTCTTCCCAGTAAATGGATGCAGTAGACTTTGAAGATAAATCTACTAATGTCTTAAAGTGGACGATCTGTTTCACGGATAAGACACGATAATTACAGACACAGAATTTTAACAAATAGGCATTGGGAATAAAGCATACAACAAAACCCGGAGCTCCAAATGAATAATAAGCTTTTAATTTTAGGCCCAAGATATTAATTCGCCATTACACGGCAGATGCCTGCATGGCTCCAGTGCTCAGTTACAGGCCAATAACTTCCATTTGATCAGCTGCGCACTGTTTTGCCACAACGTATCAGCACATTCTCCAAGATGAACGTTTATTTCGAATTGAAGCTTTATTTCGAATTAAAGGAAGCTACATACATTACACATTTTCAACTCTTGCTATCTATTTGTGAATCGATCACAGCATAACGAAATTATTGTACTAAATCCTTCAGTAAGTTTGCTAACTGAGGAAATATTTATGATTATCTTCTAGATTCTAAGAACTTGCTGGTGCAAAAACATTATTATGTAAATCAGGGACGAACCCGCACCATGTCATGCATTTCGATATCCGCAATTAAACCAACATAGCTATTCAGACTACGACTGAACCATGGAAACCTCAAGAGGAGCAGGAAAAGCAAAAGGTGCGAGGCAGTGATAACAAGGGTAAAATCTCCATCAATATTCGTGGGAGTAATAGTGGTAAAATAAACAAATGATTTCAACACCATCATGTGAGACGAGGGAGTTGTTCTGCAGATGCTGTGATACAAATCAGTAAAGGTGTGGAGCAGTAAGAATGCATTAATCTGTCCGGAGCTGCGTTCCTGTAACGTAGAGATAAATCAATTTTCTAAATTTATGTATCAAGTTTAAATTATAGAGGTTTGCCGGTAATGCATTGGGCAGATTTGACAACCTGTTGTAGAGCTTTCCTGACCGTCGCAGTGCAGTTTCCAGCTTATCCACCATCAACGACATATATACAAGGGCAAGTAAAAACATGAGAGATCACAGCCACCCCGCTTCTGGACTGTCTGTCCCCCTCGCTTCAGCGAGGCGGGTATGCAGCATCTACGCCAGGATCACTAGAGAAAAAAAAACAGTTTGTGTCCATAAACAGTACGTCTGATCAATACGTCCGCCCACCAACCCACCCCTTCATACCCCCATTAGAATTAAAATTAAAATTTCCACAACATTAAAATTTCCTTTCAGGCACCTTATGCACTGACAACCCTATGGCTAGCGATACTTTATGGGCATATGACCAATCCAAGCCCATAATCTATCTTACATACTTACATTTATTGTCTTATTATTATTGTGATATTTATGTTACTGTGCTTTTTTGACCTGCATCGGATCCGGGGGTAACAATTATTTTGTTCTCCTTTACTCTTGTGTTCTGGAAATTACATTAAACAATCTTGAATCTTGAATCTTGAATATTGATCAAATATTTATCGTGTAGTGAATAGGACTCATTTCAGAAATCAATCGAGAACAGATTTAAAAAAATATTAACTGCTCCAGTGATACAGAGAGATAAGAAGAACATAAGCAAAAGTAGTGGACATGTGGTTCTCTTCAAGACTGCTCATTCATTCGTGACATACTGGGAGATCTTTTCTTTTCTCTCTCTCTCTCTCTCTCTCTCTCTCTCTCTCTCTCTCTCTCTCTCTCTCTCTCTCTCTCTCTCTCTCTCTCTCTCTCTCTCTCTCTCTCTCTCTCTCTCTCTCTCTCTCTCTCTCTCTCCCTCCCTCTCCCCGTCTCCACGTGACTTAGAATCGGAGTATGCAAGAAAGAATACATCCGTCCTCAATATTTAAACTCAAGGATATGCGTTCAGGCACATTCTATTCTGGTCTAACACATTCACATATGACACCATTTTATCGTACAGTCTTACATTTTGTGTTGCAAATCTTGGTATTTACTAGAGGTATCATGTTTACCTCTTTCCTGAAACATCACCCCATGACTCCTCATTAGTACATTATACAAAAAAGCAATATACTACATAAAAAGTACAATATGTACAAATTTAATATCGACGTTAAACAACAGGATTATTAAAATTACAGTTCCATATGGTAATAAATCACACGATATAGAGGCAGCCTGGCGCTACAATCGTCTAACGTGTCCCTTCAGGCAGTAAGTTAAAACAGACAGTACTCTGAGCAAAACAAATGTTACAATGATGGTAAAAGTTGAAAGGATCCGAAGCAGCATTGTATCTCGACATTGCTCCCCCAATTCCAAAACCTACTCCTAAAATCGGCCTCCATTGAAGCAAGACACATTTTTCTGGGTTACGGCTTTCGAGTGTCCTTCCCGTGCACTCAGTTGACATTGCGCAGCAGGGTCCCTGTTATTGATAAGATTACAAGGTAATGTCGGAATTGTAATAGGGAAATTATATACGTAAGGGGATTGGGACAAATCAGCTTAATCCGGATCACAAGAGAGGAAATGTGTTGAATGCCTGCGGGATGGCTTTTTAGAGTAGCTTGTGCTTGAGCCTACTTGGGCTAAGGCTATCTTAGATTGGGTGTTGTGTAAGAACCAAGATTTTATTAAGGTGTTTAAGGTAAAGGAACTATTAGGGAAGGGTGATCATAATATATTTGAGTTCAGACTGCTGTTTCAGAGGACAAGGTATAAGTCAGATGTAACAGTATCACAATGGAATAAAAGGAATTACAAAGACATAATAGAGGAGCTTTGCCAGGTGGAATGGAGGGGGTTACTGGCGGGGATGACGGCAGAGTAGAGGTGGCTGAAGTTTCTGGGAATAGTTTACAAGGCGCAGGATAGGTGTGTCCCACAGAAGACGTAGTTCCCAAGTGGCAAGTGTAGGCAGCCATGGCTGACAGGGAAAGTTAAGGGCTGCACAAAAAACAAGGAAAGTGCATTTTATGTAACAAAAGTGAGTCAGAAGTCAGGTGATCAGGAAGTTTTAAAAATTCAACACAAGACAACTAAAAATATCTATAAGAAGAGAAACAAGTGAAATATGATGGCAGACTAGCCAATAAAGCAGGATGCTGGAAGTTTTTTTTTTCAGTTATATGAAGAGTAAAAGGGGAGTGAGAGTTGATATCGGACCATTGGAAAATGATGCCGGTGAGGCAGAAATGGGGGGGGGGGGGTGGTGTAAAGAAATGACAAATGAACTTAATGAGTACTTTTCATCTGTCTTCACTGTGAAAGACACTAGTAGAGTGCCAGAGGTCCCTGAGTGGCAGACAGCAGGAATAAGTGCTATTGCTATTACAAAGGAAAAAGTACGAGGCAAACTTAAAGGTCTTAAGATAGTTCAAACACCTGGACCAGATGGACTATATGTTAGAGTTCTGATAGAGGTAGCTGAAGAGATAGCAGATGCAAAGTTCATGATCTTTCAAGAATCATTTGATTCTGGCATAGTTCAGGAGGACTGGAAAAATTCAAATGTCACTACTGTTTTAAGAAAAAAGGAAGGCAAAAGAAAGGAAATTATAGGACAATTGGCTGAACCTCAGTGGTTGAGAAAGTGTTGGAGTACATTATCAAGGATGAGGTTTCGGGGTACTTGGTGACTTATAATAAAATAAGTCAAAGTCAGCATGGTTTCTGCAATGGGAAATTTTGCCTGAGAAATCTGTTGGAGTTCTTCAAGGAAGGAACAAGCAGGGTGGATAATGGAGAGGCAGTGGATTCCACTGACTTGGATTTTCAGAAGGCTGCTTAACAAGATAGACTCCCATACAGGAAAGATACTGGCATGCATAGAGAAATGACTGACAGGCAGGAGGCAGCAAGATGGGAATAAAGGGGGCCTTTTCTGGTTTGCTGCTCTTGACCAGTGGTGTTACTCAGGTGTCAGTATTGGGACCACTACTTTTCACATTCTTTGTCAGTGATATATATCATGGAATTAATGGCTTTGTGGCAAAGTTTGCAGATGATACAAAGACAGGTGGAGGGGTGGGGGTGAGGTAGATGGTGCGGAGAAAGCAATGTGATTGCAGCAGGACTAGACAAATTGGAAGAATGGGCAAAAGAGTTGCAGATGGAATACAGTATTCAGAAATGCATGACAATATATTTTGCTAAAAGGAACAGAAGTGCAGACTATTATCTAAATGGGGAGAAAATTCAAATATCAGAGAAGCAAATCAGAATCAGAATCAGAATCAGAATCAGACTTTAATTGCCAAGTACCTATGCACATACAAGGAATTTACTTCCGGCAGATGTTGTCTCTCTGCTCATAACAATAATAATGATAAATATAAATGAAAATATAGATTATACATACAGGTAGTGCAATCCAAGTAATAGTTAGCCGACAGTTAACCGGCAGTTAACTGTTCAGCAAAGTGACCGCAGTAGGGAAAAAACTTCTCCAGTGCCTATTAGTCTTAGTCTGGAGGGATCTGAAGCGCCTACCAGACGGAAGCAGATCAAACAGTCCGTGTGCAGGATGGGAGGAGTCCTGTATGATGTTTCCCGCCCTCCTCTTTAACCTGGAAGTGTACAGGTCCACAATAGAGGGCAGGGAGGCTCCAATGATGCGCTCGGCAGTCCTCACTGTGCGCTGTAGTCTGGTTCTATCCTGCTTGGTGGCGGCTCCAAACCACACAAATGGACTCAGAATTCCCCGTGCAAGACTCCAAAAAGGTTAAGTTACAGGTTGAGTTTGTGGTAAAGAAGACAAATGCAATGTTGACAGACATTTCAAGTGGAATAAAATATAAAACATGAGGAGATAAAGCTGAGGCTTTATACAACACTAGTCAGGCCATACTTGGAGTAATGTCAATAGTTTTGGGTCGCTATCTCAGAAAGGATATGTTGTCATTGGAGAGAATCCAGAGGAGGTTCACAGGAAAGATTTCAGAAATGAAGGGGTTTAACAAATGGGGAACGTTTGGCATCGTTGAGCCTGTACTCACTAAAATTCAGAAGAATGCTTGTGGATCCCATTGAAACCTACAGAATGTTGAAAGGTGTAGATAAGGAGGGGTGGATATGGGAGAGAACATTCCCCATGGGGGTGTACAGAATTAAAGGGCACAGTCTCAAAAATTGTGAGGCGACCCGACCCTTTAGAACAGAGGTAAGGAAGACTTGTCTTAGCCAGAGAGTAGTGAATCTGTAGAATACTTTTTCACAGACGCCTGTGGTGGTCAAGACCATGGATATATTTAAAAATAAAATTGATAGTCTCCTGATTGGTCAGGGCATCGGAGATTATGGTGAGGAGGTTAGTATTGGTTCAAGTCGGATCTGGGATCAGCCATGATGGAATGGCAGAGAGGACTCAATGGGCTGAATGGCCCAATTCTGCTCCTATCTATCAAACACGAGGAAATCTGCAGATGCTGGAAATTCAAACAACAGACACAAAATGCTGGTGGAACACAGCAGGCCAGGCAGGATCTATAGGGAGAAGCACTGTCGACGTTTTGGGCCAAGACACTTCGTCTGGTCCTGACGAAGCGTCTTGGCCCGAAACGTCAACAGTGCTTCTCCCTATAGATGCTGCCTGGCCTGCTGTGTTCCACCAGCATTTTGTGTGTGCTGCTCCTATCTATTATAGTCTTATGTGTCATAGACATCCATCGGTTGTTTGCATTTGCTGCACTGTTTTATATTCTGTTTGCTCTGTTGCACCTTTCTTTACATTTAATGTTCTGCATTTATCCAGTCTAAAGTTCATATTCATGTCTTTTGAAAGTTATTCTGCTATTTAAATTAATTGCTTTAGCTTTAAAGATGAAGGAGCATATAATTTCAAGTCATCCATGTATAGGCGTGTTTTGGTATAGCTCATTTTGTTGCTTTTGATTTGATACCCAATTTTATTCCAATTCAGTAAATTAGAAAGTGGGTTGAAAGTCAGACAGAACCATAGAGAACTTAGAGAGTCACCTTGGAAAACGCCTTAGTTTATATTCATAACTGTTACTATTATCATTATTGAACATCGGTTGTTTGTCTCTGTTGTGCATGGGTTTTTTGTATTTAATGTGAATGCCAGCAAGAAAGTTAATGTGAGGGTAGTATATGGTAACCTATATTTACTTCCATAATAAATTTACTCTGTACTTTGAACTTCACTGACAAATATCACTTGCAGTGTTAACTCCTTATTCATGTCTTCTAGTGGTCATATACTTGGCTGCTTATGATGCCCAGGTAGCTAGTCATGATATGTGCCAAGTGTCTCATCGCCAGGATTCAAGGGTTTTAGTCTGGTTTACCCAGACGAGCTGGTCCACTTTATTATGAAAGGTGGTAGATAGAATGGCATATTTCGGTTGGGCATCTACATGGAAAAGTGTTATCTCCATTCATTAGACTGCCTCCCAGATCTGCTCCCAGTCTACCTGTCTCACAGGGGTTTTCCGTGCATCTGCCTCTTCCTCTTCTGAAACTCAACAATCCATACAACTATTTAATTTGCTGTTGCCAAGGAGTCTGTATACATGTGCAGCGGATCTCATTCATACAGAAGTGGCAAGGCGACTGCCACCAGTTCACTCCCTGGCTGACTGCACTCTCTCTGTTCCTACTGCTGAAATGTTCCTGTGACTGGGTTAAAAGTGGCAGCACACCACCCGTGTTCACAAACTTTTCAGCGTCTGGAGCCGTTTGTAAATCAGGCATTAGGTTTGTTTGCTTCAGGCAGCTGCACCTGTGGCGTGACTCATGTAACAGGAGACTGGGATAGGATGTTCAGTGGTCTCTGTGTACCTACTCACAGGTGCATGGACTAGATGTTGGTGTCATTCACTGAACCCCTCTAGTCACATTCTTGCTAGTTCTGCAATATACTATTTCCAATTTACAACAGAAGACCTGTTGTAGACCTCTATCATTTCTCCTCTCATCCTTCTTCTCTCCAAAGAGTAAAGCCCTAGCTACCTTAATCTCTGATCATAATCCATACTCTCTAAGCCAGGCAGCATCCTGGTAAATCTTCTCTGTACCCTTTCCAATGCTTCCACATCCTTCCTATAGTGAGGCGACCAGAACTGGACATAGTGTGGCCTAACTAAAGTTTTATAGAGCTGCATCATTACATCGCGTCTCTTAAACTCTATCCCTCGACTTATGAAAACTAATACCTCATAAGCTTTCTTACAATAGAAGATTGCTGTTTCCTCTCTATCCTTCTGTGGAGCTCTCCGTGAGCACCAAAGTCTGATCTACTGGGGAGATCTTCTCTCTGGGGAGGCTCAGTCCACAAATATTCGGTAAAAGGCAAGCAATTGCATTTTGAAAAATGTGTATCATTCAGCTGCATCAGGCAGGGTAAGGGACCAGAACTCTGGGTGTGTTCACTCAAGTTTGTTTTTACTGCAGATGCCAAGAACGGGGTTCTGATGTACGAATACATATAACTCAAACGGCAGTTCAAGTAAAAGAGGGGTGGCGCGCAGGGAGAAAGCCTTTGCTTCTTGTACAGCCTTGCTCTGGACCCCTTTCAAACTGTTGCCTTTTTTCCTACTTACTTTGGATAGAGGTTGTAGCAGGATGGTTGGACGTGTCTTATGCTGCCTCCAATAGCCCAATAGCCCCACAAGCCTTTGCTTCTGCCAATTATTGTTAGGGACAGCTATTTCTACTATCTTGTTTTGTACTTTACCCAGGATTATTTCATGTCCTGTGACCCACTGCCCACCCAGAAACTTGACTGTCTGGCTCGGCCCATGTATTGTAAATGGAACCACCCATTAACTGTCCTTCATGTGACTTACCTGCTTGCCCTAGGCTTAGGCTAACCGCCCTTGGTAGGGGCTCTTAGCATGATGTCATCTGTATAGTGGCCTGTTATCCTTTAAGAAATATATCCTTGCCCTAGTTTATCTTATTATCATGTGATGAGATTCAGCATCAATTGATTCAATTCTGTGTGGCACAATAAACGTGGAACTTGGAACATGGAACAGTTCAGGACTTGGCCCAAGATGTTGTGTTCACCTATATAAATGTACTAAATGATCAATTATACCTCTCCCTCTTACGCAGCCCAAAACCCTCCATTTTCTTACACCTGTAACCCTATCTAAGAGTCTTTTAAATGTTCCTACTGTATATGCCTACTGTATATGCTTAGGACCATAGCAAACAGTTACATGCACCTTGCACTCATTGTGTAAACAAAAAATCTATTTTGATATCTCCCCTAGGGTTTACTCTCAGACATCACGACCTCTCTGTTCCTCCACACCTCTAAATATCCTGTCGTTAACCCTGTGCTTTCTTCAAGTTGAACCTTTCAAAGTGTATCACTTCTCACTTTTCTGGATTGATCTCTATTTGCTATTTCTTTGCCCACCCCTGCATCCTGCCTATATCTTATTGTAAAGTATGACAACGATATACACCATAAACAACATATGTCTGTGACACCTGCAGACTTACTAACCCACCCTTTCACTTCCTCATCCATTTAATTTATTAACCTCACACAGAACAACCCTTGCAAAACACCGCCCATCACCAACCTCCAGACAGAAAACTCTCCATCTTCTTCTATCCTCTGCCTTCTGCCAGCAAGACAATTCGAATCCGCACAGTCAGCTTTCCTTGGATTCCACATCTCACATCATTTTGTAAAAAGCCTGCCTGGGGAACCGTGTCAAACACTTTCTAAAATTCATGTAAACCACATTCACTATTTTACCTTCATAGATTTTTTTCACCTCCTCCAGAACCTGAGTCATGCTCGTGAGGCATTATCTTCCCCTTACAAAATTGTGAAGTCTTGCGATTTAAATTCCACTACATCTTGTTGTGACCAAAAATTATGAACCATTTGCATGAAGCTAGCATTGCATTTTAAACTCTATTCCCCTCGCTCTTTTCAAGATTTTCTGACAGGAGATTTCTGACTTTGACTTTCAGGTGACGATATTTGATAGTTGTTTCAATAAAAACAGCAATAATTGTGACAAAGGTCTTATAATATTAAATGGTGTATTACAAAGCGTATCAAAATCAACAATTACATAATTGAGCTCTCAATTAGTTGGGAAGTTACAGATTAAATTTCTTTGACAGTGATGAGCAAACGAATTAATTATTTTATTAACAATATTGCTAAGGGAACAGTCATCAATAAAATTAATTATGCTAGTTTATTAGTTCTGTTCTTTCGGAATGCGTCCAATTCTCCAGAATATGATTTGATTGGTCTTTGGCCTCAAAGAAAGCTGTTTGTATGATTGAAATCCCTAACTTATTTCCTTTACTCAACATGCAGGTTTAATTAGCATTCTGATTCCACTTTATCCATATCACTGAATAGTGAAATATATATGAAAATGTAATCAGCAAGAGAAAATCAGACAGAATTTCCAGTGGTTAAAAAGCAGTCCATGAGCATTTTATTGCATTCCTTTTGTTGACATTTTGACAGTAATATGTCTCAAGTAAAAGACGAACAGTATCAGTTATAACAGCGACAAGCATATAATCTATTGCCAAGATAATATATTTTCCCGTGATTTGGGGTCTCGGGTGATTCAACACAAGTTCTTGCTTGACGGGCAACAGGATCAGATTTTAGCTTCTCCTGGGTTTCAACGATGCTGAAAGGTTTTCATCCTGGCGTAAAGGAATTGGGATGTTATTCCCGCTACTATGGTGGGAGTACGTGTGCTCCATCAGGTTCCGTTATTTAAACAGCTGTACAGGGAACCAGTACTTGCGCAGATAATTGATCCATCTCAAGGACATCACCTTTTCTATTAGAAATGTTAAAACTTTCCAAATCAAATTGGTCTACCGATATAAGTAAAGAACCGAGAGATGCATACAAGTACTACATTGTTCTTCCAATGTGAGCAGACTGGCAGCTTTCGAGTTTCGGTAATGCAATTTTCTGCCCACGGTGAATGCCACAACACCTGGCCACTCTATTCCCTGACTGAGATGATAGGACACAGGGATGATAGGACCGAGAAACATATTCAGTGATAGCGTGATTATAGGCTCAACAATCCAGGTGGGAACACATTGCGTATTGTGGCCTCTGCATACTGTGGAAGTCACGGTAAGGCAAGCGTTAAATGCAACATCCAGTGAGTAGAGGATGACTATGGCAGTGTTTAGTCAAATCTTTAAAGTGACACACACAAAATGCTAGAGGAACTCAGCAGGCTAAGCAGCATCTATGGAAAAAAAAAGAGTACAGTCGATGTTATGGGCCGAGACCGTTCATCGGTGTCCTGTACACTTTTCCATAGATACTGCCTGGTCTGCTGAGCTCCTCCAGCATTTTGTGTGCGTGCTTAGATTTCCAGCATCGGCAGATTTTCTCTTCTTTGCTTTAAAGTGAGACCGCCGGCGCCAATATTGCCAATGCAGACAGATAGGTGAGAATTAACGTGGCAGTGGGCAATTAGCCTTGAACATACATGCTCTTTATACGGTAGTGGATGCCGGAGACAGACGAGAATGTAAAAACAGAATGATGTGAAATACACCCAAAAAAGTAAGGAGCATTTAAAATATCATCATTTGTTTCAATTTACTCCTCATACAATTAAGAATGTTAAGTACATTGTATGGGTTGGAATGGACTAAGTGAGTGTCTACAGCCATTGTTAGAGAAATGAAAATGTGGGAAGGCTGTAGATTGTTGAATGTAGATGTGAAATGTGAAAACATTGAGATGAATCTTGTGAAAAAAAGACAATGTGAGTAAAAGCTAAATAATTAAAAAGCAGAGGAACAACAGGCAAAAGATAACAGTGTCTACCTCTGTTTCAAAACAAATAATTAGCACCAGATTCTGAAGATGAACTGAGCGTTGTACCTGACTTCTCTTTGCACTGTTTCAACGAGGACATGCCAAATGTTGCCTCTTGATTACTCAGTGAGGCCGGCATCAGCCTGCGTCCTGCCCCAGGTGCCTGTTCCTAACAGCACTACAGGAGACAGGAGGCAAAAGGATGCAGACGGGATGAGCGAACTTTTACTTCAAATGTACCTTGAACTGATGTACTTCTTAAAGGGGCCGAAAGAAAATGTTCTCCTCGCTGTAGATCGCAGTGTCCAATAGGAGGCAATAGTGTTAATTAATGTGTGGAACGTGTGAATAAATATTTTCAAATGTATTCCAGATGGTTCCAGAAGCTGGGACGCCGGTCCTAACAAAACTTCCCTCAGCAAATATGGGCAAGGACCCATAAGAAATAAACATGTAAACCAATACTTTGAATATGAAATAATGTTTGAAGAGCTTCCAGCAGTAAATCTAACCTACTACTAGAATAACCTGTTTTAATACTAGTCAAAGCCAAAAAAGAATTTGAACAAGCTTGAGCACGTAGATATAGCTTGAGCATGTAGATTTTAAGAAAGAGGATGTGCTGGAGCTTTTGGAAAGCATCAAGTTGGAATTCTCAAAATTCCTCCGACTCCACCGCATCTGCTCTCAGGATGAGGCTTTTCATTCCAGGACGAAGGAGATGTCTTCCTTTTTTGAAGAAAGGGGCTTCCCTTCCTCCACCATCACCTCTGCTCTCAAACACATCTCTTCCATTTCATGCACATCTGCTCTCACCCTGACCTTCTGCCACCCACTAGGAATAGGATTCCCCTTATCCTCACCTACCACCCCACCAGCCTCCAGGTCCAACATATAACTT
Organism: Hemitrygon akajei; assembly: GCF_048418815.1. Taxonomy (NCBI): domain Eukaryota; kingdom Metazoa; phylum Chordata; class Chondrichthyes; order Myliobatiformes; family Dasyatidae; genus Hemitrygon; species Hemitrygon akajei. The sequence goes on along the minus strand of NC_133148.1, from coordinate 15,643,733 downwards.
CCGCTACCTCCAACAGGATCCCACCACTAAGCACATCTTTCGCTCTCCCCCTCTTTCTGCTTTCTGCAGGGATCGCTCACTACATGACTCCCATGTCTATTTGTCCCCCCACCCCATCCCTTCCCACCGATCTCCCTCCTGGCACTTATTCTTGTATGCGGAACAAATGCAACACCTGCCCTTACACTTCCTCTCTCACCACCATTCAGTGCCCCAGGTGAGGCGACACTTTACCTGTGAGTTGGCTAGTGTGATATACTGCATCTGGTGTCCCAGTGCAGCCTTCTATATATTGGTGAGACTCAACGCAGAATGGGAGACCATTTCGCTGAACACATATGCTTTGTCCTCCAGAGAAAACAGGATTTCCCAGTGGCCACACATTTTAATTCCACGTCCCATTCCCATTCTGATATGTCAATCCATGGCCTTCTCTACTCTGAAGATGAACACCTTATATTCCATTTGGGTATCCTCCAACCTGATGGCATGAACATTGATTTCTCTAACTTCCGTTAATGCCCCTCTTCCCCTTCTTACCACATCCCTTATTTATTTATTATTTCCCCCTTTTTTTCTCTTTTTTGTCTCTCTGCCCTGCAACACAATAACTCCTTGCCTGCTCTCCATCTTCCTCTAGTGCTCCCCTCTCCCTTTCTTTCTCTCAGACTTCCTGTCCCATGATCCTCTCCCTTCTCCAGCTGTATATCCCTTTTACCAATCAACTTTCCTGCTCTTAGCTTCATCGGTCCGCCTCCCATCTTCTATCATTTCGGATCTCACCCTCCTCCTTTCAAATCTCTTAATATCCCTTATTTATCCTTACGTCGACTGTACTTCTTCCTATGGATGCTGCCTGGTCTGTTGCATCTCACCAGCATTTTGCGTGTGTTTCTGGAAGTTGGATAAGTTGCCAGGACCGGATGAGATATACCGCAGGCTACTGTGGGAGACAAGGGAGGAGATTGCTGAGCCACTGGCGATGATCTCTGTAATATCGATGGGGATGGGAGAGGTTCTGGAGGATGGCGGATGTTGCTCCCTTATTCCAGAAAGGAAGTACAAAATGATAGACCAGTGAGTCTGCATTCAGTGGTTGGTAAGTTGGCAGGATTCATGAATATTTGGAGAAGTATAATATGATTAGGAATAGACAGCATGATTTTGTCAAGGGCAGATTGTGCCTTACAAGCCTGATTAAATTTTTTGTGGATGAAGGAAGATGATTGATGAAGGAAGAACAGTAGCTGTAGATGCAGTATATGGATTTTAGCAAGGCATTTGATAAGGTACCCCAGCAAGGCATATTGAGAAAGTAAGGAGGCATGGGATCCAAGGGACTTTGCTTTGTGGATCCAGAACTGGCTTGCCCACAGAAGGCAAAGAGTGGTTGTAGATGGGTCATATTCTGCATGGAGGTCGGTAACCAGTGGTGTGCCTCAGAGATCTGTTCTGGGGCACTTACTCTTTGTGACTTTTATAAATGATCTAGATGAGGGTTGCATTAGTAAATATGCTAATGACACAAAGGTTGCAGGTGTTGTGGATAGTGTGGAGGGCTGTCAGAGTTTACAGCGGGACATTGATAGGATGCAAAACTGGGCTGAGAAGTGGCAGATGGAGTTCAACCCAGATAAGTGTGATGTGGTTCATTTTGGTAGGTCAAATATGATTGCAGAATATAGTATTAATGGCAAGACTCTTGGTGGTGTGGAGGACCAGAGGGATCTTGTGGTCTGAGTCTATAGGATGCTCAAAGGAGCTGTGCAGGTTGATTCTGGTTAAGAAGGCATATGGTGTATTGGCCTTCATCAATCCTGGAATTGAATTTAGGAGCTGAGAGGTAATGTAGTAGCTGTACAGGGCCCTGGTGAACTTAGGGCTATATCCAGGGCCCTGGTGAACTTAGGGCTATATAGTGAACTTCTCCCACTTAGAGAACTGTGCTCATTTCTGGTAGCCTTACTACAGGAAGGATGTGGAAACCACAGAAAGGGTGTAGAAGAGATTTACAAGGATGTTGCCTGGATTGGGGAGCATGCCTTATGAAAACAGGTTGAGTGAACTCGGCCTTTTCTCCTTTGAGCGACGGAGGATGAAAGGTGGCGTGATAGAGGTGTATAAGATGATGAGAGGCATTGATCGTGTGGATAGTCAGAGGCTTTCTCCCAGGGGTGAAATGGCTGCCACAAGAGGGCACAAGTTTAAGGTGTTTGGGAGTAGGTACAGAGGAGATGTCAGGGTTAAGCCTTTCTATGCAGAGAGTGGTGGTGAGTGCATGGAATGGGCTGCCAGCAACGGTGTTGGAGGCAGATATGATAGGGTCTATCAAGAACCTTTTGGATTGGTACATGGAGCTTAGAAAAACTGAGGGTGATGTGTAACCCTAGTAATTTTTAAGGCAGGGACATGTTCAGCACAACTTTGTGGGCCGAAGGTGCTCTACAGTATTGTGCTGTAGGTTTTCTATGTTTCTGTGATTCAAATTATAACTTTACAAGGACAGTTTCCTCCACCCACTGCAAGCCCAAAATGATGGCAATCAATTCTGCCATTAATACTGAGAAATGGTTAGTAAGACGTTTCTTGATTGCCACCTGTAATTCAGGCACAAAGACAGTCACACCAACATCCCCAGACAAATTATCTTTTGATCCCTCAGTAAAAAAAAGTTTAACATATCATAATAATCTTCCTTAACATATTGATGAATCAACAGACTCTCAGGCATATCAGGAACCTTAGACTTCATTAAATCATGCAACATAAAACCAATTAAATTCATTTGAATAAAACAAGGTGGAGTTACCGAGAAAGCTGCGGTGGGACATAATTTATAATTTAGCAGACCCATATTCAGAGCATGAGGAGAAAAACTAAAAATGCAAAACTAAAAACACTCCCTTTGTGATGTTCCCAATAGTCTTCCAACACAGCTTTAACATGGTGATCATTCCTCTGCCCCCCTCAAATTAATCCAGTATGTTACCAACAACTTCAACCTCTGTAACTGTAAGGTAATCGACCCATTTCAAGATGCAAAGCTTAAACAGGAAACAAGCTTACTCCGCCACAACACAGTCTTAAAGCCTGTGGTTGTATCAGATACAAACATTTTAAATTTGAAGATGACGCTGATCCATAAGCCACACAGCCATAATCAAGTACTGATCCGATTGAACAAATGTACATGGTCAACGGAGATTTTCATGTAGCACACCAAGAATAACCACATAGACACCGGAGGAGATTTAATGTCCCTTTACATTTCTCAATTATTTAATTGATATGGTACTTTCATGTCTGATTATTATCCAGCCACATGCCAAGAAATCTTATCACTGACACTTCAAGAGTTTGACTATATAACTTCAAATTAAGTACATGTTTGTTGATCCTCTTAGTAAAACATACAACTTGTGTTTTAGCTACTGAAAGCTTCAAACCTCAAATCTATTTGCCCACTCTTCATCCTTATTAATTGCTAATTCTTGATTCACCAGGGCATCAAAGTGTATGGGGAGTAGGCAAGGGAGTTGGGATGACTGGAAGAATTGGATCAGCCGTGATTGAATGGCGGACCAGACTCAATGGACTGAATGGCCTACTTCTGTTCCAATATCTTATGGTTTTATATAGGAAACTGATCACTTCCAATATTTGATCTCTCATGAGATCTGTCACTCAGTCCAGCCAGAATGATCGAAACTAATGTTAAATATATAGCAGTTTCAGAACTGCTATGAACATTAAGTTTCATTCCCCTCCCATCATTAAGACACAAGATGTGAAATATCTAAAAATTACTTCTACAATCAAACCATTGCCATTATTCTGCAAACAACCCCACAGTGAACTATCTGCATTAACATCCCCACACCATTCGACCCTTAGTGAGCTAGAGCTACCTGTGCTTTCCAACAAAATCGAGGGCTTTTCATAAGGGTTATAAGAATTTACCACTTTAATGCCCCTACCTGTTGAATCAAATACTTCTGCTCCAAGTGCCTCATATACTTCATTTACGTCCACAACTCTATGTCTTATCACTTTCCTTAAAATACTTGTAACACTACCATTTATACCAACTAGTCTATCATACCTAATAATCCTGTAAGGAAAAAAAACCTTAAATGTAATAACAACCAGGTTTCCTGAATATATTTGATAAATGTTATAAACCAAAAATAAACTTCTTAAAGTCTTGACCATTGGAAAACAGGCTTCTCACATTCTATTGCAATATTCTTATGCCCGTTATGTACCTTCACAAGGAGACTGAAATACAGATACCCCACCCATCAGAGCTTCATTTACAGCTTCCCACATAACACCTGTTATACCAAATACTTTCCATGCAGCTTTCACAATAATTTTAATTTTCTCAGTATGACTAGATTTTTAAGCACTACAATTAAACACATCTGCTGAGCATTTATAAGGCACCGCTGAGGCCTCACCTTGAGTATTGTGAACAGTTTTGGGCCCCTCATCTTAGAAGGGATGTGCTGGCATTGGAGAGGGTCCAGAGGATGTCCACAAGGATGATTCCAGGACTGAGAGGAACGTTTGATGGCACTGGGACTGTCCTCACTAGAATTCAGAAGGGTGGGGGGGGGGGGGGAAAGCGGTGAATCCCATAGAAACTTTTTGAATGTTGAAAGGCCTAGACAGAGTAGATGTAGAAAGGATGCTCCCATGGCAGGAGAGTCCAGGCCAAGAGAGCACAGCCTCAGAATAGAGGTGTGCCCTTTAAAAGCAGAGATGCAGACGAATTTCTTTAGCCAAAGGGTGGTGAATTTGTGGAGTTTGTTGGCACATGCAGCTGTGGAGAACAAGTCTCTGGGTGTATTTAAGGCAGAGATTGATAGGTTCTTTACTTGACATGGCGTCAAGGGTTATGGGGAGAAGGCCGGAATTGGGTTTGAAGGGTTAAAAAAAAAGGATCAGCCATGATTGAATGGCAGAGCAGACTTGAAGGGCCTAGATGGTCTAATTCTATTCCTTTGTCTTATGAACATCACAACTTTCAATTTATCAACTAGTAAAATATGTTTAGTAAGAGGAACATAAGGCCGACAATCAGCCACTGACTTCACATTCTGTTCTGAGTGGTAATGCTTTATCAGCATTTGGTTTAATTTTTGCCACAGCCTCTGCACAAGTCACACCAAAACGTACTTCCACCTGTTGAAATTCAGCTGCCTTCCTTAGCATTTCACATCCTCTATAATCTGCACTAAGTTCTCCTCCATATTTACAATGATTAATCTTTATGCCTTCATAATCTTCATACTTATGTTACCTGCCACATTTTCTACATCTTAGCTTCCCATGACATACTGCTGCAACAGGCCCAAACCTTTGACATTTCTAACATCTAAGTGGGGGGTGAAATGTAAGCTTGTACATTATAACTAACATACCCCAAACTAACTTTATCAGGGAGCTTCATTTCATCAAAACAGATCAATATAGATAAACTATCCATCCTTCCCCATCCGTGACTACTTGCAATCGCTTTTCCTCCTTAGCCAAGCATCCCATTAAATGCCATTGACCTTATCTATCAAAATCTCCACTGGAACATCTGTTATAACGCCCCTAACACATCTATTTTCATTAGGCAACATTGATCATTGATATTATGTGTTTGTCAAGTAAAGTTTTCAATCACAATGCCTTCTCACACTGTTTTTTAATCCTCACAAATAATTAACACCTTCCCTCCTTTTAAAGTACAAACACAATTTATATTCTCAATGGTCAGTTTTAACTATGTAGTTAATTTAATGTGATTGATAGAGGGCAGCTGTTCCCAGTCAAATTTAATAAATACCTTGAAGTCTTCTTTCCTTTTTTCCCCAATATATTCTGCCCTTCCTCTCCATCATTTGAAATTGTTCCAACATTATGTTTCTTTTTCCATTTTCCAGATTTAGATTTAACTTCATTACAACCTGCCCCCACTAACCTACCCTCATCCAAACCCTCCATTTCCTTTTCCAGATCCTCCCACAACATCCCCACACCATTCACAGCCAGCACCACCAACTGCCAGGAACCCTCCACTATGGCAGTCTTCTTCTTTTTCCTTGAGTTTTTAAGGCAGTTGGCATCCGTACTGTTATATTACTGCCATCTTCAGGATTTATTGTCCCTCATTGTCCATTCACTTGACTGTCTAAAGTCATCTTTCCAGTCCCATTGCCTTTAAAAAAACTAAACAACCATTTCCTCCCCTGATCACTCTCCTCACATTCCAATAAACCTTTAACACTGTTCTCTACCAGTCCTATTTTGCATAATTGTTGTAGCATTTGTTGTCTTTTCTGTGCAAGCTTCCTGCATGAAATAAGGATATGTTCTACTGTTTCAGTCTCCTGACATAGATCGCAAAAATCTGTTGGATGTTTATTTATGATGGCAAGAGTACCATTAAGGTTGCTGTGCCCAATTCTCAGTCTTCTTATAATTACTTGCTCCTTCCCATATCTACTGTTCTGAATTGAATGTAAATGTCTTCCTTTTATTGCTCTATCCCAATGCTGCTGCCACTGTTGATTTATCCTTCTCCACACTAGGCTCTTCCCCTCCGACTTTGATAGCTTAATATTGACCTCTACAAATCCTTTTTTGACTGCTGCTTTTACCAGCTTATCTGCTGTCTCATTTCCCATAATACCCGAATGTGCTGAAACCCAGATGAATACGATATTTTTGCCTTGTATAACCAGTCTTGAATTTGCAAACAGGATTTCATAAAGCAGATCCTGGTGTCCTCTAGCTGTACCCGCGTTAATGCTTGCAAGGGCTGATACAGAATCGCTATATATCACAATATTATTACAATCAACCTGCTCATTCCATTGTAGTGCTAACAATATGGCAAACATTTCAACTGCATAAACACACAAGCAATCTGGTGTTCTCTTGCTCATTTCCACTTGATAACTTGGCACAACAATTGCAGACCCTGTTGCACCCGTTTCTGGATTCCTTTGATCCATCCGTAAAAATTTGTACCTCTTTATATTTACATTCCCTATACCTATGATATTCACTGAGTATATCAGCCATTTTATTACTGCATTTAATCTTAAGCAATTCCAAATCTACAGAGGGATTTTCTAATACTCAGGAAAGTCTGACAGGCCACACCACATTTGGACAAAACTCTTTATCATAAACACCCATATCTTTTGCTGTTTGCTCTCCTGTCCAGCGAAAACTTACTTTTATTGTCCTTTCCTTCTCCCAGCATGTCTGCAACACCCTTTTTGCAGGATGGCTATCACCATGCCCCCTTAAATTAATCCAGTAATTGGCCTCCAGCTGTTTACGTCGCAGCCCCAATGGCATTTCATTTGCTTCAAGTTGGAGTGCACACACTGGGGAAGATTTAACCGCTCCCAAGCACACCCTTAGAGCCCCAGTTTGCATCATATCCAGTTCTGCTAACACAGATTTTGCTGCTGACCCATATACAATACTTCCATAGTCTAATCTTGATCTTATTAATGCTACATAAATATACTTCAGTGATGCAAAATCAGCACCCCATTCGAAACCAGCAAAGCACCTCATGACATTTATCATATTTTTACATTTAGTAACTACATAGCTAACATGATCTCTCCATGTTAATCTCAAGTCAAAGTGCACTCCCAAAAACCGAAAACTTTCAACTCTCCAGGTTACTTCCATACAGTCAGATTAAATCCCAAGCTTTTTCCTTGTAAAGAACATGGTTTTTGTCTTTGCCACTGAAAATTTAACACCTCACTTTGTCCACCACTCTTCAACTTGATTAATTCCATCTTGCTTTTTGGTAACTATATGTTCAATATTTCTCCCTCTTGTCCACAAAGCCCCGTCATCTGCAAACAATGACCTCCCCACTTCTGTTGGTATATTTACGAATATATCATTTATCAAAATGGAGAATAAAGTTGGACTCACTACACTCCCCTGAGGCCTTCCGTTTTCTACAACAGACAGGCTTGATAGGTCTGATCCTATTTTCACCTGAATAGTTCTCCCATTTAAAAAGTCCTTAACCCAATTGAACATTGACCCCCCCCCACCCAGATTCCCATAAAATGTAGCTTGATTAGGAGCCCCTCCTTCCATAACATATCATAAGCTTTCTCAACATCAAAAAAAAACTGCTACCACTGCCTCTTTATTTACTTGTGCTTTTCTTATTTCATCCTCTAGACACACCACTGGATCCACAGTATTCCTTCCTTCCCTGAACCTGCTTTGATACGTAGCCACCATACCTCTTCTTTCCAGGAAGTACACTAACCTCTCATTTATCATGTGTTCCATAAGATTACATAGATGAGATATCAAGTCAATTGGCCTGTAATTTCCTGGCCTGCTGGCATCTTTTCCAGGTTTCCTTATTGGAATAATTATTGCCTTTTTCCAGCTCTCTTGTATTCTCCCTTCATCCCAGACTTTGTTACACAGAAACAGTAGATTCTTCAGACTTCATTCACTCAGGTGTTTTATCATACTATAATATATTTCATCTTTACCTGGTGCAGTCTTTCCTGTTCTACCTAGCGCCTTTCTTAATTCTCCCATGCTGAAAGGGACATCTTGCACACTGTCAAAGTTAGTTTTCCTACATAAACCCTCCATATTTTCAGCTTTTGTTCTCTCTCTACCTCTTCTTCCCTTCTCAGACAAACTATCAGAGCTATGTACCATAACAAAAGTACTTGCCAACAACTCTGCCTTTTCCTTATTTGTTACTGCAGTCACATTTCCATCCACCAGAACTGGGTACCTGCACTCTCTCCTGTCCCCTCCCCCCCCCCCCCTTTTTATCATCCCCCACACCTCTCCTACTTGGGTTGTGTTTCCGAGTGAATCACAATACTTTTTCCAGTGTATCCTTTTAGCATGTCTTATTGTCCTCCTTACTACTGCCTGAGCTTGTTAGTACTGAATCATATGTTGTAAGTTATGAGTTCTTTTAACCAATTTTAAATTCTATTTCTCACTGTTTCCTTACAATTATCATCCCACCATGGTATTACTCTCTTCTTTGTTCCTCCTTTACTTTTAGAAATTCTAATGCAGCTGATATTATACCTTGTTTTAATATGTTGTCAAGTGTTTTATATCCATCTCATCACTGACCTGACTTAGATATCTATCACTTTTTTCCAGAAATTTCTCCTAGTTGGCTTTCTCAAGGATCCATTTCCCACCTGTATTCTCTGTGACCAATGAGGTAGAAATATTTATCTTGCACCAGATTGCGTAATGATCATTCCTACAGTTCTTTCTTGGTACACTAACCACTCACATACTGATGCAATAGAGTTTGATACTAATGTAAGATCAAGCACAGACTCTTTAACTGTATTAACATCAATTGTAGTACTACTGCCATCATTTAGGCACACTAAATACTCCTCTATTACTTGACCATTGATGTCTGTTCTGTGACTCCCCCATAATACATTATGTTCATTAAAATCACCACACCAAACAACGTTACTACTATTCTGCCCTTCTATCTCCTCAAGCTTGATTAACTCTAGTCTTTTGCATGGATTATAATAATTCACAATCACCAAATCTTTCCTTTCAGCCCATACTTTTACTACCACATACTCTTGTTCACTTCCTATACCTAGTGTTCTATAAGGACTATCTTGCTTTACATAATTTGCACATCCTCCTCCTCCCCCCTTTCACCTGTCTCACCTTACTGCCTCATAACCATATAAAACAAAATCTAAATTAGGTTTTAACCAGGTCTCCTGGATACACACAACATCTGGCTTTTCTCTCCTACTAGCTATAAACTGCTTGATATCTTGTCCATTACCAATCAGGCTTCTTGCATTCCATTGAAGAAGTAGCATTATTAGTAATATCAACCCACACAGACTGTCTCTTGACTTGACTGTATCCTGAGTTCATCATTTATCTCTTCCTATTTTTATCCTATCATACCCAAATGGTGCTCTGCAGCTTTCACAATAATCTGAATCCTTTCAGTTTTAGATTTGATCGCACAAGTTACATTTACCACTCCTGCTATAAAGGTCACCAATTTCTTCTTGTCTATCCATGCATTCTTCTTATCTTGCCTTTCTTTAGCTGCCACTTGCTCTTTGTTACATCGTCTCTCAGTCATTTTCTTCTATCCTGCCAACTTGACTGCATTAGCATATGAGACTTTTTCCTTCACCCTTATCTGCTGCACCTCCACCTCTTTTTTCACCATTGCATATCCCCAGTACACTACACTATGGTTACCTCCACAATTACAGCACTTTGGACCCACTCCGTCCACATTTTCCATATTCATATTCTCCACCACACCTTGCATATCTTCTCTTTCCTTTGCACACTTTGGCCACATGCCCAAACTCCTGGCAATTGAAATGCCTCAAAGGTTTTGGTATATATTCTCTTACATTGTATCTCAGAAATCAAAAATATAACTCCTTTGGAGGCACCTTATCCTCAAATTCTACCAGAACAGTTTCAGTCTCCCTTTTGTCTGCTCCCCTTGTCATTCTTTTCACACTCTTCACTGAACTATTCCTCACCCTTAAGTTTTCCATTAGCTCCTTCATATTAACACTGAGGAGGACCCCAGAGATCACCCCCTTGCAACCACTGACCCTTACTCTTACAACCCTGGACACTTTGACTTTCCCAACGTTAGTCACCTTCATTGCCTTCTCCATCTGCTCTTTAGTTTTACATCCTATCAGTAGGTTTCCATCTCCTAAAATTCTCACATGGCTCACTTCCCCTACTTGCCCTCTGATGATTTTTGTTAGATTAAGCAGATTAATTTTCTTTACTCCCCCTTCCCCCTGAAATCTTACCACTACATTTAGCAATTTTTCCCTCCAGCCCTTCTCCTCAACTTCTCTTCCCTCAATTTCCGATCCACCTACACTAGACCCACCTCCTTTCTTTCTCTTCCAACCCATCACCTTCCTATTCTTAGTCCCTCTTCCCACTTAAGCTCCATGATATATATCTCTCTGGATCCGGATCTGGATCTCGATCTCGAACTCTCACACCCTCCACTCTTTAAAGAGATCTCCTTAAATGATCATAGACTGCAGAAAACATGTGCCAGCCACAATTACCTTAACAAGATTAAAATGAAGACACAAGGGCTTAACAACTCTAGTTAAGATATTGACCAGTAAATTCAGGTGCTCAAAAACCCGAGAAGCTTATCTCCCTGTCCACAGGGCTCATAACAGCACTCGGGCCAAGGCAACTTTGATAACAGTTTTCACCGTTCCAGCATCATACACTCCACAATTGTAAATGATAAACGCAAGATGAACTGCAGGTACTGGAAATCTAGAGGAACACACATAATATACTGGAAAAACTCAGGTCCTGCAGCATGTATGGAAATGAATAAACAGTCAACATTTTGGGCAGAGACTATTCTTCAGGACCGGAAAGGAAGGAGGAAGACACCAGAATTTAAAAGGTCAGCGAGTGGAAAGTGGAATAGCTAGAAGGTAATAAGTTAAGAGAAGGCTGGGAAATGCCATGGGCTGGAGAAGTTGGAATATGATAGAAGAGAGTGGACTAAAGGAGAAAGGGAAGAAGCAGTAGCACCAGGGGGAGGAGGAGAGGTCAGAGGCCAGAGTGGGGAATAGAAGAGGGAAGGAGAGAAAATATTTACAGGAAGGAGAAATTAATGTTCATGTCATCAGGTTGGAGGCTACGTAAAGGGAATAAGAGGTATTGTTACTCCATTTTGAGAGTAGCCACATTCTGGCAAAAGGGGAGAGCATGGATGAAAATGTCTGGCCAGGAATGGGGAAAGGATTTAATATGATTGTCAACTGCTAAATTTGACTGTTGGTGGTTGGAGCAGAGGTGCTCGATGAAGCAGTCCTTAAGTTACGTAGGGTCTCAGCATTGCAGCCCTGAATGGTGATAAGAAACAAATAAATGCCACGTGTAGCATTCCTGTAGTTAATTTAAATATCTGTCCGACTGTACTTAATAATATGCACAAATTTAATCCCAACTGTTGTAAAGTGCCACCTGACATAAGCCCTCATGAGTGTTTTCATTGATGGCTTTTCCTCCCAATATGATACTGAAAATATAGTGAAAACATCTTGTGGATATGTGGTGCATATATCTCATAACATCTGAAGCGGCACAACTTCCTTCCCTCCTGTTTTTGCCTTAAAATACAGCTTGTAGCCGGTGCGCTGAAATCTATTAAGCCTTCGGAGTAGGACGTGACAATTGGCAATTAAGGAAACTACATTGGTTTCACACCTCTTCAGAACTCTGACAAAACACTGAACTAACTATGAACGTTTGCTGCTTTTAAGCCCCTTACTGCGATTGATGTTATATACTATATGGCGCATACTAACAGTAAGGATGAAATATCTGGAGCGAACAAACAAACTAACTTTGCTAAGGTAACGACAGCAGATCTTTAAGGGCACATAGCACTCGTTTGTGATCAGGCTGCCAATACTTCCCAAATTATTTTGATAAACTAGGACAATCATGGGTAGTAGAGTGGAGTCGTAAGGCACACCTTCCCTCCACTAGACTGCAGGCCACGCTTGGGCAAGGTGTATCACCTGCTTAGCCCCCAGTCTGGCTCACATGAAGACATGGGAGATGTTGGTAGATGGTTGTATGAGCAGCTGGTGCTTATCGCAAGTCCTGGCTGTGTGACCACTGACACCAGTCAGACATTGCGGTAGAATATTGGTAATTGCTGTGATCACCCAACTTGCAGCAACACTGCCCAGTAAAAGACAATGGCAAACCATTTCTGCAAAAAAGAATTGTCAAGACAATCATGTCAAAGACCACGATCACCAGTAACGACGCATCACATAAGGATGATGAGTAAAATTACAGCATGATACATCAGGGGCTGAAAGCACTTTATGGACGAAAGCACACTATTTGCAAAACTGTAAACATTGATGGGCATAATTCAAAACGAGAAGTTATAGACCATAGCAAGAAAAGCAGCAACTGTATGATTTGACTGAGGCATAATCCTGAAAGACAATGCCGGTATTTGGCTCTGCAGGGCCCTTCCCCAGGATTTATTTGTACTTGTCCAAGTCAACTTTATGCAGTTACCCAAATGGTTGAGTTGCCTCAATCTTATGGAGCAGCTAAAAGTACGCAAGGGACCCTGAAATGCAAGTTGGCTAAATTGTGCAACGAGATTGAGCTAAAGTGGTCAGAGGCACCTCCACTATACCTTACGACTATGTTCTGCGTTCCAAACTGTGCAACAGGGCAGTCTCCATACAAGATTGTTTTGGGATGTCCCATGTGCTTGCCAGTTGACCTTCCCTTTTTAAGTAACAGACAGACTTCCATACTATGAGTGAAAACAGGGTGTAGTATTCTATAACACTAACAGCATCTCTTAAACTTCTGCATCAACAGGTTCTTGAAGCCCAGAGGATCATGCTGGAGACTGAGTGCCACATCCACAAGCTGGAAGATTGGGTTCTGGTGAAACCCTACTGACTAAGAAGCCACCAGGAGCCCCACTGAAAATGTCCATTACAAGTGTTGCTGTCCACATATATTGTTATACATATCCAAAGAAGGCCCGCGTGGATACGTGCCTCACCTGTTAAGCAAGAGGTGCATGAGGCCTGAGGAACATTGATGATGTACTGATGGACTGATCTCTTTGCTATTTGCCACCTTAATTAATCACTATGCATTATATGTTTTGGGTAATCTTGGCATCTATGCCTAAATGCAGTAGTATCTCATGACACTAATACTGATAACACATTTTTTCACCTTAGTTACATGAGTCAGTTTGCTGGATGTGCTCTTTCATGGGCCTATATATTTAGAAGGTGGCTTGCCAATATGTTTATGCCCCTGAATCATATTGATTCTGTGTCTTCCTCTGATAATGAAATTAGAACCATAAGGGTGCACAGAACTGCACAGCCCATAGGAATGACTCTTGTCAATGCAGCTGTTTTGAGTGTTACTATCAAGCTGGTTACGATTGCATAACCCTCACTGCTCCGAAGCTGCATCATGGGTTGAGGTGAAGCATGTTACTGTAACCATCAAGGGATGTGATGAAACTTTGGTATCAAGAGTGTGAAATGTCTATACTTTTCAAATCCCATCAACTGTGTATTAAGCCAGCAGACGTATCACTGGCTGCCATAGCTACTCCTTCTAAAATGAGATATTTGGCTAGAACCAAAGCCATAGAGTGGTTGTAGTAATTTGGTCCATGCAGTCCCATAGATATACCACCTGCCTACTCTCTTTCTACAACTCACTGAGTGGGGCTGCCTTTGAAATTTGTGTGTGATTTATGTTCCGTAATGTTCCAACTGAGAAATGTTTGGAAATTTCAATTCATAAAAACTTATGGATTGTAATCCTGTTGTATACAGGTCAGATTTTTTTGTGTAAGTATTGTGATCAACTATTTCATACAACAAACCAAGAAACCAGATGGTGTGCCAACCAAGGTCAAAGAACCAGTGTGGGGATGAAATGTTTAATGGCGTAGAGGATTTAATGTGGTTGGCTGTATAAGTTTATTTTCATTCAAAGGATCTGAATTTGATTTTCTGAAAGAACCGATTATTTTTGCAAAGACTTTGATAAGTTACTGAACAAGATTTTCTTTGTTTAAAAGTTGTCATGTGGAAGAATTGTTATGAAAGGAGTTAAGCTGTATATATATTAATTTTGAATTTGAGTTTGTAGACATATTGACGAACTGCAACTGAAGTTAACCATAATACATAGGAATAGGAATTCAATTAGCTTCCAAATAACTAGGGATAAAAAAAGGAAAGGTTAGTCTGTAAACCTTTAAATAGTGAATAACACTGGATCTAATTAGTTAGAGAAATTGGAGTAACAAAAGTTATTCTAATTAATATTACTGATTTTAACTAAACAGAAATTTGTTTTTTGTTGATATTTGAGATTAGGAACCTAAAGGAATGTCGGAATTTCGAATTTTTCTTACTAATGCAAATATTTTGTATATTTTTATATGAACAAAAGTTTTCTATTCACTGTCCCGTTTTGATATCTAGAGTCTCTGATGGCCTTCCAGCACTAAATGTAGTACAATGTAATTTGATTTTTCTCATAAATAGTGCAGCAAGTCATCACACAAGATAAGGCCAGTGCTACACAGATGTTTCATAAAACTTGGTGAGCCAGCCAGCAGGCAGCGTATTGGATAACCAGTGCATGCTGAATGTATACAAAGTACTTAAAGAATCTTATTGTTCTAACCCATTTGTTCAATTAATATCTACAGTGAAAAAAAATGGAATTCACAGAGGAAATGGGTGGCAAAATCTCAAATGCTGTTTTAGTCAGTGGCATAACAAGAACAAAAACGGATGAGGAAATACTCGACTTTTTAAAAGATTATGACTCATTTGCCAGTTATTCCTCTAACTGACCCCAGTGCAGAATCTCCACATCCTTCATAGTAGAGTACAATTTTGGTCCTGCAGTGCAAGATATCTGCTCCTTACTTCCGTACATTCAACAGGCAGGCAGTGACCAAAAGGTTTTTTGCCATGTAGTTATATTAGCCAGTGTTTACATTCAGAAAGTTGGAAAAGACATCACTTGGTGAGTTGAAAACCATAGTGAAGCACAGTGAGAAAGAACATGACAAAATCCTGTGAGAGAAGTTAATCCAAGTCAGTGAAATCCTTACTATCGAGAGTAGGGATTGCCAGTCATTTCTCATCTCTCTGATGCAGAGATTACAGGTTGATTACAGATACCAGAATACAGATTACATCAGATCCCTGTATAAAATGGAAACTGGTGAAAGGCCATCTCCTTCAGCGAGGAACACAATCCCCAGAGTACCCTACCTTCTCAGAGAATGGGATCATCTAGAGCTAAAAGACTGAATTTTCTACAGTAAAAGATTAACCAGAGGTTAAAAAAACATACCAGATTGTTTTAACTGAAAAGTTTCAATTTGATGTACTTAAAAGTCTTCACAATGAATTTGGTCACATGGGCATTGACTGTAATCTGGATTTAGTCAGAAACAGATTCTATTGGCCCAAGTTGGGTACTAATGTGGAACGCAAGCTTAAAACGTGTAAGAACAAAGGCCTTGCCTGAGAAAGCTGATCAGTTAATGAAGATTGGAAACTGAACCCTTGCATCTGGTCTGCATGGATTTTCTTACATTAGAAACAGATCAAAGTAACACAAAAGATGTGTTAGTTATAACTGATAATTTCAGTAAATATTCTTTGGCTATTCCTACACCTAACCAAAAAGCCAAGACAGTTGTGAAGTACCTATGGGAGCATTTCATTTCGCATAATGGTCATCTTGAGTGCCTACACAGCAACAGAGGGCCTGACTTTGAATCCAACTTGATTAAAGAACCGTGTGAGAGGACTGAAATTCAAATTTAGAACTACACCATATCACCCCATGTCGAGAGGTTTAACAGGACCCTCTTAAGTATGTTGGGAACCCTGGAGATGAAAGATAAAAGTCACTGGTGAGATTATAAGTCCAACGAGATGAGTGCCTTTAGCCTATATGAACTGATGTTTGGACGACAACCCAAGCTCACAGTTGACTTTGCTTTCAGGGTACCCTGGAAAGACAAACATGGTACATCACACTCTCAGTATGTACAAAATTCGAAATCGCATCTCGAAGAAAGGTCCAAGATAGCTAGGGGGTACTCACAGAAAATGGCAGACCAAACTAAGAACAGATATGACAAACATGTGAAAGAAGGGGACCGAGTTCTAGTGTGCACCTGTGAGGTAAAAAACAAACTTGGTGATAAATAGGAAGAAATAGTCTATGTAGTGGTGAGCCAAGCTGTTGATCTGTCTGTCTACAAGATATGTCCTGTGAACCAGTCTGGGCCCATATGAACATTACATAGGGATCTACTGCTCCCTTGTGGATTTCTTCTAAAGACAATGAACAACTTTCTCCTGTCCCTGTTTGCAAGTCCACAACACGCAGGAGTACGAAGAATGAACAGTCAGTTGAAGAGGAAGAAAATCCAACTGACTCTGACGAAGTTGAGGTTTATTACCTCAGACCAAGTCTTGACATTGTAGACAAACTTTCTAAGAGTCGAGAAACTTGTGAAGAGTTACACAGAAGAATTGTGTGCTCCAAACCAACTATTTACTACCACTCCAGTAGCAGATCCAATGCTAGAATCCCAAAGAAATGCAAGTTACTTAACTGATGTAGGGGAATCCACTGTGGAAAGTAACTTGCCTATCAGTCAAAAGGAAAACAACAACAAAAGAGGAAATGCATAATCAGTGTATCCTACCTGATGGAAAAAGTCTGCAGGTTTCGACAGTCCCAAATGAGTCTGAGATTCGACAAGGAAAAGAGATGCATAATGAAGTGTTGACGAGAAAAGACATGACAGACAAAAGTTTTCACTAACAGCCTGAACTCAGAAGATAGACAATAGACAATAGTTGCAGAAGTAGACCATTCAGCCCTTCGAGCCTGCACTACCCAGTTCCTGCCTTGTCCCCATATCGCTTGATTCCCCTATCCATAAGATACCTATCTAGCTCCTTCTTGAAAGCATCCAGAGAATTGGCCTCCACTGCCTTCTGAGGCAGTGCATTCCACACCCCCACAACTTTCTGGGAGAAGAAGTTTGTCCTAAATGGCCTACCCCTTATTCTTAAACTATGCCCTCTGGTACTGGACTCTCCCAGCATCTGGAACATATTTCCTGCCTCTATCTTGTCCAATCCCTTAATAATCTTACATGTTGCAATCAGATCCCCTCTCAATCTCCTTATTTCCAGTGTGTACAAGCCCAGTCTCTCTAACCTTTCTGCGTAAGACAGTCCGGACATCCCAGGAATTAACCTTGTGAATCTACGCTCCACTTCCACTACAGCCAGGATGTCCTTCATTAACCCTGGAGACCAAAACTATACACAATACTCCAGGTGTCATCTCACCAGGGCCCTGTACAAATGCTAAAGGATTTCCTTGCTCTTGTACTCAATTCCCTTTGTAATAAAGGCCAACATTCCATTAGCCTTCTTCACTGCCTGCTGCACTTGCTCATTCACCTTCAGTGACTGATGAACAAGGACTCCTAGATCTCTTTGTATTTCTCCCTTACCTAACTCTACACCATTCAGATAATAATCTGCCTTCCTGTTCTTACTCCCAAAGTGGATAACCTCACACTTATCTACATTATATGTCATCTGCCAAGATCTTGTAGACACAGAGAAAAATCTAGAACTCTAAATATTCTGAGCTAGGAAATCCTTTAGTGATAATAGTTCAGTTTTTTTTTCCAAGCTCTGAGTTTATCTACTGTAGAGTCTCTTCCAGATTTCAATATATGTTGAACACCCCCAGCCCATTACAGTGCAACCTGATGCTATATGCAGAGGGACTGGCAGATATTCAAAGTGGGAGGATGCAGCCCAGGTTAATTAAACTCAAAAATGGAATGTTAGAAAGCTCCACCTGTGGAGGAATGAAAACAAGGTATACAAAAATAAAGAGAACTTAAGGGAGAGAAAAAGCTGTGCAAGAACGAAGTGTGGTTGACGCAGGCATGGGAAAGCAACAGAAATGCAGCAAACCTTTAGAAACTAGGGATATAAAATGTTAAAAGTGGAATTAGTAGTGAGTACCTCTATCTTATTTGCTTGAAAACCTTAGGGTGAAACCTGTGGAAGAGAGATGATAGAAATAAAAGATCTAATGAAGCTACAGACATAGCAGCTGTAAGAAGACAATATCAGTAGAGACGAGTGTCCAAGGTCGCTATCATGTGACCGGAAATTAGTTATGTTAAATCACACCAAGGGAATTGGTAAGTTAAAACTTTTACTGTTCCAAGTGTATAAATTTATGTGTGAAATATGTTCAGTATGTTGTAACTGAGAAATCTTTGGAAATGACAATATGATATTGAGGTACTTTGAAATAGAAAATAGAATGTGTGTACAAACTTATGGATTGTATTTCTATTGTATACAGGGCAGGTTTTTTTCTGTTAAGTATTGGGAATCGACTTTCCACAGATGATCAATTACTTCATTCAATGAACCAAGAAACAAGATGGCGAGCTACCCAAGATTGAAGAACCAGCATGGGAATGAAATGTTTAATGACATAGAGGATGTAATATGGTTGGTGTATGTTTATTTTCATTTGAAGGATCTGAATTTGATTTTCTGAAAGAACTGATTATTTTTGAAAAGACTTTGATAAGTCACTGAATGAGATTTATTGATCTATAGAAACTGTAAACAAACTGTGCACATGCAGATATAAATAACAATAAATAATGAGCATATCATCCATCAATATAAGAATATAACAGAGTTCTTAAAAGATTGTAGCTATCCCCTTTTGTTCAAGAATCTGATGGTTGAGGGGTAGTAACTGTTCCTCAACCTGGAGATGAATGACCTGAGGCACCTGTACTTTCTACCTGATAGCAGCAGTGACAAAAGAGCCTGGCCTAGGTGGTGAGGAGCTTTGATGATAGATGCTGTTTCTTATGCCAATTTTTCATGTAGATGTGTTCAATAGGTGGGAGGGTTTTACCCATGATGTACTGGGCCGAATCCATTACCTTTTGTAGGAATTTCCACTCAAAGGCATTGGTGTTCCCAACCAGGCCATAATTCAGCCAGTCAGCACACTTTCCAACACATGTCTATGGAAGTCTGACAAGGTATTTGATGACATGCTGATCCTCCGCAGACTCCCGAGGAGGCCAAGGGTCTGTTGTGCTTTCTTCACAATAATATTTATATGACAGTGAGACTCAGGGATATAAAGTTACCGATCCTCTCCACCTCTGATCCACTGATGATTTCTGGGTCACGGTCCTCTCTTTTCCCTCTCCTGAAGTCTACAGCAGTTTCTTGGTCTTACTAACATTGAGTGAGAGGTTGTTATTATTACACAACTCAGTCACATTTTCAGTCTCCCTCTAGTATGCTGATTCATCACTCTGTTTTTTCATATGACTCACAGCAGTGGTGTTATCAGCAAATGTGTATATTGTCCTGGAGCTGTACATAGCCAAACAGTCATAGGTGTAAAGCAAGTAGTGCAGAGGGCTAGATGCACATCCGTGCAGTACCTCTGTGCTGATACAGGTTGTGGAGATGTTTTTGCCAATCTGAACTGACTGGGCAATAATGTATGACTTTAGAATAATGCTTGTGATAGGAGCCATTTTGTTCTGCTTGTGCATGAGTAAAATGTGTTCTGTGCCCAGTTATTTTAATTATGCCATTTTATTATCAGTGATGACAATACTTTGGCTGCAACATCTGCTTGAAAATTCAATGATCTTGGTTTTCCATCATGTAATATTGGAAAGTCAAAAGAGAAATTGCATGGTTCGCTTCAAAATTCACATGCGTATATTTCATGTCTAAAGGTTTATGACATAGAATCAGTATCAGAACCAGATTTAATATCACTGGCATATGTTGTGAAATGTGTTATGCAGCAGTAGCATATTGCAATACATAGTAATATAATCTATAAATTACATTAAGTATATATATATAGATTAAATAAGTAATGCAAAAAAAGAGGAAACATACTGAGAAGGTGTTCATGGGTTCATTCTCCATTCAGAAATTCGATGCAGGAGGGGAATAAGCAATTCCTGAAACTTTCATTGTGTGTCCTAGACCTCCTCCTTCAAGTTACTAATGAGAAGGGGGCATGTCTTGGGTGATGGATTCCGTAATGATGGATGCCATCTTTTTGAAGCATTGCCTTTTGAAGGTATCCTGAATGCTGGGGAGGGAGGGTAGTGCTCATGATGGAACTGGCGGAGTTTACAACTTAATGCTGCTTTTTCGATCCTGTGCCGTGGCTCCTCCATACCAGGTGGTGATGCAACCAGTTAGAATGCTCTCCACTTTAGATCTGTAGAAATTTACTGATGCTGATCCCTAAATGTATCCCCTGGACTTATGATTCCTGAAGATAACAATTAATTCCTTTCTCTTACTGACACTTAGTGCAAGGTTGTTGCTGTAAGAACGTTCTGTGAGATGATGCATCTCAATCCTGTTTGCCTCCTTGTCATCATCTGAAATTCTGTGAACAATAGTTATGTCATTGGCAAACTTACAGATGACATTTGAGCTGTTCCTAGTCACACAGCTGTGGATGTAGAGAGAGTAGAGCACACATTCTTGAGAAGCACCAGTGCTGATAGTCAGCATGGAGAAGATGCTATTTCTGACCATAGCCTGCTGGTGAAGAAGTCAAGGATTCAGTTGCAGAGGGAGATGCAGACTTTTTGATTAGCGCTGAGAGTATGATTGTGTTGAACACTGAGCTAAAGTCAATAAACTGCAGCCTGGCATAAGTATTACTCCTTTCCAGGTGATTCAAGCCTGAGATGACATTGTGGATATTGCAGAAGGATGGCATTGCATGTGAAGGTAACATGATTTTTGAAAGGGATTGTACTGAAACTTATTTGAGTTCTTCCACATTTCCAAAAAACATTGTATATGAAGGAATATCAATAGACATGGAGTACTTGGATTTCTAAAACGTATTTGATAAGGAGACATACGAAAGCTAAGACCATACCTTTAAGGAATATAAGAGCTATATCACATAAGATGTCAAGATAAGAGATGTTTGTGATAAAGACGTGATACTTTTCATGGATAGAGGATTTGTTACAGACAAAAGCATTCCAAGTCCATTGATAATACAAAGAGAGTTGGGAAAGTAAATCTTGAAGAATACATAAAAATCTGCAGAGATATTCATTATTTAACAACTAGATTAAAATGTGGCAGGTGGAATATGATGAGCTCAACACTAATGCCTTTCGCTTCAGTTTCCCAGAAAGAGGATGGGTGACAAGAAAGCTTTTAGAAACTGTCCAGGAGATTGAGCAGAATCAGCTTATATAATCATAGAGATATATAGCCATTATGATTCTTATAATTTAATAAACTTCTAATTGGTCTCAGCTTTTGACACTCCAGTGAAAAAGTCTATGTTGATCCCACCATTCCGGAGAGATAATACCCTCTAATCCAGCCACTGTCCACATTAACCTCTAGACCACCCATTTACATTGACCTTACATTAATCCCATTACCTTCCCTACATTTTTGATAAGTCATCCAAGGTTCAGTTATTCATATAAGCAACAGGGGAAATTTATTTTGGTCATTCCTTACCAATTTGGGATTCCTAACTAAAAAAATATCACTGTGAGTACTGAGTTACCAAACATATTCAAGTCTGAGTTAGATAGGGAGAGCTTTAGATGATAGGTGGTATGGAATATAGAATTGAGCATAACCATTGAGCATCTTATCAAATGAAGCAGTCTCTAGAGACCTCATAACACATTTCTTTTCTCTTGCCCACCTGATACCACTCACCTACACCTTTGCAAAGTATTGCATTTTGAGTGTCTTTCTGTTTCGCTTTTTAAAGTACTTCCACCATTTCAAGCAGGTGGTATTTTACTGATCAGCTCAGCACTGAATGGCAAACACTGGTGTCCCTGCACTGGAACATTAAAAGGGCAAGGAAAGGACCTAATGTGCAGCACTGACTTCCTTTGTGACATAGTACTGCACCTAGCAACCAATCTTCTTGTCTTCCTCTCATTACTGTCTCAATTGAGTTGAAGTTGCTTCAAGCAGGGAGAGAGAGAGGCAGATTTAACTTTGTGTGCAGACCTGTATTAATAGAAAGGGATACCAAACCAATTACTGAATGCCAGACTCCCTCACTGAAGGGCATTAATCCTGGGGATGGAGACAAATATTCTTGAGGCTGGTGAAATAAAGGCATAAAGTACAACTAGGAATGAAATAGAGCCATCCAGATGGCTTTGTGTGGGGCAGGTCATGTCTTACAAACTTGACTCAGATTCTTGAGGAGGTGACAAAGATAATTTCTGAGGGTAGGACAGTGGCTGTTGCCTGCCTGGACTTTACTAAGCACTCACCAAGGTCCCCCACGGTAGGCTGATCTGGAAGATTAAGATGCATGAAATCCACAGTGCCTCAATTTTGAGTCAGAACTGGCTTGCCCGTGGAAGACAGAGTGTAGTGATGAATAGATATAATTCTGGCTAAAGGTCAGTGACCAGTGGTGTTCTGCAAGGGTCAGTGTCAAGCTCCCTGTTGTTTGTAATGCAGCTATAAAAGTTTTGGATGAAAATGTAGATAGGTTGATTAGAAGGCTTGAAAAAAACACAAAAATGGTGGACTTGCAGACAGAAAATAAAATCGTTAAAGGATGCATTAGGATAATTGATCTACCATTTCTCCCCACATATGGGAATCCAGGCAATTGTGAGGTGTCGTACATTGGGAGGGCAACAGTAAGGGGAAAGTATACAGTGACTGGCAGGAGCATTAACACATTGATGTGTAGAAGGGTCTAGACGTGCAGCTCTATAGCCCTCTAAAAGTGGCAACACAATTAGAAAGAGTGGTAAAGAAGGTGTGTGGCATGATTGCTTTTATTGATTTGGGCATTGAGTATAAGTCAAGAAGTCATGTTGTAGTTGTATAAAACATTGGTTAGGCCTCATGTGATTACTGGAAGGATATGGAGGTTTTAGATGGGTATAGAAGAGGTTTACCAGGGTGCAGCCAGGTTAAAAGGTAATTAGCTCCAAGCAGATATTGACCAAACTGGATTGTTTCTTCTGGAGTGGTGGAGGCTGAGGAGAGATTTAATAGGTTTATAAAATTACCAGAAGCATGCTTCTTTTTTCACCAGGGTAGAAAAGTCAAATACTAAAGATAGCATAGAAGTTTACTGGCTATATGTAGGGCAAGATTTATCTCATACAGAGGATGGTAGGTGCCTGGAATTGGCAAGCAACATGGTCATGGAAGCAGATATGATAGTGCATCTTAAGAGTCTTTTAGGAAAAGCACATGAATAAGCTGAGAATGTAGGGATAGTGATCATGGGCAGGCACTGGTGATCTGTGCTGTGCCTCAGTAGTCGTAGGATACCAGTTCTTATTGATTTGTTAGCAAAATGGGCTGGGTGGGAAATAACAGAAGGAATTTTATTCAGATAAATGTGAGATGATGCACTTTGGGACTATTGATGAAGCTAGAACACACACCATGAATAACAGGGTCCCATGAAGTATCGAGGAAGAGAGGGCCTTGCTCTGCAAGTGCAAAGATCATTGACCTCCAAACAGATCCCGAAAGTGAATACTCATTAACAAATTATTGACAAATGCAAAAGTAGGAGGACAGTAATTATGCAAGATTTTAGTTACTTTAGGTAACTGAGTTACCATTAGAATTAAAGATTTTGAGAGGATTGAATTTGTGTACTGCATTCAAGGAAACTTTATTTAGGTATACAGCACGCCGGACGATAGGAGGTAGTGATAAGGTACCCTGTGCAAGGCTTATTGAGAAACAAAGGAAGCATTGGATCCAAGGGGACATTGCTTTGTGGAGCGAGAACTGGCTTGCCCACAGAAGGCAAAGAATGGTTGTAGACACATCATATTCTGCATGGGGATTGGTCACCAGTGGAGTGCCTCAGGATCCGTTCTGGGACCCTTACTCTTCGTGATTTTTAAAAATGACCTGGATGAAGAAGTGGAAGGATGGGTTAGTAAGTCTGCTGATGACACTAAGTTTGGACGTGTTGTGGATCATGTGGAGGGCTGTCAGGGGTTACAGCGGGACATTGATAAGTTGCAAAACTGGGATGAGAAGTGGCAGATGGAGTTCAGCCCAGATAAGTGAAGAGTTTAATTTTGGTAGGTCAAATTTTACGGTAGAATATAGTATTAATGGTAAGACTCTTGGCAGTGTGGAGGATCAGAGAGATCTTGGGGTCCGTGTCCATAGGACACTCAAAGTAGCTGCGCATGTTGATTCTGTGGTTAAGAAAGTGTACTGTGTATTGGCCTGCATCAATCGTGGAATTGAATTAGGAGCTGAGAGGTAATGTTGCAGCTATATAGGACCCTGGTCAGACCCTACTTGGAGTACTGTGCTCAGTTCTGGTCGCCTTACTACAGGAAGGATGTGCAGAGAAGATTTGCCAGGATATTGCCTGGATTGGGTAGCATGCCATATGAGGATAGGTTTAGTGAACTTGCCTTTCCTCCTTGGAGCGACAGAGGATGAGAGGCGACTTGATAGTGGTGTATAAGATGTTAAGCGGCATTGATCGTGTGGATAGTCAGAGGCTTTTTCCCAGGGCTGAAATAGTTGCAACAAGAGGACACTGGTTTAAGGTGTGGGGAGTAGGTACAGAGGAGATGTCAAGGGTAAGTTTTTTACTCAGAGTGGTGAGTGCGTGGAATGGGCTGCCAGCAAAGGTGGTGGAGGCGGATATAATAGGATCTTTTAACAGAATTTTGGATTGGTACATGGAGCTTAGAAAAATAGAGGGCTAGAGGTAAGCCAAGTAACTTCAAGGGTAGAGACATTTTCGATACAACTTTGTGGGCCAAATGGCCTGTATTGTGCTATAGGTTTTCTATGTTTCTATTTCTATGTAATGAAATTCAATGGCTGAGGCGGGGAGAGAGATAAAATTTTGACTTTAGTTTTAGCAAATGTAGCTGGCAGATGCTACTATCACACAGAGAGCAATTTTATCACCTTTTCAAAATGTTTGATTCCTGTGGGATAAAAGTTGATCAAAAACTGTTGACATATTGGAATCAAGCCCGTATCTATCACTTCATCCAGAAACTCCTTCCACACTCTTAAGACCTCGGAGTGAAGAAGTTACCCTTCATGTTCCCCTAAAACTTTTCACCTTTCACCCTTAACTCTAGTCTCATCCAACATCAGTGAAAAAAATCTGCTTGCATTTACCCTATCAAAACCCCTCCTAATTTTTATATACCTCTGTCCAGTGTCCCATCGCTCTCCTATACTCCAAGGAGTAAAGCCATATCTAATTCAGCCATTTACTATGACTCAGGTCTGCAACATTCTTGCATGGTTAATCTATTCATTCACCTGTAAGCTTTCAGGAACTAACAATCTGATGACATAGAGGGACGTAAAGAAGTCAGTCTTATAGCAAAGGGAAATTGGTGAAATAAAGGGGATAAATGTCATGGACCAATAGTCAGCATCATCAGCTTTTGAAAGAAGTGGCCCTAGAAGCATGTGGTCAGTTTCATGTTTATTTTAGCAACACAGTGCAGAGTAGGCCCTTCCAGACCTTTGAGCCATGTCATCCCAACAACCCCGACAAACCCCATTAACCCTAATGACAGGACAATTTAGAATGATCAAATACCTATCTGGCACATCTTTGGATTGCGGGAGGAAACCGGAGCACCCGGGGAAACCTCAGGTATTCCAAGGGGATGTTATACAGGCAGTCCTTCCAGAATGGTGCCAGAACTGAACTCTGTAATGCCCATGAGCTCTAATAGAATCATGGTAGTGCAGCAATTAGCATGGTATAAATTTTAACCGATAACTGTGCCATTCAGGGAGCACTCTGTGTTTAGTAATTCTACTAGTTTTGAAATAGTTATGGAGAAAGATAGGATGAGAACTCATGTCAAGGTCCAAGACTGGGACACAGCCAATATTAGAGGTATTAGGCAGAATCTTACAGAAATCAAATAGGTGAAACTTTTTACAGGTAAACAGACGATAGGTAAGTGGAAGGCCTTTAAAATTATGCCTACCAGATTCCAATGTGAGCATGTTCCTGTTAGGGTGAAGGTGTTTGGACAGTTGGGAACAAGCAGATCCTTTGATGACTATAAAAAGAAGGAAATAAAAGGACTATAAAATGAAAATAAGGGGCACAAGATGTACCTGACAGGCACGATTAAGAAAAAAATGAAGAGATTCTAAAGATATGTTAAGAATAAAAGGGTGTCTAAATGGAGAATAGATCCCTTTGAATATCAACATTTCTGTCTATCAGTAGAGCTACAGGAGAAGGATGAGATTTTTAATTGAATTTCTGATAAGGGTTTACTATGGAGAAAATGATAGAGAAATGTTGGAAATAAGTAATGATGGCTTGAGCCACATTCAAGTAATGAGGATGGAAGATTTGGTGATATTAAAGTGCACTGCGATTGACAAATTCACAGGCCTGACTGAGTGTATTTTTGGACCTTGTGTGAATGAGACAAGGATAAGTGCCAGGAGGGAGATCGGTGGGAAGGGATTGGGGGGGGGGTGCAAAATTAAATGGACAAGGGAATCATGTAGGGAACGATCCCTGTGGAAAGCAGAAAGAGTTGGTGAGGGTAAGATTTGCTTGGTGATGGGATTCCGTTGGAGTTGATGAAAGTTGGGATTGTAGATGAGGACAAGGGGAACTCTATTCAGAATGGGGTGGCGGGTGGATGGGGTGAGAGCAGATGTGCATGAAATGGAAGATATTTCACAACAATCCACTAGTTTATGATGTTAAAAGTCTGTTTAATTGCTTTTTTCGAGCTCTGGGTCTGGAGATCGCAAAGAGCTTGGGTCTTCGGGCCCACAGCAAAAGTTTTTCTGGCCTTCCCAACAACACATGAGTCTCCTGCCATGACACCAACCCTTGATCTGCCTGTCTCCATAGCCCTGAGATCTTAGGCTTTCAAATACAGGCGAGACTCTCAGGCCAAACCCCGGCATGTCAGATAACGGCCAATCCTGAAACCAGGGGAATGGGTCGAAGAACTGAAGTTTGCGTGTAACTCCAGGTCAGGGTCTTCAAAGGAACCCTGAAAGGGAAAAATAAAGTTATTAAAGATGAAAATAGAGCTGTTTCTAAAGATGCAAGCAAAAGAGTTGTCATTTAGTGCCATCTTAACTCTGCCTTTAACTCCTACTATTTTAGGCAACATCACTCTTTTGAATCCTGGTGAATTTGAGGTCGGCATGCTGAACTGTGATAAGAAGGTTTTGTCATTTTATGGTGAACATCCCACCAATGCAATTACTTCCTCTTCAACTATTCTAAATACTGGACAAATGTTAGTCAGAAGATAATACTGATTGAAAGCAACAAAGGAGGTAATCAGAAGCTTGATATCCAAGGCAAAAACATGCCGTCCATTGGTTTCAGTTTTGTAGATTCTTTGACTTTAATGATTTTTTCTTTCTAGTAAAATCCATCTCAATTAAATTTTTAAACCATAAATTTCGTATCGGTCTTTTCAATTTGGAAAACCAAAGGAATAGTAACTTTTTTAGATTTATTTATGGGAAATTGTTTAATGTCTTTCACTCAGTTAGTGGACAAATATGAGCTGTCTAATGCACACGTTTTTAGATATTTACAAATTATGAATTTTCTACGTAGTTTACTTCCAAATTTTCCCTCGGCTTATTCACCCAATATAATAGATACTCCTTTTCAGGTTAAACCACTTCAAAAAGGACTGATTGCTATAATTTATAAATGGTTATTGAATTTGCATATGTTATCTAATGATAACATTAAAGCTGCATGGAAATTGGAATTTCGAGATTCACTTTCAGATAATCAATGGGATATATTTTTTAATTAGGTAAATACTTCAGCTATTTGTGCCCATCATTCCTTGATACAGTTCAAGGCAGTGCATCGGACTCATATGTCAAAGGACAAATTAGCCCGAATCTTTTCCAATATTAGTCCTATTTGCGATAGATGTAATACTGAGGTGGTTACTTTAACACATATGTTTTGGTCTTGTATCAGGATAGATAATTTTTGGAAAGAAGTCTTTAAAACTTTATCAAAAGTCTGGAATTTGTATCTACAACTGAATTTAGTTACAGTAATTTTTGGGATCATTCCATCGGGAGCAGGATATATTCCTGTTTCTGCTCAACAGATGAAGCTTTTACAACTTTACTGGCTAGGAGAGCCATTTTGCTTAAATGGAAGGATTCTAATCCACCTACTGCTCTTTATTAGCTTACTTCAATTATGTCCTGTTTAAGTTGAGAGAAAATAAGAAGTCAGACATTTGATACATCCTTTAAATTTGAGGAATCTTGGCAACCTTTTATTCAATATTTTCATATAATTTGATTTATGGCTCTTCCAGTTACCTTCTCGAAATGTTGGATTTGATCAGAAAGTTTTTCTTCTTTCTTGCTTTCACTCTCAGTTTGAGCTGCCCAGTTCCCTTTTTCTCTCCTCTTTTGTTATTTTATTTAGTTTAGTTAATGGTTTTTTTTTTAATGTCTGTTAAAATTATAAAAGTTTTTTTATCTTTTTTCTTCTTTTCACAGATAAGAGGAGAATTGATTATCTTATTCTTTATTACACACTATTAGATTAATAATATGTATGATCTTGAGAATGTTTATTTTACCTTTTATATGAATTGTTATTGAAAAAGATATTGAGATAATTCTCCTCTTGTTATATATATATATATATCTGTACTCTTTTATTTAATTAATAAAAAGATTGATAAAGAAAGAAAACATGTCATCCATTTATGATGCAATGAAAATGAGGCCAGTATAATCATCCATGATTGGATAAAATCATGTAAATATGTCATGCACAGGGCTGCCAGTAGCCCCGTTGTGTCAGTGACATCTTTTGAAGAGCTTTGCAACTCAATTCCACTTTGATATTCTTTCACATGTTCCTGCAATGTGTTCTAACTTGGCATTTACCTAAATCCCTTATACAAGTCACTGTCTGCAATCATTAGACAGATACTAGCAAATTATCAAATGAAGGTCTGACTTCATCTCACCACTTCAGTATTTCTGCAGTCTGTGCTGCCCTCCATTGTTCAATCAGTGGAATGACTGGCAGGATTGCCAGGAACTGTACCATAATATTTTGCAATATTTCAAACCGTGCCATTAATTTGCACTCAGGGTCTTGGGGGCGATACATGTCTTTTATTTTTTAGTGGAACTATACTTATTTTTTGCTTGCTATTTTGAATGTCCTGTGTATGTTTTGCACCTTGGCTCCAGAGGAACACTCTTTCATTTACTGCTTCAATGATATTTAAATCTGACTTACCGGTAATTTGATTTGATTTGATGTGAAGGGATATTTTCATTGTAAAAAAAGTTTTGCTCAGTGGTTTCAGGTTTACATTCAAAACCAATTTTCAGAAAAGATGCAAAATGCAATTTGTTTAAATGATTCCCAACCGCAATTTTGTGGTTTGTAATCTCAGAGCACAGTGGACACTGCAGAAATAGGAATCTGATTAGTATCAACCATGATAGCTTTTTACTCTGGAAGGTTTACAGCATAAAATTAGACATCACACTCCTGTGTAGGATTGGCCATTTGATTGTGGTTCACCTCCCACTGAGTCTGTATTGTTCTTGCAATCAAATGATCTCCTGGAAGTTAGTTTCTAATGGAAAGTAGGTACCAAATTGGCTGAAGAGTCTGTGCACCTGAGGGCTCAACATTGCTCTGCTCTGTGGTTCAGACACCCATAATGAAATCAGTGAGACAATCACCCCACTCCCTCTCACTGGGCCACTGAACCCATGATGAGAGAGAAAGACCCTGTTGTTCCAGAAAATAAAGGACAGTTACATCACACTCCATTTGAACTGGGAATGGTATGAGGCTACACAATCTAGATCTGGATCCCACAGAAGTTACAGGTGAAGCTGTGCAGACATTCCTTGTGTCCCTTCTTCCCTGTGTCACAGCCTCAGTTTGGTCTGAATTTGCTTCCTCCTCCATTTCAGGTAGTGTTTTCCAGATGACAAATGTCTGAGCAAAGCCATTATTATAGGCACCTTTATTGGGTTTCAGTCAATTATTTGATGTGAGGGCTGAGAAATGTGATCACATTGTGATGCATGACATTGTTACAAGTATCACCCCTTTGTAAGAATGATGAGTGAGGCACAGAGATTCTGTAGTTACCGACAAGTAACTTTTATTGTCTCAACTAAAAAGCACGTGGGTTCACAAACTACCTGTGTGTGGTCTACTAGAATTTCCTAACCTTCCATGAACAGTCAGTGAAGAGAAAAGGTATTACCTGGGAAAAGAGTCTATGCTGGCCTGGCATTCTTCATGGTCCCAAACTCCACATGTCTGTGGGTCCTCCTTATCCACAATGGTTAGTTTCCGGTTGCTGGCGAGGTATTACCCCTGCATATTTGGAGCTCCTGACTCTTAGAGTGTTCTTCATCAATTGAATTAGTGGATCTCCATTCCATTGGTTCAAGGTCACCTGACCTACCTGGGTCACCTTCTTACTGGTCATTATACAGGGCTACAACCAACATTGTTTCAGCCCTGTATATTTGTGTCTTTAAACTGTGACTCCTTGTTAAATGAGACAACTGAGACAGAGATTACAGGTTGCTTCTTTGGTAGGTCTGACATTTTACATAATAATACTCATTGGAGAATAGTTTCAGATTTAGTTGGTCATTACTTGAGTTTCCTTTTGTCCATACTTAATTGCTCTGATTCGATTGTCCCAGAGCAAGAATCAATTTAGAGTCCACGCCCTTTACATAACAAATACTACTTGTCTGAGAATGGTCTCAGGTTTAGCAGGTTCTTGTGTCCACGTTCAATTGATCTGATTGGGTTACCTTTGAGCAAGTTTCAGTTCAGAGTCCACAAAATGGGAGGAAACAAAGACAACTGGTTTGTCTGCTTTCCCTGTCCTAACACAACACCAATGATCTTTCTCAGATAAATCGAGTTTATTGTTATATGCACATGTATGATGAAGTACAAATACAATGAAAGACATGTTAGCATCAGCATCAGGGACTGTATCTGAAGCAAAGTGAATTTATTTAATGTTCAGCAAAATATTAATCTCTAATAAGTAACAGGAGCTGTTAAAATTAGCAGATATATTTATTTGTCTCTAGACTTCTAACAAGTACTGCTGTTAGAAAGTCCATGATTATTACACAATCCCAGAATGATATACCACAGAAGGGGCTATTCAACTTGTCTATACTGCTTCTTGCAAAAGAAATTGAGCCAACACTGCTCCCACGGTCTACACTCCTGCTCCCAAAAGAATATACTCAGTGAGCACTTTATTAGGTAAACGTGTACACCTGCTTGTAAATGCAAATATTTAATCAACCAATCATGTGGCAACAACACTAGGCATAAAAGAATGCAGACATTGCTAAGGGGTTCAGTTGTTATTCAGCTCAAATATCAGAATGAGTAAGAAGTGACATTGTGACTTTCACATTGAATTATTATTGTGATTTTCAAAGACTGCTGGTTTCCTGGGGTTTACATAAACAATAGTCTCTAAATCTTACAGAGAATGGTTCAAAAAAAGAACAAAAAACAAAAAAAGAAACATTCTGTGGGTGAAAAAATCTTGCTATTAAGAGAGGAGAGAATAGCCAAACTGGTTCAAGCTGACAGGAAGGCAACAGTAACTCAAATAACCATGCATCACCACAATGTTGTGCAGAAGAGCATATCTGAATACACAACATGTTGAACTTCAAAGTGAATGGGTTACAGCAGCAGAGGACCACAAACACACAGAAATACACTCAGTGCCCACTTTATCATTCCTAAGCTATAGGAGCTAATTAGATACATGAGTGTGTAATCAATAATAGCAATGACTGCAATCAACATATCCCTTCACCATCTGCCCAACACACACACACAGCCTTTTACTTAAGAGTGGGTTTTAGTATCTCTTCAATTTCAATGAAGGAGTGTAGAGGAAATTGTAGAGAAGCGAATGATAGTTATGGGGAGAAGTGGATCAGTTTGGAACTTTTTTAATTGGCATGTAGGAGAATGACGGGTGATCTTACACATGACATAAAATTATGAGGACCATAGATAGGGTGCACACCATCTGTTTACCAGGCCCAGGGAATCAAGAACCATGGGGGCAGGGGGCTTAGATTTAAATTAAAGAGGAAGGAATTTAATAAGAGACTGAGGAGCAAACTTTGCACCCAGAGAGTGGTCTGCATATGATATGAGCTGCTGGAGAAAGTGGTTGAAGCAGTTATATTAATACCATGTGAAAGGAACAGACAGGCATGTGAATAGGAAAGGTTTAGAGATACATTTGCCAAAAGCAGGCAAATGAGACTAGCTTAGATGGGAATCTCAGGGAATGGATCAATGGGGCCAAAGGGCCTGTTTGCATACTGTATGACACTATATGAGTAACTTTCTTTGTGTTCAGCAGAAGAATGACCCCACAATTGCAAATTTTCATACGATTGCAGAGGCTGGTTCCATCATTCAGTGCAATCACAGATGATCTTTCACTGCAATACCTTTCTGCACTTAGCCCTTCATTACTCAACAACAAAAAGTCTTTCAAAGAATATATTCAGTGATCATCTCTCTATAGAGCTATTAAATAAAGAATATCAAAAACATTATTCTCTGGCTGAGGATATTTCTTCTTATCTCCATCCTGAATGGAAAACTATTTATATTAATACTGCAATCACTTGTTCTAGGCTCCCTGGACATTAAAGAAAATCCCTGTGTCATGTTTCACAAGAATTCTGTATATTTCAGAGAGATAATCTTACTCTTCAAACTCTAGAGCAGGGGTTCCCAACTTTTTTACTGCCATGGTCCCCAGTTTGGGAATCCCTGCATTAGAGGGTACAGGCTTATTCTGATCTTCATATGACAAATTTATTAGAAATTCATCTGGTTCATTGTTGCTGTGCTTCTTCTACTGCAAGGTGAGCTTTCCTTTGGACCATAAGACATAAGAACAGAATTAGGCCATTCAGCCCATCCAGTCCTCCTTGACATTCCATCATGGCTATTTTATTATCCCTTTCAATCCCATTCTCCTGCCTTCTCAGTGTAACTAACAAGCAACTAATCAATAACCTATGATAAAGAACAAAACTGTACTCAATATCCCTGATGCAATCTCAGCAGCACCCCACTGAATTAGAGAGATTTCTCATATTGAAACACAGTTCCTCCTGTGATAAAGACAACATTGCATTTTCTTTCTGAATTGCTTCCTGTATCTGAGAATGAATTTTCATGAATTTATCTACATGGTCAAAAAGCAGGACCATAAGGATTCAACATCAATGTTTTTGGTAGCAACGTAATCTAAGGCAACTGAACCATGCCCTGCTCAAGCTCCTCTCCAGCCCTAAGGAGCTGTTCTTATCCCTTTCACCAGGCAAATGAAGTGGCTTTTGGATAAAAGTATTGAGTAAAGTGCATTTATTTTCAAAGAATGTATGAATTATACACCCTTCAGATTTGTTTGCGTACAAGCATTTGCATTGAAACGTTTGAATCACTTTGAATGATTTTGCATAAAAATGGTCTTTATTTTGGTTCTAATGGTTTTCCTGCTTGTAAAAATTGTATATAATTTATGTTTAATTTGGTTTTTTTCCTGTGAATTGAATACTGCATATGTGGTGCTTTCTGTCTGTGATGCAGCTGCAAGTAAGTTTTCCATTGCACCTGAGCATACATGTACTAAGTCTGTATATGATAAATATGACTATGCCTTGTACATTCAAATTGAAATCATTAATATAATTACTAACAACAAAGGTCCCAGCACTGACCCCTGTAGCATCACAAGAGACTGTTCTACAGTTTGAGAAATAACTCTTAATCATCACCCTCTGCTTCACACCACTGAACCAATTATAAATCCATTCCACATTCTCCGCCTGCATCCCTTGTGATCGAACCTTCCACACTGACCTGTCTTCAGGGAAGTTGTCTATATGAACTTGATAAGCTCATATAGACATCCATGACCCTTCCCTCTAGCTGACCTCTTCAAAGAACTCCGAGATGTTTGTCAGGCGCAGTTTCCAACACGCAAAACCATGGTGACTGTCTTTCCAAATGTTGTAGATCCTGTCTCTCAGACCTCCCTCCATTTATTTACCCACCTCCAATGTCAGAATCATGTACCTGTAGTTTCTTGATTGTTTTTGCTCCCCTTTTTACACAGTGTTGCCATATTAGCCACTCCATAGTCATCCAGAACCTCACCTGTGGCCTGAGATGAATTTGATCTCTAGCTTCTCACAAGGTCTGAGAATGCTCTTGATAAGACCCTGAGAAATTGTCCACCTTAATACATTTTAATGCCTCAATATCTTCTCCCTTCAAAGTCATATATGGTCCAGGATAGCACCACTCATTTCCCCTATTTCCTCAGCTTCCATCAGAAAAGAAAACACTCATAAAAATCTCATCTATTTCCTTTGGTTCCAGATACAGATGACCATGCTGATCTCCAAGTTGGCAGACAACCTTTTTCATGCAAACATGCACAGCCAATCACCCTTTGTGAGATCTTGCCTTATGGTTCCAAAATTTGCCCTGCCCCAGTTCATCTCCATAACCTGTGAATTTGTTTTTTTCCTTCTCCATGACTATTTTAAACTAATAAAGGTACGGTCACTTGACCCAGTAAGCTCACCAACAGGCTCTTCTAACACTTGCTCTACCTTATTCCCCAGAATAAAGACTAGATTTGCATCCTCTAATAGTACCCGTTATACATTGATAAGGAAAGCTTGCTTGTACACATTTCTATTCTGCTCCATTCAAGTTTTTTACACAATGGTCATCCCAATCAATGAGGGACGTTAAAATCTCCAACTTATACCATGCTATTATATTTACAAATAGCTGTAATCTCTTTACATTTCTTGGTGACTAATAGAGGAAATATAATATAGTCCCATTAGAGTGACCATCCCCTTCTTCTTTCGAAGTTTTGTGCACATGTCCTCACAGGATGCACACCTAACTATATCCTCTCTATGGACCATTCTTGTGTCCTCTTTCACTTCCCCTACTGTCTTCCCTGCACCTCTGTCATGCCTGTAGCATTTGATTATCTGGGAACATTTAGCTGTCAACCATGTCCTTCTGCCAGTCAGGTTTCTGCTATGCCTATGATATCACAGTCCTCAGAGCCAATAAGTGCTCAGAGATATCCTTCTTACCTGTCAAGCTCTTGTTTTAAAATAAAAGCAGTTTAAACCAATAGTCATTCCTCTCCCTTTACTGTGCCCCTTTCTATCCCGATGACTAAATTTTTACTCATTGGCTAGATATTATCCCCTGATTTCTCATGAGCTACTTACACAAAGTGCCGGTGAAACTCAGCAAGTCAGGCACCTTCTATCGAGGGGAATAAACAATGATTGCTTCAGGCCAAGATCCTTCATCAGGACTGGAAAGGAAGGGGGAAAAGCCAGATTAAGAAGGTGGGGAGGAGAAGGAGTACAAGCTGCCAGGTGAAAGGTGAGACTAGGTGAGGGGAAAGGTGGATCGGAGGCAAAGGGAGGATAAAGTAAGAAGCTGGGAGTTGAAAGGTTGAAAAGGTAAAAGGAGGAAGAAGGAGGAATCTAACAGGAGAGGTCAGCAGATTATGGAAGAAATGCAAGGAGGGGAGCTCGAAGGTGACTGGCAGTTAGGAGAAGAGAAGTGATGAGAGTGTGAACCAAAAGGAGGAATGGAAAAAGAGAGAAGGGGAGGGTGAAGCAATTACCAGAAGTTAGAGAATTTCATGGTCATGCCATCAGGTTGAAAGCTGCTTAGATGGAATATGAGATGTTGCTCCTCAAACCTGAGTTTGGCCTCATTGTGGCAGGACAGGAAGCCATGGACAGAAGTCAGGATATGAAAGGGAAGAGGAAATGAAATAGGCAGTCATCTGGAGATCCTGCCTTTTGTGGCAGACAGAACCACCCTACCACTCAGAGCCCTACCCCAATGTCGCTCTCGTTTAAACCTTCCTGAGCAGCACGTCTAAATCTTCCAGCGCGGATATTGGTCCCTGTCCAGTTAATGTGCAATGTGTCTTTCCTGTACAGGTTATCCCTACCCTTGGTGATCCAAGAACTTAAATTCCTATCCCCTGAACCAGCTCCACGGTCACACATTCATCCATGATATGTTTCTATTTTTTCCCCACTAGCATGTGGCACTGGGGGTCATCCAGTGATTACCATCTTTGAGGTTCTGTTTTATAGATTCTCTCCTAATTCCCTATATTCATTTCTCAAGACATCACCCCTTTTCCTAACTGTGTCACTCTTATCAATATGCACCACAAGAAATGGTTGCTCACCCAATGCTTTGAGAATGTCCTGCAGCCACTCAGGAACGTCCATGATCATAGCATTTGGGAGACAACACAACACTCTAGCATCTTTTTTGTGGGCACAGAATTTTCTGTCTGTTCCACAAACTACCGAGGTGTCGGAGTCCGGCCCGGTCCGTAGCCCGCGTTCCGGGTCTTGATCCGGTCCGTGGACTCCGGACTGTCCCTCCCATCACCTTTGAGCTGGTTCAGATCCTGCTGGCTTAAGGAGGCACACCTGTGGCCAATTCAGTTGCAGGTGTTTATAAGGGGCCTGGGGACGGAGAACAGGTGGGTGGTCGTTTTGTTCCGTCTCCTGCTCTCTACCAGTTCTGTACTCTGCTCAGTATCCTGTTTACCCTGCCCGGGTTCTGATCTGCTCCGCATCCAGTTTACCCTGCCTGGGTTCTGATCTGCTCCACATCC
This sequence comes from Hemitrygon akajei, assembly GCF_048418815.1. Classification (NCBI taxonomy): domain Eukaryota; kingdom Metazoa; phylum Chordata; class Chondrichthyes; order Myliobatiformes; family Dasyatidae; genus Hemitrygon; species Hemitrygon akajei. The sequence goes on along the minus strand of NC_133148.1, from coordinate 15,606,190 downwards.
TGTTTACCCTGCCCGGGTTCTGATCTGCTCCGCATCCTGTTTACCCTGCCCGAGTTCTGATCTGCTCCGCATCCTGTTTACCCTGCCCGGGTTCTGATTTGCTCCGCATCCTGTTTACCCTTCCCAGGTTCCGACCTGCTCTGTATTTGTTCTGTCCAGGTTGGTCTTGTTCCCCTGTTTTTTCTCGTATGTGCTGCTCTCGCTACTCCGCCCGTTTTGCCTTGCTCACGCCGTCGTGCTGTCTGCCTGCCTCTCCCGGGTGTTACCTGGGAATCATGGTTGTTGTGCTGGTCACCCTGGACCTAGTCCCCGTTCTACCCTTTTACCTCCGTCGGGCAGGTCCGGCCGGACTGCCACTGCCCGGCGGGGCATTCTGCCCTTTCCTATCCATTGCCTCCGTCGGGCAGGCCCGACCGGCCTGTCGCTGCCCGGCGGAGGTTCTATCCCTTTCTTCCCCCTGCTTCCGAAGGTTGTGCTCCGCACCTGCCTAGGAGTAAGCATATTGCCCAGCCCTCCGTGTTTCTGCCTGGGAGGCAGCCCTACCGGGGGCATATCCGGCCTGCCCAGGAGGGGGCTCTCCTCCAGCCAAGCCATGCACCTCAAGACCCGCCTTCTGCCCGACCTCTGGGATCCTGATCTGCTGCCTGCTCCGCCTGCCTTGCCTGAACTCTGGGATCCTGCTCTGCCTGCTTGAACTTTGGGATCCTGCCTTGCCTACCTGACTAAAACTCTCTGTCTGCCTGAACCCCAGCATTACCCCCTGCATGCCATGGCATCACCCTCCTGTCCTACCCCTAGTACTTCAGTGCCTGCGCCCTGCACTTGGGTCCATTCCTGTCCCTGTTCCTGACATGAGGTTCCTATCACTACCACTCTGCCTGACCTCCGGTACTTGCTGTGCCTCACAGCCTGTCTCAGTGCCACAAAGTTTATGGGATAAATGCTATACATTGAAAGGGTAATTATGGAGGCATTTATTGTCTTCTAAAAGTGATAACTTGCCAAGCCCATTTTATATCAATCCAAGTTTGTAGGGGATATTGCCAGTGGTCTGCCCACAGCTTTTTTTTACACTCTCTGCCTCCTGGAATGAAGTCAGAGTGGACTCCCAACATTGTATGTTTGAAAAGGCAGAAAGGGATAATCAATGAAATTGCAAATCTGTTAATTCAATCTCAAAGGCAGCAAAGTATTGGAAGCATTTTTGGAGATTATGTAAATGTAGAATATCAGAAGCCATTTCATAAGGTGCATAGGAGGTGAAGTGTGCTAGCATGAATGAAAGATTGCTACAGCACAGAACAAGAGTTGGGATAAATGGATGTTTTCTAGGTTATAAGAATGTAACAAGTGGAAAGCCCCAAGAATCAGTTCTAGCTCTCAATTATTTATGAGTTATATTAACAACTTGGAGGAGGAAACACAATGTAAGATGTCCAGGTCTGCAGATAATATGGGAGGGCACATTGCAATGTCAGTATTAGGACTGTAAACGAACTATAGAGGGGTTGTGTGCATGGATGAAAACCTAGCAAATAAAGTGTAATATGACAAAGTGCAAGGTTATACACCTTTTTAAAATGAATCAAAAATCACTGTATTATCCAAATTGAGATATTTTGTAGTTAATGGGTGTGTCAGGAATGGACAGGAGGAGGAGTATAGGAAACTGATACAGGACTTTGTGATATGGTGCAACTCAAACTACCTGCGTCTCAATATCACCAAGACCAAGGAGATGGTGGTGGACTTTAGGAGATCTAGGCCTCATATGGAGCCAGTGATCATTAATGGAGAATGTGTGGAACAGGTTAAGACCTACAAATATCTGGGAGTACAGTTAGACGAGAAGCTAGACTGGACTGCCAACACAGATGCCTTGTGCAGGAAGGCACAGAGTCGACTGTACTTCCTTAGAAGGTTGGCGTCATTCAATGTCTGTAGTGAGATGCTGAAGATGTTCTATAGGTCAGTTGTGGAGAGCGCCCTCTTCTTTGTGGTGGCGTGTTGGGGAGGAAGCATTAAGAAGAGGGACGCCTCACATCTTAATAAGCTGGTAAGGAAGGCGGGCTCTGTCGTGGACAAAGTACTGGAGAGTTTAACATCGGTAGCTGAGCGAAGGGCGCTGAGTAGGCTACGGTCAATTATGGAAAACTCTGAACATCCTCTACATAGCACCATCCAGAGACAGAGAAGCAGTTTCAGCGACAGGTTACTATCGATGCAATGCTCCTCAGACAGGATGAAGAGGTCAATACTCCCCAATGCCATTAGGCTTTACAATTCAACCGCCAGGACTTAAGAACCTTTTAAAAGCTATTATTAATGCTTTTTGAGATAGTGATTTAGATGCATATCATATTTTTTACTGAGTTAAGTATTGTATGTAATTAGTTTTGCTACAACAAGTGTATGGGACATTGGACAAAAAGTTGAATTTCCCCATGGGGATGAATAAAGTATCTATCTATCTATCTATCTATCTATCTATCTATCTATCTATCTATCTATCTATCTATCTATCTATCTATCTATCTATCTATCTATCTATCTATCTATCTATCTATCTATCTATCTATCTATCTATCATAATGTTAACAGGCAGGTAGAGGAAGTAAAGAGGGCAAATGATATTTTGCCCTTTATTGTAAGTGAGTTGCAGATTCCAAATGAAGAGGTTACAATTTTACAGGGCAGCAATGAGTTGGCAACTTTGGTCCCTTTACTTGAGAAAGGATAGACTGGCATTGGAGGCAGTTCAAAAGAGATGCACTCAGGCAATTCATGGGATGAGAGGGTGATTCCACAAACTGCTAACTAAAAAAAGTCTATGTTCTTTGGATTTTAAAAGAAGGGGACAATTTTACTGAAACATATTAGGTTCTTAGGGGGCATGACAAAGATAGATGTTGAAATGTTTCCATTAGTGAGATGTAGATGTAAAACTGAGTTGTGTAGGAAATGCTTCTGGCAAAGTACGGTGAATCTCTAGAATTCTCCCCAGAGGTGTTGGAGGCAGGAACATTCAAGTTATTTAAAAATGATGCAACTTCTTTTTAAAGCTCTGGGAACTGAGAGCCAGCGGAAATTGGCGCAGTAGATGAGGCTTGGGCAAATCATCCATGATCACATTTAATGATGGAGCTGGCTTGAGGACCGGGTGGGTTACAATTGCTCCTATTTTCTATATTCATATGTACTGGGAATGGCACAGATTAATGGGGGACTGTCAGAATGAAACTTTTCTATGGAATTATTGTGCTTGACTAATTTGATTGAACTCATTTGTGGGGTTGTGGGGGGGGGGGGCGGGGGAGAATGAACCAAGATAGCAAAATGTGAATCTGTTACCATTTACATTGAGTAATTGGTTGTTGATAAGGTTCAGCATTGTAGGCTGATCACAAAAGGTAAAAGCCCTTGGCATCCAAGAGAGTTTGACTGATTAGATTCATGCTCAGTTGTGGAAAAAAAAGATTGATGGGTGATTTTTGTTACTGGAAGCCTTCTAGCAGAGTGCTCAGTACTTGGCCCTTTCCGGTATGTAACGTTACTGATTGAACCTGAATGCAGGGACATGACACAAAGGATTGCAGATTGTCAGGGAATTTTTATACAGCTCTTTTATAGACAATAGACAGTAGGTGCAGGAGTAAGCCATTCGGCCCTTCTAGCCAGCACCGCCATTCACTGTGATCATGGCTGATCATACACAATCAGTACCCCGTTCCTGCCCTCTCCCCATATCCCTTGACCCTGCTATCTATAAGAGCTCTATCTAACTCTCTCTTGAGTGCATCCAGAGAATTGGCCTCCACTGCCTTCTGGGGCGGAGCATTCCACATATCCACCACTCTGGGTGAAAAAGTTTTTCCACATCTCTGTTCTAAATGGCCTACCCCTTATTTGTAAACTGTGGCCTCTAGTTCTGGACTCACCCATCAGCGGGAACATGCTTCCTGCCTGCAGTGTGTCTAATCCCCTAATAATCTTATATGTTTCAATCAGATCCCCTCTCATCCTTATAAATTCCAATGTATACAAGCCCAGTCGCTCCAATCTTTCAACATATGACAGTCCAGCCATTCCGGAATTAACCTTGTGAATCTACGCTGCACTCCCTCAATAGCAAGAATGTCCTTCCTCAAATTTGGAGATGAAAACTGCACACAATACTCCAGGTTGGTTCTCACTAGGGCCCTGTACAGCTGCAGAAGGACCTCTTTACTCCTATACTCAATTCCTCTTGTTATAAAAGCCAGCATGCCATTAGCTTTTAACCCTATATTCAAAATTTCCTTCCACAGAGATAACACAAAAGCTTGTCTCATGGTTAACAGTTTGGGCTGCAGGAAGATACCGACAGTCTGTCAGTTGAGCAGGAAGAAAGTAAATGAAATTTGATCCCGGGAAGTGTGAGGTAATATACTGGTGTGACGCGACAGGTCAAGGAAATGCCAATGACTTACAGCAGCTGCCCCATCTCAGAGGAGTATGACTTCCTTCAGTTCTGATTAATGTGATTTTGACAGACTGGCAATTTAATAGGCCTGGGCTTAAAATGGATAGGAATACTTGTTGATTGAATCCAGTGAGTGTTTGCAGTGTTCTGGTCTTCTTAGGTCTCATGATCACCTTTCTGACACCATGAGGCTCTTGCCCCAATCCTCACTCTCTTTTTCTTTGTCACTGCAAGGCTTCACTACTTTATTTGCATCTTTTGTTTGAAAGTGAGCCAAGAAGTATTTTCACAACACCTCCCCATCCATTAACTTCATCTCCTGCAATCACATTTCCTCTGGCTGCTCCAACCTCATCCCAAATTGTCACTGAATACCTCATTCACCCCTTTGATCCCTTGCTGTTGCACTCAGGCCTGGGCACCCATCTTCAAGCTCACTTCAGCTCACTCCAAACCTGTTTGCTGCATCTGAACTTGCATTGTTTCACTTACCAACATAGTTTACACCTTTGACAATACTGTTCCAATCCTTTAAAAATACTATTTCTCACTACTGCACACTTTAACAAACTTTCTAGCTGGGGTTACAAAAATGAAACCTGGAAGCTTATCTAAGGAGCACTGACATATTTATTTGAGAAAGACAATAATGAAATGCATGGCAATTAAGCAACTGTGTGTGGGCAGAACCAGATGTGAGTTTAAGTTCTGGAATAAGCACCCTACCCTGGATGGTGTGCATCTGCTTTGGGCTAACTAAAGTCCCACCTTGGTTCTTCACTGCAACAGTTCTCGCCATAATTACAGAGTGTTTCAGGCCCACTCAAACAGCAATAAGTCATCTGGCTTTTTGCACTAAGCACTCATATTGGTGAGTCCCATATGCGCTGATGTAAAGTGGTAGGGAAAATCTGCTGCTCTTGTGGTGTACAAATGAATGCTGATCCCAACGATTCTGGACTAAAAAGGTAATATTACATAAGAGCTGAGCATTTATGGAACCTGACCAAGTTATTATGCCAATACAGATAACTGAATGATGATAGGATCACAAGAAAGGAGGCAGAAATCTGGAGCATTTCCCCATCCCAGCAGGATGGCCCTTACCTGTCACATACCTATGACACACTTGAGAAACCTCACTGGACCCCTGAACCAGTTTCATTGAAAGCCAAAGTCAAGAGTAAATGGGGTTCCCACTTTGATCCCATTAGGCTGTTCTTCAATGCCCAGCACCATTTGTGTACAGTGCATCAAGATGGAATTTCATAGAAGCAATGAATTGCAAACCAATTAATACTAGAACTCTACTCAGATATATGTGTCCTTCCTTTACTCACAGGGAGTTGGACATGAGATGTCCACTGAGGAGTGACCCAAGCCATTTATGTGTGCCCCTATTTGAAAGAGCTGTTGATTCATTTCATTCCAAAGTTAAAAGTTTTAAGTACAATTACTATCAAAGTATGTATGCATTATACAACTTCGTGATTAGTCTCCTCACAGGCAGCCATGAAACAAAGAAACCTCACAAAATTAAAAGAAATATGGTAAAACACCAAATGTGCAGAGAACGAAAAACACAGAGCAGATCATGTGAACAATAAACACAAGCAAATAGCGTTTCAGAACATAAGTCTACAGAGAATCTGTCCACAGATCCATAGTTCAGTGCAGAGTGGAGTCCCTTGCCTCAGGACATTCTGTCCTTTTCAATCAGGCCTGTTGTCTAAACCCTCGTACAAATATTGCGTTCAGTCACTTTGATGCGCTCTTGGACCTGTACCTGAACTTACTGATTTGGCTCAACACTTAAATCATCATCCAAACTTCAGGTATTGTCACTTCAAAATGCTCTGGAGCCTGGACCCCACCATCTCAATTTCACTTGTACCCTAACCTTCTGATTCTACCGGGTGCTTAGAGTGATCGATCCTTGAGTCTTCCTTCCTCCTGGTGACCGGCCCGCTGCCTCACCTTGCCTTGGCTCCAGCACACTGAATTGCCTCCATATCCAAATAGAATTTACTGACTATTGCTTGCAATAACCATTTTCCAGAAAAAAGTGGTTAACTAAGTACCAGGCCATTGTCTCCTATTCCATCACCAACCTTATATGCTCTGGGGACTGTATTGTCTACAGTTTTGGTCTCCAGGGTTAAGGAAGGACTTCCTGGCTGTAGAGGAAGTGCAGCATAGATTCACGAGGTTAATTCCTGGGAAGTCTGGACTGTCTTATGCAGAGAGGTTAGAGAGATTGGGCTTGTACACGCTGGAATTAAGGAGATTGAGAGGGGATCTGATTGAAACATATAAGATTATTAAGGGATTGGACAAGATTGAGGCAGGAAATATGTTCCGGATGCTGGGAGAGTCCAGTACCAGAGGGCATGGTTTGAGAATAAGGGGTAGGTCATTTAGGACAGAGTTAAGGAAAAACTTCTTCTCCCAGAGAGTTGTGGGGGTCTGGAATGCACTGCCTCGGAAGGTAGTGGAGGCCAATTCTCTGGATGCTTTCAAGAAGGAGCTAGATAGGTATCTTATGGATAGGGGAATCAAGGGATATGGGGACAAGGCAGGAACTGGGTATTGATAAGGAATTGATCAGCCATGATCTCAAAATGGCGGTGCAGGCTCGAAGGGCCGAATGGTCTACTTCTGCACCTATTGTCTATTGTCTATTGTCTATGAGGGAGAGGGAGGAGCGGAGAGTCCATCATCCTGCCCAACGCCAGACCCTAGGCCTGAGTCAACATAGTAGTAGTAATTGGCACAGGTTTTCGGAACCCTGCCAGGTACCTCATCTGGGCAGGTCGCCTTGCTAGGTTTCACCCTCTTGAAAGATGATCTGATGTCAGCTTCAGAGGCAGTGATCTCAGGGTCACTGGGTGCTGTAGGGATCCTCATAGCTGTAGCTTTATTCTTACTTTCAAGGCATGCATAAATAATATTGAAGTAATCAGGCAGTGAAGCATCACTGACTTTCAAGATGTGGAGAGGATGTTTCGTATTCTGAGAAAGTGTAGGACCAGAGGATAGAGTCTCAGAATAGAGGGGTGTCCTTTTAGAATAATCATGTGTAGGAATTTTGTTCACCAGAGAGGGATGAATGTGTGAAATTCTTTGCCACAAGCAGCTTTGGAGGCCAAGTCTTTATGTATATTTAAGGCAGAGGTTGGTAGATTCTTGATTGGTCAAGTCATGATGGGATACAGGGAGAAGTCAGGAGATTGGGGCTGAGAGGAAAGTTGGATCAGCCATGATGAAATGGTGATACAGATGTGATGGGCCAAATAGCCTAATTCTGCTCCTATATCTTATGGTCTTATGTTAGTTTTTGTTTTGTGGGAAGCACTAGCCTGCAAAATCTGCCAGAGTTGATGTGCACCCAATTCCACCTCTAACCTCAATTGGAATTGTTCCTTTGCTCTTGAGATAGTCCTCAGTAAGTTGTACTTGGCCTTCTTATTTAGTCCTGGATCACCAAACTTGAATGCCACAGATCTAGTCCTCAGCATACTATGAATCTCCTATTTCATCCACAGCTTTTGATTCTGGTAGGCACAGTATGTTCTTGAAGGCACACACTCATTGGTACAGGTTTTAATGAAGTCAGTGACAGCAGTGGCATACTCATTCACAATCTCTGAATACTGTCCAGTCCACTGACTCAAAGCAGTCCTGTAAGCACTCCTGCACCTCTCTTGTCCATACTTTCCTGGTCCTCAGTACTGGTGCTGCAAGTCTTTAGTCTCTGCCTATACTCGGGAAATACTGCCAGGTGATCAGAAGTTCTAAACTATAGGAGTGGGATGGAACATTAAATGCTCTTGATGATAGTGTGACAGTGGTCCAGTTTGCTGGCTCCTCTGGTTCCACAAGTGAAATGTTTGTAATAATTACTTAGAAAGTTTTTCAAGGTCTCTCTCACTCTCATTGTGTTATACGTACACACCCATAAGCTACTGTAGATAACCACAACAGAATGTTTCCCTTTCCACCACACCCATAGATCCAAATGCCTCTCGAATTGTTTTTTACCTGATGCCGAGACTCTTGCTCCATTTGTTGTCACCACCTGTTATGTCAGACCTGCGTCTGTGCACTGCATTGCTGTTGAAGTTGTGGGGCTAAATTCCCATGCTGCTAAAGTTCTATGAAATGCTAGTGACTTCGAATTTATCACCCTCTGGCTAAAGAAATTCCACATCATCTCTATTCTGAAGGGGCAACTTTCAATTCTGAGGCTGTACCCTCTGTTCCTAGACTGCATCAGTACAGAAAATATCCTCTCCAAATCCAATTTACCTCGTCTTTTTATTATTCTACAAGCTTCAAAGAGAATCCTCCCCTTCTTTCTTCCAAAGCCCTGTGAGGACCATGGCCAGAGGCATTAGACACTCTCCATATATTAATCCTTTCTTTCCCAGAGTCATTCTTGTGAACTTCCACTGGAACCTCTCCAAAACCAGCACATCCTTGTGTTAGATAAGGGGCCAAAAACTGCTCCCCACACTCCAAGTGCAGTCTGACGATTGGCTTATAAAGCCTCACATTTATATCCTTGCTTTTATGTTCTTGTCTTCTTGAAATGAATGCTAGAATTTCCTTTGATTTCTTACCACTGACTTAACCTGGAAGTTAACCTTTCGTGAATCCTGCACCAAGACTCTGAAGTCCCTCTTCAACTTTGATTTATGAATGTTATCACTGCTTAGAAAATAGTCTGTGCCTTTATTTTTTCTACCAATATCAAGACTATACACTTCCATACACTATATTCCATCTGCAACTTCTTTGCCCATTCTCCTGATCAGTCTAAGTCCAATTGCAGACTCCTTTCTTCCTCAATACTTCCTGCCCCTCTATCTATCATTCTATCATCAGCAAACTAGGCTTCAAAGCCATCAATTCTCCAACCAAATCACTAACATGTAATGTGAAATAAGCGGTCCCACAGCGCCCCCTGTGCACCACCAATAGTCATTGACAGACAACTAGAAAAACATCACTTCATTCCTATTCTTTTCTTCCTGACAGTCAGCCAATATTCTATCTGTGCTGGTATCCTTCCTGTATTACCATGGACTCCTACCTTTTAAGCAGTCTCATGCACAACACTTTGTCCAAGGCTTTTAAACAACATCCACTTACTCTCCTTTGTCTGTCCCGCCAGTTATTTTTCCTAAAACAATTGCAACAGATTCCAAAATGGCGGCGCGACGCAGCTTGCAGCGGCCCCTACGGAGCTGATATATTTGTTAAGCGGGGTGCCGTGCGCAATCCCAATCTGATGAAAAACGAATATAGGAGCACGGAGCAACATCTGCAAATCTCCAGGAAGGCCCTCTTCATTGCTGCTGTTGCTGTGAGGTCCGGGTTTCTGCTGAGAAGAACCGGCCCCTAGTCCTCGGGGTCGTCTTGCCGTTGGCCGTTGGCGGGGGCGTCGTAGTACGTTCAGAGAAGCTGTGCCGGAGGGGATCGTCGGAGGCTCGGAGGTTCGACGGACTCGGAGTCCGCTGTGGTCAGGTCGCTTTCAGTGTGTGCTGTGTCTGCAAGTCTGGGTTCGACGGAGCTTTCATTGTGTGCTGCATCTGCGAGGCTGAGTCGTGCGGCGCCATGGAAGTCCATAGCAGGGGTATTCCCTTCTGCCGCCGGCGTGGGATGATGGGTCTATCGGGACCCTGAGGACTTGTGGAAACTGTGTGGTGGTTTCTTTCGAACTTATAGTCTTTTAACATCTTTGGACTATTTTTACCGTGCCCATGGTCTGTTTTGGCTTCGCATTATTACAGGACCAATGATATGGTATAAGAGAACAAACAACACAGGCTTCTATTGCCACAATAATAGAGTGATCTAGGAATAATAGCGCATAGTTCCCTGAAGGTGGAATCTCATGTGGATAGCATGGTGAAGAAAGCTTTTGGTATGCTGGCCTTTATAAATCAGAGCATTGAGTATAGGAGTTGGGATGTAATGTTAAAATTGTACAAGGCATTGGTGAGGCCAAATTTGGAGTCTTGTGCACAGTTCTGGTCACCGAATTATAGGAAAGATATCAACAAAATAGAAAGAGTACAGAGGAGATTTACCAGAATGTTACCTGGGTTACAGCACCTAAGTTACAGAGAAAGGTTGAACAAGTTAGGTCTTTATTCTTTGGAGTGTAGAAAGTTGAGGGGGGACTTGATTGACATATTTAAAATTATGAGGGGGATAGATAGAGTTGACATGGACAGGCTTGTTTTTCATTGAGAGTAGGGGAGATTCAAACAAGAGGATATGAGTTGAGAGTTAAGGGGCAAAAGTTTAGGGGTAACACGAGGGGAAACTTCTTTACTCGGAGAGTGGTAGCAGTGTGGAACGAGCTTCCAGTAGAAGTAGCAGAGTCAGGTTCGATTTCGTCCTTGTAAAAAAAATTGGATAGGTATATGTACAGGAAAGGAATGGAGGGTTATGGGCTGAGTGCAGGTATGTGGGACTAGGTGAGAGTAAACATTTGGCACGGACTAGAAGGGCTGAGATGGCCTGTTTCCATGTTGTAACTATTATATGGTTATATAATAATGCCACTCATAGTTTGGTGGAGGAAAACATATTCTATCCAGGTAGCTTCCAATGTGCACCATGAACATTGATTTCTGAAAATTTCTCCTGGCTCCCCTTCTCTGTTTCCATTGCCCATTCTGGCTCTCTCTTTCCCCTTCTTTTCACCTCAGCAAGCATTTCTGAGTATGAACTTCTACATGGCTTTAAAACTGTGCAGCACTTCTTTTTCTATTAAACCTATTATGAATGAACAACCTAAATAGGATTTATTGATCCTAAATAGGATTTATTCTAAATCCTATTTAGAATAAATATTGAAAATCACATACTTTGGATATTATTTATTACTTAGTATATAATGATACACAGTACAACATAGTAAATCTATCACATTTTGTAAACTGTCTTATCTGTCTTTATTACAAATCTATTACAAGTCTATAAGCAATGCCCATATTAATTTCAAATCCTGATGAAATACCTCTTATCACTCTTATCACCCTTTCCTTTACATCTGAACAGAGGCCACAGACAATGCCTTCTCCCCTCTTGGACTGTTGCACATCCTTTAGGCTTCATCAATCAGGCTTTTCTTTCTGTTAGACAAGTGATTAGCTGGAGCCTGTTCAATTTGGTCAGCAGATGGTGGCTTCACAAATTGGGGTGCATAAAATAACATTTTGAAGTGAAACTTCTGTTGCTTAATCTTCAGTAGATCATCCAAATATTCCACTTCTAGTCAATTTCTGAATTTACATTTGATTGAATTTAGAAGACTAAATCGACATTCACAGTCAACAATAGAAGCTTGAAATATTCCATTGATGTCAACAAGAACTGACAGTTCTTCAATTCTATGGATGTAACTCAATATATCAGTGAATGTCTTAACTGAACCACTCTTCACTTTCTCAGAAATGACATATTTTAAATCACAGTATTGTTGCGATATATTTGAGGCAACATTTGCTTCATATTTAATTATATTATCTGAGTATTTTTTGTTAGTCCTACAACATTTCCTTTCCAGATTCAAAATTGGCACATCTGCAATAGCAACAGGGTCAAACGTTTGCAATCTCTTAACTTATCATCAAGAAATCTATCATCTAAGTGATGACACACATGACAGCCTGTGGGGGGGGGGGAGGTCTTTAGAAGTGGGATTTTCTTGACTTAAATGAAACCATCAGTGATAATTATTGTTTAGAATCCTCTACTCAGTATATAGTCTTACAGAAAAATACAGCATAAGAACAGGCTAGTTGGTCCATCTATTCAATGGCAAACCCATTTAATCTGCCTACATCCACTTTTCGGCACCAGGGCCAGAGCCATCCATACACCTACCAGCCATGGACCTATCTAAACTTTGCTTAAAATTTTGAAATTTAGCTCACATGTACCACTTGTGCTGGAGCACATTCCACACTCTCGCGACCCTCTGAGTGAAGAACCTCCCCTCATGTTCCCTTTAAATATTTCATCCTTTCCCCTTAACCCAACGTCAGTAGCAAAAGTCTGCTGGCATTGCCCCTATCAATACTCCTCATAAATTGTATATCTCTATGAAATTTCCTCATTCTTTTAAGTTCTAAAGGATAAAGGTAGGAATGACTTCCTATGACGCTCAGAGTTACATCTCAGAGGAATGAGTCTCTGGCTGAATATACTCCTGTGCCTAACCAGTACATTATGGAGTGGATGGGAGTCATTGTCCAAGATGGCATGCAACTTGGACAGCATCCTCTCTTCAGACTCCACCATCAGTCCATTTCCACCCCACAACATCACTGGCCTTACCGATGAGTTTGTTGATTCTGTTGGTGTCTGCTACCCTCAGCCTGCTGCCCCAGCACACAACAGCAAGCATGATAGCACTGGCCATCACAACCTCGTAGAACATCCTCAGCATCTTCCGGCAGATGTTAAAGGACCTTAGTCTCCTCAGGAAATAGAGACAGCTCTGACGCTTCTTGTAGACAGACTCAGTGTTCTTTGACCAGTCCAGTTTATTGTCCATTTGTATCCCCTGGTATTTGTAATCCTCCACCATGTCCACATTGATCCCTTGGATGGAAACAGGGGTCACCGGTGCTTTAGCCCTCCTCAGATCCACCACCAGCTCCTTAGGCTTTTCACATAAGCTGCAGATGATTCTGCTCGCACAATGTGACAAAGTTTCCCACCGTAGCCCTGTACTCAGCCTCATCTCCCCTGCTGATGCATCCAACTATGGCAGAGTCATCAGAAGACTTCTGAAGATGGCAAGACTCTGTGTTGTAGTTGATGTCCGAGGTGTAGATGGTGAAGAGAAAGAGAAACAGGACAGTTCCCTGTGGAGCCCAGTGCTGCTGACCACTCTGTCTGACACACAGTGTTGCAAGCGCATGCACTGTGGTCTGCCATTCAGGTAACTATTTTGTTTGAAGTGTATCCTTCATATCATGCTTAAACCTACACCCTTTAGTGTTAGTCCATTTTTTCTGCTGTATCTGTGCCTGGGGTTTTATATACCTCAACCACATCACCTCTCAGTTTCCTCATTCCAGGAGAGGATAAACACAAACAAAACCAAAATTCCTTACACCTCAAGCCCAACCAATATTGTGCACTGCTGAAACAAGATGTCCCTCTTTTAATATACTTAGATTATTCAGATTGTCCATATGAACCAATCGTGAAGTCTTCATGCTAACCAAGCTAATCGTGGTTTTCTAGGTACAGTCCACTTAGGCCCAGCATAAATTTCCCAGACTAGATGCCAGTTTACTGAAATGATTGATGCATGAAGCCACTGAAGAATGAAGATGTAACTGAACAGCAAATTTTGCATTACTGTCCCAGTCATTAATGCCTGTTCCCTGTTAGGACAAATATGATCAACTGCTTGAGAACTAATCATTTTCTTTAAAATTCCTGGTAGAGAGGCATTGCTCAATCGCACTTTATGAAAGGAGGGAACAGAGTTAGTACCTTCACTACTCCAAGTCTGCCATTGATTATACCTCAGGCAGTTTAGTTGTAGACTCTTGAAATCACCCCGGAACCAATTGCTACTTATATTTGAAGCCAATCTCCATTTTCCAACTCTTAATTGATTCAAACTATATTATCTACAATGCCTCACCCATTTATAGGTTTGGCTTGGGCTGCAATCCTTCAAGTGATTTACAACTTAAATTGTGTTTATAAATTTAAAGAGCCAGACAGAATTACATTAAACATGAGGGATTTGAATACTAACCAGAGATCTAGATCTAAACTGGTCCTTTGTCTCAGATCATCCACACTGACCAAGATATCTGAGATAGAATCACATTTTTATGAATTGATTAGATTAAATGTTGTGGAGATGCACTGACTGCAACATCCAGAAAATAATTCAACGATTTATTTTTATAAAAGAACAATATTTAATCTAATTCATCATTACCTTTGCTTCGAAGCATGAGGTTCACACAAACTGTCAATACTTCACATTTTTGAGAAGCGAAAGGCAGAATTATTTTGGTGCTGTGTTCCATGCTTTCACCTTTTTTATGTTGAACACCATCTTGTTGTCGAGTTTAATCTGCATCAGTGAAATACAAGAAATATGGTCACCTTTGCTATCAACATAGTTCATGGCAAATGTGATCAGCTAGTGGAATAGACAGGAGTCCTAGAACATGAGCCCATATGTAAAAAAACAGTCTCAGATTAAATGTTGTCAAAATGTCATGGAAAACTCCTCAATGGTTCAATTTAATATCAGAGAATGTATGCAGCATACAACTTGATATTCCTATTCTTCACAGACATCCATGAAACTGAAAAAAAAACAAAGAATGAATGACAGAAGCATTAGTACCCCAAAGCCTTCACACACACAAATAGCAACAGAAGCATTATCCTCCCCCTCCTCCCACTAGCTCCAGCAAAAGCATCACTCATCTCTCCACCATGCAAGCAAAAACAAAGACCCCAAAGACTCCATGATCTAGATTCTATCAAAAATCCACCGTCCATCCCAACTCTTTGACAACTCAGACAAGTTCTCTCTCCCTAGCAAGACAGCGTAATCGCTCCTACAACAAATGAGAGTGGGAGACTAGCAGCTTGTTGTTTTGATATTACAATCTGCCACATCAGCTGTTTGAATTTTTTGCTGAAATCCCTCACAACCGGCAAAAACAAGACTTGCAATAGGACAATAAATACCAAAAGATTTCTGTTATTACCATTAATAATGAAGCAACACAACAATTTATATACCTCAGAAAAGCAAATTATTTCATTGAAGAAAAGTTGATTTGCTTTATATGGCAGTGCTAATCTGTTTTAATTTGTACCTTACTGATTTTTATCGATCAGCTTGGCATAACTCTTGGGATTGCAGAGTAATTATTCAATCAAATTATTCATTATACTGTTGATTTTGGTACATAATCTGATTTATTGTCTTCTAGTTCTCATCTGGGTTACTCTTAACTACGTTCTGTCAAAGGGTATTCAACCTGAATGTTGAAAATTTCCATCAGCTCCCGTAGTTGTACTGAATTAATTAAGCTAATGATGTCTGATTAAACAAACCCCTTGTGCTTGAGAAGAGTAAAGAAAAAGCCCTCATGTGCTCAGCTGTTTAGTTGGATGTAACTGAGATGTGAGTAGGGCATAAAATCTTGGGCAGTTCAGTGTGGAATGTGGTCCCAGTGTCCTCCTTTCTGTCACTCCGCCATGGTTTTCCCTTTGCATATGATTTGTTTTAAGCCTTAAAGAAAAGATCCAGAGGAAGATTTAATGTCAATCAATGCCACAGGTAGTTCAGCAATACCTGCATGGCAGATATTATGGCTTCTTTCATATCTATACAGATGGATCAAACGATCTAGAGACAGGCTGTTCAGGTTTTTCTGCTTATGTTCCAAAGATGACTATTAAGAAAAGACTATCAGGCAAATTTACACCGGAGATGGTTGCTCCCACTTTAGCTTTGAAATGCACCCTGATTACGTACTCCCGTGCTTTGCTTCATTCTTTGTTTTGACGTCTGTCAAAACATGCATTTCAAATTGTTGGACAGATATTGTTCTAGAGAATGGAATACATCTGCTGAGGCTGCAGGATCCAGCCTTGTGCACTCATTCCTTATGGGTCATTGCCCATGTTGGGGTTGAAGAAAACAAGGTGACAGACATTCTAGCCAAGTAGTCACTTAAAATTAAGCGTATAACTGTAGTGGTGCCTTTGTATAAACCGGAGGTTAAAGTCATAATTAACAAGTCTCTTTGATCACTACCTCAACAATGTTAGGATAACGAAAGAAAGGATGACAATTATATTTAGAAAAATTCAGAGGACTGTGGGAGCTTTACTAAAGAAGCATTCAATGTTTACATATTGGACATGTACGGTTGAATAATTCCTTGTCCAGTTATGCTTAAATTCAGTACCCAAGATGGGCAAACGGAAAGTCTTGAAAGACTACTATCCAGTGGCCCTGACTTCACACATCATGAAGACGCTAGAGAAGCTGGACCTGGCTCATCATTGATCCTGGTCAGATCAACTCTTGATTCCCTGTAGTTTGCCTAGTAAGAGTGCATTACTAGTCGACGATGCTCCATTCTACCAGTTGAACAGGGCCTACTTTCATTTAGATAAGCAGGATAGCGCCGTGAGGATCATGTTTTTTTTTTGATTTCTCAAGTGCCTTCAATACTATACAGCCTTCATTGCCGGGTGTAAAGCTCCATTCAGTGCAGATTGACAATTCCATGAATTATGGTCTATTGGACTGGCAGACCACAGTGTGTGCGGCTTCATAACTATGTGTCAGACATAGCTATAAGCAGCACTGGGGCCCCAGAGGGGATTGTATTGGCTCCCATCCCGTTTACCCTATATACCACAGACATTAGATAATACACTGAATCATGTCATCTGCTGAAATCAGAAATTCCCTCCTGACTCTGCAATAGTTGAGTCTATAAAGAGAGGATGTGAGGATGAATACAGGACCACAGTGGAGGACTTGGTCAAATGGTGGAAGCTGAATAATCTGTAGCTGAACATCAGTAAGACAAAAGAGATGGTGATGGACTTGAGGAAGACTAAGCCTCCACTGCTCACTTTTACTACTGATGGTGAGGACATGGATGTGGTGAGGACATACAAGTATCTGGGGTGCACCTGGATGACAAACCTGAGTGGAGCACCAACAGAGGCTCTGTACAAGAAGGGCTAGAGTCACCTCTGCATCCTGAGGATACTGAGGTCCTTTAGATTATGCAAGCCTGCCCGTCCTTCATATGTTTTAGTAGTCTGTTGTCACCAGTGCAATCTTCTATGTGGTTGTGTGCTGGGGCAATTGCATCAACATGAGGCTCAATAAACTAATTAGAAAGATTGGCTCTGTTATAGGAGTCAAACCGGACACACCAGAGGCTGTGGTAGAAGAAAGGACCCTGAGAAAAATCCTGGCAATTCTGGACAATGTTTCCCATCCTCTAGAAGAGTTTTAGTAATAGATTAAGACAACTGCACTGCTCTAAAGAGCAAGCACTATATGAAGACATTCTTACATTTGGCAATTAGGCCCTATGATGAGTTAACCTACAGTCGGGGAAGTGATGACCCCCACCTGTTAGACTGTCTGAGGTAATTTATATTTTTATTCTTTATTAATTCTCTTCTAATATTAGTATATCTGCGCACTTGTAATGCTCCTGTGAAACCGTAATTTCCTTTGGGATAAATAATCTATCTACCTATCTATCTAAAAAATCTATCTATCTATCTATCTATCTATCTATCTATCTATCTATCTATCTATCTATCTATCTATCTATCTATCTATCTATCTATCTATCTATCTATCCATCTGTCTAATTTAGGCATTTGTAGGGAGCGCACTTGTTAAGAAATGATGCAGATGCAATGAGATGCAAAGGAAACTTATAATTGCTACATTGAGTGCATCTTCCCCCCTCCCCCCAACAACCCCAAACTTGTTACTTCTTCCTCTATCTTTTCTAAAACTTCAAAAACCGGATGCATTAATCATTCGTTCCTGCCCCTCTTTCAACCAAGTTTCTGCAATGGCCACTCCATTGTACTTACATGTACTGATCCAGACTCCAAGTTCATCACCCTTACCCATAATACCCCTAGCATTAGAATACACACACTTCAACCCATTTCACCCATCATACCTGTTATTTCGATTATGCATTTCAAAACTTTCCTTGACATGTATTTTCCGGTCCGATCCTCCCCTTACTGACCTGATGCTCTGGTTTCCAGTCCTTGCAACACTATTTTAAATTCTCCTGAGTAGCTTTAGTATTGTTTAGTAGACTTTGCACCGTTTGACACTTAAGTTGATGGACGCGTATTTGATGAACGCGTTTGACTGGGCTTAAGTGTTTGAAAAAGTGCAATAAATATAATCAGTTTGTATCTTAGAAATTATTTGGAAATTATTTAGTACAGATATCCAGCTGTGTTTCTTGTATCCAGGGTCAATGTCGAAATTATAAGTCAAGTTAAAAAAAAGTACTTAAAAATGCCAAGTAAGGTGCTGAGTGAGAGAAATATGGAAATGACAAACAGACTCGAAGCGGGCGTTCTGTCCAATGACGTAAACTACTGGATGTTTACAAGTACATTGATTACCAGGAGTAAAAGTCCTTCAAATATCCTGAGCACAAGGGAGAGAAAATAAGAGCAGGGAAGTTTTGGTACAACCTTCTAAAACATTGCGCAGGTCACAGCTGAAATATTATGTATAGTTCTGACCAGATTTGACTGGAGAGGAAGAAGATGAAATTCGCAGCCTATTGCCCGAGAGGAGTAATTGGATAGAAAGGAGTTGTCTTCTTTCATACCGAGGAGGTTGAGGGAAGAGGCACCAGAGGTATGCGTTACTCTGAGATGAATAGGTTTCAATAGGTTTCAACAGGTACATTTAATGCCAGAGAAATGTGTACAATATGCATCCTGAAATTCTTCTTTTTCGTGAACATCCACGAAAACAGAGGAGTTCCCCAAAGATTGAATGACAGTTAATTGTTCGAACCCCAAAGTTCCCCCAGCTCCCGCCTCTCACGCATAAGCAGCAGAAAAGCAACGAACCCCTCCTCCCCCACCAGCAAAAAGGCATCCGGACACCCACTGAGCACTCAGGCCTGCAGCAGAACATCAATAAAGACACAGACTTGCAATACCCCAAACCTGGTATTCCACATACCCCAGACTCTCTCTCTCCCTAATAAAGGAAACAGAAGTGTCCCGTTTCATAGGGAGAGGGGAGACATGACAAATGAACTCGCTGATCTATGGTGTTGCGTCTGTTGCGTCGTTTTTTTTCCGAGCTCTGTGCCCAAAGAACTCGGGTCTCTGGGCACACAGCCAGCAGCCAGCTCGCTGCTTACGATCTTCAGTCTCCCACGGCAGCACCGGCCTTGAATCCGCCAGACTCCAGAGCCACAAAGATCCGGCACCCTGAAGGCGCCCAAGTCTTCCAGGTGCATCTGTGCCATACGTAAAGCGGACTGCCATGAGGCTCCGAGAGCAGGTCCCATTTCTGCAAAGAGCCGAAGTCAGCGTGTAACTCCAGGTCAGGGACTTCAAAAGAACCTTGAAAAGGAAAAACGAAAAAAAAATCAAAGATAGAAATTGAGCTTTTTCCCAAGATACAAATAAAGGAGTCGACGTTCGGCGCCATTGTCCTCCGAAGCTGCGCCCAATAGATATACAAGGTTGATGGTAAGAATTCTACCTTGTGGCAGAGCCTCAACGATTAGAGACATTAATCCACTTTAAGACAAGGTTTGAGTGATTTGAGGAGGGTGATTGCAATTTGTAACGGACTGCCTAACTGGGTGGCGAAAGTAGCTCCTGTCACAACATTTCAGAAGCACGGGTATAAACTTTTGATTTGTCAAAGTAGAGAAACCCAAATGATGGTAAATGGGATAAGTGTAACATTTGAGTAAACATAATGGACGAAGGGCTTCTCTCTCTCTCTCTGCCCTACCACTGTGCAACTATGGCGGATAAGATCGGATAGAATGAATGATATACTCTAGTACGGATGATGGCATTTGCATCACTTTGTTCATACGTGAGTTTCCATCAGCTACGGGTTGCTACTAAACCAGAGACCGCTGGACATCAGGCCTCTGGAAAGAGTAGCGTATTTAATCTTCCAGAAATATCTCCCTCTGAGATTTGAAATCGAAACAGGACACACAATGAATTAATTCACATCGTCCGCACTTCTCAGTTCGAGCTGCTGAACTGTTTCAACGTTTCCTTTTTCTCCAGAAAAAGCAGGTGCCGTTAAATGTCAAGGAATTGCAGCGAATTATTGATTGTTTCCTTTTCATTGCTGAGAGGTTTTAGTAAAAATGCCAAAGCAAGATGTAGGAAATTTGTCTGCTGCTGATAATCTGAAGAACGTTTCCAGTGTTTACTGACTGCTCAGCGAAGTAGGAAACCAACAGAATGTGATGAATCATAGTCGGCATGTGGAGACCACAGACATGCCCACCAGTTGAATTATTTTATCCATATCGAAAATATAGAAACAGAAAACTTACAGCACAATGCATGCTCTTCGGCCCACAAATTTGTGCCGAATATGTCCCTACCTTAGAAATAACCAGGGTTACCCATAGCCCTTTATTTTTCTAAGCTCCATGTACCTATCAAAAAGTCTCTTAAAAGACCCCATCGTATCCGCATCCACCACCATTGCCGGCAGTCCATTCCGCACACTCTCCACTCTCTGCGTAATTATGTGCATCTCCAACACCGCCTCCTGACATCTCCTCTGTACCTGCTCCCAAGCACTTTGAAATTGTGCCCTCTTGTGGCAGCCGTTTCAGCCCTGGGTAAAAGCTCTGACCATCCACATGATCAATGCTTCTCATCAACTTATACACCTCTGCCAGGTCAATTTTCTTCCTCCGTCGCTCCAAGAGCAAAAGACCAAGTTCACTCAACCCGTTTACATAAGGTATGCTCCCTAATCCAGGAAATATCCCTGTAAATCTCCTCTGTACCCTTTCTACTGTTTCCACATCCTTCCTGTAGTGAGGGGACCAGTACTGAATACAGTACTCCAAGTGGGGTCTGACTGGGCTCCGATGTAGCTGCAACATTACCTCTCGGCTCCTAAATTCAATTCCCCGATTGATGCTGCCCAATACACCGTATGCCTTCTTAACCACAGATTCAACTTGCGCAGATGATTTGAGCGCCCTATGGACTCGGACCCCAAGATCCCGCTGATCCTTCACACTGTCAAGAGTCTTACCATTAATACTATATTCTGCTATCATATTTGATCTACCAAAATGAACCACTTCACACTTACTTGGGTTGAACTCCATCTGCCACTTCTCAGCCCAATTTTGCATCCTATCAATGTCCCGCTGTAACCTCTGACAGTTCTCCACATTATCCACAACACCTCCAACCTTAGTGTCATCAGCAAATTTACGAACCCATCCCTCCATTTCCTCAGCATTTCGAAAGTCTGTACAAATTTTCTTTCGCATCGCAGCATATATTCCTCCGCCACGTCCCCAAGCTGCGACCGGCTGTGTGTTTAATACCCTGTTGCCTTCTACTGCCGCCGAACTATTCTCATTGTCACCGTTCTCTGGAAAACCCCATTCGTTCAATGTGCGACACCACTCACAAATGCAGCAAAACAGAAAAGAAGCCCAACCCCAATTCCTCCCACACCCAGATCTCCATTAAAAGGTGGACATGCACTTTACCTAAAAAGCATGCTCAATCGTAAATTCTACTCATTGTCACCCCACCGGCCCGACATTATGAGTCGAATAAATCTCAGACTCTGTTCCACACTCATCCGCGTAAAGCGGTGGAGTGGAGAAAGGTTATCAGCACGGAGACGGGTCTTTGGCTCACTACGTCCATGTCCGTCGACCTAATACTTCAAGTTTTGTCTTTTAAATCACGGCAATATATGAACTTGTCCTTTAAATGAATTATGTGGACTGAGCTTTCCGTATTTACAGTTTATAGGGAGCAACCGAGTGCAGCTGTCTGACGTGAGCTGACTGACGGTGCATCATTCCAAATAACCGATGGCATTTAGACTTTCGGCCTTCGACACATTAACGAGTTCAGGATTTTACCAAAGTAGGAAGCATACAGACAGTAACTCTTCCCTCAGTTGGGGACTACTGTGCATTCCGGGATGTTGTCGATTTTAAAAAAAACGTAAGATTGCGAAAAAGATCATAGAAGCCTACCCAAAGCAGGCATTAACGGTCCGCCTGGCCCATGACAACAGTCATGCCGAACGACGCTTATCGTATTTCCCTGCATTAGACTCACGGTCCTCCTTTCCTTTCCTATAAAAGTATCTGTTCAAATGTCTTAAACGTTGTAATTGTGTGCATCTCTAACACCGCCTCCGGCAGCTCGTTCTAGGTAACCATCAGCCTCTGAGTAAACAACCTTACTCCCCAGATCTCATTAAAATTTCCCCCTCTTACCTTCAACCTGTGCTTTCTAGTTCTATACTCGACCATCCAGGGGAAAAGCACTGTTGCTTCCTCTCCTGTCTGTACACATTATGACCTTATGAACATGTTTAGGGTCACGCCTATGCTTCCTGCGTTACATTGGGAATAATCGAAGCCATTCTCTCCTTATATCTAAAGTCCTCAATTCCAGGTAGCATCTCACTGAATCTCTTCTGCCCTCCATTACTACCAGATCCTTCCTGCAGTGTGGTACCAGAACCATACACAATTAGGGAAGGGCGATGTTATGCATTTGCATCATGACGTGCTGACTGTTATAGGTAATGCTGCGGCGCACGCAGCCAAGCACACGAAATGACCTTTTCACTAACGCAGTCATCTGTTTCAACACGTTCTGGAGGCTGTGGGGTGACACTTCAAAATCACTTTGTACATCAACATTCCTCCAGCCCCTATCACTCGCTTTCTGCCCGCTTTCTTCTCGCCTTTCCAGTTGGTAAATGGAAAGCAGCAAACACAATGCTCTGTGAACAGACAACAGAATCACAATAGTTTTATACCAGACTCTGTAACTTCTTTATCATCGAGGCAAGGAACTAACACGAAGCAAAGGATTCGGTGACAGGAGATGACAAATATTATAACCCGCAAATTGGACAATACAGTAGATAGAACGGAGTGACTTAAACCCAACGAGCAATCAGTGTTTACTGTCCTGCCACATCCCGCCGCGATTGGCCCGCGATTAATCCAACGTGAACAACTTAGTCCAAATAATTCGACCTTGAGTTATTCTCGCAACTGTCATGTTCTTTTCACTGCCTCGACTTTTGCATCAAATGGCGGAATATCATAAACTAATTCCACTCTACCTGGAGATCACCACTAAAGGGTTTTCCAGTATCCAACGACAGAAAATAATTTTGCTTCATTGTCTCACGAACACCGAACATAAAGGACGGGAACAGGCCCTTCGTCCCTTGATGCCAAATTAAACTGTTACCTTTTGTCTGCACATGATCCATATCATTCTATTTCTCGCATGTGCGTGTGCCTGTCCAAAAGTCCCTTAAAGGCCGCTGGCGCGTCTCCATCAGTATCCCTGACAGCGCGATTCAGAGACCTATCACATATTGTCTTAAAATTAAATTGCCCCACACATCGACAAATCTCATCGATCATCTATTCTCTCTAGTATTCGACGTTTCTACCCTGGGAAAGCGATTTTGGCAGTCATGATTCTATGCATTTATAAACAATCTGTCGCCCTTAACTATGATACTCCAGAGAAAACAATGCAAATTTATGAAACATCTCCTTGTAAGGACTGCCAGCTGATCTAGGCAGAACCTTATAACCCCTGCACCACCACTACCTTAATGCTCTCCAAAACCTACACTTTATTTCTATAACGGGGCCAAATAACTACAGAAAATATTCTAAGTGCGGCTTAACCATAAGTTTATACGGCTGCATCAGGACTTCCTGGTTCTTACACTTGGTACCCCTAACGACGAGGCAAGCTTGCTTTACCGCTCTATTTAAATGCAGTGCATCTGCAATATGGACTTATAGTTTCATAATAATCCGGCTGTAGTATATACACTGCCGACTTCTCTCTAAAAAGACCGTCCAAACTTTTACAGAACTCCGTTTGTTCCGTTGAAAAATCAACCCTTCATTTATTTAGTAACTAGCTTCTAGTGTTTCGGAGGCTCGCCACCTCAGCACAGTGTGATGTTCGTGAGATTGGACCGGTCAATGCTACCAATACTTCGTACATAGTGGTGCTTGGAACCGTAAAAAGTATAGCGTATTTTATAATATGCAAAGGCAACCAGCGGAAAGATTGATAATAAATGTGCTTTGGACTTTGATTAGAAATCGCAACTTATATATGACTCCAGGGGGGTTGTAATATCACGCTGTTAAGTTTGTATGGTGATGTTATATAATATAAAAAATTGAATTGATTTTCTTGCGTCCATGCA
This sequence comes from Hemitrygon akajei, assembly GCF_048418815.1. Lineage (NCBI taxonomy): Eukaryota > Metazoa > Chordata > Chondrichthyes > Myliobatiformes > Dasyatidae > Hemitrygon > Hemitrygon akajei. The sequence goes on along the minus strand of NC_133148.1, from coordinate 15,581,672 downwards.
GATTTGGATATGGATTTCATAACTTGTCTTTCAAATCTGAAATTGAACTCAGCATTGTTATCAAAGAACAAATCTGAATCTGATATCACGAATTACGTTCATTTCCAGCATCTGCAGATTTTCGCATGTTCTTGATCATAAATTGGTGGTGTGGTTGGAAAGCTCTCAGGTTTATATATAGATGCTCAGTGACATAACTGCCAGATTTTGCTATCAAAATGATCTCAAAACAGATTTATTGACCAAACGTTGTGTATAATTCAAAGCAACGACACACAAAGAGCTGGAGGAACTCAGATCAATCAGCATCTATGGAAAAGAATAAACAGTCGACCTTTCGGGCTGAGGCCGTTCTTCAGCACTGAGAAGAAGGGAAGAAAACACCAGAATAAAGCGGTGGTGGGAGGAGACATATGCTAGCTGAAAGCCAGGTGAATGGAAAAGGTTAAGTGCTGGAGAAGAATCTAATGGGAGAGGAGAATGAACCATAGGAAAATGGAAGAAGGAACGGAACCTGGGGGAAGTAATAGGCAAGTGAAAAGAAGTAAAAGGTCAGATAATGGAATAGTGGAAGTGTGCACGGATTTATTTACCGGACGGAGAATCGATATTCATGCAATCAAGTTGGAGGGTACCCAGACGGATAATGTTCTATTGCTCCTCAACCCTAAGAGTGGCCTTATTTTGTCACAAAAGGAGGCCATGTATCGACACGTCTGAACCGGAACAGGAATGGAAATCGGAATTAAAATTCCTCTGTTCCTCAGACTGGCCTTTTAGTTCTTCTCACCTGCTTATTCTTTCGCCTCGGGTCCCCTCTTCCCCTTTCTCTTGTCGTCCACTCTCATCTCCTATCAGATTCCTTCTTCTCCAGTTCTTGACCTTTCGTATACACTTGGTTTCACCTATCACCATCCTCTTCTTCCGCCCCCCCCCCACTTTTTATACTTGCACTTTCCCCCCTCCTTCTCAGTTATGAAAATGTCGTCTGTTTATTCTTTTCCATCGATGCTGTCTGACCTGCTGAGTTTCTCCAGCGTTTTGTATATGTTGCTATGGATTTCCAGTATTGATGGACTGGAATCCACTATACTCCTTGCGAATGCTTATACACAAGCGCTTGCCTGTGATGGTGCTGCAAGTTTTCCTTTGCACCTGTGCACACATATGTTTGTGTATATGGCAATAAACTTGATTCTGTGGGTTCTGGCACCATTCTTTTATGGTTATGAATTATATTGACTCTTTGCAGTGGGAAGAAGAATTGCACATTGACTCTTCTATCACGATCTACCATTGTATGATTTTCAGGACTCTGATTTTTGTGTTTATTGCTTGGATGAAATTTAATCCCATTAAGAATATTAATTAGGGAAATTCGTCACGTCTGGTGGTCGCTTGATTAATTCAAATAAACTGAAAACAGGTGGAAATATCAATCGATAATCCAACCCTGATTTCCAGTTATTTACATCGACCTGTGAGCAGCCTTAAGCTAACCTCACTGATTCTTGTGTAGTGACCTCCCGTGGGTAATGGTGAGGGGTTTATTGAGCAACGGAGTTGAATTATTCGAGAGGGAGAGCCACGAGCCGCCAAGGGTGGAATGGCCATTGATCGTGACTGGCTGTTCACAAATGGAAAGGAAATGGTTGAGGCTGCACATGTTTCTCCATGGAGAATTCTTTGCTTAATCAAGAAACACGGTCAGGAAATGGATTCAAATTCATGTAAGATTTTGCCAACAATTTACGGTGACGCACTGAAAGAACAGTTAGACTGAGGAACGTGCGCTGGATTAAACTTCCACGGACGCAACTTTGGAGTGTCCTGTATTGTGTTTCGCTCTTTCAGTCTGATGGAAGAATAAAGAGTCTTGGGAGTGGAGTAAATAAATACCGAATGTCATGTCTTCAAACTGGATTTCGCTGTGCTGCCTTCGGGGAAGAGGTAAAATACCTAGATATTTACTTCCCAACAACGGGATCATAATCAGGATAAGAGTGCGAGATGTGAAATTTCAAAATATATTGAGCAAAGTGACCGGTCATTTCGAGATCCCTACCAATTTAAAAGTCACGTCTGCATGATCCGGGCAAAATGCAAAAGCGAGGCTAAAGGGAAGGCAAATACGTGTTAGTTGTATGGAATCTTAGGTGAAGCAACACTTGCTCTTTTTAACTTCCAAATTCGTATGATACAAATGATGTCCATAGTACAGATTCCGGTATTTTAGGAAGCCAAAGGGGAAATGGATCACCGTTCGGCAGAAACCTACAGTTAATCCGCAGGATCTGTTAGGATTTATTAATTGTTTGTGAATTTAATTGACCACAACGCTCCTCCACCTATATAAGTTTAATAATTTTGAAAATTAGTCACTCGACTTCAGAAATTGCACTGAATTAAGCAATTTCAGATTTAATTTCGGTCTTCTAGTTCACATTTCTAACTTTAGCTCCCCCCATCCTTTTATTCTTCTCTTTTCTTGTGCCATTGATCTCTACCTTTCAGCTCAGGTTTACCGTCCATCTGCAGAGCTGATGTCTGCTTTCAAAGTCATTCAAGTCTTCTTATTTTCGTCCCTTTGCATTAATTTTAAATATTGGACGGTGCAGTGCAGATTAACCAATGACACGCTGAATACGATGGGGCCGGCAGTTTAGAAGCCTAATGGGAAGAAACGGTTTCTCGTCCTGACCGTTCTTGTTTCTATGCATTGTTATCTCCTGCCTGATGGTAGAAAGTCAAAGCGGATGCTGGATGGGTGGGTGGAATACTTATCAGTACTAAGGTTCCTGCCTATGCTGCGCTCCAGATAAAAGTCTCTTCTGAATAGTAGGTAGACCTCTGTGATCCTCCCAGCTGTTCTCACAGTCTTTTGTAGGGACTTCCGCTCCAATGCTCTTCTGCTCCCATACCAGATGGAGATGCAACTTGTCAGGATGTTCTCAATGATGCTCCTGTAAATCGCAGTTACGATGGTGGGTAGGAGCTTTGCTGGACTCAATCTAATGAAGTGGAGGCGCTGCTTTGCCTCCTTGTTCAGGGAGGATAGGTGGAGGCACAAGTAGATTTGAAGCGGGGAGGTTTCAGAAGGACTTCGATAAATTCGGAGAATACGCAAAGAAGAGGCAAATGGAATACAATGTTGTGAAGTGTATGGTCATGCATTTTGGCAGTAGGAATAAAAAACATTGGCTGACGGGGTGGCGGGTTGTCTCATTCAATCCTATCGAATGAGTGGACGTGGAGAGGATCTTTCTAGTGGTGAGAGGAGTCTGGGACCACAGTGTATATCCTCAGAATAAAGAAATGTCCATTTAGAATGGAGATAAAGAGGAGCTTTTTTAGCCCGTGGGTAGTGAATCCATGGAATTTGCTGCCACATGCGGCCATAGAGTTCTAAACAGTTTTAGGAAAAATCTATCATTTGTAATTTTCCCACTTGTGATGCAAGGTTATTAATCTGAAATGTCATCATGGTTTCCCTCTCTACAGATATACTGAGCTGTCGATTTTGTTTTTGCTGCACTTCCTACTTTTGAGTTCATTTGTGTCATGTCTTGTTTAGACCTCATCTATGGTACAGTTTACTTCAGACCAGAACCAGAATACATACAACATAGAATATTGCAGCCTATTTCAGCTGCTATGTATTGACAAATGCTGAATTCAACGGATACTCGAAATATTAGCCTCGCAGAAAAGACAGTGGAACAGCAATGGCAGGTATTCTTGGGAATAATGCACAAGGTGCAACATCAGTTCATCCCCCAGAGAAGGAAGGATTCAAAGGGGGGAAAGGGGCCACAGTGGTTGACAAAGGAAGTCAGAGATTGCATAGCATTAGAAAAAAAGAAATATGATAGAGCTAACGTGAGTGGGAGGACAGGTGATTGGGAAGTAGTTAAGGAACAACAGAACTTAACTAAAAAGACAATACGGGGAGAAAAAATGAGGTACGAACGCAAGCTAGCCAGGAATATAAAGGAAGATAGCAAAAGCTTTTTTAGGTATGTGAAGAGAAAGAAGATAGTTAAGAACAATGTTGGGCCCTTGAAGAATGAATTGGGTGAAATTATTCTGGGAAACAGAGAAATGGCAGAAGAATTTAATGAGTACTTTAGATCTGTTTTCATTAAGGAAGCCACAAGCAATCTCCCAGATGTATGGATGGGCCAAGGACATAGGGTAACAGAGGAAATGAAACAGATTGACATTCGGAAGGAAACGGTGATGAGAAGACTGATGGGACTGAAGGCTGACAAATCCCCAGGTCCAGATGGTCTGCACCCTAGGGTACTAAAGTAGGTGGCCCTGGAAATTGCGGATGCATTGGTAATTATTTTCCAATGTTCCTTAGATTCAGGATCAGTTCCTGAGGATTGGAGAATGGCTAATGTTATCCCACTTTTTAAAAAAGGACGGAGGGAGAAAACAGAGAACTATCGACCTGTCAGCCTGACATCGGTGGTGGGAAAGATGCTAGAGTCCATTATTAAGGATGAAATAGTGGCATATCTAGATAGCAGTGATAGTATTGGGCCGAGCCAGCATGGATTACCAAGGGTAAATCATGCTTGAATAATCTGTTGGAGTTTTTCGAGGATGTAACCAGGAAGTTAGACGGGGGAGATCCAGTGGATGTAGTGTACCTCGATTTTCAGAAGGCATTTGATAAGGTCCCACATAGAAGATTGGTGGGTAAAATCAAAACTCAGGGCATCGGGGAGAAGGCATTGGCATGGATAGAAAACTGGTTGGCAGATAGAAAGCAAAGGGTAGCGGTGAATGGGTGTTTCTCGGAATGGCAGGTGGTGACTAGTGGGGTGCCACAGGGCTCGGTATTGGGACCACAGCTGTTTACCATTTACGTTAACGAATTGGATGAAAGCATAAAAAATAACATCAGCAAATTTGCTGATGATACTAAGATGGGTGGCAGTGTGACATGTGATGAGGACGTTAGGAGAATTCATGGTGAATTGGATAGGTTGGGTGAGTGGGCAGATACTTGGCATATGGCGTTTAATGTGAATAAGTGTGAGGTTATCCACTTTGGGAGTAAGAACAGGAAGGCAGATTATTATCTGAACGGTGTGGAGTTGGGTAAGGGAGAAATACAAAGAGATCTCGGAGTCCTTGTTCATCAGTCACTGAAGGTGAATGAGCAAGTGCAGCAGGCGGTGAAGAATGTTGGCCTTTATTACAAAGGGAATTGAGTACAAGAGCAAGGAAATCCTCTTGCATTTGTACAGCGCCCTGGTGAGAACACACCTGGAGTATTGTGTACAGTTTTGGTCTCCAGGGTTAAGGAAGGACATCCTGGCTGTAGAGGAAGTGCAGCGTAGATTCACGAGGTCAATTCCTGGGATGTCTGGACTGTCTTACGCAGAAAGGTTAGAGAGACTGGAATTAAGTAGATTGAGAGGGGATCTGATTGAAACATGTAAGATTATCAAAGGATTGGACAAGATAGAGGCAGGAAATATGTTCCAGATGCTGGGAGAGTCCAGTACCAGAGGGCATGGTTTGAGAATAAGGGGTAGGTCATTTAGGACAGAGTTAAGGAAAAGCTTCTTCTCCCAGAGAGTTGTGGGGGTCTGGAATGCACTGCCTTGGAAGGTAGTGGAGGCCAATTCTCTGGATGCTTTCAAGAAGGAGCTAGACAGGTATCTTATGGATAGGGGAATCAAGGGATATGGGGACAAGGCAGGAACAGGGTATTGATAGTAATTGATCAGCCATGATCTCAAAATGGCGGTGCAGGCTCGAAGGGCCGAATGGTCTGCTTCTGCACCTATTGTCTATTGTCTATTATTTTATATAACAGCAGCACAAAGTGCTGTCCATCCAAGCTACCTCTGCAAGTGACACACAAAAAAAAACTTTATAATGCATGGTCGTTTATCATGTCAGCAGTTTTGTTTTATTTTGGGGTTTGTTATCCATGGGGAGACTGAGTAGAATTAATTGAATAATATGAGCTTTTGAATTGTGTAGAACGCGAGAGGCCTGCTATCTTTGAAGTTGAGAAGGACATGACTGATTACAATGAAACTTTAAAATGTTGAAACTTGTTAGATCAAAACGGAATAAAATAACACTGCTGTGGGAGTCATTAAAGAGACCTAATTGAAATCAGGAGATAGGTTTCTGTTTCTTTCCATTCACACACTATCAAAAGTATTGCCCAATGGTAAGCAGATGAAGGAAAGGATGAAATTCAGGCACACTGAGGCCAATAGTTCTGCGCTAAGGCAGAGGAACGGTGAGAGCCTACGCAGTCAAATTCCGCATGCTTGACGGTTTGGAATGAAGGATCGCTCATCACTACTTTTTAGCGTGGACTGATCGCGGGGTCCGGCAGAAGATCGCTGTCCGGGACGAGCAGGATAGTCTGGATGATCTGATTCATCAGGCTATCCGAGCTGATGACCGAGTCATTGAGTGGCACAGGGAAAGTATGTTTCAAGCATCCTGTGCCCTGTCTGATCACCGTCTTTCATCGCCCTCTCTCCATCCGTCACCTCCAGAACCCAGTCCACAGAGGAGCCTATGCAAATAGGGCGCATGCGCCTCTCTCAGGAGGAAAGGGAGCGGCGCAGGAAAACATGTTCCTGCCTCTGATGTGGCGATCAAAGACACTTCCGGGCTGCAGGTTTCAAGCGTCCGGTAAAACAGGACACCCGTCAGCAGGGAGGGGAATCCTGACGCGTCAGTTCTCTCTTCAGTCAGCCTCCCCTAATTGTGTAATGCTCGCAGCTACCTTGTCGTGGAAGTCTCAGACCCATGAACTTAAGGCGTTTATCTACTGTGGTGCAGCTGGGATTGGGAATCTCATGGACACCTCTCTAGATAAAACATGGGGAGTTCCAACTCAGGAATTAAAAGAGAACATCAACGTCAAGGCGCTGGACGGTCGACCTCTGGGCATAGGCTCCACTAACATATGCTCGAAGTCAACCATCATGACCAACCCTTTCTATCTGGTTGCTTTGCCTGAACTGCCACTGGTACGTGGTCTCCCCTGCTTATCCCGTCATAGCCCTTCTCCCTGCTAGGTGGATGGTTCCCTGGTTTTTACGGTGTGGTGCCTCCTGTCACCTTGCCGGGTAGGTCCAGTATATTGTGGACAGGGAACGGTGATTAACAATCCAGAACAACGTTCTTGGATACCCGCGGAGGATCTTTTGGACAATTTCCTCATCCGGGACTTACAGCGGACACAGGACTGTGGGGCCTCGGAATTTTCGCCGAGAGAGGGGTGCCCTGTTACAACCGTCGATCCGGCAGCGCTGAAATACGGCAATTGCGCTGCTGAATATGCACCTGACAGCTGATTAATATTTCATTGTGATAGTATTTAACTTCATTCTTTTCGTTGTAGTGCTTGTCGAGACATGTGCAAAGCACAACAACATTTCGGTGTCTGCTTGCTTTCGGCCTTGCCTGAGAAATTGGAGAAATTGGACTGTCGGGTCAACTAACTCGAAAGACTAGCAGTATTCATTTCATATTTAGTTATTCCTTTCAGCCACAGTGTTGGTTTCGTTTGCTATTCGAGAGTTTTAGTTAACGGCCCTGTTTGGCCTAGCGTTTATTGCTTTCTTTTCCCTCAAACACTGTTGGCATTATAGTCTGTGAACTATCGACCTGCTTCAGGGTCTCTCCTTCCGCAGTTGGGCAATAACCGAACGTAGTGACGCATTGGGTGTTTGACGGTCTTCTCCTGTGCCTTTCTTTATTTCATGGCTGCCTCTTCGGAGAAGAATCTCAAGGCTGTAGAATGTATAGGTAGTTTAATAATAATTGTACTTCAAACATTTGAATTTTGGATTGATTTCAACGTTCTGGATAGATTTGCATGTGAGAGAATCTAGCAGGCAGAGAAGATGACTAGACTGGAATGCAAAGCTAAATTTGCTTTTATTTGAACTCAGCAAGTTTAACTCGCAAGGTAAATAAACTGATTTCTTTATCTCAACAAGATTCTAAGCTATGAAGCTCGACATAATCAGTAATTTACACAATTTAGCTCACAGTGTTGCCCTTTCACTTTTATGAAAATAAAGTTAATTTTAATTCGTTAATTTGTATTTCAAATTCTGTGAGGATCGTTGCCGATTTTTGTTTTGTTGGTAAAGAATGAATAAATTAATCCAACTGATTAACTTTGTTGCGAAGGCAGAGTACCAACAATCTTTTTGTAATCATCATCATTCAAGTTTATTTCAATGGTGTAATATTTTTGGTTACTTCTGCAGCAGGCCCAATTCTTGGCAAGATGATTCGATTGATCCTCAGTCTTTAGGATGCCAGTTTCACAGTTGCATGCATGAATCAATTCGCCACCTTGTTTTTTTTAGATATACAACATACAGCTTTAATTATTATTGTGGGAAGTTTGACTAATATCAAGCAAAGTTAAACGCATGTGGAGGAGCATGAGATTTAAACCAGAATTTTCAGTTAAAATGCACCTGCATGGAACAATTTTATTGCATTCTCTTTGTTGATATTCTAGCAGGAATTTACTACATGTAAGGAAAATATTATTGTTTAGATCACCGACAGGATATAATCTGTTGAAGAAAGCATTTATTATTCCCCTGACTTTAGGTCCTCGGAAGAATCAACACAAGTTCGGCCTTGATGGCAAAAAGATATCAGGATATATGGAATTAAGGTGAAGGAATATAACTAATGTATAAATAGACGTGTTCCGAATGTAATTGCCCATGACTTAATCATACCTGATATGTCAATACAGTAATAACGAAACTTCATAGATTCAATTGATTGGCAATGTTATCATTGCGCAAAACTCAGGCTGCACAGGTGAAATTGAATGAGAACAACAACCTGATTGTAATCACAGGAATTTTTTTGTCATTCAGGTTCTGATGCAGTATCTCCTGTGTTCTTTCGGGAATGTAAGCCTTTGATTCTGACTTAAATGGATGAAGATTTTACTCATCTTACTTCACTCGCGGGAAGTGCTCACCACCAAACACATCTGCAGGATGTGTTTCCTCCAGTCACTAAGTAATTCTGGAAATTGATAGTGTGAACAAAGGCATGTTTTTACTGCTAGATTTTAATTACAATGTGTGTTGCCATGTAATTTTGGAGTCACAGTAATGCCTTTTATTGCCCACGGGGAACATCACAACCTGTGCCCATAATGTGATTCGGACTGTTATCAATATCCGGCAAAAACTTGAAGCTTTTGAGTCTAGGACGGTCGAGAACCATGATGGGACTATTTCCACTGAAAGCGTCACTAACATCCTGACAGCAGTTTTCGTAGAGAACACACTATGCAATGTAACACGTTGTGGTATGTATCACAATACATTCGTTGCTAATTTTTGCCGTTAACTGCTTATGCTCTACCAAGGCACACGTGGATCTCATCTATTTATTCTACAATCTGTCAGCAAATATTTTACATAGGAATCACTTTAAAATGCAACTTAATCTACATTGACCAACTTCTTCGTAATTCAGCGAAGCATTTAGGTCTCATGTAGAAAAAAAAATGTTCTCAACTGGAGAATGGAAGTCGCAGCTGGGATGTGTTATTCGAGGTCGTTGAAAGAAATAACGTGATTCTGTAATACCATGGGTGATTGATAAGTTCGTGGCCTAAGGTAGAAGGAGTCAATTTTAGAAAACCTAGCACAATTATTTTTCAACATATTTCCCTCCTACATTTACACACTTAGTCCAGCGGTCGTGGAGCATACGGATCTTGAACCTCCAGAAAGTGTCCACAGATGGGTGATTGATAAATTTGTGGCCTAAGATAGAAGGAGATGAGTTGTACAGCTCTCGTTACATGCACCTGCAGGTCAACTCTTTGAGTGATTATGCAGAGAGTTTGAAATTAATAACTCATCAGGGGTGGATGATAAGTTCGTGGCCCAAGGTAGAAGAAGACTTTGCCCTCTATAGATTTGGCTGCATCTACAAACATCTGCATCCTCTTTCGATCTTGTGCATTGGAGCCTTCATAGCAGCCGGTGATACAACCAGTCCTAATGTTCTCCACAGTACATTTGTAGAATTTTGTTCGAGTCTTTGGCAACATTTCAAATCTCCCGAAACTCCTAATGAAGTATGGCCGCTGGTGTGCTTTCTTACTGATTGGATTGATATGTCGAGCCCGGAATAGATCGTCGTTGATGTTGATGCTCAAGAACTTGAAGCTGCACTCTGAGATTTTGAAGTCTCAGAACATGAAGGAGATAGACAGCATAGTGGCATGGAATCATGACAACATTTCCCTCAATAACAACAAAACAAACGAATTGGTTATTTACTTCAGGAAGGGAGAAGGTGGACATGCTCCTCTCTACACTTACTGTTGACGAGACGGTTGAGAGCTTTACGTTCCTGAACCCATTATTGCCTCACCAGCATAATTTTCCAGTGGTCCAATATTAGCTCTCACCTCCCTTTTACTTTTCATTTAACTGATATCTCATGCCCAGCATATCTCTGCTAGATGCATCTTTACCATCCAGTTTCTACTGCTAATATCCTTCAAGGTGTCATTGTGTCCGTCCAGTCCACGCAATTTCACATTGCTTACTTTGTTACTTGCCCTTTCTTTGCAATGTACGCATTTAAAGCAATAACAAGCTCCACCAGTCAGTAGGGTCACAGCCGACTCTTTTCCTCTACTGCATATTCGTGATTGCTTTACTATCAATTTAGTCTGGAATATTCCCATCACCTGAACATCTACGTCCTGTTTGAACGGCGAATTCCAAGCAATCCCTACCAATTGCTTGAAACACTTTCTGTGTTTTTTAAACAGAAGCATCATCATCCCCTAATTATTCCGTGGATCCCCACGTGTTTCTTGTACCTCCAATGCTATGAATCACATTTTTGTAAATTTTAGAGAGATTTTTTCTAGTATCTTATCAATCGACTCCCAACGTCACATCACCACCTAGCGACTGATGCTGAGAATAAACATGATGTGCTCCGATTATCCGGTAAATTGACAGAATGCTACCGTTTATTATCGAGAAATTTGAAACAAAATAAGTGAAGTTTGCTAGAGTTTTATTGGACGTTGTTGAGATAACACCTGGAAATCTGTTTACAGTCATATATTGCTTCTTTGGAAATAAAGGCTCACTGAATTCATAGATGTAACGGTGGGGTTGGGTAACCTGTCTTAAAATGGAATATTGAATAGGTTGCGAATGCATTCGCTCGGCTTTCAGAGAGTAGTATGTAACAATTGAAAAAAAATGTAAGATCCCGATGATATTTGGCAATATGTACGTGAGCATGTCGTGTCCTGTAGGAGTTGGATGTAAATAAAGATTGCTACTTAAATTCGAGAATTGGTAAATTGACATCCCCCCACCCCTCTCTCTGTCAGTCTGTCCCCCTTTCACTGCTTCTTTCTGTCTGTTTGTCCCTGTTTCTCACACAAATACGCAGTCATACAGACCGTCTGCCTCTCTCTAATTTTTCTCTCCCTCTCTCTCTCTCTCCCACACACACACACACACACACACACACACACACACACACACACACACACACACACACACACACACACACACACACACACACACACACACACACACACACACACACACACACACACACACACACTCACTCCAAAACAATCTTTCATTGTTAGCGTTCACATTTCTAATTCGAGGTTATCAAATTCAAATGTTAACATTGAATCTTTCCTACAGATGCAGCGAGCTGCTGATTATTTCCAGCGTTTTCTGCATTTGAGTTCAGTTGTAGCTTACAGATCCCAACTGTAGGAAAGTTTCATTGCTCACCACAGTTAATGCAGCAAGCACGTAATTCAGCAAGCATTCACAAATGCTGAATTTCACGGATGCTGGTAACCCTTCGCAAAATAACAGACACGTATGTCTGTAAAACGTGTCAGATGGTACTGCGCCTGGAAGAGGCACAAAGATTTATTGTGAACCATGGTTCTTCCGAGCTGTGCTTTTATTTATGACAACATATTCCCTGGGCATTCAGTGCTGAATTGGTGAAATGATATCGGTACCCAAATATGTAGGAAACGGAGAGGTCCATTGTCTTCTCTGCTCTTCATTAGAATAAGAGAGATTGCATTGAAGTGTGGAGTGTGAATAAAATTTATGCTAAAACAAAGGCTGGTGTGGGATTCTATAAAAGGATATGAATAAAATGAATGAGATATGAGTAAAACGTCCTATTTTTTCCCTCACAAGTTCAAGCAAATATTGCGTAAATTTTACCTGTGAAATTTTGGGTAGGCTGAGTCCGATAGCTTTTAGTTTTTTTAGATGAACGTGTTGATATTCATGAGTTAAGGCGGATAAATGGATTTAGAACACATAAATTTTGAACATGATGAATGCTTAAATCTTGTCTTGGTATACCAACAATGATCACAGGATGGCAGTAATGGGGTCTACCTGAACTGAAATATATTCCAGTCCATAAGGGAGAACTGGAGATTTCAAATTCAAAATCTTATGGTATTCATTTTTTTTAAAGTCTGGTTTCAATTACGGTGGATTATTATCTTTCTAAAGACGAGGATCCTAAATGTTCCGTGATTATGGTCAAGAAGATCAATTCGTGACACTGGAGCCAGCTGGGGAAGGAGAAGAGATATTCTTTCCTACAGAGCATTAATTTTCTTCCTGTCTTTTTAGCTCATGCCTTGCGATCTGCCAAAGATAACTTTAAAATAAAGCCATTTATTTTTAATGAGATGATGATCTCAAATTCTCGAGTTGTCATGGTTGGATTTTAACTCATATTGCTGGCTCTAAGTCTAGTGACATATAGGTTTTGAAATTAACCATCCGTTCTATCAAAGCTCACTCATTTTTCTTTCCTTCACCCACTTTCACAGCAACATGCCCGAATTTTATACCGGCAATACCGACTGAACGCTGAAGGAACTCAGCAAACTCGGCAGCATCTATTGAAGGGAAATATCTACACGCTTTTTTTTTCCTTTTCCTGGTGTAGCCCGTCTTCCTAAATCCATTTCTATTCTCTTTTCCATGCTTTGCGACCATACAGCATGCTAGACCATGGACTCATCTGTCTAACGACAGCGACGACATCTAATTAGATGTCATTACCGCGTCTTTCACTCATTGAAGGAAATAAATTCTAGTATTCAAGAATCAACCCCCCCACATTAAACTTAAACTAACCCTCAGTTCCAGCATGTGTATTTTCCTTGTTACCTTTTCCCATGTGATACTACGTGTTAATATTGCCCAAATGTATCGCATTATGCTGTTCCAATTCTGTAACCAGAAACTTGATCCCAATAATTCAAAAACATCTTTTTATGGAGTTAAGTCGTGGATGAATTTACAACCTTCTGGTAAGGATGATCGCAGAGAAACGGGACCCTACTTGGATGTTCATATGGCAACGTGCATTCACCTGGAAGAGAAAAAGTGAGTACATTGGTTGGCAGAGCTGATGGGTTATTTTCACATTTTCTCGTCTCTGTTGAAGTTGTCAAGTGGTTTTATTTTCACTCCTGGTCGTTTTTGACATTTCCACGCTTGAAACCTCATTGAGCAAAAAAGTTCAGGATTCATTTTCTGCTTATTTCTCGCCAAATATCAATGATATTTATGGACGCAAACACATACAACAGACGCTATTAATACCTATTGGCTTTAAACACGACGCAGTGTTAAGCGGCCATTTCCCCATTCAGCTCTTTGCAGCTTACGACAACGTTTTACAGCATTCAAACCACCAATGTTCGTGCCTTCTGCAAACTTACTACCCAAGCCTTCCAGTTCCTTATCAGAATCATCTGCAAATTTACTAACTCACCCTTCCTCTTCCTCATCCTGATTAATGATAAAAATCACAAAAAAATAGCCGGTCACAGCAATCCTGTCTTCTATGGGAAAGCCGATTTGAGTCAACTCAGTCAAGGTCTGTGCGGAAAAGCCTGTCATGGGTAACCTTGCCAAACACGAATCTAAAAACACGTGCACCACGCTACCTATCTTCATCAATTTGTTTGGTCACATTCTCTAAACACCGAGTAATGCTCAGGAGGCGCGATCTACCCTGTACAAAGTCATCAAGATTTCGTGAGCTGAATTCTAGTGCATCTTGTTGTGAGCAAACCTGTGAATCGCAGCAGGAACATTTTAAACGTCAGTTTATCCGCTCATGTTAAAATTTTGTAACTTGAATTATACGATACTATTTGATAATCGTTTCAATGAAAGAAAACTATTTTGACGAAAGTCTTCAGATATCAAATAGTGCGAGTATACTACAAAGCAGATCGCCTTCAGCAATGTATATTTGCATTATTTATTTCCCAACTGCTACTCGTACACTTTAAGCGTGTTTAAATTTGACATAGTTGTTCTTGAAATGATTTAAAACATTTGTTTGGAAAGTTAAGTGAACAAATTAATTAAAATTATTAATGTTAATGCTAACCTAGAATAATTGAAATATCTTTGTACTAGTTATAATTAAAATTAATTACACCAGTTTAATCATTTCCTTTTGATTTGCAACACGGCAAATTTTCCAAAAGGATCCATGAGGATCTGATTGATCCTCAGCCTCAAAGTACATTGCTTGGCTGAGTTAAATCTTCCTTATTTTCTTTACTCAACACGTAGGTTTAATTGCTTTTGTGGTTCAGTTTTATCAATAGTCAGTAGATCATGGTAAGAAAAATAGAATATTTAAAAAAGAACTCGTAGGCATGTGAAATTTAAACCAGAGATCCCAGTGGCAATAAAGCAATCAATGCGCATTTTACCTTGTATTGCATTCTCTTTGTTGTTATTCTGACAAATAAGTCATATAAGATGTTGATATGTCTCACAAATAAGAAGCACATTTCACGGGAAATTGAACAATCTCAATGCTGTCACACTTTCGTTAAATTTGCAAATCAAAGTTGGCTACCAATGTAAGTCATGAACCGAGTAATGCATGCATTTACAGCTCCATTGTTTTTCAAATGTGAGCAGACATACACCTTCCGAATTCCGGTAAAGCAACTTTCTGCCCTCAGTGAAGTAGCAGAACTCGGTGATTCCTATCTGTGATGACATTTCAACAAGGAAGATGGTAGCCCTTGTTTTCAGCCCAGCAGCTTGGTAGGATTCTTTCAATTTCCATGCTCACTGATAGGAACTGCAGAGGCACAGTCTCCCGGATACCTACTCTCGTGATAGAGAATCACTAAGCAGAAACATAATCGTGATCAATATATATCCTTTATAAAATTCTACTCTGAGAGAAACACGTAAATGGTATAATGTCACTCCTCCAAATGCAAATGGTTAAGATTGGTTATTCAAGGAATTTCTTCATAATAGTTCCACAAGGCTTGCTAATAATGATCATGCGCTCTCCACCCCGACTTTTTAAGGCAAGGCAACTGATTAAGATACAGGACACAGAGAATTATAATTTAGTTAATTCAATTGCACTTTCTTAGTGCCGAGTCTTGAGAATCAAACCTTATTTTTGAGCTGAGCCAACGGAGGAAGATACGAGAACTCATTTCTACACAACTTATTGCTTTGTAGGTGCATATGGATATTAGGAGAGGGCGCCCCTCATGATGTCATACTAACTTAATTGTTTCGTTCAAGTTCAAAATTAGAATGCTAGAGTACAAGGCTTATTGATTTTTAAAAAAAAATTGTGGTAGACTCCAATCTCTCACTGTTTGACAATGATTTAATCCCAGTTTATTTTAAAATATTCAGAGGAATATGCTTGGCAAACTTTCTGTGAAATTCTAACCAAAACAAATGTTTCACAAAGCAGAAATCAGAATCAAACTGATAGAAGAAAGGGAAACAAAGTTGCAATTTCACAAGCACCATATCGCAATTAACACAAATGATACAGAGTAGTGGTCTATTGTTATCATCTACACAAGAGATCCTGCAGATAGTGGAAATCCAGAACAACACCCCAAAAGTTGGAGGAACTCAGCAGGTCAGGCAACATCTATGGAGCAGATAAATTTCGACGTTCCATGCTGAGATGCTCCATCAGGATGGTCACCATTCGTCATCATTTAACTTCGGGTCCATTAAAACAATAGCTGGAGCTGCGTCTGCTTCAGTATTCTCTATTTCACCTGTAATGACAGAACACGAACAGAGAATCCAGTGAGCAGCTGAGAGAGACAAACAGACAAAGCGACCAAATGGTCGAAAAAACACAGTAACAAAATAAAATGTTCTTATATTTTCCTTGTAAATTGTTAGATTCATTATCAGCTCCAGGCTGCATCGCCAGCCTATATTTCTGTATGCTCCATTAAATGTACTTATAAGTCGTAATTATACAAGGAAATCATTGGTCGACTGGCTTATTTCCAACCAACATCTGATTCCTCATATGTCAGATATGAAGGAGTTGATGCATTTTGCAGCTTTCTACTTGATCTGTTACCTCATGTCGCGTGGTGTACTTTCGGACGAAGTCTGACCTTACGTATTTTCTTATCCCGTTGCAGCGAGCGGATATTCTAAAATACACTGTGCGTAATTTTACATATTATTTCGGCGAACAAGAAACACCATCCATGTTAAACACCAAGAATAAATTCTTCTCTGCCCTGGTCTGAACTGTTGTGTTGTTGGTCATATTCCCTGGAGGTAAAAGTGAGAATGCTGCTGATCAAGGTTGCAGATAATCAGGGTGTTTTATGGCTCGTCCAGCTTTATTGCACAATAAATGGAAGTCGAAAAGTACAACGTCAGGCTAAGGGCACTCTTGGAATTCTACCGATATTTCTAGTCTGCATACTAAATGTCAGACATTTGTATTGAACGCACTACAGTAAAGGATTGTAGTTTATTCGTTTATATGAATAGCTTGTCTCAGAAACGGGAGTTGGAAAAGAAATGCAAGTATACATAATAGAATTGAGAATCACGTGCGTTGATGATTTGAAACAAAAAAAATCGCATTGTGAGTGGTAATCATGAATACTGTGAAAGTTTCCACGTATGAGTGACATAGAGCTAAGAAAAATAGAAACAACATGATGGCGGAACTCAGCAGACTGGTGGGGAGGAATTAATAGTTGCCGTCCAAAACGGCGACTCTTCATTCCTCTCCATAAATTCTGCCTGGCCTGCTGAGTTCGGTGAGGATTTATTGTGCTTTGCAATGGATTTCCAACATGTGCAGAATGATCTGCAGCTAAGAGATATAGTTTCAGAAGAAAGAACAATGAAGTAAAGATAGCGATGGGGAGGAATATTTAAGACCGTTTTACAGAATACATAAAATATTGCATCTTTATCGATATAGTTGCGCCGAGTGATTAGATTGGCGGGGTCGAGGCGAGTACGTTGCCTGTGTAGAATACAGACAGGAAGACTGTGTGTGAGGCCGGTGTTCTGTGCTCGCTGTCAGATGTGGGAAATCCGGAAGATGCTCAGCCTCCCGAACGGCCACCTCTGCGCCAGGTGCGTCGAGCTGCAGCTCCTTAGGGACCGCGTGAGGGATCTGGAGATGCAGCTCGATTACCTTCGTCTGATCAGGGAAAATGAGGAGGTGATAGAGAGGAGATAGAGGCAGATAATCATACTGGGGCCTCGGGAGACAGAAAAGTGGGAAACAGTCAGGAGAGGGAAGGGCAGGAGTCAGATACTAGAGAGCACTCCTGAATCTGTGCCGCTTGACAATAAGTGTTCCTGTTTGGGTACTGCTGGGGGCACGGCCTACTTGGGGAAAGGAGCAGAGGCTGCGCCTCTGGCACAGCCTCTCGCCCTGTGACTCAGAAGGTTCGGGAAAGGAAGAAGACGGCAGCAGTGATAGGGGATTCTATAGTTAAGGGGTTAGACTGGCGATTCTGTGGACGCGGGAAAGAAGCACGGATGGTAGTTTGCCTCCCAGATGCCAGGATCCGGGATGTTTCTGATCGCGTCCAAGATAGCTTGAAGTGGGGAGGAGAACAGCCGGAGGTCGTGGTACATATTGGTACCAACGACATAGGCAGGAAAAGGTAGCACGTCCTGAACGCAGACTACAGGGAGTGAGGAAGGAAGTTGAGAAGCAGGACAATAAAGCTAGTAATCTCGGAATTACTGCCTGTGCCACGTGACATTGAGTATAGGAATCGAGTGAGGTGGAGGATAAATGCGTGGCTGAGGGATTGGGGCAGGGAGCAGGGATTCAGATTTCTCGATTACTGGGACCTATTTTGGGCCAGGAGTGACCTGTACAAGAAGGACGGGCTGCACTTGAATCACAGGGGGACCAATATTCTGCCGAAGGCTATTGGGGAGAGGATTATTAGGGGGTGGGAACAAAACTGAAGAGACGGAGGAAGAGACGGTTCGCTCACAGAGAGAGATTGGAGACAGTGCGAGAGGGAGTATAGGCAGGTGATAGAGAAGGGACGCGCTCAGACCGATAATTTGAGATGTGTCTATTTTAATGCAAGGAGAATTATAGACAAAGCGGATGAGCTTAGAGCGTGGATCAGTACTTGGAGCTGTGATGTTGTGGCTATTACAGAGACTTGAATGGCTCAGCGGCAGAAATGGTTACTTCGAGTGCCAGGCTTTAGATGTTTCAGGAAAAACAAAGGGAGGGAGGCAAAAGAGGTGAAGGCGTGACACTGTTGATCAGAGATAGTGACACGGCTGCAGAAAAGGAGGAAGACATGGACAATTGTTTATGGAGTCCCTGTGGGATGAAGTTAGGAACTGGAAGGGTCAATATCTCTACTGGGTGTTTTTATGGAGCACCCGATAGTAACAGGGGTATCGAGGAGCAGATAGTGAGACAGATTCTGGAAAGGGTAATAATAACAGGGTTGTCGTTGTAGGAGAATTTAATTTCCCAAATATCGATTGGCATGTCCCTAGAGCGAGGGGTTTCGATAGGGTGGAGTTTGCTAGATGTGTTCAGGAAGGTTTCTTGACACAATAAGTAGATAACCCTACAAGAGGAGAGGCTGTACTTGATCTGGTATTGGGAAATGAATCTGATCAGGTGTCAGATCTCTCAGTGGGAGAGTGTTTTGGAGATAGTGATCACAATTCTATCTCCTTTACCATAGCATTGGAGAGGGATAAGAACAGGCAAGTTAGGAAAACGTTTAATTGGAGTAAGGGGAAATATGAAGTTATTAGGAAGGAACTTGGAAGCATAGCTTGGGAACAGATGTTCTCAGGGAAATATACGGAAGAAATGTTCAGGGTATAAATGCGTTGAGTTCTGGATCGGTACGTTCCAGTGAGACAGAGAAAGGATGATAGGGTACAGGAGCCGTGGTGTACAAAGGCTGTTGTAAATCTAGTCAAGAAGAAAAGAAGAGCTTGCGAAAGGTTCAAAAAGCTAGGTAATGATAGAGATCGAGGAGATTATAAGGCTAGCAGGAAGGAGTTTAAGAAAGAAATTAGGTGAGCCAGAAGGAGCCATGTGAAGGCTTTAGCGGACAGGATTAAGGAAACCCCAAGGTATTCTACAAATAGGTGAAGAGTAATACGATTAGACATGGGAGAATAGGACCAATCAATTCTAACAGTGGAAAGGTGTGTATGGAACCGAAGGAGGTAACAGAGGTACTTAATGAATACTTTGTTTTAGTATTCACTATGGAAAAGGATCTTGGCAACTGTAGGGATGACTTACAGTGGACTGAAAAGCTTGATCATGTAGATATTAAGACAACTGGAGCTTTTGGAAAGCATCAAGTTGGATAAGTCACCGGGACTGGGCGATATGTACCCCGAGCTACTGTGAGAGGAGATGGCGGAGATTATTGAGACTCTGGCGATGATCTTTGCATCATCAGTTGGGACGGGAGAGGTTCCGGAGGATTGGAGGGTTGCTGATGTTGTTCCATTATTCAAGAAAGCGAATAGTGATAGCCCAGGAAATTATAGCCCAGGGAGTCTTACATCAGTGGTTAGTAAGTTGACGAAGAAGATCCTGAGAGGCAAGATTCATAAACATCTGGAGAGGAATAATTTGATTAGGAATAGTCAGCATGGCTTTGTGAAAGGCAGGTCGTGCCTTACGAGCCTGATTGAATTTTCTGATTGAATTTGTTGATGACACAAATGTTGGGGGTCTTGCCGATAGTGTGGAGGGCTTCAGAATTTACAGCAGGGCATTGATACCATGGAAAACTGGGGTGAGAAGTGGCAGATGGAGTTCAACCAGATAAGTGTGAGGTGGTTCATTTTGGTATGTCAAATATGATGACAGAATATAGTATTAATGGTAAGACTCATGGCAGTATGGAGGATCAGAGGGATCTTGTGTTCCAACTCCATAGGACACTCAAATCTACTGCGCAGGTTGAGTCTGTGGTTAAGAAAGCATAGGGTATATTGGCTTTCATCAACCGTGGGATTGTGTTTAGGAGCCCAGAGGTAATGATGCAGTTATATAGGACCCTGGTCAGACCACACTTGGAGTACTGTGCTCTGTTCTGGACGCCTCACTACAGGAAGGATGTAGAAACCATAGAAAGAGTGCAGAGGAGATTTACAACGATATTCCCTGGATTGGGGAGCATGCCGTATGAGAATAGGTTGAGTGATCTCGGCCATTTTTTCCTTGGAATGACGGAGGACGAAAGGTGACCTTATAGAGGTGTGCAAGGTGATGAGAAACATTGATCGTGTGGATAGTCAGAGCCTTTTTCCCAGAGCTGAAATATCTAGCACGTGAGGGCACAGTTTTAAGATGCGTGGAAGTAGATACAGAGGAGATGTCAAGGATAATTTTTTTATGTCGTGAATGGTGAGTACATGGAACGGGCTGCCGCCGATGGTAGTGGACACGGATAGGATCGGTTCTTTTAAGAGACCCCAGGACAGGTACATGGAGCTCATGAAAATAGAGGGCTACGGGTAATCCTAGGTAATTTCTAAGGTAAGAACATGTTCTGTATTGTGCTGTAGGTTTTATATATTTCGATGTTTCTAACCGATTATGAGTTCACCTGTGATCTCTGTGAATAACATTTCGGGCGTCTGATTAGTCAACCCCTTTTTCTATCTTGTCTGCTCCCTTTTTTTCTCTTCTAAAATATTTGGTTGTATTCAGTTTCTGAGCCTTCTGGTGAAAGTTTCAACATATAATTCGCAAAGGCGTACTGGTTAGAGAAATGCTTTACAGTAGTAGCTCGCGGGTTTAATTTCTGGCGCTGTCCTGTATGGATTTTTTTACATTCTCCTCAGTGACTGCATGGGTTTTCTCCGTGTGCTCAGGTTTCTACGTGCAGTTCGGTTGGCAGATTGGTCCATTCCACACGCAATTCCGTTGGTAGAAAAATTGGTAATTGTAAATTGTCGTGTGTTTTAGCCACGTGTTACGGGGCGTTGCGGCTGGAAGGCGGATTTAAGTTTAATGAATCAGGTTCCGAGGTTTAGATAAGAAATAATAGAACTAAATACCAAAATATGCCAACATCACAGTGAACCTGAAGTATACTCCAGCTGCCTTGCGTACAATTGGAAGAGTTGTAGGGTCTGTGATGAGACCCACAGAATCAAAGTGACTGGCTGCTACGATGATGTGAATCTATATTTTGGTGCGAATTAGAAAATGTAAATAATGACAATAATGAAACCTAATAGTACATTTATCACTATTAAAAATGAAATTTGATAGAATCTTTCGTGTAAAATTATAATTAATAGATTTAAAATGACGAAATGTTGGACACACTGAGCAGGGTACGTCCAGCGACGCATACTGCTAAGAAGCTAACGTTTTCAGTCCAAAACCATTTCTCTAGGTGGTGGTGAATTGGTTAACGTGACAGCCTGCAGCCCATTGCGCCAACTTGCCATGGTTGTTGCAAATGGCACGGCCGTGGAACGTCCCCAGCAGGCTAGGCTGTACTAATGGTGAGAGAAAATTTGAACGAAATCACAGATGGATTACTGATAGAAGTTATCAGTTCTGATGCAAAAAGAAATAAAGTGCCGAGTCACATCAAGCTGGATAATTTGACAGTCCAGGCACCAGAGAAGGTGATAGAGTAGAAAGGGTAGAATAAGTGTACTTTGCCTGACAGTGTTGAATAATATTGTGTTTACGTCGAGACAATACGAACAGAAAATGAAGGAAGGAAAGGTATGAAATAAAAGGTTGAGTTCTAATGCACAGAAACGGGCCCTTTCGTCCACTTTGTTCTAAAAGAACCACCTATACATATCCGACATTTGTCACATGAGTTGCACAGCATGCGACATCTTGTCTATTCAAGTGATTGGCCAGATGTTTACTGTACGTTGTTGTTTAATGTTCTCCACCACTTCCTCTGGAATTGCCGTCGTTTCCACGTTAAATGTCCGTCCTCTTCTTCCATGCAACAAAACATGACAAACACTCCAACTAACTACCCCAAACATACTTATTCATACTTAATCATATTTCATTTGATTATATATCTTTGAAGCCAGCCTCCTTCGCTCCAGAAAGAACAAACCAAACCTATAAAATTTCTTCTGACAAACTCCAGTCAAGGGAATAGAGAAATCGACAAATGTTGTTTACATTCTGTTCAGCGCGATCAAGTGATTATCATATAATGGTGACCAGTACTGCTCAGAATACTCCAATCCCGGCCCAGTGAATCTTTTGTGAATTGGAACCACGTCGTCCAAATTTCTTTAATCTTTACTAGTCCAGTGAAGAAAACTGCCACATCCCCTCGTTACTGCCACATCCTCTTGTGATTCCGCCTACAGGGAGCAATTGACTTATACACCAATGTGTCTCTGCTCATCAAAATTTCGTAGTGTCTTATCCTGTCCCGCATATGCTCTAATCTCAGTGTATTTCACGTTCCAAAATTCATCCCCTGATCTGTCACAGGACTAACTTGCTTCTGCCAACGTTCTGGTCAGCTCTGCTACTGATATCCTATTTGTATCCGTTAATAAACATTTTGGGCAAACTTACTTATAAGATACTTTACGTCAAATTCAAGTCATTAATAAATGGCACAGTCAACAATGGTTTCAGAGGTGACCATTGTGATGCACCACTCCAGAGATTTACAATCAGAAAATCACTACGTTCTACCTCCTATCTCCAAGCCAATGATAGATCTAGTTTTCCAGTTTGCTATGGAGATCGTTATCAAATGTTTTACTAAGGTCCATGCACACACATTCCAAGAGTGAGACCTGGATGTAGCATTAAATAGAGAGGTAAATGGACGTCCCACATCACTTTTGAGGATGAAACGCAGATATTCTGCAAAGTAATCATCCAACTTCAAGTGGTGGCTCCATTGTGGAGGAGGCCATATCGTGAACGACAAATATATTACACTATATTAGAAGAGGTTTGAAATAGACTGAAACTCTGCTTTATCTGCATTGTGTGGGTCCCTTGATAACGGGATGAAAGGACTTACGTTCTGTAGTGGCATGAGGAAATGTCAGAGTGGTATCTGGGAAGCAATTGCGGTGTATGGAGGCGCAAAGGACTTGGTGCAAAGGAAGTATATGTATTAGTCTGGAATGTTGTTGGAGTCAACGGAAATAGTGAGGCATGATTTATTGACAAGGGCGCGGGTAAAATTGAAGCTAAGGATCCGATTTACTTAAGTCTTGAAATAGAGGTGAAGTGATTCCTAAACCAAAGGGAAAGGTCATAATTAGTCCTCGAGAAGACGAGAGCAAAATGATTCGGAAAGCTATAAACTTTATGAGCTCTTTGTCAACGCATGAAGCAGCAATATTGTGGTAGGTAATAATGTAGTTCGTAGATCAGGAAAGCGCGTTGATGGAGGTCGCGAAACAAAGGCTGTACCATCTTTTCCTCAAAAAGACGTTCCTAAAGTGCCCCGGTTTCATCTGAGATCTCATGATAATACCTTTCATCAAGTTACGGTAAGAGATATTGAAGGATATGTTGTTCCATGTGAGGATGGTTTCAGCCGCCAGGTAAATGTGTGCATTAGAAACGCCCGTTCAAAGAGCTGGACATAGTGTCCGACTTTTCCATAGTGGATCAAGAACATCCTTTTTGCTAATTGACCGCCATGATCAGGCTGCAAGCTAGATTAAAACGTAACAGTATTGATAGTCTCCTCTCCTTTCAAAGAACTTCACAGGCACACAGCAATGCTTATCCTGTGGTCAATATTGCAATGTCAGACAAAGCCGCAGTGACCTACGCACAACTTTGCTCCTACAGAGATGACTGGGAGCAATATACTGAGAGGATTAAAATGTGTCCGTACCTTGAGTATAGGTTCGCCACCCTTCTTCTGAATATAGAAAACAGAGCATAGAAAAGTACTGCACAATGCAGGTCGTTTGGCTCACATTGCTCTATCGACTTTTAAACCTACTCTAAAATCAATATACCGCTGCCCTCCAGCATAGCGCTGCACTTTTCGTACATCCGTCTATCTTAAAGTTTCTTAAATGTCCCGAATGTACTTGCATCTACCACCACACTATGGCAGCGTGTTGCGCAGACTGAACATTCTCTTGGTAAGAAACCTAAGTCTGAGATTCTCCAATCAGAAACAAGAGAGAATCCGCAGCTGCTGGAAACCAAAGCAACACAACAGGCCAGCCCGCATCTATGGGAAAGAAAAAGCACAGTCAACGTTCCGGGCCGAGACCCTTCATCAGGTCAGAAGAAAAGAGATGAAGAGTAGATTTAAAAGGTGGGGGAGGAGAGGGAGAAGCACAAGGTGATGGGTGAAACCGGGAAGGAGGGATCAGATAAAGAGCTGGGAAGTTCACTGGAGAAAATAGGAGAGGGCAGAAGGCCATAGAAGTAAGAAGAGGGTGCAGGAGCATCAGAAGGAGGCCATGCAGGCAAGGAGATAAGGTGAGAGAGGGAAAAGGGGGTGCAAAATGGGAAAGGAGGATGGCATTACCAAGATTTCATGAAATCGATATTTCCGCTCGCTGTTCTTTTCCAGCCCTGTATCTCTTTCACCAATCAACTTCCCAGCTCTTCACCTCCCTGTTTCACCCACCAGCTTGTGTGTCTGCCTCCCCTCTCCCCCCACACCTTTTAAATCTACTCATATTGTTCTTCTCCAGTCCTCCAAATGGTCTCGGCCCTAAACATCAACTGTACTTTTTTCCATTGATGCTGCCTAGCTTGCTGAGTTCCTCTTATATTCTCCATATTCCTTCCTCCAGTCATCTTAAAAATATATCTTCTCCTGTTAACCAATGCTACTTGGAAAAGGGCGTTTGGCTTTGCACTTCGTCAATGTCTCTTAACATTTTTTTACACTCTATACATATGTCCGTGATTCCTTTGTCCACTCGTCACTCCCCACTGATCTTCATTCTGGCATTTCCTCTGCATCCCTCCGGGTTTCAGTTCTCATCTTGCGTTTCACTCTCCCCTCCCCCACCTTTTAAATCTACTCGTCATCTCTTTTCTCCTGACTACTAAAGGGTTTCGGCCCGAAGCGTCCCTCTGCACCACTATTCAGGGCCCTAAACAGTCCTCTAGATGAGGCAGCAGTTCACCTGTGAGACTGTTCGAGTCATCCATTGTATACCGTGCTCCCGCTGTAGCCGCCTTTACAACGTAAATTGGGGGATCACTTTGACGAGAACCTACCCTCAATCCACAAAAAACGACCAGAAAATGGTAGCCAACGATTTTACTTCTGATCCCTATTCCCATTCCGACGTTCATTCATAGCCTCTTTTACCGTCAAAATGACGGCACTCTCAGGTTGGAGGAGAAACACCTCATATTTCATCGGGGTAGCCTTCACATTGGCAGCATGAACTTCGATTCCTCTAACCTAGTATTTTTCTGACGTCCTCTTCCTGCCTTTTTTCCATGATCCACTCTCCTCTCCAATCCAATTCATTTTTTCTTAAGTCCTTTACCCTTTCCGCCTATTACTTCCCCGATTCTCACTTCATATTCCCTCCTTCAGCTACTTACCTTCCTCACAACCTAACTTTACCTATCACCTTCTAGCTTGTAAATCTTCCCCTCCACTAACCTTATTCTGGCCTCTTTTTCCTTGCTTTACAATTTTGATGAAGGGTCTCGGCCCGAAATATCGGTTCTTTACTCCTTTGCATATATGCTGCCTGATATGTTCTTCCATCATTTTGTGTGTGATAGTTCTATTAAGTCACCATTCTTCCCCCATTCTAAAGAAGAAAAGTCCAAACACGCTGGGCCTTTCATCCGACGATATGATCTCTAATCTCGCCGAAATCGTGGTAAACCTTTACTGGACACTCTAAAGCAAACACTTTATTACTATAGCGAGGTGATCAGAAATGAACACAACACAATCTGGTAAACCAGAGTTTTATAGAGCTGCAAGATTACCTCGCGGCACTTGAGCTCAATCCTCCGACTAATACAGGCCAACACAGCATAAACTTTCTTAACCAATTTATAGAGATATGCAGGAACTTAAGAACGTGGACACCAAGTCCCCTCTGTTCCTTCAAGCTACAAAGAATCCTACCATTAACCCTGTTTTCTGTCTTGAAATTCGACCTTCTGAAGAGAACGTCCTCACAGTTTTCTGTATTGAATTCCATCTGCCACTTCTCAGCCCAGCTCTGAATCCTATTAATATCCAATTGTAACTTACGACAACCATCTGCAATATCTACAACACCGCCAATCTTCATGTCATCTGCCAGCTGACTAAAGCACTCTCCCACTTCTTCACCTAAGTCATCTGTAACAATTCCAAACTACGGGGATGTCGTAACAGTCCCTTGCAGAATATCACTACTCACAGCCCTCCAGTCGAAATACCCTCCACTTACTTACTACCACAGTTCTTTTGCTCTGGGCGAGCTAATTCCGGTTTATTCAGCAAATGTCCCAGGATCGCCAGTCTCCTGACCTTCGAAATTAACCTACATGGATAATCTTGACAAATGCCTTCCTAAAATGTATGTTTACTGCATCAACTGCTCAATCTTTGTTGTTTCTTGTTTTCACTTTGTCTAAAATGTTAATCACTCTCGTGAGGCACTACCTCAACCTCACAAAGGAATGATCATAACCCTTAATCAGATTTGGTTTCGCCAAATGGTCACAAACTCTGTCTCGAAGAACTAGCTGTAATAGTTTTCCCACCACGGACATAAAACTCAACGTTTTATAATCCACGGAATAATGAGTTCGACGCATTTACATAACGACTTTTCTGTCTAAATCAGTACTTGGTTGGTAGTATTGCCCCAGCTTGCCACTTTCTCCACTTACATCGCTTTGATTAGAGGACACTCCCAGAACACCATGCTGTGATGGTAATGCTGCTGAGCACTTCAGAGCTCTTACATTAACTTCCCGCTTAATCGTATCCCTTAGTTGTCAGATTCCAGCAAGTATGGTCCTTCTATCCCCGCTTGTCACCCTCCATCCTCTGTCTCCATTTTCATCCAATCCTTCCCGTCTGGCTACATGTGTATGATTCGTTACTTTACCTTTGTATGCCTCCACCTGTCAAATTAAAACACCTTCTCTCCATTTCCCACATTTATCTGCAGCTGTCCATGTCCATCACCCTGGCTAGGTAAGATTTTCACCTCCAGCGTTTTGGGTCAACTTCCCGCTCTCTTCTTCATAGAGGCTGCTTTCCTCCTGCACACTCAGTTCTGATATACTGCCTCGATATCCGAAACTCTCCCCTCACAATCTTGCATAGCCCAGCGAATTCCTCCATTGGTTTGTTTCTGTGCCAGATTCCCCGCATCTGCAGTTTCATGTGGCCCGTTCCTATCTCTGTGTACCTCTCCTTGCGTTCTAATTCTCGAACGGTCCTCATTCACTCTTACATCAGACAATCCTGGTCATATCTTATCATCGTGGTCATCCCGGTTTTATTCTATCAGGAACACTAATTACTCACTATGTTTTACAAGTTTCTTAACTTCCTCTCGAGTTCTGAAGAAGGAGTTTCTACGTCAATTGATCACCGCATTTCGCTTCCAACAGATACAGCCTAACCTGCTGAGTATTTCCAGCGTTTCAACGTTTTCTATTTTAATTCTTCGCAGTATTGAAGGTTAAGAAAATATGACACATTTCCTCCAGATGAAGATACTGCAATAAGATAAGAATAAACTTAAAATATTCCTTAGCCACTGGCACTGAGGTTCGCATGGAATACTTTCGCCCAGGAAGCTATTACTGCTGTGGGTGAATGATTCAAAGGTAATTGTTTAATTCGTATTAGTCGTATAAACTACATAGGTTGCTCATTCATCCGAATCAAGAATTATTTAAAGGGGTATGAAAAAACGAGAGAAATCAATCACTTGTGCTCTGTCTCTATACAACATCCTCCCATCCAATTTTACGATCACTCTGTTCTTTGTTTGTGGAGTAGGTGTTGTTAGATTATATTCAACTTTATTGTCATTGTGCCGAGTACAAAGGCAAAGCCAAATGAAGTGCAGTTAGCATCTAACCAGAAATGTAAACGATAGTTTTATTTACAAAATAACTGCGAATAAAAATTAAGTGCTACAGCACACAAATATAAAAGTACTAAGACAGTACAATATGGATGCAATACTGCTTAGCGCTGTGATGTGAGTTTCAGCAGGGTCACAGCGTCAGGGAAGAAGTTCTTCCTGTGCCTGCTGGTGCGGGAGCGGTGGCTCCTGTAGTGCCTACCGGTTGGGAGGAGAGTAATACTTCCATGGTTAGGGTGAGATGCATCCTTGATAATGCTTTTCGCCCTGCCCAGGCAGCGCTTGTGGTAGATGTTCTCAATGCTGGGCAATCGGGTGCCGTTAATCCGCTGGACAGTTTTCACCACACACTCGTGTGCTTTCTCTGAAGATGAACAGAATTCTATAGTGATTTCATTATAAAATTTGATTACCACTTTCCATTCGTTGTTCAGTTGTCAATCCTGTCAACGTCACCTATGTTGATTAGCATAGCTCAACGTTATTTGTTAAATACTAATTTAGTAGTCCCACCGTTCAACTTTCTAATTACAATACTCCTGTATTTGGACACGCTGATAACCTGTTGGAAAATTACTTTGTTTTCCCATCAGCTTCCCAACTGAGAAGTGTCCCACCTCTTCCCCATCCATTGCTCCTCGGTTCTTCACCACGAAGAAGTTTAAGCATAAATAATCGTTTTATTTACCAGTTCTAGTCTCCGTCCCAGCTCTTAATTCTCTCCGTACCCCTTTCTCTCTCTCTCACACACACACGCACACACACACTCACTTAAACTGACAATGATAGATGCACATGTGTGAGCACGTGTACACACACGCTCGCGCGCGCGTGCGCACACACACACACGCACGAGTGAATCAAAGAATCTAATGCATACGCATTCAAATAATTAATTAAAAAGTGTCATTCTCTCAGCTTCTTCCCTCTCGTTTGTCGCATTTTCCCGGCAAATCCCGCTGACATTGTCAGTAATTCCTTCCTTTAGAGTTATAATCTTCGTGCATGGTATTTTAGTTATTTTATACTGTGACATCACATTCATTCGCGTTATTAGGTATGGAATGTAAACACCAGGGAATCTTCACCGAAACCCAACCATACACTGGGGAAAACCTGAATTGCTTATGTTAGAAGAATTAATTCACAACTTTCACCGCGATAAAATGTGAATTATGCGTCAAACATTCTAATGTGTTTGCTTCGGCTACTGGACCATTGAAAGTTGTTATTACCTTAACAGTCGTTGTAAATGCGCTGTACATCATACTCATCATAAAGAGGATCACAAAGACGAGAAGCGTTGAAGGAGAACAAACATCTTCATCTAAGTTTACGAATTCTTCTTCACCACCTGAATAGTCATCCAGGTCTACCGGAATTTCACCGACATCTGAAATCGAAATATATGTTTTCTTAGGAAAGCAACATACACTGATGACCCACTTCCCTTGAAGCACCTGTTTATCAGACCGTTCTGAACTTCAGGTTCCAATTTAACATTCGTTCAATGGCATTTAATAGGTACTGGATTCCAAACTTAATTCGCAGCGTGCATGACTCATTTGGTTAGACCATATCCTAACTAAAGAAAATAGTTCTGTGCGGTTTTTGTCAGTTTTACTTGATGTGTTTTTTTTTTAAATTATTGACCACGTATCCACTCGATCCAGATTTCGGATAGTACAATCCCAGACGGTGAAATTCCTTTCTCTAGTTTAACTTCTGGTAAATGCCTAGTGCCTAGAATTGGAGTTGGAATTAATTAGGCGTTGTGGAAGTGGAATTCATCTCCCACATATAGGAAGTCGATTATATTCATTTGATGATGTAGAGTTCTATTTATCATAATTACAGTTAAATTCATGAAAGTGACATCAAATGAACAAGAGCACAGTTCCAACAGGCGCTTGACGCTATTGACCTCCCCACCCCTAACATATTCCGAGCAGTTGCCTCTGTAGCCCATCCCCATAGAGTAAAGGAAAGAGATAATTCAATAAATACTGTGATATTCCTTTCTTCTGGCGAGCTTTGCTTTATGTAGTTGCTGCTTGACTTCCACTTGAGCGTTTTATTCTTCTAAATGCAAACTTAAACTTCGATATTGGCGACTGCTTTAGTCTGTCACATTTCCGTAATCTGCATGCATGAATTTCCTTCTTCTCTTTCGAATATCCACGACTTCTAACACACTGTTGTTTTAAATATGTTTTTCACTTACCCTCTAAACTCAGCACCTGACACTTAACAAAATTTGCTGGAACATAGCCCATAAATTCATTCATTAATTTTCCTTCGTAAGATCACATTGTTTACAATGCTGGCAATATTATAGTGTTACGTACCCCGTAACTGGGTCACTTACCAGCAAAGATAGAGAGGTCCGTTGAAGTCTGATGGTACTATTCTTAACAGTATTTATTGATAAAAATACACAAACATAATATCAATGCAAACATACAGATAATATACGTCGTCAATACTAAATCTAAAAGCGCGGGTATAATAATAATCAATAAGAAATAGCTCTATCGTCGTCTAGGGGATAATGTATTGTCCGATGGAAATATAAAAGTCACTTTAGTTCATTCAAGCTGCAGCTTTTTCTGGTTGGAGAGAAAGACTGGTTAAAAGTTGTCCATTCCTTTTATGATGACAATCCTTCGAGAGTCGTTGGGAGTTGATTTCCCCGTTGTTAGCTAAAAACCGTTCTTCCGTGGTAAAGGCCCACCGATTCCGGGCAAATGGAAAAGGACGCACGTGGCCTTCCCACTGGCTTTCGCTAATACGGGATCGCTAGCGTTTCTTCTGGTGCGTCCGAAGGGGCTGTTCCCCAGACCCTCTTTTATCTTGACTCACAGGGTCCCAGATGTCAATCAGGGTGGGATGATGCAATCCCTCCACCAAGCCCCCCCCCCCCCCCCCCGGTTCATTGCCTGGGGGCTTCGAGGCATCGTACAGGATTCAGTACACAATTCCGTCTCCAAGAGACAATAGCCGTTATCAATGGTTCCGCCTTTCGGAGGCCAGGACACATTCCAAACTCTTTGTGGATTCTGCATGTCTTTCTCTCAGTTCCTGGGTCTCCTGACTCGAATCAATAGCGATCCTGCGATTCTCAAAAAGGAGGGGGCCACGGGCGTAACAATAGCCATCAGTCAGTTGCACTTCTCTATACAGTGAGCTGAGGGGTTAATAATTGAGGAAAGGAGTGCTAAAGGGAATGCATTGAGCCGCACCAAGCAAGACCATATAATCCTCAAAACTCAGTACCTGCAGCCGAGCCAAGATAATAAGATACTGACAAATATCACCACTGTAGATGCGAGATGAGAGATATCACATCTCCAGAAGCATATTAGGATTCATCTGGAATTCATAAGGACCGATACAGTAACACTGGATTGATTTCAACGGCAGATGACGCACCGATACTTACATAACTACAAGTTGCATCTCCTTGAAAATCTATTAACTATGGACATGCGATTGTCCATTGCAGCTTCAGACTGTGCTTTCTTTATTTTTAGCACCGTTGGCGCTTTCGAAATAAATTTGTTGCACATTATTTTTAATGTATTCACCAGTATTTTTCAGAATTATTGCAAGGAGTTGAAGGTTCCTTGCAAGGAATTAAAGGACACCAGCACAGGGCAGAAGTAGGACTATTAGGATAGGTCGCCAGAGATCCAATTGCCCGTTGATGTTCTATTTGTCTCGTGCAGCAAAGGAAAGTGCAGGGATTAGTGGAGCAGTTAGATGGATGATAGTACTCACTGATTTGTAGTTATTTAGTATACCACAGTACCATTCACCGAAAAACATCACGGGTAATATTTAACAGCAAATACCTTGGGGTTTTAAAATGCATGATCTAAATGTCGAGATGTAAGTAGCATATCAATAGAAATAGATGAGAAAATTTGCAAACAGTTTTTGAATTATTTGCAATGTTTTGGACTTTCTCATGACTGCCCAAAAAAGGTCTCACCTTGAGATATCTGGTTGGGCACAACAAGATTGAGAGGACAAGGACAAGGCTGTGGAGCTCTGAATTTCAAGACAAATATGTTGACAGTGAGACTTTGGTAGATCTTTAACTCGTGTGTGTCAATATGCATAGGGAAGATAAGCCAAATACCCTGTCTGTTGGAACACGATGGCATACTCCCTGTTGTATAAAAGGGCTCTCGGGAGGGAATTGCCACAGTTGTGGGTGCTCAGAACTAATGCAAGGATAAGCTTGTAGTGGCAGTTCAGTTGAGACAGACGTAAAAGCAGGTGTTGAGTAAGTGCACGTTATAGCGAGCATGGATATCTATTTCCGTTTCAACAATTACAAGGAATAGGGATGGTTGCAGGGGAATGACTTTTGTATTCGCTGATGTCGAAGGCTTCGGTCTTCTTCATTCTCTTGAGCACTGGATGATGTATACTCAGCGTCAAAGGCCAAATAGAGCTTGGACGACATTGCTATTTACTTAGCATCAGGTATGTTTCCGCTTGAAATCAGCAACCAAGCATCATGTACTGTATTCACAAATATTCCCCACGGAAACGGTAGAGATATAATCCGGAAGTAAGAAGAGATATTACGGAAGGAAACTTCTTGGCGAATACTGGATAGACTTACGTGAAATCTAAAAGAACAGCAGCTCAGTTGATCTTTTCGAATGCGATTTTGGCATAAACATGATTTATAAATTTGCCGATGAAAACTGCTCTCGGCAGAATCTCACAGTTTGATGAAGAGACGTACAAGAGTGAGATTTATCAGATGGTTAAGTGGTGCCACAACAATAATCTTGTTCTCAACATCAGTAAGAGAAAGGAGTTTATTGTCGACTTCAGAAAGGGGAGACGAAGGAACACACGTCAGTCCTAATCGAGGGGTCAGCAATGGAAAGGGTGTGAAGTTTAAGCTCCAGGAAGCCAATCTCTCTGAATATCTATCTAGATCCCAAAATATATATGCAATTGGGAAAAACGCCCGCCAGTGTTATATGTCATTTGAAATTTGAGAAGATTTGGAATGTCACCAAAGAAAATTTCTGCGGAAATCTAACATTCTAACTGGTGGAATCATCATGTGGTATGTAGGCGCTACCGCAAATGATCGGTAATAGCAGCAGAGGGTTTCATCTAACTACTTCATGGACACGAGACCCCAACATTGAGAACATTTTCAAAAAGCCGATTCCTCAAAAAATTGGCAAATGTCATTAAGGGCTCCCACCACCCAGGACGTGCCCTCTTTTCACTGCCGTTACCAGGGATATAGGGGTACGAAGGCACGCACAAGAGATTTTAGGAAAAGATTTTGTTTCCTTTATCAACAGATTCTAAACAATCCATGAGCTCATGAACATAGCACACTCGCTTTGCTCTCTTGAGTATCGCATTATTGTTGTAATTTTTTATAAGTTTGATGTATTGGATTGGGCTGATGCCGCAAAATTCACGACATATGTACATGAAAATAAACTTGATCCTCATCCATATTCCGAGCTGTTGTATGTGGTCCTTTTGCTTTCAAAATTCAGATGACAGGTACAGATGCACGAACGAGTCCATCCGTCAAACTAGATCATGAATCTCATCTCTACGAACTGCTAGGATCTGAATAACCTCAGTAGTTTCCCCTACACCGTTGCCTGCCCCGTCTCCCTGCCATACTTGCAACATGTCAGAAGGAAATAGCAGTATACCAGATGTATTAATGAAGCTAATATATAAAACCGAGTCATGGATTACTCTTAGTTGCAAAGATAAGAGAACACACCTGGAAGGTAAAAGGTTTTCATTCTGAATTTATTTCAAAGTAATGTGGCATACAGAATAAATCACTGTCTGCTATCTATTTCGTGACTTACTAACATCTCAGAAGTACTATATTTTTAGAATCACTGTAAAGCTAAAATCATTCTAATGTTATCGAGAGCTCATCACAATGTTACCGAACAAATGACATTAATGGAATATTTCACTTGTGGGATAATCTGAAGAGTGAATACTATGCGTGGTCTTCTGTGAATCCGCAAAACGAAAACTCAAACTGCTACGCAGTAAGCAAGAAATACTTCCAAAGTATTAGTCATTGAATCAAGCAAAATTAGACGCACGATTTAAAGTTGTCAGTTAGTACAAGTGACACGTTAACTAAAGTAGGTTTACCGTGGGATTTATTAATACTTCTGACTAAATTTGTTGGTAGCGACGGATGTCCAACCAAACAGCTGTAGGTGGTTCCCTTCTCCCAGTCTTCTGCGCTGATCCTCAGTTTGCTGGTGACTGAGTTAGAGCCGTTTTCCTTATCGCTGTTAAACTGGATGAAGTATCCCGTATGCAAAAGGGTGTCATTAGCCATCCAGCCGACATATATATCTTCCGGATAAAAACCGGTCGCGAGGCAAATTAGGGTAGCTGCTTCCTCGGCTTGAATCTCCTCAGCTGATGGTTGCAAGAGGTAGACTTTCGGACGGTGCACTTCAGTAACTGGAATAGAAAAATATATGCTCAATTAGTTTCGTCTGTGACTTGCAGATTACTCCGTAATCCTCAGAATTAGAGATTTTATTTAGCATTCTATTGACTGGTTCATGAATGTCACAGTCCAACAGTTTATGTAATGCACTATGTGGCCTCAACACGGGGTTTAATTGCGCTTACCCTTGTTTTTTTTGGTGGCGATTGTCAGTGGTGTTGGCAGATCACGGTCTTCTACGAAGCAGAGGTATTCGGTTCCACTGTTCCACTCCTCTACACTGACCTTCAGTTTGGTGACGATGACGAATTTACTCCCCCTCCTCTCTGGACCGCGAGTCTCTACTCCGTTCATTCTTCGACTTCCATTTACTCGCCAGGAGACTATGACATTCTCTAAATCTGCGTAAACCACTTCGCACACAATGGTTGCTCTCCGAAGCGTCCAAATCTCTTCAAAGGAAGGCTTTTTTATGATGACATTAATATCAGCCTCATGGCAGTCTTCTGGCAAAAAAGTGGGAATGGTTATTTTCATTTTATGATACTTGAGATGTGGATTATATCAACTGTAACCAGGCCACAGTAGCTCATAATCCCACTTACTATGCATTTCTCTGTTTTATTTTCTGCTTCGCTAATACCGTTCTTCCTGCCTTATCAGATTGATTCCTCTATCTTCTTTAGGTGATATCCTAAATAATCCTCCCGTTTATTTATACCACAGCGCAAAGATTACATTGACATGAATTTAACCGTGGCTGCATTCGGGAACGCGAACGTTCACCCTCAGATCAACAGAATACTGAGGAAAAACGTGGCTCGTTGGACTGAACGTGGCTGCATTTAAGAGATTCACATAAAATAGCAAAACGTTTGTCTTTCAGTTTCTATTGTGATGTTGAAACAAATTGACCGAATAAGATAATTAAGTGTAAAGCTATACTCAGTAAAAACTGCAAAGTTCGAGAGCATTGTCTCCATTATGTACAGAGTGGAATGCTGTTCAAAATAAGGAAGCAAAATATAAAATATCCATAAATCCTAATAAGAGCGCTGTTGTGTGTTCAGTACAGCAACAATTTATGATCCCAGTACTGACTGCTATCTCCTCAATACTTTCCATAATATTTTTGCTGGAACGACTCTACTAGAAATAGGAAAACGTGCCAGTAAAGTGAAACCGAAGTGGCCACACTGTCTGTGTAGGTTACCACATGCCACAAGATATAATAGAACCACGTGTTCACAGCGAACAATTGCCACATAATTGATCTTGAAAATTACTAAAGTCTACTGCAATGTTTGAGCCGACAGCTGCAATATTTACGATATCACGAGATCTAGTGTTAGGGAAATACTGTTAGAGTAGCTTAGGTGAATAGGAGCAGTCCATTTTGTGCATGTTAAACCGTACACCAATCATGTAACAGAAGCGACTGAAATAAGAGTTTACGGTCGTAAAAGAAGCGATTGGTACTGGGGCCTCGGCTACTCTTAGTCTATTTCAATGATATAACTGTTGGATATGTTGTAATATGTCTGTTTGCTGGGAATACAAGCTGGGCGGCATCGTGATCTGTGAGAAGGATTCCGGGAAAATTTATTGCTAATAATTGCTAATAATTAGGTGATTGAATTTAAGGTGGAAAACGTGAGGATATCAACTTAGGAGAAATGAATAGAACGGTAGTGCAAACACGAGGAAATCTGCAGATGCTGGCAATTCAAACAAAAACACACACAAAATGCTGGTGGAACACAGCAGGCCAGGCAGCATCTATAGGGAAAAGCGCTGTCGACGTTCTGGGCCGAGACCCTTCGTCAGGCCTGACCGAAAGGAAAGATAGTAAGAGATCTGAAAGTAGTGGGGGGAGGGGGAAATGCGAAATGATAGGAGAAGACCGGAGGAGGTGGGATGAAGCTAAGAGCTGGAAAGGTGATTGGCGAAAGTGATACAGAGCTGGAGAAGGGAAAGGATCCAAATTGAGAAGCTCGAAAACGGATCCTGAAGCCAACTAGAATCAGTTGGCGGCGGAGACACGTTCCAAGGAAGGATATATGGGTGTAATAGCGGGTCTGGGTCAAAATATGATCGAAAAGCAGAAGGGCCGAAGGAATTATAGATGGGGAGCAGCGAGAGAGGGTTTCACTGAACTCCCGTCGAAGAGAAGATTTAAACTTCTTCAGTGTAGACATCACTGGCAGAGGCTTCGCAGTAGAATTTAAAGAGCAAACACGAGGAAATCTGCAGATGCTGGAAATTCAAACAACAATACACACAAAATGCTGGTGGAACACAGCAGGCCAGGCAGCATCTATAGAGGGAAGCGCTGTCGACGTTTCGGGCCGAGACCCTTCGTCAGGACTAACCGAAAGGAAAGATAGTAAGAGATTGGAAAGTAGTGAGGGGAGGAGGAAATGCGAAATGATAGGAGAAGACCGGAGGGGGTGGGATGAAGCAAAGAGCTGGAAAGGTGATGGGCGAAATCTGAAAAGTGTTGGGGTTCATCGTGGTCTGCGTGCTCTTTTACGTAAATAATTGAATATCAAGAGCAGGTTGTTGCAATTTCTTTCTGGAACTAATAATCGTAGAAATTCCACTTTCCCTTGCTACATAGATCATCCCGCAATAATACGTTAACAGCTTCATTTGATGAGGAGTTGTGATTAGATTTGAGCAATATACATTCATAAGCAACCATCTGTCCTTATCATGGAAAGGAGGTAAAATTCATGAAGTTCCTGAAGGGTACTTAAGAACTGCCCTGACAATCTAATACAATGATGTCCTTGTGCCGGTATAATGATTTTCATAGTTTCCTTTGGTGCAATTTATGACTCCAACCGACAACACGACGCCAAGGCAGCGCAGAAGTAGAGCGACGTTATTACAGGTCGGAGCGTTCTGGATTTCGGAGTTCAATGCCCGTGTCATTCTGTAAGAAGTCTTTAAGTCTTCCCCGTGGAATGTATTGGTCTTCTCGGATGCTCCACTTTCCTCACACAGGCAAAAAACCGACAGGGTAGGTTAATTAGTCATCGTAAATTGTCCCATGATTAGGATAGGGTTAACCAGCATTGTGCAGCTGCTGGGGCGGCGTGCCTCGAACGGCTGGAATGGCCTACTCCGCGCTGTAGCACTAAGTAAATGTATTGCACTTCGCTGTATAATGGGATCGAATTGTCCAAACGATTGATGCAACTATGTTGTCTTTGCATTTTCCTGTAAACTACATTCCAGCTTTTCCGTAAAATCGAACGATAGTCTGAACTCCCTACAGCGTGAAATCAAGAGTCCCCGTAGACATTCGTGGATAGTATTGTGCGTTGTTGTGAGATCAGGGCCGAGCATCATCAACAGCATGCGAGATAAAAATAAACAGGCCATAAATGAGGAATCACTCTCCACATCGAGAGGCATATCTACTTTCCTGTTCCAGAGAGGAATGGTTTGCATGCCAATATTTAAATGTAACATAAGTTCAAAAAAGAAGGGATGTGAGAACAGTTTCAACTCAGACATTGCCTCACATGTCCTGGTCGGATGGCTGCTAGTGGTGTGGACGATTTCAATACTTACTGAACACCAGTTAGTTTGGCTCACATTTATCTATCTATCGATCGATCTATTTAATATGCAGTTATTTACTTACTTATTTACTTACGTATTTAAAGATATATGTAGCCATCGCCCTTCTGACCATTCGGACCGCACCACCAACAACCTCCGATATAATCCTGGCCTAATCGCTGGACAATTCAGAATGACCAATTAACCAAATACCCTGTACGTCTTTCGACTGTGGAAGGTAACAGGAATACTAGGAGGAAACCCACGTATTCTATAGGATGATCTACAACTTCTTACAGAGGACGATTCTCATCCAATTATTCACGCCGGCCATGTCGGAGACTTACCACTAAAGCACCACTCTTTACAAGCGTGGTCCATTGATGTGTGACCTTAGGGTATAATTACAAACGCCAAGAATGGCTCCGTTCATATTGCCATTCATCAATTAATATTTGCACCCGTTCTTCCAGCTTTAGCCTATTGAGGTCCTATTGGTCAGGTACGTTAACATTATAATTCAGTTTGTCTCCCCATGTTCCACAGAGATTCGATTATATAACACTAATTATAGTTGACGCTCACATATGTTACCTTATCGGACCGACGGAGAGGTCTGATTACTAATAAAGTACTACAGTAATGATCGTTTCAATCTGCTCATTGCCGACCTTTGTGTAGTTTTATCTCTTGACTGGGATGTAAAGCATGGAAAGGATGTGTGCCTTTTGACAAATTGTACTTACTTCTCGGGGTGCTGATGTTTGCTTTCACAGTAGATTTTGAAGGTGGGTGCGTGACGACACAGGTGTATGTTGCGTCCTTCTTCCAATCGTCTGCAGTCAAGTAAAGGAGGCTTCTCGTGCTGAAGGTCATGTCCTGTTGAAGTGCAGTTGGGAGGCTGGTTGCGTTCGAGTGGAATGCGGCTCTGTCCTTCTGCCACAAAACGGTTATGTCATCGGGGTAGAATCCCGTTATCATGCATGTGAGCGTAGCGATACCCGCAGTTTGAATCTCCTCTGGAGACGGGGACAAGAGGCGTACGCTTGGTTTCACTGGTTTGGCTGCAAGAGAAGGTCAATCAGTCTTAATCTCCAAAACAAGTTGGACAAGTTTCCTAACTATGCGCTGGACAAGTTGTTTAAGAATCCATGGTGAGCGCTCTACTTGTTAGTCAGCTGTTAAGGATAATGGTGGTGATAACTTTCTGCCCGGAAGTGTATCACGAGCGGCGTACCACGGTCCTAAGAGCTATGTTGTTTGTGATATAACGATATGAATGTGCATATAGAAAATATAATTTCTGAGTTTATGGATGAGAGTAAACGGTGGTGTTTTCAAACGCGATGATGGGTATCAAAAGCTGTGGCAATACAGATCAAATACAATGTTAGAGTTTGCGGATGCATATTGAGAAATGCGTGTCGATGCAGTTTGGGAACTGAAGAAGGGGTACGCTATGAATAGAAAATATTTCTTAATTAAGGAATGTTTATGAACAGAGAGATATTAGGGTCTAAGTCCATAGTTCCCTGAAAGTAGCAGCACCGGTAGATGGTGTGTTTTCAAAGGAACACGGCATACTTGCTTTCACAGGTCAAGATTAGCATATGAAATTTGGGACGCTCTGTTTTAAATTTACCAAACACTGGTGCACTAGATTTTGAAATATTTGGTCGCCTCGTTGTAAGGTAATGGCATTGCGCTGGAAAGAGTGCATAAGAGATACAACAGTATGTTAACTGGGTTGGAGAACGTCAGTTATGGGGAGCAATTAGAATCGCTGGGCTTGTTTTTTCTGGAGTGAAGGAAACTGAGTAGTGACCCAACAACACCATGCAAAATTATCAGCAACATGGGTAGGATAAGTAGACAACAGCATTCGCATGTCTCGACTATGAAATCCAAAGATGGCATGTACTTAAATTAAGTGGGAAGAGCTTTAGAGGGTACCTTAAGGAAAGCTAGTACAAACGAAACTGTTGATATTTTAATCACGCTGGAAGTGGACACGCTCACCGCATTCGGCAAATATTTAGACGATCACTGAATTAGTAAAGACATTCAAAGATATTTTTTTTCTGTTGCTGAAAATTGGATTGAGGTAGATATGAAACATCTTTGAACATTGGGTTCGGAGGGCCAACTGTATTTCTGTGCAGTATGATTTTATGACTACAACTTCTCAGAGGAGTAGTAGAAGGATACAATTATTAGAATGCCTGCTGCAAGTCTCCAGAAACCTGGTTTCGGTCATAACCTGCTCTACGGGAGTTTATTTGGTTGCCGTGTAGCTGTGCGCGTTTTGTTTTAGGTTCTCCGATTTCCATATCGAACAACATGCCGGTGCTTGCCAGGTCCACTTATCATAACTTACTCTTCAGCAGAGTAGAATCTGCGAGGAATTGTTGAAGCTACGAAACAATAAAATAGATTCGAGTGGAAATCGTTGAATGAGTGTTGAAGCGGGTTTGGGTTCAGTCGACCGAAGGGTCTGTTCCAATGCTGTCGGGCCCTAAGCTTTCAACATTTCATTCGACGAACTCTTGGGTGGAACGCTATCGGTGCACCATTTGTCAGAAAACCTGTCTTGCCCTGAATAAGATTATACATTATGATTCTAGCAGAGGGCAACTCGTTCACCATCATGCCTGCTTTCCCTGAATACTGCGGCCTGGCAGTTTCTGCTCCTCTTTCTGTACCAAAAAACAGATTATTGTTTTTACCAACATTTTGATTGTTGGTATTGCACCCACCTTTTGCGTTTCGTGTCCGTTTTGATAACGGAGCAGCTGATTGATTGTCCTGCACCGAGCAGGAGTATTCTACCCCGCTGTCCCACTCGGCCACGCTGCTGGTCAAACGGCTGACTGTCACGTATTGTCTCCCGATCTTTGCTGCTTGTTCTGTTTCAACACCATCAGCCTGTTCCTTTCCACCTACTGTCCAAGAGATGGAAACCTCAGCTGGAATCGTGGCGATCACTTCACACACCAGTGTGGCAGTTTTGTTTATCCACATTTCTTCAACGGTAGGATCTCTGAGAAATAATGCGAATTCTAGAAGATATAATTGAGAGGTCTCATGACGAATCTGTAGTTTAGCAAGGATTTCAATATAGTAATAACCTGCTACACGTTAAGAGCTTAAGGTGGAATTTGTTCAATTTAAATGATGCTTAAGTCGTCTTTTCGTACACCCTTGGTCAGATCATGACCACACTCTTCCACACTGAAAGAAAGGAAAATGGTTGAAAATGAATAACATACCGTCATTCATAGATAAGTGTGGCGAAGGATAGAGAGAGAGATGCAGCCGGCCATCCCCGGAAAGGAGGACAGTGATGAAACACCGGCGTGGTGAAGGGGCAGTGTCTTGTGGCAGAACAGTCAATGGGTTGCTGCGAGACAGAGAGATTGACTGAGGGAGGACAGAACACAGGAAGATAGAAGGTGGAAGTGAATGTAAGGTGGAAAGAAATGCTAAATAAATATGCAGTATTCAATCTATTTATGCAAGAATGATGGACCAGTTTAGCACAAGGTTTAACTGTTTGATAAGTCAAGTGGTTGCCTCGACTACTTTCTTCTTTTTATTTATCTATTTTGCAGTATTTTCATTATTGCATGCTGATACCAGCCACAGATATAACATATCAGTAAAAATTAACGTGCTGTTAAAATTGAAAGTTAAAGGGAATCATGGAGGATGTTATATTATTGCCCCTTTCCTATGCTTATTTTTTAAAGAAGTCCGGATTCTTTAGAATCATTTCAGATATGCAAACTCTATTCGATGCATTAACATGATCAGAAATCAATATTCACTGATGCGCCATGACGTCTGCTGACTACTCCTCGCAAGATTTTCTTGTCATTCTTACCTCTGATATTTTAATGTTTGCTGCCTAATCATTCCGAATCACACTCCTATCTTTCCCTTATCCAAACTTGATACTGACACGCATCTCAATCTTTAGTAGTCTGGTTATTTTTAAATCTTGTCCGTAGATCATTACAGCCCACCAAATGAAATATTGAGGAGGAAAGTGGAAATACTGCACCAATGGATTGGGAACTCATTCTTACCTGACTCAGCTCGTATTTCTTTGCGGATGTTGCTGCTGGTTGCAGAGTGGGATACACTACACGAGTACACAGCACCACTGGCCCATTCGTTTAGAGGCACTTTGAGCACACTTGCTGAGGT
The DNA here is from genome assembly GCF_048418815.1 of Hemitrygon akajei. Taxonomy (NCBI): domain Eukaryota; kingdom Metazoa; phylum Chordata; class Chondrichthyes; order Myliobatiformes; family Dasyatidae; genus Hemitrygon; species Hemitrygon akajei. The sequence continues at coordinate 15,538,940 of NC_133148.1, read as the reverse complement.
AAACGTTTCGTCTGAACTTTTAGTGGAAGAAGTGGTGGTAAACCCGGACTGTACGGCTTGTCCGTTTTTCTGCCAGGCCACTGCAATGTTTCCAGGTCGGTATTCGCTCATGAGACAAATCAATTCCACAAAGCCCTGTGCTTTTTGTTCGGCAGTTGCAGAATAGACAAGAGTGATGTTTGGCGGGGTCGGTTGTTTTACTAAAATGAACAAAAACAAAAGTCTTTGAAATGATTGGATCAATTTTACGTTGTTCTTTTGACAATCTGTAAGGCATAAGACAACTACAATATTCCTTGCGTCATAGGAATTTTTACACGTCAAGAACTACGTTAGCATTTCTAAGACCTTTTGGCTGAAGGGATGACTGAAGCTGAAATATTTCCTTCAGCGTAGTGGTATCACAGCTTACGGTTATTTTATTTTTATATACCTTGAATAGTATTTCGAAATTTCGCCTGATTATTCTTTGTGGTATCAAAGCTGTCGTGGGCCATACGAATTGACTGGAGGAGAGAGATTTAAAATCTAGCTGTCAGAATAAAATCTCTCACTCAATGGCAGCAAGACCAAGCAGCTGATTATTGACTACAGGAGGAGAAAACCGCGGGTCTATCTGCCTGTCATCATCTAGGGGTCAAAGGTGGAGAGAGTTAGCAACTTCACATTCCTCTGCGTTATCATTTCAGAGGATCTATCCAGACTCCAGCTGGTAAGTGCCATTAGAAAGAAAGCACGGCAGCGCAACTACTCTCTTAAAAGTTTAAAAATATCCGGTATGTCATCTAAAACGTGATAAACTTACGTAGATGTGCCGTAGAGGGTATACTGACTGGTTGCATTACGGTCTGATATGGAAATATCAATGCCCTTGAACGGACATCCTGCAAAAAATGGTCGTGAATACAGCATAGTTCATGGCGAATGCAACCTTCCCCACCATTAAGCCCATCTATTCGCCGCGCTGTCGCAGAAAAGCAGCATTTATCTTCAATGACCCTTGGGTTCCAGGCCACGCTCTCTTCTCGCTGCCGCCATTGGGAAGGAGGTACCGAAGCCTAGGTACCCAAAATAATTGTTTCGAAAACAAATATTACCCCTTCAACATCAGTTTCTTGAACCAGAAGGAATACCTTTACTCAACTTCATTTCCCCAGACGTTGAACTGTTCCCATAACCTCTGGGCTCAGTTAAAAAAAAAAAAAAAAAAAATATATATATATTCATCTCATGTTGACGATATTTATTGTTTATTTATTTTACTTGTTTTGTTTTCTGTTTGATTTGCACAGTTTGTCTTTTGCCATTTGGTTGTCCGTCTAAATGTGTGCGGGTTTCGTTGATTCTGTTGTGTTTCATGATGTTTGCTGTGAATGCCCGCAAGAAAATCAATTTCAGGGTTGTGTATGATGACGTATATGTACTTTGAAATTCGATGATAATGATGATGATGATGATGATGATGATGATGATATGTAGGCTTGTTAAATGGTAGTCGTATCTGAAACGTCAGCAGTCTGTCCATATTACAGAATATAGTATTTTATAGTCTGCACAATTTTAGACTAGGTTTACCTGAACGAGACAAAAGTTATCTTTCAACTTCAGCTCGTTTCCATTTTTCTCAAACTGCAAGTTGCTGTTGATGATTGCTGAGGTGCACTGAATGTGGGAATCAACAATGGCAAGTTGACTGTGTTTCTACTCAGATAGAGCAGGCAATAGATAACATGAGTTGATAGCATGAGTTAAACATGAGTTTAAACTGAGTTGGCAAGGGGAAGGAAACCAGGGTGTTAGGGTCGAGGAAGAGGAAAATAGAAATAAGTCAAGGAAGTCCTGCTGTTCTGGAGGATTTAAACTAATGTGGCAGGGGGATGGAAACAAGTGCAGAGAGACAGAGGGGTGTAAGATGAGAGTAGAAGCAAAAAGTAGTAAAGTGAAAAGTAAAAGTGGCAGGCAGGCAAATCCAGGGCAAAAATCAAAACGGGCGACTTTTCAACATAATTGTATAAGGGCTAAGAATGTCGTAAAACAAGCCTGGAGGCTTTGTGTGTAAATGCGAGGAGCACCAAGGTGGATGAATTGACTGTGCAGATAGTTATTAATGAATATGAAATAGTTGGGATCACAGAGACATGGCTCCAGGGTGACAAAGGATGGGAGATCAACATCCAGGGATATTCAATATTCAGGAGGGATAGACAGGAAAGAAAGGAAAGTGGGATAGCGTTGCCAGTGAGAGAGCAGATTAACATAATAGAAAGGAAGGACACTAGCTGGAGGATGTGGAATCGATATGGGTAGAGCTGCATAACACTAAGGGGCAGAAAACACTGGTGGGAGTTTTGTACAGGCCAGCTAACAGTAGTAGTGAGATTGGGGATGGCATTAAACAAGAACTTAGAAATGCGTGCAATAAAGGAACAGCAGTTATAATGGGTGACTACAATCTACATATAGATTGGGTGAACCAAATTTATAAGGGTGCCGAGGAAGAGGATTTCTTGGAATGTATTGGAATGGGTTTCTGAACCAAAATGTCGAGGAACCAACTAGAGAGCAGGCCATTCTAGACTGGGTATTGAGCAATGAGGAAGCGTTAGTTAGCAATCTTGTCGTGCGAGGCCTGTTGTGTAAGATGGATAATATGGTAGAATTCTTCATTAAGATGGAGAGTGACATAGTTAATTCAGAAACAAAGGTTCTGAACTTAAAGAAGGGTCGCTTCGAAGTTATGAGACGTGAATTATCTAAGATAGACTGACGAATGATACTTAAACGGTTGACGGTGGATATGCAATGGCAAGCATTTAAAGATCGCATGGATGAACTACAACAATTGTTCATCCCAGTTTGGCAAAAGAATAAACCAGGGAAGGTAGTGCACCCGTGGCTGACAAGGGAAATTAGAGATAGTATCAAGTCCAAAGAAGAAACATACAAATTAGCCAGAAAAAGCGGCACACCTGGGAACTGGGAGAAATTCAGAGTCCAGCAGAGGAAGACAAAGGGATTAATTAGGAAAGGGAAAAAGGATTATGAGAGAAAGCTGGCAGGGAACATAAAAACTGATGTAAAACCTTTTATAGATACGTGAAAAGAAAAAGATTTATCAAGACAAATGTAGGTCCTTTACAGTCAGAAACAAGTGAATTGATCACGGCGAACAAGGAAATAGCAGACCAATTGAATAACTACTTTGGTTCTGTCTTCACTAAGGAAGACATAAATAATCTTCCGGAAATAGTAGGGGACCGAAGGTCTAGTGAGATGGAGGAACTGTGGGAAATACATGTTAGTAGGGAAGTGGTGTTAGGTAAATTGAAAGGATTAAAGGCAGTTAAATCCCCAGGGCCAGATGGTCTGCATCCCATAGTGTTTAAGGAAGTAGCCCAAGAAATAATGGATACATTAGTGATAATTTTTCAAAACTCTTTAGATTCTGGATTAGTTCCTGAGGATTTGAGGGTGGCTAATGTAACCCCACATTTGAAAAAAGGACGGAGAGAGAAACGGTGGAATTATAGACTGGTTAGCTTGACATCGGTGGTGGGGAAAATGCTAGAGTCAGTTATCAAAGATGTGATAACAGCACATTTGGAAAGCTGTGAAATCATCAGACAATGTCAGCATGTATTTAAGAAGAAAATCATGTCTGAAGAATCTTATAGAATTTTTTGAGGAGGTAACTAGTAGAGTGGATAGGGGAGTACCAGTGGATGTGGTGTATTTGGATTTTCAAAAGGATTTTGACAACGTCTCACACAGGAGATTAGTGTGCAAACTTACAGCACACGGTATTGGGGGTATGGTATTGATGTGGGTAGAGAATTGGTTGGCAGACAGGAAGCAAAGTGTGGGAATAAACGCGACCTTTTCAGAATGGCAGGCAGTGACTAATGGGGTACCGCAAGGCTCAGTGCTGGGACCCCAGTTGTTTAGAATATATATTCATGATTTAGACGAAGGAATTAAATGCAGCATCTCCAAGTTTGCGGATGACACGAAGCTGGGCGGAGGTGTTAGCTGTGAGGAGGATGCTAAGAGGATGCTGGGTGACATGGATAGGTTAGGAGTAGGCAAATTCATGGCAGATGCAATTTAATGTGGATAAATGTGAGGTTATCCACTTTGGAAGCAAGAACAGGAAAACAAATTATTATCTGAATGGTGGCCGATTAGGAAAAGGGGAGGTGGAACGAGACCTGGGTGTCATCGTACACCAGTCATTGAATGTGGGCATGCAGGTACAGCAGGCGGTGAAAAAGGCGAATGGTATGTTGGCATTCATAGCAAGAGGATTCGAGTACAGGAACAGGGAGGTTCTACTGTAGTTGTGCAAGGCCTTGGTGAGACCACACCTGGAGTATTGTGAGCAGTTTTGGTCCCCTAATCTGAGGAAATACATTCTTGCCATACAGGGAGTACAAGGAAGGTTCACCAGATTGATTCCTGGGATGGCAGGACTTTCATATGATGAAAGACTGGATCGACTGGGCTTATACTCGCTGAAATTTAGAAGATTGAGGGGGGATCTTATTGAAACGTATAAAATTCTAAAGGGATTGGACAGGCTAGATGCAGGAAGATTGTTCCCGATGTTGGGGAAGTTCAGAACGAGGGGTGATAGTTTAAGGATAAAGGTGAAAGCTTTTAGGACCGAGATGAGGAGAAACTTCTTCACACAGAGAGTGGTGAATCTGTGGAATTCTCTGCCGCAAGAAACAGTTGAGTCCAGTTCATTGGCTATATTTAAGCGGGAGTTGGATATGGCCCTTGTGGCTAAAGGGATCAGGGAGTATGGAGAGAAGGCAGGTACAGGGTTCTGAATTGGATGATCAGCCATCTTCATACTGAATGGCGGTGCAGGCTCGAAGGGCTGAATGGCCTACTCCTGCACCTATTTTCTATATTTCTTATGTTTCTACATTGAACATAATACCACTTTAATTCTCCGAGTCCACCCTGCCAATTAAGGATCCATTTTTATACTACGAGAGACAATTTGCTGTGCCCAGTTCGATGATTGATTGATATTGCGTATTTGGATTTTCAGAAGGCCTTTGACGAGGTGCCACTCATGAAGCTGCTGAACATGCTAAGAGCCCATGGAGTTACAGGAAGTTTCTAGCATGAAAGCAGTGGCCGTTTGGCAGGAAGCAAAGCAAGCCTTTTCTGTCTGGTTGCCGATGACTAGTCGTGTTCCACTAGTGTTGGGATCGATTCTGTTTTACGTTATATTTCAATAATTTGAATAATGCAATTGATGGTTTTGTTGAAACGTTTGCAGATGATACGAAGATAGGTAGAAGGGCAAGTAGTTTTGAGTAAATAGAGGGGCCACAGAGCGGCTCTAGACAGATTAAGAGAATCGGCAGGCGAAGAAATGGCAGTTGGAATACAGTGTCGAGAAATGCACGGTCATACACCTTGGTAGAAGAAATAAAAGAGTTAACTACTTTATAAGTGGGGAGAAAATACAAAAAAAAAACTGTGGCGCTATGTGACTTGAGAGTGCCTGTGCAGGATTCCCTAAAGATTAATTTGCAGATTGACTCTATGGTGAGGAAAGAAATGCGATGTTCGCATCCATCTCAAGAGGACTAGAATATAAAAGCAAGAATGTAATGCAGAAACTTCATAAAACACTGGTGAGTCCTCAGATGGAGTACTGTGAGCAATTTTCAGCCCCTTGTCTTCGAAAGGATGCGTTAAAACTGGAGAAGGTTCATAGGAGGTTCACAAAAATGATTCTAGGATTGATTGGCTTTTCATATGAAGAGTGTAGTGTTAAATGGCTCTGCCAGTATTCGCTAGAATTCAGAAGAATGAGGCGTGACACATTTTCACCTATCGAATAGTGAACGGCCTTGATAGAATGAATGGATGTGGTGTGCATGTCTCCTATAGTGGGAGAGTCTAAGACCAGAGGACACAACTTCAGAATAGACAGGCGCCCTTTTACAACGGATATGAGGAGGAATTTCTTTAGCTAGAGAGTGGTGAATCTGTGGAATTCTTGCCGCATGAAGCTGTGGAGACCAGGTCTTTATGTATATTTAAAGCTGAGGTTGATAGATTCTTGATTGGTCAGGACACGAACAGGGAGAAGACAGGAGATTGAATAGGAGAGGAAAATTGGATCAGTCATGATGAAATGGCGGAGCAGATGCGATGGGCCAGATGGCCTAATTCTGTTCTTATTTCTTATGGTCTAATGGCCTTATGGAATGAAATAGCAGCAAACTCGTGAAACGAGCAGTTTGCGTCAAATCCATTGAGTCAGGAAGGTGCTGGGCAGCCTGCAATTGTCGCAAAGTTTCCAGCGCATGCCCAAATCCACTAATCCTAAGGAGACATCTTTGGAATATGGCTGACATTGTAATAGGGCAATGCTGCTCACTAGAATCACAGGATAGGTGTTTGGGACCAGAATGTTTAGAATTAGTCTCAAAGATATTTTGGCGAAGGCAACATGGATATTTGGAAAGAGTTATGGAGAAGTACAAGGCACACAGTAGCTTAGCTGTTAGCGCAACTCTATCACAACTCGAAGAGTCAGGGTACAAAGCAGGGATCTTTGCGGACATGCAAAGCAAAAGGTAATCACATATTACAGAAGGAGGGGAGATATAGAGCTTATAACAAAACTGATGACAGTGAAGTGAAAGGGTAGTCCAATACACTTTATTGGACTGAAAAACAGATTCCCTTCAATTGGAAATAGCACAGTAAAATAGAAAGGGTGTTGATGGTGTTTCTAAGTATTTAATACATTCACCCTCTCGTACTTATCTCAAATGCTGATTCCTTCCCAGTTTCTCAGTTAAGTGCATGAAATAGGCTGTGCTTGACGTCTGAAAAGTTCCTTTCCCAATGAGATCAAAACCCAGGGGGATGATCTACATTAATTTGGGAGAAAATGGGCCGGGCCGACGGAGTAATACTCCACAGCGCTATATACAAACAAAGACGATGCTGTTTACTTGCCTATTTAACAAAACACACACACACACACACACACATGTGGAATTGGACTGGGTTCCCACAAAAATCCATTAAGAACGAGATTCAGAGGACTTTTAAACACGACTAAGCTCGGACAAAGGAGCGTAACAGCATGTTTAAAACTAAGAAAGCTGAAGCAAACAAACAATAATAAGTTCAAGCAAATTGGTAGAATGATAGATATTTTTGCGAATTGCTTCGCTGACATTTGTGGATCCCATAATATTGTCGGAGGTCTGCTTTAATTTGAGTTTGTTTTAGGAAGGAACTACTTGTAAACGCTATCATTCAATTGATTGATGAAAATTAAAACCCGTTTCGCAGAAACGTTTCCGTTGCAACCCATATTTGAGCATACTGCTTCAATGACGACAGTTTTATATTTTGTACCATAGCACGGTCTGTTTAACAATGTAAACCTTCATAATTGGTGTATTGAGCGACACTGACACATCTAGAATGTCATTCATTAAGATCTGGAGTGTAACTTTTAACTAAATGTAGCGCCCTGCCAATTGACAAAAAGATTTAGCGAGATGGTAGAGACTTGATATTTATTGTGCTCTTTTTTCAAAGAATACATTGATTATTTTGACCTTGTTTCAGTATCTCTTCTGGCCTTGCGCACAGACCTTTTGCCTCCCTCTGCCCTCCCTGAATCTTCTGACGATTGACACTAAAATATAACTAAAGTTATACAATTCCAACAATTCTGACAACAGAAAATATGTTTAATCCTGGTCGTCTAGGCGCTCACTAAATGTATGGATTTGTTAGAGCATGATATGTGTTTCTAAATAGAAGACATTTTTTCTTCTATTCCAGCTAAATGACAAGTTTTTTTCGCAACGAATATATGTTTTAACAGCCCCTCGAAGTATCAAGTTATTAATCTGAACTGAAACCTATTTCATCTTCAAAGTTATTTCCTCCTTGGGTCTGCGACCATTGGGGAGTAAATCCACACTCAAATATGCAAGGATATGAGGACCTCGCACTTATATCAATACAGCAGGTAATACTTTAAAGTAACCATCGGACGGGGTTAGGGTCTAGCAGGTCGAGGGTAATTTGTGCGCTTCGATTTGTAAAAATATTCCAAGTTCAATTTTCGTCTTTTTAAACGAGCGAAAGTATAATCTTGGGAGGATAAAAGCGTGTACTTAAATTCTTCTGGGGTGTCTTAGTCAATTAACGTGTTTCTAATGAAATGCTTATACTCCAAAAATACATTATCATATTGCCCTTTTCGGTTTGCATCATTTAAACGAGAATATAATTATACTTTACTTCGGGGAAAAGTACGTGATTTCTCCAAATGTAATAAAAAAAATCACTTACCAGGTATCACAGTCAGCTTTGTGCCAGCTCCGTCGTAGTAATAATAACACAATGATTAACTTCCTATTCAGCGCAATTCAAAAAGTAATCATTAAAGCTGAATTGTTGACGGAGGATTTCCACAATAATGCAGGAACAAAGGACTGACCAATATATTCCATTTCCTTCAGTTTCACTCACTCCTGTATTTATTCAGTGCACTGTAAGCGCATATGATAATAAAACTGGAATTTCGCTGTTTGAGTACCAGACACTGTAGGTAGAATTCTATCTAAAGGAGAAGCAGAATTGTTTGAAAAACTATGTTGAGTAACATCCATGAACGTAAAGTCATATTTTGTAATCCCATTTACAAATAGATGATCTTAAAAAAAAATAAAACTGTCTCGGAGGTTTGTGCTATGGCATAGACTACTGTGTCACAGTACTGGCACATCAGTTCACATGAGCACAATAACCTCCTTGTTGGAAATAGCGTATAAATCCGTCAGATAATCCCATAGGTCCATGATACGATGGTAGGGGACATAAATGAAATGGTTGCTATGGCCTGTTTAAATCCCGTCGATAATAGCTCTCAGTCAGGTAGATAATATCAAGGCTTTGTTATTAATATGATGATCACATATGCACTGCAATTACACAAATATATAGAGCAAGACTTTGCTTTGTGTACCAGTCTCTGGCAGAGATAAAGAATGTTTGTCTGAAAGCAGTTTTTGTCCCTAAAGGAATATCTTGCATTAATTTTGCGTTAATAACTGTCGAGGTGATTTTTGCATGAAGGGGACTGAAGATTCATCACTGTGGCACACCCATACACACAGTCATCGATACTAGTACTAAAAGGTTCTTCTAAATTAATACAAGAAACCGAGGTCACGGCGGTTGCAATTACAATCTAGCTTAATTTCGTATTATTCTATACAACTTATTTTATAACCAATAATCCTTCGAAAATAGTGTACAGATTTATGCATTGTATATCTGCATTGTACAGTTCAGGAGCGGGTTAACATTGACTTTAGTGCATTAGTGGTTTTTGAATTGCGGAGTCCGAGCTTTGTATCACTGTGATAGTACTGGCACAGTGGTTGATTCAATAGCAAAAAGGTCTCCATTTACATAACTCTGGGAGAATACTGACGCTGCACCTCCAACTGTGTCCACTTGGATATAAGCGGCATTGTGACTGTTGCCAACTTACTACTAATGTACACTCGCTCTACATAGGAATCAATTACTGCTCAGTAATTTTCTTTTCCATAAGAACGAAGCAGTCATAGATACTCGCGTGAAAGATTTTCAAACTTTTTGAATTGGCGTGTGCTCAGTTTCGTTACTGTGTTCTTGAGCTTTGCAAAAATACGTGGCTGTGTCTTCAGCAATTAGGTTGCTGATCTTCAGCGAAAAGGTCTTTGCTGGCTTGTTGACTGATTCCGCATAACGTCCTCCAATAGATAGCCTATCCCAACCCGATCGACCCGGTCTTTGGATGAACCATGATGTGCTACACATGTCATAGCTAGTATCTCTTAAAACACAGTTGATGGTCAGAGTTTCGCCTGGTCGTTTTGTTGCTTCTCTTGGTGTCTGTTCTACCCTTGCACTGAAGGCATCTGAAGGGAGGAAAACATATTTAATAATCGCATATCGGAAGCAGCACAGAATTTAACATAAAATTAAATTTGTGGACGCAACGGCAAGATAGTAACCATTATTCTCTTTAAAACTAAACTGCACTTACTTGGCAACCAGGTTAAAAATATCGAAACACACAAAATATTCATCGTTCCTTCACGACCTGAAAGCCTGTTTAAACAGAGAAGGTTCCAGACACCAGCGCAGGCTGTCTGTGCAACCTTGTGGAGAAGCAAAGACTTTATAAGCCTCGCGAGTCTGGCCTCATTTGCATAATGCAAACTGAAGGCACATTCACTACGATTATAGCTTGGATAATGATATGCATTATATCCGACAACTACATCGGTAAAATATATGACGGATTAACGTGAATGTATAGATAGAAATTTAGAGAAAGATCTTCATTGCTTCCTTCCATCGTACTGAACGTATTTCTCTTTGCTCTGTTATATGGAGAGAGCTCCGCAAAAATATGTTAAAGGTCTAAATGTCATTATGACACAGAAAATACTCTGAAAACAATTCAGTTTATCACCACGATTAGCTAAAGATTATTCCTATTGATGCAGACAAACTGAGCATATCCCTGTCTCCCTATCTTGCTTCCTCTATTCACCATTGGCAATCAACATGAATCTGATGCCAGCCATAGTAACAAAATCTGAGCCGATGTTTATTTTCATTTGTAGTTTCGTGACTTCGCTTGCAATGTGCGTGGATAGTAGCAAAGCAAAACACAAGATACTGAAGGAACTCGACTAGACAGAAAGCATTACGATGAAAAAACTCAGATCTGCCTAATTTACGGTAGTAATCGGGGTCATTTCTGATCAGAAGACAGAAAAGAGATGGATTTAGGGACGAAGATCGTATCAGGTTGTTCATTGTGAAGGGATTTGTCAAATTCGAACAACATGGCAAACTGGAACCACGTTCCATAAAGAAGTCAAAAGGAGAAGAAGATGGGCAATGAATTTGAATGGAATACATCACTTATAGGGAAGAGTGAATGGCGGCAGACGTGGCAACTTTAGTCAAGATGATAAAAAAAGCATGCTTAAGGTTTAGGGAAATAAAATCCAACAACGATACTGAAAAAAATATAAATAAGCCAGAAAAGAACTCAATATGAAAATTTGGAGAAAGAGAGAGAGAACCATATTTTGGCAAGTCGGATACATACATCAAGAGACTAAGGTAACTCGGCAGAGTATAGAACCACTCAAGGATAAAATAGGAAGCATGCTTTTGGAGAGCGATTATGAGCGTTCAGTCCTAAAGTGTACTTTGCATCGGTTTTTACCAACGAGAGAGAATTAACGGGTAGTGAGACCAGAGTGGAGCATGCTAATATGCCAGGAAATTTTGAGATTAGGATTATCTTTAAAATCATTCATCTTGAAGTGTTTGCAGGGCCTATTGAAGTATTCTAGAGAAAGGCGAGAATGGTGATTGTTGATGCCATGACAATCATATTTGTACAAGTTGAAGTTAAAGTTGTTTATTGTCATTTGAGTGTACATATATGCAACCAAACGAAACAACGTTCCTCTGGACGACGGTGCAGCCACACAACATATATCACACACAGTACAAAAAAAGCAAAGTATTATACTAAAATAAGTTAGCAAATTATAATTCAAAATATATGTAGTAATGCGCAGCACAGGTAAATAGTAAACAGTAGAGTAAGCAGTCCGCTGTCCTAGAGAAGATACATAGGTGTTGGCAGGGTATTGATATTCTCACACCTTGAGGGAAGAAGCTGTTGCAGGGGACAATGTTGTTCCTTTGTTCAGGAATGGAAATGGCGTTAATATGGAAATAATAGATTGGTGGATCTTATTGTCAGTGGTAGGGAAATTAATGCAGAGGATACTTAGAAATAGAATTTATGAGCATTTGGAAAAGCATAGCCTAATTAGGGATCATCAGCATAGCTTACTGCGAGGCAGGTCATCTCTTAGTATCAGTATTGAATGTTTCGAGAAGGTGATGGAGATGATTGATGAAGGTACAGAGTTAGAATATGTCTACGGGGGTTTTCGGGAGATATGCGACAAGGCCATTCAAGGGAGACTCGTACAGAAGATTAAGACGCGTGCTATCCATGGTGACTTGGCCGTATGGATTCATGATTGTGTTGTCTACCGAAGACAGTGTGTAGTACTTGAGTGATGGCTCTGGATGCAAGTACTGTACGTGACTAATGTTGTTCCCTACCAGGACCTCCGAAGTTATTGATGATATATATAGTGGCGAGCATTTGGTCTATGATAACAGACGAAAAAAAGCTCATTAAGCTCGTTTAATTCAGCAGCTGATTTTATCGGGACAAGTGCAAAGACTGACCGGGCGCAATAGAAGCGTTCCCGCAACTTCCCAAACGTCTTTGCGACCCCGAAATAGCCTGCCCCAACAGCCCGTGCACCGACCGTAACACCGTGGCCACCGCCAGAACAGCAGCCCGTCCCGCTTCTCCATTGTGCCCACTGAGAGAATAGGGATTTAATGCCTGGATCTAGGGTGGAGACCTCTACCCACTCCGGCTATCGTCCCACGCTCAGCAATCTCTTTACTCGGGCCGGCAGAGGATCGCTCACCTGTTCGCTGTGCAGCTGCAGGGCAATGGTGGGGAAGTCTTCATCGCTGCCACCTGAAGCGCCGCCATCAGCGCTTGCCCGCTGTGTTGCGTTGGGCCATCTCGCGGTGTGCTGCACTGTGGCGGTTCGCGGTGAGACCGTGGTTCTTTTTTTCCGCCCCCGCCGGGTCCGCTTTCTGAAGGTGCCCTGCCGGAGAACCACGGCTTCGGCGCCGAAGTAGAGTACTGCCCCCAGTACATCCACATGCGCCCACCAGCGGGACAGCAGGTCCAGGCCAATGAGGCAGGACTCCAGGATGTCAGCCATACGCACCTCGTGTTCTCTTGTGTTTTCCCCACTGCAATGCGCAGCCATCTCTTCCCTAACGGCGTCGCACAGTTGCCAGTAACCGTAGCCCGCTGGACCGACGTGGTTGTCCACACCGGCCGTTTTGCGAGGAAACCTGGATAGATAATGGTGAAGATTGACACCGTGTCCACCAACGCAAGACCTCTGATGCCCTCTACCACGCAGTCCACACAAAAGCCTTGGTGTTCACCCAAACGTCCCACCCGGAGAGGCGACAACCGAAGGATTTTGCTGAAGGTTTCGAGCGGCGCAGGGGCTATGGCATGGCGCTGCGCGGAGCAATCCCAGGCCATGTGGCTTGCCTCGCCGTACCGTTAACAGAGACCGCTCCGTGACACGCGACGGGGCCTGAGCGGTGCTGTTCGGAACTGTCTCACGGGCTTCTCTTCGTCAGTTTTCTCCTTCACCTCGGCGACACAAGCCCAGGCTCTTGGCGTGCCGGGTGACACAAGAATGCCTTGAGGGAGTGAAGTTGCTTCGCCCTTCTGCCTCTGCCAGCGATGATGGTGATGTCAGGGTAACATGCTGCCGAAGACGCTCCGGCGTGAGCGCCTTTCCGAAGGCGTGAAGGGCAAACACTTCCTCCGCCGCGGAAGGGAACTGGGGTTAGCCATGACGAGCATAGTGGCGGAGATCAGCTGCGAACGCCCTCCAGGCTTTCTCCTAAAAGTCGCCATCTGCTGCCCAGTTCTTCTCTCATTGTTTCCTCCAATGGCCTCTGCCCGAAGCACAGCTCCTGCGCCGCTTGGATAGCCCTATAGTCATGCTGCTCAGCCGGCGTTAGGTCGAGCAGGGCACGCGGGGCGTCCCCATCCAGTGCCAGGACAAGGTCCACCGCCGTTTTGATGAGGATGCACATTGTGCCATGCGGCAAATTTGACGCATCAGGAAAGGCTCCAGGCAGCTGGTAGCATTATATCTGAGGAGCTTCAAAGAGGACCATGTAACGTGAAAACTATTGGTCCTCTTCTTCCTCCAGCGGCGTCAGTGGTAACTGCCATGTTGTCCGTCTTCCCATTGCTGTGGTATCTCGGGTTCCCCGGTGCGTTCCAGGAGGGAGTTGGGTGATGTGCTCTGCCATGTCTCCCGGGTTTGAGAGCCTGTGTACGCTGGCCCCGTCGGGGTCCCTTGGGAAGGCATAATGCTCAGTTCCCAGATCCTCCCTCCGGGTCGGCGTCCCATCTTCGGGAGCTCAGCCCGGAGTACCAGGGCAGACATACTTCTCAGTCCCTTGATTAATTCCCCGGGTTTTAAGGTGCTTCATCCGATGTCGTATATCTTCAATCTCGCCGTCAATTTCTAATCCCGCTCCTGACCCCAATATGGCGAGCATTCGGTGACAGACGAGAACTGCTCCTTTAACTCATCAGCCGTCTTTCTTGAAACAAACACAAAAACAGACTGGCCGGTATGACCCAAGGAAAGAACCATCCAGTGACATACTGATGGTGGAGGTCATTATTACACACCTTAGTTACAGTCAATGTGACCCACAAACAAACATACGAATAGCTATATAACCCAAGTTAAAATGTAACTATAAATGAACTTGAACTTCCCATCATAATCCCACGAAAGCATTTTAAAACAAGAACAATAAATTGCTAAGGCCACTAGAAATGCTGGGGCGGGCTGCCCATCAGGCCCACTTCGACCTCGCCCCACCCGCCGGAGCCCTACGATATATATTCATATTCAAGTACATTTGTTGAATATAGAAATTATACATCTTTTAGATTTACGTGCTTCCCGGTAGCCGCAAAGCAAGAAATCTGAAAGAACACAATTTAAAGTAAGAAAGAATAAGCATTAAAAAAGAGACCAAGCAACGCACACAAAATGCTGGCGAACTCGGCAGGCCGGGTAGCATCAATGGAAAAATTGAAACACTCGATACTTCCGGTCGAGACCCTTCATGAAGACATGTTTTGTGTATTGCTTGGAACTCCAGCATCTGGGGTTTTTCTCTTATCAACGAAAGACCAATACTCCGTGCACAAGAGCATGAAAAAAATACACGGCATGCGAACAAATGAAGCGCACAACAGCATTCTAAACCACAAATGAGTCCTCAGATCCGAACCCCGGAGTAGACCCAAAACTTTGCTTATCAGTTCTTCTTATTAGCGGGTACGGAGCACAGCAGCCGGAGCAGTCTTCATAGCCTCAGCGCCATGGAGATGACAATGGCGGAGAACGAGCGAAATCGGCACTCGTTCCGACTGATACCCTATCTTGTCCGTCTGTCTGGGCCAAGATTTAAATTGACCCAACGACGGAACAGCGAAATTCTCTGGCGCCCTGGAGAGAGGACTGGCCATCGCGGAGAGAGCGAAATCCGTTCTCGCCTCGGATCTGTGCAGGCGTTTTTAATTCTACGTCGCACTGGGGCCCAGGTACCGCTGACTTGAAAGGCTCTGGGTCAAGAGCACGCTGCCCAGCGAATCGCTCCGGCCCTGATTTCGTCGCCCAGCACGAAGCCGCATTTAACCTCCAAGTCCGCTCGGCCTTTAATCCGCCTTCCTCGTGATGGAAAACTGGCACATTGCTTTGACTCCAGGGACAGGAACCCTCCCCAATCTCCTTCCCTGCCCAGCCCTTCATGTGCACGTCGGGTCTACGCATTGCCATTAATGTACCGACTCCCCGGCCGGTATTTCAGAGAGAGCTCATTAGCAGACAATGCCGACAACCAGTGCCTGTGACATCCAATTTCGCCGAGGTCAGGATATAAGTGAATGGGTTGTTGTCCGTCCACAGCCCATTTCAATGCCAGGAACTCCAACTTGTGTGTGTGTGTGTGTGTGGGGGGGGGGGGGGGTTGGGTAGCTTCGCTCAGAGGGTGACAGACTCCAGCAGATGTCAACTCTGTGCCATGGTCCCGATACAAAACTCCCCTAAACCCTGTCTGCTGGCATCCGTGTGCAGTACATATGGCAATCGGGGATCTGCAAAAGCCAGTACAGGCTTTTTCGTCAGTAGCTCCTTTAGCAACTGAGAGGCCTCTTCACATTTCGGATCCCATGCCGCTCCTAAAAGCTCCGAGGGGCTAAAATAATCTTTAGCAACTTCTGTTTTCGTCCTTCTCCCTTTCTTCTCCAAGGGAGCGAACAGCACAGAAGCTGATATAAGTGGTAACTCACTTTAGAGTTGTCCTTCACGAACCTCCGATAGTTCCCACAGAATCGAAGGAACGAGGACAGGGCGCTCACAGACTGAGGCATTGGCCATGTGGTCACCACCTCTATCTTAGACGGATCTGTAGCTACTCCATCACATGAGACTATGTGTTCCACATAATTGACAGACGCCCTGGTACTAGTCCATGGAAAGTTTTAACCTGCAGCTTTCAGGCAGCCCAGCACCTTTCAGTAGGCTAACCTCATACTCCTTCAAGATGGACCGCAATACGGTGAGATCATCCAGGTACAGCAACACCTTAAGAAAGTTCATATCCCTCACAGCTTTCTCCATGCCCTGGGCTATCCTTTCAAACTGGAAGAATCCCAGTAGCCGTCTTCTCTTTGTCAGGGTTAATCATGGGAATCTGGTAATATCTATTCCTCACGTCCAGCACACGGAACCACTTCGCACCACCCAGGCATGCAAACGCGTCCACCATTCTCGGAACAGTATACTAGCTGGCGACTGTACGCCTGTTCGGAGCCTGGTAGTTCACATACATCCGTACCTTCCTATTGTTCTTCCTGGCCACCATTACTAGAGACGCATAAGGGCTTCTGGACTCAGGGATGATCCCAGCTTCCTTCAGCTTCCACAGATGCTGCCGAAGGTCCACACCTCTGCAAGCGCCAGTCGCCGCGACCTGTCTCTGAACGCTGTGTTCTCTGTCTGCCGAATGGTGTGGCGAGTGCTCTTGGAACAACCCACATCACACTCGTCAGTGGAAAAGACATCTTCCAGCTTCAACATCTTTTCTAACAACCATCCCTTCCAACTTCCAGATACCACAGAGTCCCCAAAGTTGAATGACTCGGCAGTCAAATTTCCCTTTTTTAGAGAGAGTTTCTTCCCAACTTGTCTCACAGGAACACTGAACATTACCGTTACCGGAAAGAGGTGCGCCATTGGCATACGCCGGCTAAGGGTGTCCTCCCTCTCCAACGTGTTCCTAACAATCACAGTCATCCTGATGACTTGTGAAACCGAGAGCTTCTGCAGCTCGAATCTCATCAATACCCCAGCAGGTAAGGATAACTTCTCTTGGTGGTCTTACGGAGCATCCTTGCATTCAAGAATTCCGGGAAATTTGGGGTTTCCCGTCACTATAGCTGCTTCCCCAGGCCGTAACACGACTGGTTTGGATTGGGTGTACCACACAGTCCCTCTTTTATGCTCATCATCCAGCCCAGTGCGGCCACACACTTCCTCAAAAGCAGCTCGGAACATAAGGTAAATGGACAATGTTCTCTGAAAACTGTCTCCAACTTTCTCCTTGCAGTCTCCCATTAGCCTCCTCACAATAGGAGGATTCGTCCCCACAAGAACTGAAGCTTCGGCCTTTTCTACTGGGTCCGGACAAACTGACAGAAATGTATCAAGGAACTCAGCCTCTCCCACATCTGCCTCCGAAAACTCCAGATTCAAGGACGTGACCATCACCCAAGTATTCATCTGTACTAAGACTCCAGATCTCTAGCGCACTGAATTGCGTTAATGGTAAATGCGTCAAATACCGGTTGTTAAACAAACTGTACAGCAGAGTAACCCGAGAGCCTGTGTCAAATATGGCTCTTGCATAAATACCCTCGATCCGTAGCGATACACTGGAGCTTGGCCCCACTAAGCCTTCAGGAATAGGATATTTTGCTTTAGAGTGATCGTTAATATATTGATTGAAACGTATTTCCCCCGAGAAGCCAGGCCGTTCCCTCACTGGTTTCCAAGCTTACGACGTCTTTCTCCGCTTAGGCAGCTGGGGGCTCACTCTCCGAAGATTTCCCAGCCTGCACACTCCCGCTTGAAGTGTTTCTCTTCCCCACAGTTATCGCAGACAACTCCGGTCGCTCCTCTTCCCGCGGTACCCCGTTCAATAGCAATCAACTGCTTAGTCCGTCCCCTCAGGGGGTGAGACTGCGAGTCAGCTTTGTCATAATGGGTGGTTGGACCCGCAGATAGCAACATGGATATCTCAGTTCTAAACTCCGCTACGATTTCCCTTATCTCCCCCAAGGGAGGGTTATCAGGAATCACTAGCAACGGAGGCTACTACTGAGGACAGTACCCAGCTGACCGAGGGCTGTACCCCGCTGACCGAGGTCTGACACGCCTCCGTCGCATTCTCCTCCTCTCTTAATTCTCTGATCAGCTCGACAAACCAGTGAGTGGGGAGCGTCTTCCGAGACATTTGGAGACCCCAAGCGATCATTTCATGCGTCTGTGCGCCTTTCAGGTACAGAGCAATCTTGGGGGTCCATGCCCACAGCTCAAAGGTGGCAGCACAATTTGATAGTGCGGTAAAGAAAGCGAATCTCATGTTTGTCTTTATTAGTCAGAGATAATGTGTTCAAGCCTCAGAAAGTAAAGTTGCAATTTGATATGGGCAGAAGAGGTTTATAAGGATGCTGTCTGGATTAGATGTTATGTAGTATAAGTAGAGCTTCAGGAAACTAGGGTTGTTTATACTTGAGTGGCCTACGAAGGGGAAACCTGAGAGCACTTTAGAAAATTATGGGAAGCATATAAAGTGCAGGAAGCCGAACTGTTTTCAATAGGATTGAAATGTGTAATACTCGAGGGCATGCATTGATGGTGAGGGGGATATTTGAAAAGAGAGGTGCGGGCCATGTATATTACATAGCGACTGATGTGGGTTTGGACTCGTCGCTCGCATCCTCAGGCTTTACTTCATTATGAAATGTTATTTTCTGTTAATGGCAATCGAATGAATAAATTGGATATACAAGGGAACCAAGATCAAAGACCATGTTTCTATGATAGAGCCATGCCTTTTCAGTGACACCATTTAAGGTGGTCGATATTCCAACAAAAATACTTTATTATCTCTTGAAGTGAATGTGCAATAAACAAGGCGCAGAAAAAAAATTGAAAGCATTTTGATCTCGATATTCATAATTTGGTCAGTCTAACAAGAGAGCATATGATGGTTTTGCCATGACTTTATGCATGTGCATTCGTACTGGCAGCTTAGGGTGATTCTTGATTCCCGGTACCATGTTATCATTGTCTGGATGTAAGGAGTTGGTGCTTAAACTCAGCTGATGGAGCTTTGAAAAACAATTCCCCTCTTCGTTGCACCATTCTGTTGTGGAAGAATAGCCCAGTCAAAAAACGTAACGTGCTGAACGACGAGTAAGTGACCGTTGCGCCCTTATCTTAATTCGCCATCTATTATTGTCCATCTGTTGTTCACCGAAAACCGCAACATCTAGGGTCGGGTTTGCCCCGTGCTGCTTTTAGAAAGAGTCGTTCGCTTAATTTCAAGAAGTAAAACTATGAGATGAGACACTGAATACAATTATTGACAGATAGAATAGGTGGGTGGAGGCAGCAGTAGTTTTGTACAGCTGTTTCAGTGAGCGGTGTTGCCTCCTGCACTGCGTTGAAAAATCAAATCCATAAGCATATTCATTCGGCATTCACTTGGTGATGTTGGACGAAAGTGAACATCTGATTCAATTGAGTCTTCAACTTTACAATACAAATGATTTGTACAGTGGCCTCAGAAACTCTTCAGATATGATTTTATAACCGATCACCAGTACGATTAATATACACAGATTCCCAATATTGCATGCGCGCTTCACGTACACGCCGATCAAAACATTAAAATTCTGTTTCTCTAAATTATTTTGGAATTAAGAATGGGAAACACCAAGACGGCAGATGATATTTTAAAAGATATTTTGTGTCATATTTCGTCAGAGGTTACATTCCAGAACGAGTCAGAAGACAAAAATTGC
Organism: Hemitrygon akajei; assembly: GCF_048418815.1. NCBI lineage: Eukaryota > Metazoa > Chordata > Chondrichthyes > Myliobatiformes > Dasyatidae > Hemitrygon > Hemitrygon akajei. The sequence goes on along the minus strand of NC_133148.1, from coordinate 15,519,049 downwards.
AAAGAAGGAGGGAATTCAGTTCTATTACAATCGGCAGGTTAGTAGTACTGAGCCAGTTGTTGGAGCACATGATGGCAAGTCTCCGTGTTTGATAGATTCATCCAAAAGTCTGAGAAATAGTGGCTGCTAAGATGGCTTTTGACTTTCCAAACAACATTGGATTGTCGCTATGAACTTCGTGAATGAACCTGAAGTTCAATAATGGATTGCAATTCAATGTATCACGTATGTGGAAGGAGGTCATCGCATTTGTTCAGCCTTTCTGATTTCTATATGACAAAACTGCTATAAATGCTGTCCTAGACCAACCAACATCTCCGCTGTATCGTCAAGTCTTTGAAATGAGTCCTTGGTCCTATGGCAATTGATGGGTCAGTGGTGAAGCAGATAAGCAGCTTCAAGTTCCTGGGTGTCGCCATTTCATCCGAACTATCTTGGCCCAATACCTCATTTGTAATGGCCACTATTCTCAAAAATCTTGTGCTGTGCATTTGTTTTCCCAGTGACCACATGTGCGCACTGAATAATTTCTTCAGTAAAAACAGTATAAATAACCCGATTCTAAAATCTGTAGACAAATCATCACGTACTCCACGCTATCAACACCATTAATTCAGAAACCGGTAAAGGAAACGTTCATGAAATATACTTAAATGCCAAAGAGATAAAGGGTAACAACCTTTTGTGCGCATTTTAAAATTACTTTGTGCGCTCATAGCAAAAGATGCATTGGTGTGCACACGCGCATACCTTACGGGGAACATTGGCCAGCACATTGATGAAATTACGAATTAGGAATTTGCGGAGATTTGTGATATCACCAAATGCACTCGCAAAATTCTTCGGATGTACTGTGGAGAGTATTCGGACTGGTTGTGCAGAGGTTCCAAAGTGCAGTATCAAATGAGGTTGCAAAGGGTTGAAGGAAAACTCAGTCATCTGCTTCACAGACGTAACCATGCCACCATCACGAACATTTCAAAAGGCTGTCTCTCAAGAAGAAGGCATCATCATTAAGTACTCTCAGCATCCGAGATGTGCCCTCTTATTATTGCCATCGAAGAGAAAGTATAAGAGCCTGAACACCCACCTTCAGCTATCACATTTCTGAATGTTCCTTGAACCTAGAAATACAACCTTACGATTCCAATTCTATGTGTTTATTTATTGCAGCTTAAGTAAATGTTATGTATTGCACTGTACCTTTGTTGTGAACAAACACATTTCACGACATATTCTTTGTCAGTGATAATAAAACTGCTTTACATTCTGATTCGAATTTCAAACAGAGTGGAATTGAAACCCAACGAACGGAGCCTTAAGTTACTCCCTGGTGTGCAAAAAATGTTTTGTGTTGCTGTCTTAAAGAGCCGTGATAGTTTTACAAGGCTCAGTTGTATTGATCGGAGTGACCTGAAGATGTGGTCCGGAAGTCTGGAAAAATCCAACGAGGGAATAATGAGAAATCAGGACATATATGTACTGAGTAAGATAAAATAAAGGGCTCCGATTTATAGATCAAACGTTGTGGAAAATTTGGAACAGATTCTTGTTATTGCCAAATGCTGAATCTTGCAAAACACAGTTAGGTAAAAAAAAAAATCAAAGGAGTTATTAAGGATAAAATTGGATAACACAAAAATGAGAAAATTTAAAGTGTGCAGTTTTGCAGTTGTGACATGGCACCCAGTACCTGTGCTTAGACTTCTGACCGAACAAAGCATTCAAGTCCTACACTTTTTTCAACACCCTGTCTACCTGCGTCACAACATTCAGGCAACTATACCCTCGAAATGCATTACTTCGCACGTGTCTGAGATATATTCGACTTATTTAATTTTGAGATATGCCCAGTTTCCCCGGAAATCTGGAGACCGAACTTGGGTAAATGTCTTCATTTTCCATTTTGTGCTAATTTTCCTGTTAACCACAAGTTTACAAATCATGGCACCGATATTCTCATCCAAATTACAATCGACAACAAGGATATTGCTTCCTGAATACCCTTAGGCATATTTCACGGATGTTGCGCTGCTGATCATGCAAATCACCAAGAAATGTCCCCAACGCGCACCAGAAACTCTGCAGGACAGATGCTGCATGGAAGGACTTGTTTTGGAAAGGCGATAAAAGCATCTCGCACGCACTATTCTATGCACTGCGTTCACTTGTATATCGGTTTGCGATCACGTTAATACGCATGCTCTATGCGCTTAGCATATTGTGTGTACTCATTATAATGAAGTAACCGGGTTTTTTTTTTAGGAGTATTTGTGATAGAAAGATGTCTAGCAAATGTTGCAACAGCCGTGATATTTTCTGTTGCATTTGTGGCAAGTACACGTTTAAATGCCAAAGACGGAGCAGGACTCCGCTCGTTAATAAGACATATAAGCTATACTTTGGGAATAAAATTCGTGATCAAGAGAAGGCCTTTATAACTTGCCTCAGAGGCACTTGGAAGTCAATGGCGTTCGCTTTCCCGATGATATGGCGAGAACAGAAAGATCATGTGACAGACTACTACTTCTGTCTAACCATTGGGTCTGGTTTCTCTGCTAAAAATAAGAAATCCATCGAAATTCCCTGCAGCGGATAGTGAGGTCAGCTGAGAATATCATCGGGGTTTCTCTTCCTGCCATCACGGACATTTATACTACACGCTGCATCCGCAAAGGAAACAGCATTATGAAGGACCCCATGCACCCCTCATACAATCCCTTCTCCCACCTGCCGTCTGGGAAAAGTCTCCGAAATATTCGGGCTCTCACGACCAGACTATGTAACAGTTTCTTCCCCCAAGCTATCAGACTCCTCAATACCCGAAGCCTGGACTGACTCCTTGTCCTACTGTCCTGTTTATTATTTATTGTAATACCTGCACTGTTTTGTGCACTTTATGCAGTCCAGTGTAGGTCTGTAGTCTAGTGTTGCTTTCTCTGTGTTTTTTTTACGTAGTTCAGTCTAGTTTTTTGTACTGTGTCATGTAACACCATGTTCCTGAAAAACGTTGTCTCATATTTACTATGCACTGTACCAGCAGTTATCGTCGAAAAGACAATAAAGGTTGACTTGACTTGAATACCTCATTCTCCCTTCAGCCATGTGCCGTATGACGAATGTCTTCCAGTACCGAAGCCACCAGAGACATGGAGTCCAGAGAAGGCAAACGAAGCTGCCACGGTGCACGCTCCGGGTATGGAAAAGATACTGATACAGATTTTGAACCTTTTCTGTTGAGAGAGCCTCATTTGATAACTCAATCTGAGTTAAATGACCTGGTCAGAGACTTGAGTTTGTCATATACAAAAGCAGAATTACGGGGCTTAAAACTGCAAGGATAGAATCTGCTGTCATCAGATACAAATATTGCCTGAAGGATTTCGATATTTGATCCAGATGATTCCCAGAATAACTGATGCGAAGATTAATGAAGCTTTTTTTTGTTGGACCATAAATCAAACAGGCCATCAATGACAGGCAATTCGGAAACAAACTTTTAGCTGGACCAGAGAGAATCGCATGGAAGGCACTCTAAGGGTGTTACTGAAAAGTTTCTTGGCAACTACGGTGCACCAGTGCTGACTGACATGCTTAAAACATACGAAACCATGAGGTGCAAAATGTCACTAAAGATTCCTTTTCTACATTCCCAGTTAGTCTTCTTTTCTGTATTCTTTTACGCTGTTAGTGGCAAGCATGATTAAAGACTTTTTGTGGGGCATTGCGGGCCAGAGAAACGGTATCAGGGCAAATGGGATCCGTCAGAGCTGACCGATTACTGTTGGGCACTTAATCGAGAATCCTCAGACGCTGAGTACAAACGAAAATCATCACCAAAACAGTGAAGCCACTTTCAATTCCTATGGCACACTAGTCAAAGACCTCTAATCTGAATAGCAACATTGCACGATCTTTTCATGCCTTCTACCCACCAAATCAATGGTACATCCATTTTCCAGTTCATACTTGATCCTATATGTTGAAACCAAACTTCCGGAGCAGTCTGACAGACAGGACCTTTTCACATTATTGCTAAATTCCGTGGAGAAATCATCTATTCTCAATCATCTTAGACACCTCCTCAAAAAGCTCAGTCAAATTCGTGATATACAACTTTCTACGTACAAAGCCATATTGCTAGTTCTGCAAATTAGCAGATTGATCAAAAGAAGGGCAAGTAAATACAGAATGTGGAGTTTGAAACTTTCTTGGTAGCCGAAAGGTATGTGTAACAGTGGATAGGAATTGTTCTTTGCTACCATATACCTTCCCCTTCAGTCCTGTGGCTCTTCCACTTATCTTGTCCCATCTTAACACATCATTGCCACTCTCCCATCCTCCTCACTGTTACTTCCCTTCCATCTCCCACCTGGGTTCACCAACCACACGCCTGTTTGTGCTTCTACACACCCCACAATGTTTCATGCGGCTTCTGTCCTTCTCCTTTTCAATCTTCATAAAGGTTCTGAAGTTTCGACTGCACCACACGTAAAATACTGGAGGAACTCAATAAGTCAGGCAGCATCTAGGCCATGAATAAACAGTTGACATCTCAGGCTGAGACCGTTCACCAGGACAGGAAAGGAAGAGGGAAGATGCTGAAAATGAAGGAGGAGGGAGGGGAGGAGAACAATAAAAATTGAAGGCAGCTGGGTGAGGATGGGGGATGAAACTGAGAATTTGGGAGGTGATACGTGCAAAAGGGAAAGAGCTGGAGAAGAATTTTGATGGAAGAGAAGAGTGGATTACGGGAGAAATGGAAGGAGGTTGGTCACCATGGAAGGTAATAGGTTGCTGAGGAAAAGCGGGAAGAGGCCAGAGTGGGGAATTGAAGAAGAAGGAAGAGGAAAGGAATGAACTACCAGTAATTCCAAACATCGAAGTTCATGCCATTTGGTTGGAGGCTACCTTGATGGAGTACCTGTTTTTCGTACAACATGAGAATTGCCTCATCATGGTAGAAGAGCACGCCATGGATCAACGTGTTGGAACAGAAATGGGGATCAGAACTGAAATGATTGGCCACCCAGAAATTCCACTTTTAGCGATGTAGCTGAAGGGCTCACAAAGCGGTCCATCAATACGTCAGATCTCACCAATGTAGAATAGATCATGTCCAGAGTATCGGACAGATTAAACACCGATTTGCAGGTGAGGTGTTGCCTCAACTGGAAGGGATGTTTATGGCCCTGAATGGAGGTGCTGGAGGAGATCAATGGGCAGGTATTTCACTTCTGCCGTTTGCAGCGTAATTGCTACGATGGAGATTGGGGGTGGGGGGGGGGGGGAGGAATGAATGCACAGAGAAATCACGGAGGGAGTGATCCTTATGGAAAGTGGGAGTAGGGCGGCGGGAGGTCCAGATGTGTTTAGTGGTAGCGTCCCGTTGAAGATAGCTGGAGTTGCAGAGAATGATGTGCTCAATACGGAGACTCAGGGGTGGCAGATAAGAAAACTGCAATGATTATCCTGTCAAGGTGACGATAAGATAGGGTGAGCACAGATGTCCAGGAAATAGAGTACATAGGGGTGAGAGCAGCATTAATGGTGGAGGAAATATCTTCTGTTCACTACCCGCCATAGATACCACCTGAACTGCTGAGTTCCTTCAGTAACTTGTGTTGCGTTTTCTTCTTAACTGCCCTCTTCACCTTTCCTGAAAGCTCCCTAACCAGGAACGCAAAGCTTCCAGAGGTGTCATTTTTTACAGATAGGTATTATCTAAGAAATTATACGTCTTGTTTCCAATGTCGCAGCTCATATGCGTTTTTACTATTTTCTGTGAAGAAACATAACCCATTTTTACAGAACAGACGGTAGTTTAATTCTGAAATGCAAAAAGTACAAAACAAATCATCAGTATTTACAGCAAATTACAAAATAAATCTTTTCAGAACCTCAATTTTCGTCCTCTCTGTATAATTTCAAGCTGCTAAATATTGACAGGTATGCAGCCATTTTGATTCTGATTATTTTCATTGCAAAAATAAATCAGGGTCTGCCCCGAGGCCATATATAGCATAGAGCTTCCAAATTATAAAGGAACTAAAACAAGGAACTGGCATTTTCGCAGAAAGTTATTTCGGCATCCATTTCAGAAAACCTCAACAATTGGTCCAGAACAAGGTGTGTTATCTTGCCATTGACAAAGAATGGCATGATTCTTACAGTTATTCCATATTCCAGATGAGTTTGTTTAAAGTTAGTGAACTTGTAGGTCTTTGGTACAATTGAGAGCATAGGATCGCAGCCTAAATTTTGGGTGTTCCCACCCTTCCGAAAGCCCTTCTGTTAGAAACATTTCTCATGATAATATATCTGACGTTCATGTCAGGTAAACTTGGAGGGAAGTTAGGATATACCTTTACCAAACAAACCAGATCTGAAATTTCTTCCTGGCAAATGGGTACAAATAGACTTTGATGATCATTGACTGATGTTTTAAGAATGGATGAATCCCTTTCATGGATAAGACACGCCACTGACAGTCACAGATGATTAACAAATAGAATTTGGAATAAGGCATTCATCATAACCTCCAGAGAGCTAGTGAGCTTTTAGTATTAGGCTCTGGATATTAACATGACAGGACAGGTGGCTGCATGGCTCCAATGCGCAGTTACGTGCCACCAGCTACCACTCGGCCAGCTGCGCGCTATTTTCCTAACATTTATCAGCATATTATCTAAGATGAACATTTTTGCAAACTTTATTTCAAATCATAGGGACCTACGTGCATTACGTACCAACAATGCTTGCTTTCTACTTACAGACTGAGCACAGTGTAAGTAAATGAATTATTGTACTAAATCTCTTCGGTGTTTTTACTAACTGGGAAACTATGTATGACTAAATTCTAGATTCTAAGATTCTGCAGGTGCAAAAATACTATTATGTAAATCAGGGGCAAACCCACGCCATGCACGCATTTCCATATCCGCAATGAAACCAACATTGCTATTCCGAATATGACTGAGCTATGAAAACCGGAATAGGAGCAGGAAACAGCAAGAGGTGCAAGGCAGTGATAACAAGGGCAAAATCGTCATTAACTCCTTGTGAGTAGAATGGCAAGATAAACAAATGATTTCAACACCATCTTGTGAGATTAGGCTGTAGCTCTACAGATGTAATGACAAAAGTCAGTAGCCTAGTGGACAGTTTTTAGAGGTGCAGAACAGCAAGAATGCTTTAATCTGTCAGTATTTGTTCCTGTAAAGTAGAGACAAATAGACTTCCTTAATTTATGCATCGAATTTAAGTTATGCAGTTTTGCCCGTGATGCGTTGGGCAGTTTTGACTACCCATTACAGAGCCGTTCTCTTCGTCTGAGTGCAGTTTCCATCCCACCCTCCATCAAAGAGATATATACAGGGAGGTGTCAAAAAAGGGCCAGTAAAATCATGAAAATCCTTCCCACCCGGTTCATGGAGTGCCTGTACCTCTCCTATTAGGGAGGACGATATGTAGCATTCACACAAGGACCGCTAGACTCAAAAACAATTAGTTTACACAAGCAGTACGGCTGATCAACACCTGCAACCACAAACCACCCCTCCACACCCCAACCACAACTACTTAAAAAATATCCTGTCAGTCATCTTACGCTCAGACAATATTGTGCATCACATGATGGATACAATCAATTCAGTTATATAAGCTACCTTCCATACTTATATTTAATATGTTATCACTATTTATATTTTCTCAGCTCAAGCTGGTAAAACCTGAAATACGGGCATAACCAAACACGCTCATAGCAACATAGAAACTAAGAAACCCTACAGCACAATACAGGCCCTTCGTCCCACAAAATTGTGCCGAACATGTCTCGACGTTAGAAATTACTAAGCTTACATAAAGCCCTTTATTTTTCTAAGCTCCATGTACTTATCCAAAAGCCTCTTCAAAGACCTTATCGTATCCACCTCCACCACCGTTGCCAGCAGCCCATACCACGCACTCACCACTCTCTGAGAAAAACTTACCCCTGACATCTCCTCTGTACCGACTCCCCAGCACCTTAAACCTGTCTCCTCTTGTGGCAACCATTTTAACCTGGGAAAAAGCATCCCACTATCCAAACGATCAATGTCTCTCATCATCGTATACGCCTCTATCAGGTCACCTCCCATCCTTCGTCGCTCTAAAGAGAAAAGGTCGAGTTCACTCAGCCTATTCTCATAAGGCATGCTCCCCAATCCAGGCAACATCCTTGTAAATCTCCCCTGTACTCTTTCTATGGTGTCCACATCCTTCCTGTAGTGAGGCGACCAGAACTGGGCACAGTACAACAAGTGTGGTCTGACCAGAGTCCTATATATCTGCAGCATTACCTCTCGGCTCCTAAATTCAATTCGACGATTGATGAAGGCCAATACACCGTACGCCTTCTTAACCACAGAGACAACATGCGCAGCTGCTTTGAGTGTCCCATGGACTCGGACCCCAAGATCCCTCTGATCCTCCACACTGCTTAGACTCCTACCATTAATACTATATTCTGCCATCATATTTGACCTACCAAAATTAACCACTTCACACTTATCTGGGTTGAACTCCATCTGCCACTTCTCAGCCCAGTTTTGCATTCTATCAATGTCCCGCTGTAACCTCTGACCGTACTCCACACTATCCACAACACCCCCAACCTTTGTGTCATCAGCAAACTTACTAACCCATCCCTCCACTTCATCATCCAGGTCATTTATAAAAATCAGGAAGAGTAAGGGTCCCAGAACAGATCCCTGGGGCACCTTATCAAATACCTTACTGAAATCCATATACATTACATCGACTGTTCTTCCTTCATCAATGTGTTTAGTCACATCCTCAAAAAATTCAATCAGGCTCTTAAGGCACCACCGGCCCTTGACAAACTCATGCTGACTATTCCGTATCATATTATATCTTCAAATGTTCATAAATCCTGCATCTCAGTACCTTCTCCATCAATTTGCCAAACAATGAGGTAAGACTTTCTGGTCTATAATTTCCTGGGCTATCACTACTCCCTTTCTTGAACAAAGGAACAACATCCGCAACCCCCCAATCCCCCGGAACCTCTCCCGTCCCCATTGATGATGCAAAGAACATCGCCAGAGTCTCAACAATCTCCTCCCTCGCCTCCCACTGTAGCCTGTGTACATCTCATCCGGTCCCGCAACTTATCCAACTTGATGTTTCCAAAAACTACAACACATCCTCTTTCTTAATATCTACATGCTCAAGCTTTTCATTCTGCTGCGTCATCACTACAATCTCCAAGATCCTTTTTCATAGTGAATACTGAAGTAAAGTATTCATTAAATACCTCTGCTATTTCTTCCGTTTCCATACACACTTTCCCACTGTCACAGTTGATAGGTCCTATTCTTTCACGTCTTATCTTCTTGCTCTTTACACACTTGTAGAATGCCTTGGGGTTTACCGTAATCCTGGCCGCCAAGGCCTACTCATGACCCCTTCTGGCTCTACTAATTTCCTTCTTAAGCTCCTTCCTCCTTCTTTAGAATCTTCTAGATCTCTAACATTACCTAGCTCTCTGAACCTTTTGCAAAGTTTTCTTTTCTTCTTGACTAGGTTTATTACAGCCTTTGTACACCACGGCTCCTGTACCCTACCATAATTTCCCTGCCTTATTGGAACGTACCTATGCAGAACTCCACACAAATAGTCCTTGAACATCTGCCATATTTCTTCCGTACTTTTCCCTGAGAACATGTTTCCAGTTTAATCTTCCAATTTCCTGCCTGAGAGCTTCAAAATTCCCCTTACTCCTATTAAACGCTTTTCAAACTTGTCTGTTTCTATCTCTCTCCAATGCTGTTGTAAAGGAGATAGAATAATTATATATATATATATATATATATATATATATTATTACTAATATTATTACGATTTCTGCTTGTGGTGTTTTTTTACTGCATTGGATTCCGAGTAACAATTATTTCATTCTCCTATACATTTGTGTACTGGAAATTGCATTAAGCAATCTTGAAACTTGAATCCTGAATTTTGATCATTTTTTATTGTTTATTGATTAGACCTCATCTTAGAAATTAAACTAGAACAAATTTGAAAGGATATTAATACCTTCGGTGATACTGAGCGCAAAATGAGAATATAAGCATACGTAGTGAAAATGTGGTTCTCAGCAAGACTGCTCAGTCATTCCAGAGATACTGGGTGTTCTGTACTTGATTTTGCATTTTGTTGCTTGATCACCAGAATCTTTCATAGTTAGAGGTGGAACCAAGTGATTCCTGAACTTTTCATCTAAGAATAATGGAGATTAAGAGATATTTCATGGGCGTATTCGATGTTATTTGGTAATTTGACTAAAAAAAAAATGAAGAATCATGTTTGAAATTTTGAAGAGCTGAAGACCAGCGGGCAATAATGTTAAATATTTGACAATAAACCAATGGGAGTATTGCATTTACTCCGCGAGTTCTTATATTCTGGCGAGTAACAAGAAATTCAACAACTGTTTTCAATTGATACACAGTTTGAAATAAAATTTTCTCCAGTACAGAATAGCACCCCGCTGGTTGAAACGGCACTGTAGATTTCCGGAACAGATGCAATAAGACAGATTGGCCGTACAGTATTTTATCTCATTCCGGATTTCTGGTCATCATGGCTTGGCTTCGCGAACGAAGATTTAGGTTGGGGGCTGCCCACGTCTGCTGCAGGCTCGCTGGTTGCTAACGAGGCCAATACGGGATAAGCAGACCCAGCCGCAGCGGCTGTTCGGGGATGACGGTCGTTGTCGTGGGCGTGTCCTTCGGTCTGCGCAATGGTTTTTTTTAGGTGGAGTGTAGTGTGCGCGGTACTGGCCCCACTCTTTATACCCGGGGTTCAACTGCCAGAGCCTAGCAAGCTGGAGAGGTGACAGCGAGGTTTCAATGAATGCAATAAATTGCAACCTCTAAGAATAAGAGTCCACAGTGATGTGCATGAACGATATCTATGCTTTGCTTTCATTTGGTTCAAGGGTTATTAATTTTTATTAGAAACGAAAACAGCACCGCAAATATGTGGACGCTGAACAATCAGGTACTTATAACCACACCGCCACCAAACTCATCAAGAGCAATTAAGAATTTTATTCACAAATCATTTGGCAAAGGTTTAGAATACAGTGTTGATGAGGTCTGGCAAACATAAAACCTGACAAGTCTCAAGCTGGACAATCAGATGCCATTTCACCGGTGTCACAAGCATGTACAATCATATTATGTCACACCATCATTAAAGATAGGGATGTTCTTAGAGCCTCGCCGACTGAAAATAATTAAAATTCTCTCCTTTATCTTTCTGATTCAACAGCAAGATGCATGAGAAAACAAAAAAAAACATTTTAAAGATTGTAAGAAATTACTTTATTCGAATTGTATAACAAATAATCTCTCTCTCTCTCTCTCTCTCTCTCTCTCTCTCTCTCTCCCTCTCTCTCTCTCTCTCTCTCTCTCTCTCTCTCTCTCTCTCTCTCTCCCTCTCTCTCTCCTCTCTCTCTCTCTCTCTCTCTCTCTCCTCTCTCTCTCTCTCTCTCCTCTCTCTCTCTCTCTCTCTCTCTCTCTCTCTCTCTCCCGACTGTCACCACATTCAAATCTGTCACCATTTCGTTCTGCAAACTTGCATTTTGTGTTACAGATCTTGGCATTTATCGAAGCCGAATTCACATTTTATTATTTTCTTACACTTCACTTCATTGATATATTATACCATAAAGCAAAAATACTATATTGCAAAAAATAAACTACAGTAAGTACAAACTTAATATCAAAAGGGTATTATAATTAAAGTTCCATATAGGTAGTAAATCATACTACATAGTTGGGACCTGATGCTGCAATCGGCTAACATCTCCCTTCAGGCAGGATGCTAAATGAAACTGCATTACAAGCAGGACTAGTATCAAAATTATGGAATGATTTAAGAAGGATTCTAAGCTAAGGGTATATCTGGCCATTGATCTCACAATTCCATACCTTATTCCCAAATCGAGGTCACACAATAATTCATTTGCTTTGACAGCATTGCCGTTTTATTCCATAGTGTGCTTAGTCCATCGAGGTCGAATCCACTGAAGCGAGGAAAACTGTTTTGTAAACTGTTTACAAAAACAGTTGTTTTTTGTAAACTGTTTTGTAAACTGCTTTTATGAGTCTTTCCGCGCAATCGGATGGCATTCTCCCCTGGAGCATGGTCCATGTTGTTGATCGGATTTCATCTAGCATCCTAATTTTACCTAAAGTAAACAATACATTTGTTTATTATTAGTTTTAAACCATTCTCATTCGATTTTTTTCCCTACTTTCAACGAGGTGTTCTGCCCATTGTACTGAAACACAGTAACTTCAAACACATCTGACTTCAAACACATCTCCGTTTGAAGCAGCCTCCCCATTATTCTCGAGATCATTTGGAATGTACACACCCGTACTTGCCTTCCCCTCGGGGAATCCTTCTATCGTTCACGCCTCTTCCACCGGTTCCAACGACAATCGATGATCCTTGGAAAGGGCTTCTCATTCAGGCTATACAAGGCTTGGAGTAGTGCAGTCAGCCTCCACTGTAAGGTGTGGCTTGATATCCATAAATTAATTTGCAGGTTTCGAAAGTTCATTCATCCTCTCACTCAGTCTGATGCTTAGGGTTAACATGGGTCCCTGATATGCACAATAAATGCTTTTCCTGGGCAGCCCAGCATTTTACAGGTTGTCCTTCAAAATGAAACCCGTTATCCGATTGTATTTTGGGGATCTTCATAGCAACAAATTAAGTTCTGCCATCACTCAATGTATGATCCCGAGCAACACACACACAAAATTCTGGAGGAACTCAGCAGATCAGGCAGGCATCTATGGAAACGAATGAACAGCCGACCTTTCGGCCCGAGACCCTTCATGAGGACTGGAAAGGAAGAGAAAGATGCCAGAATAAGAAGGCGAACAAGCTAGAAGGTGATAGGTGGGTAGAGGAGGGGCAATGAGTTGAGAAGCTTCGAGGTGATAGGTGGAAAAGGTGGATAGTAGGATCGAAGGTATATCAAAGGAGAACGTGAAAGAGGAGGGACACCAGTGTGAAGTGACAGGTGAAAGAAGCCAGAGAGATGAATTGAAGATGAGGGAAGGGGAGCAGAAGTATCGGAGTTTGGAGAAATCGATGTTCATGCCATCAGGTTTGGAAGCTACCTGGATGGAATATGAGGTGTTGCTCCTTCAATTTGAGAGTGTCCTCATCAATGAAGAAGAGGCGTCCATGTACTGAACTGACACGTCAGAACGGAAATGTGGATAAAAAATGAAAATGGATGGTCACTGGGAAATTCAGGATTAGCAAATGAGGCAGAGAAACTCAACAGTGTGGGCTCTGCAGTTCATTAGCAAGGAATCCCGACCCCTCAATAATCACCACTTCAACAGTCTCTAGCTGTCCTCCTCTACTCTGACACCCTCTTCTGGTTTTCCACCTAATAATGTTTTCATTATTGACGAGACATCATTCGGCTCAGATTCAGCACTACATTCTCCTCTTCGGACCTTAGACCTTCTAAAGGCACTGTCTTCCACTCTCTCCCCAGCAATCCAAACCTTACCATCAAACCCGCAGATAAACGGGTGCTGTTGTTGTGTGGCAGAGTGAGATCTACCTTGGTGAAGCCTGGTGACAACTCTCAGCACCTCCTCTTACTTGCCCCTTGAAAAGGACCTCACTCAGGACCATCAGGACATTATCTCCAATACTATAATCAACCTCATCAACTCTGAAGATTTCCAATCCACTGTCAACAAACTCATTGCTTACTTACCCCGCAATTCACGTTTCTACTTCTTATCCAAGATCCATAAACCTGACTCTCAGGGTAGGCCTATTGTTTCTGCCTGCTCCTGCTCCACGAAGGTACATCACCAGCGAAGGGAGGAATTGTTGCATTGTCCGCTGCAGTGGACATTGCTCACTCCAGGAAGCTGATTGTAGTGGATTAGCCCGAGGGCTTTTCAATACACCAGAAGGACCAACATGCTGAGTCAGAAAGGGCAAAATCTGGAGCACTGTATTTCATGAAAAAGCTATTTGTGATGCTCAGATTTACCTGGAACATCTCGTTCGCCTGACCTGGAACATCTATGATTACGTGCCGTTAGGTTCTGCTTACTGAGAGAGTTATCCTTCGTGAGCCTGACTGCAGTTCACATGCTGACAAAGGCAGTTGTTAAGCAGCACTCGAGGTATTGAGTGCCACGATGAACAAAGAAAAAAACTGTGTACCGCAACATTATGGAATAATTGTAGGGGACTTCATTCAGCCTTGTTTGGAGAAATCTCTGGCCACTTATCATCACCATATCACCTGGAGTACAAAGAGTGTCAACGCATTTGGCCACTGTCATACTATGATTAGGAATGCCTAACATTTGATCCCTAGTCCGCAATTTGGGAAATCTGATCATCTGGCTGTTCTCCTCCAATATGCATACAAGCAGAGGCGAAAGCACAAGGCTTCATAGATACAGACAACAATGAGCTGGTCCTGGGAGATAGAAAAACAGCTACGTGATTGCTTTGAGTCAGTGGACTGGGCCGCATTCAAGCAGTCTTCAGAGGATCTGATCGAAAATGCCATGGTTTTCCCAGGCTTCTACAGATAGTCATATACGAGGTTGTCTGGGGTTCACATAAAAAGTTATTTGGAATCAGGTGTTCCCATCAATGAGATGAGATTTGAGGTGTGGGTTATAGAGGAGTCCTACCCTATAAAAAAAATGACACATAGGGTCAGGTTACTGACAGAGCCTACTTACTCAAGAAAGAGGCACGATGCCTCGATCAGAACAACTTTCAGAGGACCTTAGAAGAAGAATTGTGGAGATGTATGAAGCTGGAAAAGGCTACTAAAGCACTTCTAAAGACATGAGTGTTCATCATTTCACAGAAAGAGATATTGAAGGAAGAACTGTTGCTACTCTCGCTAGGAGTGGCGCTTCCTGCAAAGTTCACAACAACAGCACATCGTGCAATGCTGAGGGAGATGCAAAGGAACCCAATGATAACAGTTCAAGACCTGTAGAAATCTCTCGAACTGCTAAAGTCTTTGTACATGTGTCCACTATAAGAAAACACTGAACCACGGAAGGACACCACGACGGAAACAGCTGCTATCCAAAAAAAAAAAAACCCACATTGCTGCATGTCTGAAGTTTGCAAAATACCACCTGGATGTTTTACATTGCTTCTGGGACAATGTCCTTTGGACAGATGAGACAAAAGTTCACACACAAATGCTGGTAGAACACAGCAGGCCAGGCAGCATCTATAGGGAAAAGCGCTGTCGACGTTTCGGGCCAAGACCCTTCGTCAGGACTAACCGAAAGGAAAGATAGTAAGAGATTTGAAAGTGGTGGTGGGAGGGGGAAATGCAAAATGATAGGAGTAGACCGGAAGGGGTGCGATGAAGCTAAGAGCTGGAAAGGTGATTGGCGAAAGTGATACAGAGCTGGAGAAGGGAAAGATCATGGGACGGGAGGCCTCAGGAGAAAGAAAGGAGGGGGGGGGGGAGCACCAGAGGGAGATGGAGAACAGGCAAACAACTAAATATGTCAGGGGATGGGGATAAGAAGGGGAGGAGGGGCATTAACAGAAGTTAGAGAAGTCAATGTTCATGCCATCAGGTTGAGGCTACCCAGCCAGTATAAAAGGTGTTGTTCCTCCAACCTGAGTTTGGATTCATTTTGACAATAGAGGAGGCCATGGATAGATATATCAGAATGGGAATGGGACGTGGAATTAAAATGTGTGGCCACTGGGAGATCGTGCTTTTTCTGGTGGACCGAGCGTAAGTGTTCCACGAAACGATCTCCCAGTCTGCGTCGGGGACAATAGAGGAGGCCATGACTTCTCTAACTTCCGTTAATGCCCCTCCTCCCCTTATTACCCCATCCCTGACATATTTAGTTGTTTGCCTGTTCTCCATCTCCCTCTGGTGCTCCCCCCCACCCCATTTCTTTCTCCTGAGGCCTCCTGTCCCATGATCCTTTCCCTTCTCCAGCTCTGTATCACTTTCGCCAATCACCTTTCCAGCTCTTAGCTTCATCCCACCCACTCCGGTCTACTCCTATCATTTCGCATTTCCCCCTCCCACCAACATTTTCAAATCTCTTACTATCTTTCCTTTTGGTTAGTCCTGATGAAGGGACTTGGCCCGAAACGTTGACAGCGCTTCTCCCTATAGATGCTGCCTGGCCTGCTGTGTTCTACCAGCATTTTGTGTGTGTTGTTGTTTGAATTTCCGGCATCTGCAGATTTCCTGGCACTGCACGCCAATACCAAAACATTACCCCAACTGTGAACCATGATTTGGGGCTGTTTTGCTTTCTCAGGACCTGGGTAGCTTGCAATCATTGAGGGAGCAATGAATTCAAATTTGTATCAAGAATGCCAGGGTAGCAGGCAGTCACTTGCAGCTTCATAAGGTCTTCACAATGAGGGATAGATATGGATAAGAACTGGATGTCCATAGTGAAAATAAGTCGATTATGAAACCGAAAGTTGCTGAAGTGATGGAGAGCATGTGAAGTGTTACATATGTAGGAAGGTAGAGTTATTGTTAGGGATATGAATGAACCAAGTGGGCAAAATAGAGACGAGGTATGCAGATATGAGTTCCGTGGGTTCTTTGTATTCTGAGGCTTTGTCCTCTGTTCGAACTTATCCACTATAGGAAACACTTTCCCCACCTCCACTCTATCTACAGTCATTGAATATTCAATATGCTTAAATGAGATCCCCCCTGATTATTGTGAACTCCAGCGAGTTCAGACACAGAGCCATCAAATGCATATCCTACGAAACCACTTAATTTCGGGATCATTCCCGTGATCCACTTCCGGATCCTCTCCAATGTCAGCATATTTTTTCTTAGATAACGGTGCAAAATTGCTCACAATACTCCAGTAGAGGTTGATAAGCTCTTGATTTAGTAATAGAGTCAATGTTTACCCGGAGAAGGCAGGAGAATGGGGTTGAGAGGGATAATTCTCTCTGAGTGGAAAATAGTCCCCGCCTTTATTCCTCTGACCAAAGTGCATTACCATACACTTTCCTACCTTATATTCCATCTGCCATTTTTGACCATTCTAATCTATCTCAGTCTTTCCGTGGACTTGCTACTTCATCAACATTTCCTACTCCTGTACTAGCTTTCTACCGTCAACGGGCCTACTAAAAATCCAAGTAAACAACATTTACTAACTCGTTTTGGTCTGTCCTGCATTTATTTCCCTAAAACATTGCAACAGATTTGTTGCAACAGAAGGCAAGACTGCGCCTTCAGGAAGTCATTTAATTTTATCATGTGCTTCCAAGTACCCCGAAACTTCATTTTTAGTAATGGACGACAGCACTGAAGTTTGTATACCTGGCCTGTAATTTCTTGTCTTTTGCCTCCTTCCCTTTTAAAAGAGCGGAGTGACCTTTGCAATTTTCCAGTCCCCCCGAAACCATTGCATAATCAAGTGATTCTTTGTAGATTACTATTAATCCCTCTTAAATCATACGGTGCTGAAAAAGAAGAGTGAAACATAGTCATTGACATCATTTGAAATGAATTGGGGGAGCACAGGAATCACGTTTGTGGCTTTGAGCAGAGTGCTGGAAGGTTGGGTTAATACCGATGGCTGCTCACTGGTCATAGTGAACATGCTGGGTTGAATAACCTATTTCTATACTGTATGATTCTATGACATTAATTCCCACATTGTTAACAAGCACAATTTTCTGTGTCGGTGTATCTGTCGTTGAAAGGTCGACCGATGTTTATTATTCCTTTTGGTGGCATTGTTGAAACACAAACATCGTCTTTGTTCCTTCAGGTACCTTCGACAACCAAGAAATTGGCACGCCTCACCTTTAAGCTCATCTTTCTCAGTGCTGAATATTTCTAGTATTATTCATCCTTTACTTGGATTTCAATTAAGCAGTTTTGAAATTCACTTCTTTCTCCAATTTGTCTGATCTTACCCCTCTGATCTCTGTAATCTGTCTTTGTCAACATCCCAACCAAGCTCAGTTCCCTCATTCTCCCCTATTACCATATCTTATCACGTTACCATTAGCTTTGAATTATCGAGGACCTCGAATTCCCCTGGTAAATGTTCCGGTCTCTTAACATTCCTGTTATCCTTTAAAAACTTCCTCTTCATCCTAGTTCATTTTAATATAGCCTGATGAGTTTCGGTATCAATTGATTCCGATTCTGCGTAGCACAAGAAGCATAGAACATGCAGTATGGAACGGTTCAGCACAGCCCAGCACAATTGATTCAATAAAACAGATTTTGATTCAATAAAAGACATTTGACTAATGTCTTCAAATAATAAATAATCACCGAGGACCTCACGTGATTTGTACACACCAGCTGTGTGGTGAAAAGGCACAACAGCGCCTCTTTCACCTCAGATGGTTGAGGAAGTTTGGTATGGGTGTCCAAATCGTAAGAACTCTTTACAGGGATACAATTGCGAGCACCCTGACCCGCTGAATCACTGCATGGTATTGGAACTGTACCTCCCTTAATCGCAGGACTCTGCAGAGAGTCGAGCCGACAGCCCAGCGCACCTGTAGTTGTGAACTTCCCATGATTCAGGACATTTACAAGGACAGTTTTGTAAAATGAGTCCGTAGGATAATTGGGGACCAGACCCATCCCAACCACAATCAACTCCATCTGCTACCATCCGGGAAGCAGTACCGCGCATAAAAGACAGGATCAACAGGCTCCGGGACAGCTTCTTCCACCAGGCCATCAGACTGATGAACTCACGCTGATCTGAGTCTACTCTATATTCCATTGACTGGTATATTTATTATAAATTATTATGAATTAATATGATTGCACTTAGCACATTTAGACAGAGATGTAACGTAGAGATTTTTACTCCTCATGTATGTGAAGGATGTAAGAAATGAAGTCAATTCAATTCAATATGACGAAGCGTAACAAAATCAACTATTTGCATAACTGAACGTCCGATTGCTGCTCCTAATTTTATTTTAGATAAAGTTACAATGTATTTAATGCACTTGAATTGATTTAAAATATTTGTTGGGAAAGTTACTTCGACAGTGATGTGAACAAATTAATTTTTATAAACGTTATTGCTAAGGCTGAATGATTAAAACCCTTCTGTCATAAATAAAATTAATTATTCTGATAATAGTTTCCGTTCTTTTGGAACATTTCACATTCTACAAAAGATTGATCGCCAGCCTCAAAGAGCACTGGATGTCTGAGTTAAATCAGTTATTTATTTCCTGTATTCAACGTACAGGTCTAATTAGCATTCTGGTTCAGTTTTATCAATATCACTGAATAGTAATGGCTATATGAAAACTTATTCGACGGCATGAGAAATTGAGACGAGAATTTCCAGTGGTAAAAAGTAGTCTATCCATGGCCTCCTGCACTGTCGTGGTGAGGTCACACTTAGGTTGAAGGAACAACACCTGATATTCCATTTTGGTAGCCTCCAACCTGATAGCATGAACGTCGATCACTCGAACTTCCAGTAATGCCCTCCAACCCTCCTCCCCTTAACCATTTTCAATCCCCTTTCCCTCTCTCACCTTATCTCTTTACCCGCCCATCGACTTTCTCTGGTGCTCCTTCCCCACTTTATTTCTTCCACGGCCTTCTGTCTCTTTCACCTATCAACATCCAAACACTTTACTTCATCCCTCTCCCTTCAGGTCTCACCTGTCCCTTTCTGTTTTTCTCTCCCCTACCCCCCACCTTCTGAATCTACTGCTCACCTTTATTTTCCAGTCCTGCCGAAGGGTTTCGGACCGAAACGTCGACCATACTCTTTTCCATAGATGCTGCCTGCCCTGCTGGGGTTGCTCCAGCATTCTGTATGTTTTGCAACGATATGCATATAATCTATTGCCGAGATAATCTACTTTTTCTTGTGATTTAGGGCGTCGACTGATTCAGTGCAAATTCTTGCTTGACGGTCCACAGTATCAGATTTTGGCTTCTCCTGGGTTTATACTAGGATGAACGGTTTCGATCCGAACATAAAAGAATTGGGATATTACTCCTATTACCAGGGTGGGAGTACGTGTTCTCCGTCGGGTGTTCCTATTTTAACAGAGCAATGAGCTGCGCAAGGCCTCCTTTCCCGGGTATTTGATCGGGCTGAAGGCCAACACGTTTCCATGAGAAATGCGAAAACTTTCCACATAAAATTGGACTACCAAATTAAATAAATAACCGAGAAATGCGTACATTTACAGTTACATTATTCTTCCAATGTGAGCAGACAGGCAGCTTTCAAGCTGTGTTAATCCATTTTTCTGCCCACCGCGAGCGCAATATCATCTGGTCACTCCATAAGTACCGATTGTGATGAAGGGTCAACAGGGAAGATTGGAGACATCGTTTACAGCCGAGAAATATAATAGGATCTTTCTTTTACCATTCTCAATGATAGCAACATTATAGATTCAACATTCTATGCGGGAACACACACAAAATGCTGGTGGAACGCAGCAGGCCAGGCAGCATCGAAAGGAAGAATTCTTCCTGTCTGGCCTGCTGCATTCCACCAGCATTTTGTGTGTGTTGCTTGAATTTCCAGCATCTGCAGATTTCCTGGTGTATGGTTTTTTTTAAAATCTGTGCACGATCATGTCGTGGGCAAAGGACTGGAGAGTTTAACATCGGTAGCTGAGCGAAGGGCGCTGAGTAGGCTACGGTCAATTATGGATAACTCTGAACATCCTCTACATAGCACCATCCAGAGACAGAGAAGCAGTTTCAGTGACAGGTTACTATCAATGCAATGCTCCTCAGACAGGATGAAGAGGTCAATACTCCCCAATGCCATTAGGCTTTACAATTCTACCGCCAGGACTTAAGAACTTTTTAAAAGCTATTATTAATGCTTTTTGAGATAGTGATTTAGATGCATATCATATTTTTTACTGAGTTAAGTATTGTATGTAATTAGTTTTGCTACAGCAAGTGTATGGGACATTGGAAAAAAGTTGAATTTCCCCATGGGGATGAATAAAGTATCTATCTATCTATCTATCTATCTATCTATCTATCTATCTATCTATCTAGAGATTGCGGTGAGGTAAGGATAAAAGACAACATCCTGGAAAAGGATGACTGCGGCGGTGTGCAGTCAAATGAGAGAAGGGAGACCACTGGCGGCCAAATTAGCCATTGCAGACAGAGAGGTGAGAATGACTGTGATTGTGTTTATTCAGAGGAACATAGCGTCCCTTTACGGAGTAAGGAATGTTGGAGACAAACGAGATAGAGATAACAAAAGGATGTAAAATACACCCAACAACTAAGGGACAGTTGCTTTACTAACTTCTTCGGTTGTCAGCTTTGTTGTTTTTCACACTAGGCGACCGTAAGGATCTCAAAAATATGTAATTTACCCAGTGGTCAATGTCGTTAATTGATAAGCCAATCTGTACAGAAAATAGCAGTTTTCTATTCAGTCACTGTGGGGACAGGGGCCATGCTGTTCCATTTGTGTATAAGTAAAATAAATAATTTGAGTCGTAAGGGTGCGTGTGTTCTGCCTAGGCCCAGTGATATTCGTTATTTTATTATCAGCGACTAGTTACTTGGAGGTTCCACCGAGGCGGCTAATTCTATGAGAGAAAGTAAGTCAACCCCGCAGGCCGAACGGTCTTAAATCCTAAACTGCTTGCATTTAAGCAAAGGGCTGAGTCTATTGCTGGAACGCACATTTTCCTCCGGTGTGAAATTGTCAAGTCAAGCTAACACTTTAGCCGTCGACATACATAGACTGAAGCGTTAAAAAAAAGACTTCCACGGTCAGGATATTGTCCCACATTAAGTTGCCGTGGTCCGGGTTGTGCCCTGCCCGAAGCAAAGGGAAAGTCGGTGGTTAAAATATGGTTACATTCCGAAACGTGTGCGTCTCGATTGTGTGTGCGTGAATGGTAGCGTGAAAATCCCCCTTTTCCAGACTTCTAAAGGACTCGGTGCATGTTTGTACCAGAAAACATTAGGTATGTTCCGAAGTGTATTATGTGGGTGGAATGGACTAAACAGACGTCTTTAGAGGAAGGGAAATGTGAGACTATTGGGTAGCCTGTGAATGTTTAATGTAGATGTGAAATGCTAAAGACGTTAGATAAATCCTGTAAAAAAGTAAAGTGAGCACGACAGGATACGGGAGGCGGAGGGATTCGGGGGGGGGGGGGGGTGAGGGGTGCGAAAAGTTGCTTTGAATGTACCTTGAACTGATCTAATAGGAGCCTTAAGGAAATATTTCCCTCACACTGAAGATTGCAGTGTCGTATAGAAGACGATGTTAATGTATGTGTAAAGTTTTCAAAAATTCAAAAATATTCCGGATTGACTCTAGTAGCTGGGATGTCCGGTTTAACGATTGTCATTACGTAATAACTTCTTTTAGAGGAAACGTATACTGTTAGTTGAAGAGCTAAGTAAAATGGCGAGTGTTTTACAATGTTGCCAAAATCAATTACAACATCACAGGGATAAAACTATTATGAGGAATGGGGAAAATCCTTGTCTGAGTCCTCCTAGATGCTCCATACAACATCTGGACAAGTTTGTACATTGTTTAAAAAGTATTAAACTCTAGGACAAGAAATGGCTGCTGAATTAAATGAATCTTTTTTGTCAGTCTTCATTGTGGAAGGCACTAGCAGTATGCCTAATATTGCACTATGTGAAGGAAGAGAAGTGGGTGTAGTCTCTGTTACAAGAGAGAAGGTGCAAAAAAGATGAAAGACCAAAAGGCACATAAGTCACCTGGACCAGATAAACTGCACCCTAGGGTTCTGAAAGAGGTAATGTTAGAGATTGTGCTGGCATTAGAAATGATCTTTCAAAAACCATTGGAGTGTGGCATGGTGTCAGAGGACTGGAAAATTGCAAATGTTACTCTACACTTTAAGAAAGGAAGAAGGCAGCAGAAATAAAATTATCAACCAGTTAGCCTGACCTCAGTGGTTGGGAAGATGTTAGTCAATTGTTAAGAACGAGGTGATGCTGAACTTGGTGACAGAAGACACGATAGTACAAAGTCAGCATGGTTTCCTTCAGGGAAAATCCTACCTGATGAACCTGTTGGAATTCTTTGAAGAGATTACAAGTAGGATAGATAAAGGGGATAGATATTGTATATTTGGACTTTCAGAAGGCCTTTGACAAGGTGCCACACCTGAGGTTGCATAGCAAGTTAAGAGCCCATGACTTTACAGGAAAGTTACTAACATGGTTAGAGAATTGGTTGATTGGTAGGCGGACTCAATGGGAATAAAAGGATCCTTTTCTGATTGGCTGCCAGTGACTAGTGGTATTCTGCAGGGGTCAATGCGGGGACCACTTCTTTTTATGCTTTATATAAATGATTCAGATGATGGAATAAATGGATTTGTTGCCAAGTTTGAAGATGATACGAATATTGCTGGAGGGGCAGGTAGTGTTGAGGAAACAGGTATGATGCAGAAGGACTTAGATTAGGAGAATGGGACAAGAAAGTGGCAAATGGAATACAATGCTGGAAAATGCATGGTCATGTACTTTGGCAGCAGTAATAAATGTGCGGACTATTTTCCAAATGGGGAGAAAATTCAGGAATCTGAGATGCAGAGGGACTTGGGAGTCCTTGTGCAGAACACCCTGAAGGTTGACTTGCAGGTTGAGTTGGAGGTGAGGAAGGCAAATGCCATGTTAGCATTCATTTCAAGAGGTCTAGAATACAAGAGCAAGGATGTGATGCCAAGGCTTTATAAGGCACTGGTGAGGCCTCACCTTGAGTACTGTGAACAGTTTTGGGCCCCTCATCTTAGAAAAGATGTGCTGCCATTGGAGAGGGTCCAGAGGAGGTTCACAAGGATAATTCCAGGAATGAAAGAGTTATCAGACGAGGAACTTTTGAGAGTTCTGGTTCTGAACTTGCTGGAATTCAGAATGATGAAGGGGAATCTCATTGAAACCTTTCAAATATTGAAAGGCCTAGACAGAGCAGATGTGGAAAGGATGTTTCCCGTGGTGGGAGAGTCTAAGACAAGAGGGCAGAGCCTCAGGATAGCCTCAGAAATGTGGATAAATTTCATAAGCCAAAGGGTGGTGAATTTGTGGAATTTGTTGCCACGTGCAGCTGTGGAGGCCAGGTCGTTGGGTGTATTTAAGGCAGAAATTGATACAACTTTGGTAACAGTTCCTGCCTCCACCGCCACCAGCACCATAGACAATGCAGTTTAGTTTAAATAATAAAGACAGGAGATTCTACAGATGCTGGAAACCCAAAGGAACATGCAGAAAATGCTGGAAAAACTCAGCAAGTCAGGCAGTATTTATGAAAATGAAAAAACAGTTGACATTTTCAGCTGAAACCCTCTTCAGGACAGGAAAGGGAGGGGAAATACCTCAGAATAATAAAAAACAAGTGGGGGTGGAGGGAAAGGTGGACTACCTGTAAGGTGGTATGTGAAGCAAGGTGGATAGGAAAAGTAAGGCACTGGAGAAGAAATCTGATAGGAGATCAGGGTGAACCAAGGGAGAAAGGGGAGAAGGAGGGGCACTAGGGGGAGCAGAAGAGGTGAGAAGCCTCTCAGAAGGAATTAAAAGATAGGGGGTGGGAAAAGTACAAGAAGGAGAAATTGATATAAAGGCAATCAGGTTGGAAGCCACCAGGACAAAATATGAGGTGTTGCCATCCACCCCGAGAGTGGTCGTCTTGTGGAAAAAGAGGAGGCCAGGCGATCACATGTCCGTAGAGAAATGGGGATAAGAATTAAAATGATTGCCCACTGGTAAATTCTGCTTTTGGCTGATGGAGTGCAGGTGCTCGAAAAAATGATCCACCGATTTACATTAGGCCACAACAAATTCATAGGTGAAATGTTACCTCACCTGGAAGGACGGTTTGGGGCCCTGAATGGAGATAAGGAGGAGGTGAATGAAGTAGTTGTACCATTTCTGTATTTACTTTAAATATCCATTCCCAAACTGTACTTAAGATTTTGTATGATTTTAATTCTGACTGTTGTGAAATGCCACTTGACAGAAGGCTGCCTGAAATTTCTCTTTGATGTTTTTTCCTCCCGATATGACAATGAAAAACAGTGATAGCTTCTAGTGGATATGTAGTGTGTTTACATCATTGATGCACCATCAATAACTCTCAGAGACATGAGGCAAGAGATAGGCTTTTATTAGCTGGAAGAGAGCACTATCAGCAGCAAGAGACCATCACACAACATCCTGGAGACTGAGGGAGGAGCAGTGCCTCCAATCGCCTTTATACAGGGGTCTGTGGGAGGAGCCACAGGAGCAGACAGCGGGGGGGGGGGGGGCGTGTCCAGACCAGTATATGTAGTTCACCACAATCATATAATATCTTAAGTAGCACAGCTACCTTCACTCCTGTTTGTTCAAGTAAATGAAACCTTTTTGCCTAAACAAAAGCCTGCATCTTCGCAGCTGGTGCGCTGAATTTCAGTATGCCTTTGGAGTAGCTGATGAGAATGAGTAACTATGGAATCTACCTCCAGAGCTACAATTAAACATGGTCGATGAACTATGAACTTTTTGCTGCTTTCCAACCACTTAATGCAATTGATGTTATCAACAATGCAGCTCGTACTAACGGGGCAGATGAAACAACTAAAGGGAATAAAAGAGATAACTTCCTTGCTAAGGCAACAGCAGATTATTAAGCTCATGTCACATTCTAGTGTGATCAGGCTGCCAATACTTTACAAATTCTTTTCATGAACTAATACAATTATGGTTGGAGGTGTAAGGCACTCTTTCCCTCCAGGCTGCCATGGCCCATAACCTTGCTATTAGGCTACCAAATACTATGGCATATCACCCACAGTCCAATGGCCTATGCAAGGGGTTTCATGACTCCTTAAAGGCTGCTCTGAGGGCTTCCATGACTGATGAGTGTCAGCATGATTGTCTCCTGTAGGTCCTGCTGGGGCTCAGAACAGTTCCAAAAGAGAATCTCCACTCATCTGTGGTTGAGTTAGCATTTGGGCAGCTATTACAAGTGTCAGGTCATTTCATTCCTGATGCCATGACCATCTTGTTGGCATCTCAACAGCATTCTACCCAGCTTACTAAATACAAATCCTTTTCACATATTCTTATCTCCCATACTGACGTACAGCACTCCTGGGTTCCTGTTGACCTACATTCCACCTTGTTTGCTTTTGTCTGGCATAATGCACACCAACAACCCCTTAGGACCCCTTACAATGGCCTGTTACGCATTTTGAAACAGGGAGAATACAGGGAGAATTGATAAGAGGAGTAAACATGAATGTAATTTGGTAGATTGTCTTAAACTGGCCCAACAAAATTTGGAGGATTCTGCTACCATGCCTCTGGTGTCACTACATGACAATGAACATGGAAATGCACCTCTGGACAAGTCAGAGGCAGCTTCTGTTACTCCGCCCATGCAACACAGGACTCAAGCCGGTCAGTTTTTCCAAGCACCAGACTGGCACTGGCACACAATGCTGGTTTTCATGAATTCTGGGGGGGGGGGGGGGGGGCACCTACGTAGGGTAACGTAATTGTGGAAGAATACATAGTACAGAATGACTTGCATTCAGTTGGGGTTTCACGTTAAGAGATCATGTAATTACATTAACTTTTGCTGCACAGTGTTCAGTGTTTGGAGTACAATGAAAGAGTTGCCACGGTTTTCTTAAACATAAAGTAACTCCACGTTTTTATTTGTGGAAACCTACATTTGTTATTATGTTTGGTTATGTCCATGGTTAAAAGTTTTTCCAACTCAGAGAAATTATGGCATAACTGTTGATAATTTTTGTTATGAGAATTTATTCCTTGGTTTTGGAATCCCAAGAATATCTTAAGTGAATACTGTCCTCACTTAATGGGTAAAATTTATTGAGATGCTGAAAGTCTTGCAGTGTAAGCATATTTTCACCAGTCCTTACCACCCTTAGAACTTATGAGGCAGCTAAAAGACCAAATGGGTCATGAAATGCAGGTTTACTAAATTGTCTGATGAGACTGATCTAAAGCAGTCAGAGGTGCTTCCAGTAGCCTTTGTGTCAATCGCTGCACTTCAAAATACATAACAGTCTTATCTCCACATGAAATAGTTTTGAGAGGTACCATGTGCTTGCCAGTTGTCCAACTTTTTTTAATTAAACTGATGGGCATCCATACTAAGAGTGAACTGTGATATAACTCTAAGACAAGCTTTTAAATGTTCACATCAACAGGTAATTGAAGCCCAGGGCTGTCATTGGAAAATTTGAATATGGTTTTAGAGCTGTGCTTAGCTACACAGCCAGGTGTAAAGCAAGTAGAGCAGCCATGTGGTGCACTATACTGATGGAGATCATTGAGGAGATGCTTTTGTCAATCTGAACTGACTGGGGTCTGCAAGTGAGGGAATCCAGGATCCAATTGCACAAGTAAATATTATGACCTCGGTCTTTTATTCATTAGTTTTGAGGGATGATGGTAATAAAAGCTGAGTTGTAATTGATAAGTAACATTCTGGTGTATGTATCTTTGCTGTCTGCATGTTCCAGGGTTATGTGAAGAGCCAATGAGATAGCATTGCTGTGGACCTATTGGTGTGGTACACAAATTGGAGTGGATTCATCGCCAATGAGCATCACCAGCCTCCCAAAACAATTAATTACCATGGATGTACTTGCAACCGGCCAATAGTCATTGAGGCAGGTCACTATGCTCTACTTGGGCACTGGTATGATTGAAGCCTGCTTGAAGCAGGTGGGTACCACACACTACTAAAGTGAGAGGTCAAAGGTATCATTGAACACACCAGCCAGTTGGTCAGCACAGGTCATAGTATTCAAATGCTTTCAATGGATTCACACTCCTGAAGGCAGCCCACACATTAACTTTAGAAACTGTGACGAAAGGATCTTCAGGAGATGTGGGGTTTGTGATGGTTCCTCCATGTTCTGATGGTCAAAATGAGCATAGAAGGCATTGAGTTCATCTGTAAGCAAAACGCTGCTGTCCTTTACATCACTTGATTTAACCTTGTAGAAGATTACAACATTCAAACCCTGCCACATCTGTTGAGCATCCGTCATTGATTCTACTTTGGTCCAGAATCCCCTCTTCACCCCTAAGATGTCTTTCTGAAGATCATATCTGCACTTTGTGTAGCATTCTTGGTTTCCTGACTTGAATGCCATTGATCTGACCCTCAGCAAATTTTGGATTTCATGCTTCATCCAGGGCTTCTGACTGGAAAAGACTCTGAACAATTTCATGGGAACAGTCTCATCTAGAGCTGTTTTAGTAAAGTCTGTATAACCCTGGCTGGTAACCTTTGATATGACCGTTAGTTAATTCACAGATGATAGTAAAATAGGGTGATAGAATTATAGAACACTGCAACACAGAAACAGGACCTTTGGCCCATCTGGTCTATGGTAACCTATTATTCTTCCTCTGGATAAAGGCAGTAAGCAGGAAAGGTGAAGGTGATGTAACTTATTTGGAGTCTACTTCCTAACTATATTGTAGAAAAATCATCACCAACAGTGACACAAGTGTAAGAACATATGGCAACATTACCAGTCCAGGCAATGGTTTCTGTTAGACAGTTATTGTGAATGTTGATTCAGTGACATGAGTAACTGTGAAGATAAGAGCATAAGACCATAAGATATAGGAGCAGAATTAGTCCATTTGGCCGATCAAGTCTGCTCCAGGTCTTAGCCCCAATCTCCTGCCTTTTCCCAGTTTCCCTTTATGCTCTCTCTAATCAAGAATATATCAACTTCTGCCTTAAATATATCCAATAACATGACTTCTATAGCCACCTGTGGCAACAAATTCCACAGATCTGACACTCTCTGGCTTAAGAAATTCCTCCTCAACTTTATTCTAAAAGGACGGCCTTCTGTTCTGAGGCTGTGTCCTCTGGTCTTAGTCTCTCCTCCCATAGGAAACATCCTCCTACTTGCAATCTATAAAAGTCTTTTAACATGCGATAGGTTTCAATGAATTGGACAGTGACTGATCACTGCGCATGAGCATGAGAAGAGAGCTACCATTTCACTCAGGTTCACACTCAGGATTAAAAAGACAGAACGTTGTGACAGGTTTTTGGAGTTGGACTGTGACCAATCACTGAGCAGGACTCTTTAGAAAGGGCAAATAAAAGTAACACAGGCACAAGCGTAGATATCTTTGTTGTGCGTGGGCCAGTGTTTGGAGTGCCTTTGGCTCATCAGGCTTGGGTGAGGTAAGTTTCTCTATTTCTTCTTAGTTCTTCATTCCTTGTCTGTTAGGGCACAGTTTCTGCCGTGAGAATGCCTCTAGGACCCATGTTTTGTTCTGTGTGTGAAATGTGGGAATTTTAGGAGACCTCCAGCCTCCAGAATAACCACATTGCAGCAGGTGCACTGAGCTACAGCTCCTCAGGGAACAGATTAAGGAACTGGAGCTGCAGCTTGGTGAACCTTTGGCTCATATGGAAAATGAGGAGGTGATAGATAAGAGCTACAGCAGAGTTAGTTACCCCTAGGATGCAGGAGGCAGGTTTGATAAGTGGGTGACAATCTGGAGAAGAAATGGAAATAGGAAACCAGTACAGAGTACATCTGTTGCCATACCTCTCGATAATGAATTGACTTTGGAAACTCTTGAGGGTGATGACCTGCTGGGGGGAGCTGCAGTGATCATGTCTCTGCATGCTGTGGCTCAGAAGAGAGGTGAAGAGGACTTCTGTGTTCATAGCAGATTCCACTCTTAGGCAAACAGAGATGAGATTCTGTGGACATGATAGACACCTGGATGGTAAGTTGCCTCTCAGGTGCCAGGGTCCAGGATGTCTCAAATTGGGTGAAGCCAGAAGACTTGGGTACACATTTGCACCAATGACATAGGTAGGAATGGTGGTGAGGTCCTGAAGAGAGATTTTAGGAAGGTAGGTACAAAGATGGAAATAAAGATATTCAGCTTGTAATCTTTGGGTTGCTGCCTATGCCATGTACCAGTGAGGGTGAGATTAGGATGACTTGGCAGATGAATGCTTGGCTGAGGAACAGGTACAAGGGGCAGGGGTTCAGTTTTTTGGATCATTTGGGATATTTTCTGGGGACTGTACAGCCTGTAGAAAAGGGATGGGTTTCACCTGTACCCAAGAGGAACCTATATCCTTGCAGGATGGCTTTCTGGAACTGTTCAGGAGGGTTTAAATTAATTCGGCAGGGCCATAGGAAATAGAGAGATAGTGCTGAAGATGAGGTAGTTGATAGGCAGTGTGTAGTGAGACTACTAACAAGGGAAAGCTGATGATTTGTCAAATTTGAGTTGACTACATGAATTGCAATGCAAAAGATGGACAAAATCAAGAAACATGAATACAGGGCTGAAGGTGTTATATTTGAATGTGCGCTGTATACAGAATAAGGCAGATTAATTTGCAGCACAGTTACAGATTAGCAAATATGATATTGTGGGTATCATTGAATCATGGTTGAAAGATTATAACTGGGAGTTTAACCTGCAAGGATACACATTGTATCTTAAGAACAGGCAGGTAGGCAGAAC
Source organism: Hemitrygon akajei (assembly GCF_048418815.1). Lineage (NCBI taxonomy): Eukaryota > Metazoa > Chordata > Chondrichthyes > Myliobatiformes > Dasyatidae > Hemitrygon > Hemitrygon akajei. Next base: position 15,488,421 of record NC_133148.1, on the reverse strand, counting down.
TGGTTGGCATGAAATGAAATCAAATCTTTAGAAAGAGGTTACACCAGGTCAGAAGGTATTAAATTGTTGTGGGAACCACTAAGGAACTGCAAAGGTAAAAAAAAACCTTGGGTGAGAGCTAAATTCAGACCTCCAAACAGTAGGAAAGATGTGGTCTCTAAATTAAAAATGGACATAGAAAATGCATACCAAAAGTACCTGGACCCATTGCAATTTGCCTATCATCACAATAGGTCAATGGCAGATGCATTCTCCATGGTGATTCACAAGGCTTTAGACCACGTAGACAACAGAAACATCTATGACAGGATGCCGTTCATCGACTATAGCTCAGCATTTAATACCATCATTCCTACAATTCTGATTGAGAAGTTGCAGAAACCTGGGCCTCTGTACCTCTTTCTGTAATTGGATTCTTGAAATCCTAACTGGAAGACCACAGTCTTTGCGGATTGGTGATAACATATTGTCCTCGCTGATGATCAACACTAGCACACCTCAGGGGTGTGTGCTTAGCCCACTTCTCTACTCTCTGTACATACATTATTGTGTGGCTAGGCATAGCTCAAATACCATCTACAAATTTGCAGACAATAAAACCATTGCTGGTAGAATCTCAGATAGTGATGAGAGGGCATGCAGGAGTGTGATATGCCAACTAGTGGAATAATGCCGCAGCAACAACCTGGGTCTCAACGTCAGTAAGACGAAGGAGCTAATTGTGGACTTCAGGAAGGGTAAGACGAAGGAACACATACCAATCCTCATAGAGTGACCAGAAGTGGAGAGAGTGAGCAGCTTCAAGTTCCTCAGTGTCAAGATCTCTGAGGATCTAATCTGGTCCCAACGTACTGATGTAGTCATAAAGAAGGCAAGACAGCGGCTATACTTTATTAGGAGTTTGAAGTCATTTGGCATGTCAACAAATACATTCAAAAACTTCTGTAGTTGTACCATGGAGAGCATTCTGAAAGGCTGCATCACTATCTGGTATGGAGGGGCTACTGCACAGGGCCAAAAGAAGCTGCAGAAGGTTATAAATCTAGTCAGTTCCATCTTGGGCACTAGCCTACAAACTGCTTAAGACATCTTTAGAGAGTGGTGTCTCAGAAAGGCAGCATCCATTATTAAATACCTCCAGCACCCAGGGCATGCCCTTTTCTCACTGTTACCATCAGGTAGCAGATATAGAAGCCTGAAGATACAAATTCAGTGATTCAGGAACAGCATTCTCCCGTCTGCCTTCCGATTCCTGAATGGGCTTTGAAACTTTGGACACTACCTCTTTTTCTAATACACAGTATTTCTGTTTTTGCACATTTTTTAATAATCTATTCAATATACGTAATTGATTTGCTTGTTTATTTATTATTATGTTTTATTTTTCTTATTTTTTTCTCTCTCTGCTAGATTATGTATTGCATTGAACTGCTGCTGCTAAGTTAACAAATTTCACATCACATGCTGGTGATAATAAACCTGATTCTGATTCCTAACATGTGCATGATGCCTTTCTTTGTGCAGCTCGTGATTGAGCCTACCAGGGGAAGTCTGCGTTACCTGTGCTGTGACAGTTGCTTACAACTGCAGGATTGACCGCCATCTAATCTGACCTGTCATTACAGTCATTCTGGATCCATGTCAATTATAACAGCAGAAATGTGGCATCAGAAGATCAATTTTGAAGAACTGAATGACCACACAAAGACTGATTTCCTCGCAGAGTGACAAGGAAATGGTCAGTTCACCTCAATGAGGCAGTGCTAGCCATCAACTACCATTTACATTAATCCCATTCTTTCCACACTGCCACCAACATTCTCATGTCCGTGCACTTACCTGCACAATGGACCATTTATAATTGGTAATTAATCTGGCAATCCTCACATCTTTGGGATGTGGTGGTGGGCGTGGGGAACTGGAACACCAGGATGAGACCTATAAAATAACAGAGAGAACATGGAAAGCTCATATAGACCACACCGGAGCAAGTGATTGAACCTGGGTCACTGGAGCAGGGAGACAGCAGCTCCATCAGCTGTACCACTCTGTCTCGCCTGTCAGGACCCATCAGAAAACCTGATGACTTTTTTTTCAAATTACACAAAATTGCAGTAGTCCACCACAGTGTACATAAGCTGAAGATTAAATTTGCTGATGACACAAAACTTGGTGGACTAGTAGATAGTGAAGAAGGTTTTATAATGAGGTACTCAAATCATCTGGAAAGTGGAGCGGAGCAGTAACAGATAAAATTGAATCCAGAAAATTGTTGAAGAACGCATTTTAGAAGGATGCATTTTAGAAGGACGCATTTTAGAAGCTGGTAACAAAACACACAATGAATAATGAACCATAGGAGTCTTGGTGTTCACTGAGACCTAAATATGCAAGTGCAATATTTCCTGAAAATAGTAACACAAGTGAACAGGATACTGAAGAAGACATTTGGCATGTATGCCTTCAAAGGCCAAGACATAAGAAACCATATGTGCATTATGGTTTGTCTACACAGAGTATTATGTACAGTTCTGATTGAAACACGGGATATGGTCATATTTGAGAGTGTGCAGAGGTGATACATCAGGATGTTGTCTGGAAAAGTGGGCTTCAGTTACAATGCAAAATTGTGTAAGCTGGGTTTGTACACATGGAAAACAAGAGTCTGAGAGGTGACCTTACAGAGGTTCATAAGATTATGATAGACATATTTCAGGGAAGATTCTAGAATGGAATAAGCAGTGGCTGACTGACAGGAGCCAAACAGTGGGAACAAAGGGGGTGTTTTCTAGTTGGCTGCCAGTGACTAAAGTGGGGTTCCACAGAGGTCTGTGTTGGGACCAGTTCTTTTTACGTTATATGTTAATGATTTGGATGACGGAATGGATGGCTTTGTTGCAAAGTTTTCAGCTGATACAAAGATAGGTGGAGGGAGGGACAGGCAGTTTTGAGGAAGGAGAGAGGCTACAAAAGGAAATAGACAGATTAGGGGAATGGGCAAAGAAGTGGCAGATGGAATACAGTATTAGGAAGTGTATGGTCATGCATTTTGGTAGAAGTGAAAGTGTTGACTGTTTTTTCTAAATGGACAGAAAATAGAAATAACTGTGGTGCAAAGGCTTGGGAGTGCTTGTGCAGGATTCCCTAAATGTTAACTTGCATGTTGAGTCTGTGATGAGGAAGGCAAATGCAATTCTAGTATTCATTTCAAGAGGACTAGAATATAAAAACAAAGGTGTAATGCTGAGACTTTGTAAAGCACTGTTAGGCCTCACTTGGAGAATCATGAGCAGCTTTCAGCCCCTTTATCTTATGAAGGTTATGTTGAAACTGGAAAAGATTCAAAAGAGGTTCACGAAAATTATTCCAGCTTTGAATAGTTTGTCATATGAAGAGAATTTGATGGCTCTGGGCCTTTATTCACTGGAATTCAGAAGAAAGAGCGGTAACCTCATTGAAAACTATCAAATGGTGAAAGGACTTGATAGATTTGATGCTTCCTATGATGGGGAGAGTCTAAGACCAGATGACTCAGCCACAAAGTAGAGCAATGCCTTTTAGAACAGACAAAAGGAGCAATTTCTCCAGCCAGAGAGTAATGAATCTGTGGAATTCATTGCTACAGGCAGCTGTGGAGGCCACATCTGAATGGATATTTAAGCTAGAGGTTGATAGATTCTTGATTGGACAGGGCGTGAAGGGATATGGGGAGAAAGCTGGAGACTGGAGCTGAGGAAAAATATATCAATCAGGATGAGTGGTGCAACAGACTTGACAGGCCAAATGGTCTAATTCTGCTCCTATGTCTTATGGTATTATATACAGACCAGAGAGTTGGTGAGTTTTCCCTAGTGTAGATGAATATAAAATGAGTGGGTGTCAGCTTAAGACGTGAAGCTTGAAGGAGATATGAGGAGCATATTTTTCCACATAGTTATCTGGAAGATGCCTCCAGTGGCAGTAATAGAAGCAGCTAGAATTACAACTTTTAGAACACAGGTACTTCAGTGGCTTAACTAATTACAAAGGTAACCAACATACCTCCGGAGAAATAATATGTAATTCATGCACCTAATAGTCAAAGCCCCAGATCTAAAGAGCAAAAAGTGGTGAAAAAAATAACCACCATCCAGTAACTAGCTGAATATCACATGCATATTCCTCAGAGCTGTCAAGACCATCTACAGCCCAATGGCCCCTACTAACTGAGTGCCAAGTGAGAGAATAAGGAGAGAATAAAGGAGGCTCAACTGAATCTGTCTCTTTGGTGCTTAAACTCTATCCCATGATACTCTAACCAGCCAAATTTCACTACCACCCCAATCCAAGCAGTGCAGCAAGGTATCTGGAGTAAATAATATCCCTGCTACTGAAACATGGAAGAGGGGAATCTCTGTCATGAATTCACAAACTCCTAAACTGTATCTGGGAAGAGAAGGATATGCAAGGGGCTGTCAAAGTTCCCAAATTTGATCAATGTCACAAAATGAAACCAATCTGAATACTGTAATTACAGAAGGGTCCTTTTTCTTTCCTCCATATGGAAACTCCTCTGTTTTCATTAATGTAAAGAAAAAGAATTTTGGGATGTATATTGTTTACATTTTTCTGTCATTAAATGCATGTATTGAAACCCATTGACCCTATTCAACCTCCTTCTTGTGCCTGAAGAGTAGCTCTTAAGTTACAGGTTAGATGCTGTCCATCAAGATCTACAATATGCATAATCACCCAAGGTAAATACAGGGATTAACAACAATCACCATACTGAACTTTACCCAACATCACTTGGGTATTCAGTTCTGCCAACAGAGGATAGTGGAAAATTACTTCAATTCTCAGAAATTCATCTCCATTCTAATTCAGGTACATGATCACATACTCTATGATACCATCACAGAGCCAATTTCAATAGAGTATAGCGTCAAACAAGGCTATATCATCACTCCAGACTAATTAAACATCTTTCCTCACTCCCAACAATTCTACTCACTGGAGACCAGCACATATAGGAATAAATGGGAAACTGCTGAACCTTGGTCCCCTCCACTCTAGAACCCGAGTGCATTAAACCTCAGTTCCAGAGCAGCAAAAATTGCATGACTTGTGTATCTGAGGCAAGCTTGAAGCTCATTCAATTAAGATGGCGAGACTAAGTCCTCCATCATGTTGTTCTCTCTGACTAAAGGAATTCCTCCTCATCTCTGTTCTAAGGAGATGTCCTATTCTGAAGATGTGCCCACTGATCCTAGGCTCTCCCAATATTGGAAATATACTTTCCACATCCACTCCATGCAGCTCCCTGACAACAATGAACTACAAATCAAGTTGTTTAATTATATACATATATGCCGTCAAATGAAGCACATTTCTCCAGAGTAGGGTTTCCAGCCAGTAGTGCATATAACACACTATAACTTATGAAAGTAAGGATGAAATCTAGATGAATTATGCATACATAAAGTGCATAAATTAAATATTGTCAGGTAATGAATTAATTAACTAGTAACACCGCGAATGCAATGCCATAGGGAGTTCAGAAGCCTAATGACCTGAGGGAAGAAACTGATCATTCTTGTTTTTATGCATTGGAGTCTCCTGCCTGATGGTAGAATGTCAAAGAGGATGCTGGATGTATGGACGGGTCCTTTATCATGTAAGGTGTTATAATTGGGACAAAAATACGCAATTCACAACCATCAACATTGAGCTGGGGTTTCACTTTAAGAGGCTGGTCTGACACAATCATGTTATTACCTAAGTCTTTTAGCGCTCTTTTGTTGAGTAGTTTTCAGCGTTCAATAAAATATGTTACGGGTTTCATTAAACATAAATCGCCAGCTTATTTTATTTGTGGAAAACTCATTGGTGACCCCAATGCTCTGGGGATAATTCAGCAGTTATTGAATCTGTTGGATAACACAGTCACTTTGAAATTGCCAGAATTTCAGGAACAAAATGCCGTCACTTGGTTTGTACAAGTGGACACCCAGTTTGCCCTTCGAGAAATCTCTGCAGACAATACCAAATATTTCTATGTGGTAGCATCGTTCCACAGTTCCATGGTTGCTAGATTGGTGAGTCTGCTTAAACATGATAAATATCGATCTGAAAAATCTTCTGGAGGTGGAGCAGTCAAAATGCTTGTGACTCCTTTGATTGCATCTTCGGAAACAGCTCAATCTCTTTCTTTGATGTCTCTTTTTCCCCTTTTTAAGATTCTTTTGAAGACCCTGACCTGGAGTTACACTCCGACTTTGGTTCTTTGCAGGAATGGGATCCGCTTTCAGGACCCCACGACCGGCTGCTTTTTGACATCCCAAGGATGTGGCTTGGAAGGCGAGCGCACCTTCTGGGTTGTGGATTTTTGTGGCTCTGGAGACATGCTGATTCTAGGCTGGTGTGCCTAACTGAAGTATTGTGGGAGAACGCAGAACATTGGGAGCAGCGGGTTAAATGCCAGGGGTTGTGTGTCTGGAGAGCTGCGCCCTTCTGGTGCCATCTCTCTGGGCGCAGAGCTCAGAAAAAATGATGCAACAGACTTTTACCACCGTAAATCAGTGAGCTGTTTGTTATATTTCTCCTCTGGCTGTGAAATGGGGCACCTCTTTTTCCCTTATTAGGGAGAGAAAGAGCCTGTGGCATGTAAAATTACAGGGGGAATGAGTAGTATTTGGGGTACTGTAAGTCTGTTTTTATTGATGCATGCTGGACATTTGAGTGTTCGGTGGAGGGCACTGATGCTTTATGTTGGTGGGGGTGGGGCTATCATTGCCTTGTTGCTGCTTGTGCATGGGAGGGGTGAGCTGGCGGGGTTGAGGTTCTAACATTTTAAGTCTCATTCATTCTTTGGGGCGCTTACCTGTTTTTGTGGATGTTCTCAAAGAAAAATAATTTCAGGATGCAGATTGTATATATTTCTGACATTAAACTCACCTTTTGAAACCTATTGAATCAGTTTTTACAGACTTTTGGGGTATCGGCACCTGAGCATGTCAAACTTTTGCTCTCTTTACCTGTTCTCAGTGATGGTAAGTCTATGAAGCTAATGGACAACATGTTGTCCCTCGTGGGAAATCACCATCTTTGTTTTAATTTTAAAGAACACTTCCTGCGCAAATGTCTGATCAAGTTTGCGTAGCCCTCGCAAATGCACCCAGGATAGGCTATAGGGAACTTGCTAAAATGGTTGATAGTTCACACTCAGCTAGGCAGCAGGGCATCATTCCTCATCCTTTCTCTACCTCAGTAAGCCCAGTCAGCAAGGCCCACACATAAGGACACCCGTGCTGCGAAACAGATGATGCTGGGCCTATCCTTTTACCGTACTTGCTTTAGTAGTAATGCTAGGTATTGCTGACTACCTTGCAGTTTTGACAATGCCCACATATCAGGACATCAGAGGTCTGTGAACACTCTGGGTTCCAGTTGCCAGCAATTACCGCTCTCCAACTATTCTAAATACAGGGCTAAAGTTAGTCAGAAGATAACACTGATTGAAAGCACCGAAAGAGTAATCAGAAGCTTGATTTCCAAGGCAACACATGCAGTCCATTAATGATACATTGAAAATAAGGCCTGCACAATCAGCCAGAATTGGGGAAATCATGTAAATATGTCATGCACAAGGCTGCCAGTCTCCGCATTGTGTCAGTGACATCTCTTTGAACAGCTTTTCACTTAATTCCACTTTGATATTCTTTCACATCTTCCTGCAATGTATTCTAACTCAATACTTACCCAAATTGCTTTTATAAGTCAGTATTTGCAATCACTGCCAACAGATACTAACAAGTTCTCGAATAAAGTTCTGACTTCCTTTCTCCCCTTCAGCATTTCTACTGTCTGTGCTGCCCCCGAGTGTTTGATCTGTGGAATGACAGGCTGCATTGCCGGGTCCTATACCATCCATTTGTGGGACATGTTGCTCAGGAACTTGGGCGATATATGCGTTTTTATTTTCATGACTACGCTTTTTTTTGCTTGCTATTTTGAATGTGTGTATGTTTTGCAACTCGGTCCCAGAGGAACACTGTCTTGTTCAGCTGTATCCATGTATGTTTGAATGATAATTAAACTTGATTGAATTTGACTTGAATTGATTTGATGTGAAGGGATATTTTCATTGTAAACAGGTTTTGCTCAGTGGTTTCAGATTTACATTCAAAAGCTTAGTTATGATTGCTCTAAACGGCAACTCTATTGTTTGCATCTTTGGAAACAGCTCTATTTTCATCTTTAATATTTCTATTTTTCCCTTTCAGGGTTCTTTTGAAGACCCTGACCTGGAGTTACATGCTGATTTCAGTTCTTTGTGGGAATGGGACCCACTCTCGGGGTTATATGACTGGCCATTATCGAACACACCATGGATATGGACTAAGAGCTTAGCTCTCCTTTGAAGGCCTGGGATCTCATGGCTCTGGAGACAGGTGGATCGCAGGTCGGTGTCCTGACAGGAGATTAGTGTGCCATGGGAGTTGGAAGATCTACAGCTATAGATCTAGAGCTTGGAAGAAGCGACAGAATGGATTTTTAACACCGTAAACCAGTGAATTGTCTGTTACGTCTCGCCTCTTGCTGTGAAACGTAAAGAGAGTGAGAGAGCCTGTGCTATGTTGAATACCTGGTGAACAAGTAGTCTTTGGGATCCTGCAAGTCTGAGTCTTTGCTGTTGCTTTGCTGCACGCTTGAGTGCTCGGTGGTGGGTGCTGTTTTTTTTGCAGGTGGGGGAGGGGGAACTGTTGCTTTGCTACCGTTTACCTGCAGAAGGAAGGGGAGCTGGGGGGGGGGGGGTTGAGACTTCAGGGTTCTAACATTTAACTGTCATTCATTCTTTGGGGGCACTGCTCTGTTTCTGTGGATGGTTGTGAAGAAAAAGCATTTCAGGATGTACAGTTGGCCCTCCGTATCCGTGGGGGTTTGGTTCCGGGACTGCCTGCATTTACCAGATTCCGTGGATGCTCAAGGACCGTGTATAAAATGGTGTAGTATTTGCATATAGCCTACGCATATCCTCCCGTATACATTAAATCATCTCTAGATTACTTATAATATCTAATACAATGTAAATGCTATGTAAATAGTTGTTATACTGTATTGCTTAGGGAATAATGACAAGAAAAAAAATGTCTGTACATGTTCAGTACAGATGCAACCATCGTAGCTCTTATGGGAACGCTGATGATGCCTCGGCATTAGCCGATGCCGATTCTCCCATGATCTTTAAGTTCATGAGGCTGTGGTGCTTTACATAGCTAGCCAGCCATCCTTTACTAGCCTTAAACTCCTTCCTGTCACTCTCCTCAACCCCCTCACAGTAGTGCTCATAGGGGCTAAGTGCATTCTTCACGCATAATTCTGCCAGCAACAGGGATATGCTTCTGTGCCATGTCCTCCAGCTGCACACTTAATGCTTCCTCAGTCTTTGCAAGCACTTTATCACGAACCAGAGAGACCATTTTTGCCATTGTAAGGGTAACACTAACACTTCCACAAATTTCAGCTTCTTCCTGCTTTATTGTGCGAATGCTCGATTCGTTCTTACCAACCTCAGGCCCACTTCATCAGGCGACATTGCACTTCTTAAAAGATCTATGATTTTTATTTTCTCAGCAAGAGATAGCACTTTACACTCCCTCTTAGCCTTTGAGGAGTTGCTTTGACCACTTAATTGCTTTTTAGGAGCCATCACAACACAATTAGTGACTAAACGAGACGCGAGGCGAACAATGCTCAAACAACAAGTGCTGTAGAGAGAACTTCCGGGGGTTTCTTCGATCCTGATCCGAGGTTGGTTGAATCCGCAGATGCAGAACCCGCGGATACGGAGGGCCGACAGTATATTGTATACATTTCTCTGACATTAAATGTACCTTTGAAACCAATTTTCAGAAAAGATGTAGAATGCAATTGGTGAAAATGATTATCAACCTCAATTTTGTGGTTTATACTGTTAGAGCTTGGCACAGGCACACTGGAAGGAATAGAAATCTGGTTACTATCAACCATGATTGCTTTGTACAGTGGAAGAGCGAAGAGAGATGAGGCTTACAGCATAGAATAGACATCACACTTCAGTGTAGGATTGGCCATTGGAGTACGGTTCACTTTCCACTGAGACTGTATTGCTCTTGCAGTCAAATGATCTCCTGCAAAGTTAGTTTCTAATAGAGAGTGGGTACCAAACTGGCTGAAGTGTTTGTGAACCTGAAGGATCAATACTGCTCTGCTGTGCGGTCAGATGCCCATAATCAAATCAGTGAGACAATCACCCACACTCCCTCTCACTGGGTCACTGAAGCCATAATGACAGAGAAAGACCCTGTTGCTCCAGAAAATAAAGGACAGTTACATCACACTCCAGGTCAACTAGGAATGGTACTGGGCTACACAATCTAGATCTGAATCCCAGAAATGTTACGAGCAAAGCTGTACAGCACTTCCTTGAGTCCCTTTCTTCCCTGTGTCACAGCTTCAGTTTGGTTTGAATCTGCTTTTTCCATCATTTCAGACAGTGCTTTCCATATCACAAAAGGCTAAGCAGAGTCTCTAGTGACCTCTTTATTGGATTTTAGTCAATTATGTGATGAAGGCTGAGAAGCGTGATGACATTTGTTAATGATACACAACACCATATACATTCTGTGGGGGAAAAATAATCAGAAAGATCTACTACATAGTCATAGAATGATACGATACAGAAGGAGATTACTCAGCTTGTTGGGTCCATACCAGCTTCCATAGAACCATAGAACCAGAGAACATTACAGCACAGAAACAGGCCTTTTGGGCCTTCTTGGCTGTGCTGAACCATTTTTCTGCCTAGTCACAGTGACCTGCACCTGGACCATGTTCCTCCATACACCTCTCATCCATGTACCTGTCCAAATTTTTCTTAAATGTTAAAAGTGAGTCTGCATTTAACACTTCATCTGGCAGCTTATTCCACACTCCCACCATTCTCTGCATGAAGAAGCCCCCCCCCCATGTTCCCTTTAAACGTTTCCCCCTTCACCCTTAACCCATGTTCTCTGGATCTTTTCCCCCCTAGCATCAGTGGAAAAAGCCTGTTTGCATTTACTCTATCTATACCCATCATAATTTTATACACCTCTATCAAATCTCCCCTCATTCTCCTACATTCCAGGGAATAAAGTCCTAACCTATTCAACCTTTCTCTGTAACTCAGTTTCTCAAGTCCCGGCAACATCCTTGTAAACTGACTATGCACTCTTTCAACCTTATTAATATCCTTCCTGTAATTTGGTGACCAAAACTGCACACAATACTCCAAATGCAGCCTCATCAATGTCTTATACAACCTCACCATAACATTCCGACTCTTATACTCAATACTTTGATTTCTAAAGGCCAATGTACTAAAAGCTCGCTTTATGGCCCTATCGACCTGTGACAGCACTTTTTGGGAATTTTTAACCTGTATTCCCAGATCCCTCTGTTCTACTGCTCTCCTCAGTGCCCTACCAATTACCTTGTATGTTCTACCTTGGTTTGTCCTTCCAAAGTTCAATAACTCACACTTGTCTGTGTTAAACTCCATCTGCCATTATTCAGCCCATTTTTCCAGCTGGTCCAGATCCCTCTGCAAGCTATGAAAACCTTCCTCACTGTCCACTGCACCTCCAATCTTTGTATCATCAGCAAATTTGCTGGTCCAATTTACCACATTATCATCCAGATCATTGATATAGATGACAAATAACAATGGACCCATCACTGATCCCTGTGGCACACCACTAGTCACAGACCTCCACTCAGAGTAGCAACCCACCACTACCACTCTCTAGCCTCTCCCATTGAGCCAATGTCTAATCCAATTTACTACCTCACCATGTATTCCTAGCGGCTGAATCTTCCTAACTAACCTCCCATGCGGGACCTTGCAAAGGCCTTACTGAAGTGCATGTAGACAACATCCACTAACTTCCCTTCATCCACTTTCCTGGTCACCTCCTCAAAAAACTCTAATAGATTTGTTAAACATGACCTACCAAGCACAAAGGCATATTAACCCTTCCCGATAAGTCCCTGTCTATCCAAATACTTCTAGATCCTATCTCTTAGTACTTCATTCAATTATTTACCTACTACTGATGTCAAACTTACTGGCCCATAATTTCCCAGATGATTTTTAGAGCCTTTTTAAAACAACAGAAAAACATGAGCTATCCTCCAATCCTCCCGCACCTCACCCGTAGATATTGACATTTTAGATATATCTGCCAGGGCCCCTGCAATTTCGACACTATTCTCCTTCAAGGTCTGAGAGAATACCTGTCAGGTCCTGGGGATTTATCTGCCCTGATTTGCCTCTAGATAGCAAGCACCTCCTCCTCTTCAATCTGTATAGGTTCCATGACCTCTCTACTTGCTTGCCTTATTTCTATTGACTCCATGACAGTTTCCTTGGTAAATACAGATGCAAAAAAACCATATAAGGTCTCCTCCATTTCTTTTTGTTCCATACATAGCTGACCACTCTGATCTTCAAGAGGACCAATTTTATCCCTTACTATCTTTTTGCTCTTAATATATCTGTAGAAGCTTTAGATACACTAGTGAAGTTTAAGAGAATACTAGACAGGTATATGGAGGAATTTAAGGTGGGGGGGTTATATGGGAGGCAGGGTTTGAGGGTCGGCACAACATTGTGGGCCGAAGGGCCTGTAATGTGCTGGGGAAAAAAAGCTCTTGGGATTATCCTTCACCTTGACAGCCAAAGCTAACTCATGTCTTCTTTTAGCCCTCCTGATTTCATTCCTAAGTATTTTCTTGCACTTTTTATACTCCTCAAGCACCTCATTTGATCCCTGTTTCCTATACATGTCATACATCTCTCTCTTCTTCTTTATCAGAGTTCCAATATCCCTTGAGAACTAAGGTTACCTATTCTTATTCACTGTGCCGTTAATCCTGACAAGAACATAAAAACTCTGCACTTTCTCCTCTGAAGGTCTCCCACATACCAATCACATCCTTGCCAGAGAACAATCTGTCCCAATCCACGCTTTTTAGATCCTTTCTCATTTCTTCAAATTTGGCCTTTTTCCAGTTTAGAAACTCAATCCGAGGACCAGATCTACCTTTATCCATGATCAAGTTGAAACTAATAGTGTTGTGATCACTGGAACCAAAGTGTTCCCCTACACACACTTCCGTCACCTGTTCTAACTTGTTTCCTAAAAGGAGATCTAATAATGCGTCATCTCTAGTTGGTACCTCTATATATTGATTTAGAAAACTTTCCTGAATGCATTTTACAAACTCAGCCCTGTCTAGACCTTTAACAGTATGGGAGTCCCATTCAATATGTGGAAAATTAAAATCCCCTACTATCACACTTTATATTTCCCACAGTTGTCTGCTATCTCTCTGCCGATTTGCTCCTCTAATTCTTGCTGACTATTAGGTGATGTATAATAGAATCCCATTAATGTGGTCATACCTTTCTTTTTTCTCAGCTCCACCTATATGGCCTCGGTAGACAAGCCCTCTAATCTGTCCTCCCTGAGCATTGCTGTAACATTTTCCCTGACTAGCAATGACACCGCCCCATCCTTCATTCCTCTGCCTCTATCACGTCTGAAACATCGGAACCCTGGAACATTAAGCTGCCAGTTCTGCCCCTCCTGTAGCCAAGTTTCACTAATGGCTATAATGTTGTAATTCCATGTGTCAATCCATGCCCTCAGCTCGTCAGCCTTCCTCACAGTACTCCTAGCTTTGAAATAGACACACCTCAGAAGATTATTATCACCACACACAACCAATCTATTTGTGACTTTGCATGAGCTTTTAACATTATTTATTTTCACCCCTGCTCCACTATCTACTCTGGCACTCTGGTTCCCATCCTCCTGCAAATCTAGTTTAAACCCTCCCCAATAGCACTTAACAAACCTCCCTGCAAGGACATCGGTCCCCTTGTAGTTCAGATGTAACCCGTCTCTCTTGCACAGGTCCCACGTGCCCCAATGATCCTGAAATCAGAAACCCTGCCCCCTACACCAGTTCCTCAGCCACATGTTCATCTGCCAGAACATCCTATTCTTACCCTCACTGGCACGTGAGATTACCACCCTTGAGGTCCTGCTTTTTAACTTCCTACGAAGCTCCTTATACTCACTCTTCACAACCTCCTCACTCTTTCTTCCTTTGTCATTGGTACCGATGTGTACCATGACATCTGGCTGATCACCCACCCACTTCAGAATGCTGTGCACATGATGAGAGACATCCGTGACCCTGGCACCCGGGAGGCAACAATCCATCCGGGAGTCTCTGTCACGACCACAGAACCTCCTGTCTGTACCTCTAGTTATCGAGTCGCCTGTCAGCACCACTCTCCTCTTCTTCCACCGTCCCCTCTGCACTGTAGAACTAGACTCATTGCCAGAGATCTGGCTGCCGCAGCTTGTCCCAGTTAAGTCATCCCTTCAGCAGTATCCAAATCGGTATTCTTGTTATTGAGGGGATTGACCACAGGGGAACCTGGCTCTGCCTGCCCTTTCCCCTTCCCCCACCTGACGGTAACCCAATTACGTACCTGTGTGCTGCTCCTTTGGCATAACTACCTCCCTGAAACTACTATCTATAAACTCCTCATTCTCCCGAATGATCCGGAGGTCATCCAGCTCCTGCTCCAATTCCCTAACACGGTTTGTTAGGTGCTGCAGCTGGATGCACTTCTTGAAGTTGTCATTGTCAGGGACACCGGAGGTCTCACTGACTTCCCACATCCTGCCAGAGGAGTATTCCAACAACTGGAACCTACCCTCGCCTCTGCCTGTTCACACTGAAGCCTGTTGAGCCAAGGCTGCCTCACTCTGCTCCATCTCACTGCACTGCCCACTGTATATGGTGGTCTTTTTTTAAACCTTTGCTGCTCTACATCACCTGCCTGTGCAGTCTAGCCTCTTTTCCACAAGTAGTGTAAAAAGAAGACTTCTCTCCGAGATTGCTTTACTCCCTCCAAGAGAAATCCTGCCAATCCCACACCTTACAGTCCTACAGGTGGTTTCCTTTCAGAAAACTTCTCTGTGCTGTGTTCATCATTTTCCTTCTGAGCGCTTCCTTCACTGATACCAACAATAGATCTGAAATAACAGCTCCTGATTCCTAAAGTGGACATGACATAGTAGTTCCCAAATCTTAAATTAACTACCTACACCTCAATATGGTTTCTTTGGGGTCCCTAAACTGACATCATCCACAAAGGTTGTATTTCCCCCTTTGCACTGATCATGAAACAGGTCCCTGGCCCGATCACAAGCAACTGAGTTGTTAGAAAGTCAATGATTATTACTTAGTCACAGAATAGTACAGCACACAAGGGGGCTATTCAAACTGACTTGTCCATACTGCTCTCTGGATTCATTTTGGTTCATACATACTTGAAAAAACTGTGTATAATTTAGGCTGAATTTGATTTTCTTGTGAATACTGGTGCTTTCTGTCTATGCTGCTGCAAATATGTTTTCCATTGCCTGTGCATACATGTAGTACTTATGCATATGACAAACATGACCATGCCTTGTACATTTGAATGAAAATCATTAATATAATTACAGACAACAAAGGATCCAGCACTGACCCCTGTAGCACCACTACAGACAGATCTCCAGTTTGAGAAACAACCTTGACCATCACATTACTAACACTGAGACAACTGTGAATCTAATCCACAGACCGACCCCCCCTCGCTACCATGTGATATACCCTTCCACGCTAGCCTGCCATGAGGGAAGTTGTCAAAGACCTTGATAAACTTTATGAAGACATCTATGACCCTACCATTCTGGATCAGGAGGTACAGAAGTCTGAAGATCCACACCACCAGACTGAAGGACAGCCACTTCACATCAACAATTTGGTTCACTCACACAGAAAACCATGGTGACTGTCTTGAATTAGAGCCTGTCTTTCCAAATGTTGTAGACCCTGTCTCTCAAAAACTCCTCCATTTAATTACCTGCCATCAATGTCTGACTGAATGGCCTGTAGTTTCCTGGTTTTCTTTGCTCCACTTTTCAAACAATGGTACTACATTAGCCACTCTGCACTCTTCCAGAATCTCACCCGTGGCCAGAGATGAAGCAAAAATATCTGCAATGGCATCCACAATTTGTACTCTAGGTTCTCGCAATGTCTGAAATGCATGTTTTAAGGCCTGAGGAAATAGTCCACCTTAATGCACTTTGAAACTTCAATACCTCCTCTGTACTAATTCATAAATAATTCAAGACAACACCACTCATTTCCCTATTTCCTCAGCTTCTATCTGTAGAGAAAATACTCATTAAAAAACTCATATTTTCCCTTTGGATTTATGCACAGATGCCCATGCTGATCTTCAATTTTACTATTATTTCCATAGCCGCCCTTTTACTCTTTATATGTCTATATAATCTTCGGGGATTTTACCTCACTTTGTCTGTCAGATTATTCTTATATACTCTTTTTGCCCTCCTACCTTATTCCTTATCTGTGCACTTTGTGTTGAGATGAAGAGAGTTGCAACTTCCAAATTGCTTATCTGTGTTCTATGCCTCACATTTCATAACCACAGTCTCAATATTTCCTATTAGCCAGGGTTTCTGAAACTGGCCAGCTTGGCCATTCAGCCTAATAGCACCCTGAACTCTTGACAGCAGATTTTTGAATGTCTCCCACTTGGCAGATGGTATTTTTCCTGCACCATGCACACCCAATCACCCACTGCAAGATCCCACCCAATTGCTCCAAAATTTGCTTGGCCTCAGTTCAGCTCCTTCACCATAAGACCGTGAGAACGAAAGACAAAGGAGCAGAATTAGGCCATCTATCCCATCAAGTCTGCTCAGCCATTCAATCATGGCTGATCATTTTTCCTATCTTCTCTTCAACCCCAGTTTCCAGCCTTCTCCCTGTAACCTTTGATGCCATGTCGAATGAAGAACCTATCAATCTCTCACCCAACAACATGGTCTCCACAGCTGCATGTGGCAACAGATTCCACAAATTCACCACTTTTTGGCTAAATAAATTTCTCTGCATTTCTGTTTTGAAAGGGTGCCACTCAATCCTGAGGCTGTGCCCTCTTGTCCTAGACTCTCTCACCATGAGAAACAGCCTTTCCACATCTACTCTCTCTAGGCATTTCAACACTCAAAAGGTTTCAATGAAATCCCCCCTCATCCTTCTGAATTCCAGTGAGTGTAGACCTAGAGCCATCAAACATTCCTTATATGATATGGCATTTCAAGGAATGAATACATCCTTCTGAACCTCTTCTGGACCCTCTCCAATGCCAGCACATCTTTCCTAAGATGAGGGGCCCAAAATTGTTCACAATACTCAGTGACTTCTAAAGTATCAGCATCACATGTAAACCAGTTCTATTCTTCTCCATTACTATTTTAAACTGAAGAAATTATGGTCACTTGAACTAGTATGCATACTAACAGATTCTTCTACCACTTGCCCAACCTCATTCCCCAGGACGAGGACCAGTTTTGCATCCTCTAGTACTTCCCACTATACATTGCTAAGGAAAGCTTGCTTGGACACATATCAGAAATTCTGCTCCATCCAAATTTTTTTACACAAGTTCAGCCCAATCAATGAGGGAAGTTAAAATAACTCACTGAAGCTATTGTAGTCATAAGTAGCTGTAATCTCTACAATTCTCATTAACTAATGGAGGAACTACAATATAGTCCCATTAGAGTGACCATCCCCTTTTTCTTTCTAAGTTCCGTGCTCATGGTCTCACTGGATGTTCCCCTAAGAATATCTCTCGATAGACCATTCTTCTGTCTACTTTCACTTTCTTACTTGCACCTCTGTCACACCTGTAGCATCTGTATCTGGGAATGTTCATCTGTCAATCCTACTCTTCTGCCAGTCAAGTTTCTGCTATGCCTGTGATATTGCAGTTCTCAGAGCCAATCAATGCCCTGAGATATCCTTCTTACCTGTCAAGCTCTTGTTTTAAAATAAATACAGTTGAAGCCAATAGTCATTCCTTTCCTATTACTGTGCCCTTTTCTAACCCAATGACTAAATTTTAACTCATTAGCTACATACTATCCCCTGATTTCTTATTAGCAACTTAAACAAAATACTGGTGGAACTCAGCAAGTCAGGCAGCTTCTATAGAAGGTAAAAAACAATTGATGTTTCAGGCTGAGACCCCTCATCAGGACTGGAAAATAGGTGGGCAAAAGCCAGAATAAGGAGATGGAGGATGGGAGGAGTACAATCTGGTTGGTGATAGGTGAGACCAGGTGAGGGAGAAGGTGGCTAAGGATAAAGTAAGAAGCTGGCAGGTGACAAGTTGAAGAAGTAATGTGATGAAGAAGGAGGAATCTAATAGTTGAGGGCAGTGGAAAAAAAGGGAAGGGGTTGGGGGGACCCTGAAGGAGGTGAGAGAGAAGGGATGAGAGAGTGAATCAGAATGTGAAATGGAAAAAGAGAGAATTACCAGAGGTTAGAAAATTTAATGGTCATGCCGTGAGGTTGAAAGCTATCAGAATGGAAAATGAGGTTTTGCTCCTCAAACCTGGGTTTAGCCTCATTGTGGCAGTAGAAAAAGACATAGACAGAAGTGGGAAGATTGCCCCATCCTTCCCTCCCACTAGTTTCCCTTATCACTGCAAGGCTTCACTACTTTATACGCATCTTCTGTTTGATAGGGAGCTGAGAACTATTGTCCCAACAACTTCCCATAAGTTACCTTCCTCTCCTGCAATCTCATTTGCCACTAGCTGCTCCAACCTCACCTCAAATCATTGCTGAATACCTCATACATCCCTTCACTCCCTTGCGATTACACGCAGGTCTGCCCTCCCGTCTTCACCCTTTGTGAACTTCAGCTCACTCCAAACCCTCGCTGCATCTGAACTTGCATCAAGTCACACTCACCAAGTTGTTTACTCCTTTGAAAATACCGTTTCATGCCTTTACAAATACAGTCACTCACTACCGCACACCTTAATAGACTTTCAAGCTGGAGTCACAAAAATGAGGCCCGGAAAAACAGACACTAATTTATTTGAGAAGCACAATATGGAAACATTTACCAATTAAGCTATGTAGGTAGATACAGATGTGAGCTAAGATCTGGGATGTACTTTACCCTGTATGGCTTGGGTCTTCTTTGGGTTATCTAGATTCTCACCTTGGTTCATCGCCACAGAAGTTCTTCCTGTAATCACAGAGTGTTTCATGCCTATGCAGCAGCAATGAATCATCTGGGTTCATGTCCCATCCATGGTGATGGAATATGGTTGGGCAAATCAGCAGCTCTTGTAGTGAACAAGTGCAGGAAGATCCCATAAAACCCTAGAATAGAAAGGCAATTTTATGTAAGGGCAGAGCCTTTATGGGACCTGACCAAATTCTTATGCCAATATAAATAGCTGAATGTTGAGCTGATCACAAGAAGAGAGGCACTTTCTCACCCCAAATGCAATGGTCCAGCAGTTTGTAAGAGTTGGATGACCCTTATCTGTAATACTCCTATGACACTCTTGTGAAAGCTTACTGGACCCTCAAACTTGTTCCATTGAAAGCCAAAGTCAAGAGTAAATAGGCTTCCCACTCCGATCCCATGTAGCTGTTTCTCAACGTCTACTGCCATTAGTGCACCCAGTGCATGGAGATAAAATTTTAGGCAAACAAGGAGTTGCCAACCACTTGATGCTACACAGAGATTTGTGTCCTTCCTTTTCTCACAGAGAGTTTGACATTAGATTCCCATATCAGAGGAGTGACTTTTGTCATATAAGTGTGCTCCTATCTGAAAGAGCTGCTGATTTGCCTAGTCTCAGAGGTTCAGCATATTCATTTCCTTTAGTCAGAGTGCCAATTCCTTCTGTATGTTACAATAGATTCAGCATCGTCCACCTTTTCATGCCTGGTATCCCAGACCTTTTTCCACAACTACTTGATGTGATGTCTTGAACTTAGATTACAGAACACAAAAGGCATAATACTTTCTGCACAAATTTTTGCTGAATAATAATATTTCACTTTATGTTTTGATCCATGTGATAAATAAATGAATTTGAATCCAATCAAAATCTGTGGTTTTCCATCTAGGTCCCACAATCCTTATGTATTAACATGTGGTGGTGATTCTACATCTTTAAGAGCATCAGAATTATACATATCTGCCTAGCACACAGTCAACATGAAACAAATACAAAACCTTCCTGTAAAGCAGACACATTGTCATTTGGAGATACATTTATAGTCTTAGCAGCTGCAGGTTGTGCAACCAGGTCATAGGAGACCATCGACATAGGTCTTGTTTAAGTTAAATATTCCTCAACATACAGTATTCTCATCTCACCCTCTGGATCCCATTTTACTCACTCCAGCCATGCTCCAAATACACCATGACTGCAATATGATCCCCCATCCCTCTGCCCCCATCCCATCCACACCGATCCATGATGTGTGGATCACACTCTTGCAACCTCCTTGAGCCTCATGCTCTACCTTAGGGTATCTGTGTGTAACCAGGTGACAGCTGAATATAATGTTTTATTGTTAAACTGCACCTAGTTATTCACCCTGGTAATGCTAAAATAGCTGCCTGTGCCTTTAAGTGAAAACAGTGATGTCATTATGCACATGTGGAGTAGAAAGAAGAGCTGCAAGGTTCTAGAAAGGACGTTGAATGCTAGTCATATGGTGAATAATATTTGATAATATCCATGTAAATTTGTTTATACTTGTTTGTAAATCTAGAATATTGGTAATTTGACATGTTTTATATGTGGATGGTTTACAATTTCACAAGTAAGTTACCGGAGTCCAATAGCATGGTTGTGCAAAGTTCTTATTGGCCTAGTCGGCTAGCCTTTTTTGTAATTTAAACTCCAAGGCAATATATTGTAAATATTTGTTAAAAGTATATTTTTGTCTTTCTAAATTGTTTCATGACTGAATGTGAATGTAACAGAGTAATGTGAATGTGTTAATCACTTTTTATGTAGCATGAGCGAGGAGAACTCATTTCAGGATCTAGCCTATATATAAGTTTGCAAGTTAAGCCTGTGTGTGCCAAAAGTATTTATTTATATTTTGATGTTGTGTATAAGGTACAGGGTTGGCGGGATTCTAATGTTGTTTGTATTTTTTTTTAGAATTGCCACTACCGTATTGGTTTTGTATATTTTGTTTTATATATTTTCATATGTAACAATGGTGTGGACCGAATTAAACTGAGATTGTACCAGCAGGAACTGTGTGTTTTTAAATTCATTTTGTCATTTTTATTTTGATACCCCCTTTCTACATGAAAACATTTACAACATATAAAGGAATTATAGACCCCAAAAGAAGTATTTGCTGTCCTGCATGTGCGTTTTTCCCCAGTCTTCAAAATTTGGTACCAGGAGTGGGGTAATTCCAAGCCAGTTTAGAGGGTTTTTGACTTTTTAAAATTCTGTACAATATACAATACATGTGAAGGACAGGTCAGCTGATCCCATGGGATGGGAGGAGAGTCTGTTATCACGCAGAGACAGTGGTAGTGCCTTTAGGCTGGGCTGGGTCATCCGGGACTGATGCCAAGGCATGGAACGGAGATGGTGATCTAGACTAACTGTGGCTGTGGCCATCATGTTTTCTGCAAGAGATGTCAGCAACCCCTTTCTTAGGTTAGTTGTAGAGACTTTAAAGACTTGAATTGTCATAATGTTACATCTAGAGGATAGGCAGACTGAACCTGATTTGAATGAACAAATTAGAGAGTTGCATAGTAGGCATGAGGAAGCCATGGCAACTATAGATAAAATAAGCAAAAGGTCCTATGTATATGTTCCAAGGGAAAGACACTTTGCTCTATTTACGGGAAATGTTGAGAAAGATGGGAGATCTGTTGATGAATTTATTGAAGAAGTCAAACAGCAGCTTCATGGTAGAAATCAGTCTAACCAGGATCAGTATGATTTTGTTATGTCCACTGCTCAAGGGAGCATTTCTAGCAGAAAGACACATGTGCTGCAGTGCTGAGGAACACCAGGCTGATGACTTGTTCACCTATCTCAGGGAAGCTTTTAGTGACAACAGTAGTACACCCCAGCTGTTGCATAATCAGAAACAGTGTGAGGGTGAAGACATAAGAGAGTTTTCTCATGCCCTAGCCCAAGCTCTTAACTTGCTACTGAAACATTACCCCAATGCTGTGACCAAAAAAAAGGATGGCACTCAGAGATCTATTTATAGTGGGCATCAGAGACCTTTTCCTTAGAAAGGAGCTCCACCGATTTGTGCGGAACAACCCTGAGTCCTCAATGATATAAGTGCGAGAGGAGGCTCATTTGTGGTTTTTAGAAGAATCCTCAGGAAATGCAAAGACTGTAAAGTCAAAGTGTAGCATAGCCAGACACAGTGCTCAACCCTCAAAGCTCTGTTACTCTATGAATCTAAGTCTGTCGCTCTAGACAATGACCTTAAAGTTGTTGCAGAGCAGGGCAAAGCCATTAGTGAGTTGACTGAAGCAGTGAAAGATCTTGCTGTACTGAGAGGTGTTGCACACGCTACAAGCAGCAGACCTAAGTTACAGCCTAGGTTCACAAAGGGTGGACAATCAATATGTTTCAAGTGTCAGGTGGGAGGGCACATGGACAACTATTGCAGACAGAAGTGAAGTGCAAGAGATGTAGAGCCCAAATCCTTCAGTCCTCAGGTGGTTGTGAGTCAGATTTGGAGGAATTTCATAGACTCAGATAATGTACAGTCATCCCATAATCAGTTGCTGCAAGGTGTCATGGGAACATGTTCTGTTGTTGAGCTTAAGGTATCAAGTGTCTCTGTCCATTGTCTGTTCGACACAGGTAGTCAAGTGAGCACCATGACGGACCAGTTCTTTCGAGAACGGTTGAATGGAATGTATGAGGATATGTTGTCCACTGCTGGCTGACTTAGGTTAAACGCCGCTAACAGTCTTGATATACCAGAATAAATAGACTGAGGAAAAGCTTCTACCCCAGATCTGTGGCCTCCATCACACCACTCCCACAGAACAATGACTGAAACTGTGAGCACACACATGCACACACAAGGACTCAAATACTTGCACTAATGGCACTTTGTGCATTATTGTGACATTCTGGTGCTGTTGTAACTTATTTTCTGCTACTTATCTACTTAATACCATTTTTCTATTATTATCTTGGTTTTATCTACCACTTTGTTTGATTGCCTGAGAGGAAGCCAAACAGTGTTTCATTGTACCTATGTATAATGACAATAAAGATCATTCAATTCAATTAAATTACTCTTGGGTATCTAGAGTTAGAGGTTCAAGTGATTCAGATTCAGATTCAGTTTCAGTTTATTGTCATTTAAAAACCACAAATGCAATGCAGTTAAAAAATGAGATAACGTTCCTCCAGAATGATATCACAAAAACACAACAAAACAGACTACACCAGAAAAACCACATAATGTTTGGCAATCCCCAATCCAGAGCCCGGAGAGGCTGCTGCGTATTAATTTGGCGCTGCCATCCTAGCGCGATCCCCGGAAAGGAGCTCCAATTCCACTAGACAAACAAGACCAACAACTAAAGCTACAAGACCTGCACAAAACCACAAAGTTACAACATATAGTTACAACAGTGCAAACCATAGCATAATTGATAAATAAACAGACCATGGGCACAGTAAAAATAGTCCAAAGAAATTAAAAGACTATAAGTTCAAAAGAAACCACCACACAGTTTCCACAAGTCCTCAGGGTCCCGATTGACTCATTAGCCCATGCAGGCGGCAGAAGGGAATACCCCCGCTATGGACTTTCATGGCGCCACCTGGCGCAGCCTCACAGATGCGGCACACACTGAAAGCAACCTGACCGCAGCGGACTCCGAGTCCGTCAAACCTCCGAGCCTCCGACCATCCCCTCCGGCACAGCTTCTCCGAGCACCATCCTCTGCCGAGCATATTAAGATGCCCCCGCCAACGGCCATCGGCAACGCGACCCCGAGGACTGGGGGCCTGTTCCTCCCAGCAGAGACCCGGACCTCACAGCAGCAGCAGCAACAAAGAAGGTCTTCCTGGAGATTTTCAGATGTTCCTCCATGCTCCCACGTCCGTTTTTCATCCAATTATGATTGCGCATGGCACCCCGCTTCACCAGTAACAGATAATCAGCTCCGGAGTGGCCGCTGCAAGCTGCGTCGCGCCGCCATCTTGGATCTATTGTTGGGCATGAAGGTAAGAAATTGTGGCTTTCTGGTAGTCAGAGATCTTGTTAGCACTGCACAACTCATCCCATGCATTGCAGACATGAACGTAGACAACATGCCTATGCTGAATTTGACACGACTATAGAAGGAAAGTTGAATTCTGATTGGAGAGATGTTTCCAGGAAGTATAGATGCACACGACTGAAAAGAAAGCTATAGTCCGAATATCGGGAAAAGATACTGAGCACATACCGGCTGAATTTGTAATTTCCATAGTGACTAGGAAGGCCACTGGAAATGCTGGTACTGACCATAAGATGTTACTTAAACCACTTACCACCCCTCTACCAGGTAGTCTTGTATTATTCCCATGCTTGTTGACTCTTGTAGTCGCACTGTACCAGTACAGGTTTTAAACCTCTCTTGAGAGGATATAGGCTCTCACCTAAGACCTGGCTGGGTATACTGTCAAAAGTAGAATGTATAGACTGTGATCATCAATGTGCTGTAAGATTTCAGTGCATCTCAGCTGAAATTGAACAAATGACAGTTGGTGTAAAGGAGGAGGGGAGTAACTCCGTTAAAGTCATTTCTAGACAAACTTGACATTGGGTGTAGTGAAGACCAACAAGCTCAGCTAAGAGCTTTACTGACTAAGTACCTGGATACCTTTATAGTTGAAGATAAGGTCAAGCATGAAATTCAGTTAATGAATGGCGAGACTGTTTCATAGCCTTACCTTCATTTTTGGCCCAATCAGTACAGCGAAGTGAAAGAGTATTTCTTAAAGTTATTGAAGAGAGGTGTAATTCAGGAGAGAAATAGCGTGTATGCCTCACCTGTAGTGTTGGTATGGAAGGCTGATGGTAGCATAGACTGTGTGTAGATCATCAGAGACTGAATGAGAGTTTTGATGCTCTGTAGGGAGTGGAGTTTTTCTCAATGAATGATCTCGCGAGTGGTTACCATCAAATGGTGGTAGAGGAGTGTGATAGGCATAAGACTGCTTTTTCAACCCCATTGGTCCTCTTGAATATCTTTGCATGCCATTTGGTGTCTGCAATGGGCTGGCAAATTTTCAAAGACACAAGCCAACAACCATGTTTGATTTAGTCTTCCAAATTATGCTGGAGTACCTGGATGATATTCTAGTGTATTCGCAGATCTTCCAAGAACACTTGGATAGGCTTGATACTGCTTCAGCTTCTCAAGGTGAAGGTAAAATTGGAAAAAAATGTCTTTTTCTGCAGTCAGAGGTTAAGATCTTAAGACACTAGATATCAGCCAAAGGGATAGGCACAGATCCTAAGAAGGACTTGGATGTTCAGCAAGGGCCAGTATCATCTACATTCAAAGATTGTTCCTTGGCTTTTGTAGTTATTGTAGATGGTTCACTCAGGGATTCTTAAAGATTGTGGGTCTGCTGCCTGGTGCAGTGAATTTGTGTCTCAGTGCAGGGAGTCTTAGTAAAACAAACCAGCTGTTAAAACAGTCTTGGATGGAAGATTGTCAAACCGCCTTTGACTTGATCAAAGAGAAACTGACCAGTTCACCTATTCCTCAGCTTTGCCAATTTCACACACCCTGTCATGGTGGATACTGATGTAATCAGTCATGGACTAGGAGCTGTTTTATACCAGCAACAGGGAGAGACAAAGAGGATTATTGCTTATACAAGCTAACAATTGAGAAATGCTGAAAAGAATGATAGGAATTATAGCAGCTTGGAATTAGAGCTGCATACACTTAAATGGGATTTAGTAGAGAAGCTTCGTAGCTACTTATTGGGTTCCAAATTCACCATAATTACTGACAGTAATCCATTATCCTACTTGAAAACTGCCAAGTTAGGAGCAATTGAGCAGAGGTGGATCTCACAGCTGTCAGTGTTTGACTTTGATGTTCAGTATCGTCCAGGTCGGAGCAATACCGTGGCTGATGCTCTCTCCAGGCAGCCATTTGCAGGGGGGCCTGAGCATATCTCAGAGGACGCTGAGCAATGTGTACTCTTATCAATCATGGTGCTGTCCTTGACCCACCACTGGTTACAACTGGTCTTAAAAGCTGTAAGTTTAAGCAAACTCGAGCTCTTGAAGCTGATACTAGTGATGTAAGTGGGCTGATGCAAGGAAACACCCCAACCTTCCCAGGTTATCCTACTGGGGATTTGCACACTTTTCAGCAGAAAGACCCTGTGTTAAGTGTCTTCAGAAACTTATGGGACAGAAAAAGAAAGCTGAATGGCAAGGAACGTAGAGCTCTGCCGAAACCGGTTTTATCTCTGTTAAAGCGTTGGGGAGCATAAGGGGTTACTGTATTGTGTAATTGAGGATGAGAAGTATGGGGAGTATTATCAGCTTCTGCTATTACCAGCTTGAGGAGTAAAGTGTTAAGGTAAGTAAATGACTCTATGGGTCATCAACGCATAGACTGTACTTTGCACTTGTTGAGAAATATATGTTTTTAGGTGGGCATGCACGAGGATGTGGCACGTGGGATCAAAAATTGTCTGCATTGTGAGTTATCTAAAATGCAACACCCTAAGCACCCTAAGATCTTCCGCACCTCCCCCCCCCCCATTAAATAATTTCTTGCTTCTAGAATGCTCATAGTTGGTGCTGTGGATTTCACTGTGCCAGAGCCGGCAGCTGATAGGCGTGAGAATGTCTTAGTAGTCACAGATGTCTTTACAAAGTTCACCCAAGCATTCCCAACTTGGGGTCAAAAGGTGGTACCACAGCAAAGGTGCTCTTGAGGGAATGGTTTCTGAAGTACAGCATTCTTGAGAGGTTGCAGGGTGACCAGGGCCCTAACTTTGAAAGTGAGGTCATAGCTGAGCTTTGCAAACGGAACAGGGTAAAGAAAAGTCATACTACACACCATCATCTTACTGCCAATGCTCAGTGTGAGCGTTTCAACAGGATGATGCATGATTTGTTGCATACGTTGTCTCTGCAAAAGAAACACAGGTGGCAAAAGCATCTATCTGAGTCTCTGTATGCGTATAATGTGACACCACACGTAACCACCAGATATTCCCCTTGCTACCTACTGTTCAGTGTTAATCCCCACTTGCCAGCCGATGCTCTGCTGGGTCAAGAACAGTCTGTAGACAAGAAATATGACTGTTTAGCCAAACACCAGAAACAACTGAGTGATTCTCATGCAAGAGCAAAACAATACTCTGAACAGAAGGCTGCAGAACACATTGCCTTCCAGGATGATAAAATTCATTGTCCTAAGATTGATGTAAATGCACTGGAACAGACCATTAGCCAATATTAAGATCCCGGATTCTTGGAAATCAACTGTTGACAGGGTGGTAGAGGTACAAGGCAACACATATAAGGTGATACCTTTGGAGGGTGGGCCTATCAAGAGGGTGAATACGGTAGACATCAGGCCCTGTGAGAACTTTCCCACCCCAGTTCCTCAAAGGAGACTGCAAACTCCTGGAATTCAGGCTAGCTGACCCCTGGGACATGAATCAGACTTTGAGGATTCTGAGAATGGAATTATTTTGGGAGCAGATGTGTCAGAACAGGGTGTACATTTTCACGGCCCCAGCCTTGACCGCAAAACTAGTGGAATTGAGACTATAGCGCCTGTGACAGCTGATAAAGAGTCAGATGTTGGTAGTCTTCCTGTGACAGCACGCCTCAGGAGTAAAGGAGTAAAAGCTGGACAGCACTGTAAACCACATCATGATCCAAGGTCAGTCCTAGATGTGGCCTCCATAAGTACTGCAGCAGTGTTACAGATACTGGCTAGACTAAGTTTAGTTCTATTCAGAGAAGCAGTTAAAAAGGTTAAAAGAACCTTTGCAGTGAGCAAGTAATCAAAGATGCTTACCTGTATGCAGGAGAGAATGTAACCAGGTGACCGTTGAATGTCATTTTTAATTGCTTAAGTGCACATGTGTATTCACCATAGTCATGCTAAAATAGCCGCCTGTGCCTATAAGAGAAAACAGTGGCATTATTATGCACGTGTGAAGTAGAAGAGTTGCAAGGTTCTAGAAAGGACATCAAAGCTAGACTTATGCTGAGGAAAGTTGAATAATATTTGGTAATATCCATGCAAATTTCTGTATACATGTTTATAAATCTAGAATATCAGTAATTTTATATGTTTTACATTTTGCATTAGATTTTCGCGATATTGGTGCCGGATAGCGTGGTTGTGCGGTTCTTTATTTGCCTAGAGGCTAGTCTTTTTAGTAAGTTAAACTCCAAGGCAATATATTATAAAAGATTTTGTAAAAATTTATCTTTGTCTCTCTTATTGTTTCATGACTAAGTGTAAATGTAATGGAGTAACGTGAATGTGTTAATCTCTATTTACTTAGCGTGAATTATATGCAGAATTCAAAGGGTTACAATCGGCAGTTTGACAAGTCATTCGGTGAGAATAATATGTGAACAAAGAAGTCTTTTCTTTTGCATGGGAAAGCTTCAGTCTACCCTTACTATATGTGATAACAATGAAAAACAGCGGCTTCGCGCAGTGTTCTGGGCTCATTAGGCTGCAGATTGTCTCAAACTCGGTGAGCAGAGACTTGTGTTGCCAACTGAGAATGTAAGCTTGCTAATAAACAGTATGTACTTTAAAGCAAACTGTGTTTGACAGTTATTTCCTGCGTCTGAACCCAAAGGCCTGTGGTAGAGAGGCAGATCGACACGTGAGCGAGGAGAGCTCGTTTCAGGGTCCAGCTTATTTGTTTGGAAGCACGTGTGTGCCAAAGTCAGTGTATCTCTTAGTTAAGATGAGACGTATTTATTCATATTTTTGATGTTCTGTATAATGTACAAGTTGGGTGGGATTCTAATGTTTGTATTTTTTTAAATTGCTACTACCATATTGGTTTTGTATGTTTTGTTTTATTTTCAAACTAAAAACGTAACAATAGTGTGGACTGAAATCAAGCTGAGATTGTACTGTGTACTGTTTTTTTTAAATTCATTTTGTCATTTTTATTTTGATACCCTCTTCCTGCATGAAGACATCCAACACAGATAAAGGAATTGAAGACCTGAAAACGTATTTGTTGTCCTGGTGTGTATTTTTTCCCAGGCTACAAAATGTGGGTCGAGCCTATCACTAATGTTAACGACTCAAGGCCTGACATATGCTGTAGGATATATTGGAATTCATCTGAATTAAAGTTACACAGCAGCTAGCCCTGGGTGGTAATCATTTATTAGCTAGGGTGCCGTGCACTTGTGCAGCATCAGAGGACAGTTTATCTATTGGAAAATCCATTGCTGCATGGCTTCTGATTTTAATATAAGCTTTCAATGCCTGCAAACAAAGAACTGTACTGTATGGTGAAGGGTAAATTTTAATGCTTGTCGAATGTCTCTCCACCATGGCCTCAGAAGTGACTGCAGGAGTTTTGATTATACAGTGGAAATACAACTGTGGAAGCATGAAAGTTACGTCAATTCGCGGGGTGGGGGGGACTCGTGAAGAGTGATGACAACTGGTGATTGGTTTTGGTTTGGTGTTTTGAGCTGGTGCTAATGAATTGGTTCATTTCTGCAGCATTTTGTATCAGTGGAAGGGGTATAAAGGAGAGCAGCCTGAGAACTCGGGGGTAGTTTTTCGGAGTTTCGCCGACAGGCTGCTTATGAACTGCACCGTGGACTGGCATAACGGGAGGTTTGCTGCAGTGAGAGGGACTCGTGCATACCTGGACAAGTATTTTAATGCTTACTCTGTTCTAACCACAGCTTCAAGTAATCATTTGTGTTTGTGTCTTCCTGCCTTTCCAAGCAGGTGCCAAGAACCCTTATTTGTGACAAACAAGTATATCCCAGGAACAGGCTATTTGGCATAGGATGAATGAGCTGAACATGATGCAAAATTAAAGTAATCCCTTCTGCCTGTACCCATATCCCTGTAGCCATGCATATTCATGTATCTGTCTAAAAACCTCTTAAGCATCACTATTGTAACTGCTTCCACCACCACCCCCGCCAATGTGTTCCAGGAATCCAACACTCACTTCAAAAAAACTTGCCCCTCTAATTGTTAAACATTCCTAGTCCTGCCTTATGGTATTTAACAATTTTACCTGGGGGGGGGGGGAGAGGAAGTTTCTGAATGTTTCCTTATAATTCCACGTAATTTACTTCCATCAGTTTATCACTATGTTTTGAGAAGTACAGCAGCGAAACAGGCCCTTCAGCCCATCTAGTCTATGGCATTTAACTGCCTACTTCAAACGACTGGCACCTTGACGATAGCTCTCCAGTTCCCTACTAAATATATACCTATCCAAACTTCTCTTAAACATTGAAATAGAGCTCACATGGACCACTTGTGCTGGCAGCTCGTTCCACAATCTTCCAACCCTCTGAGTGAAGAAATTTCCCCTCATGTTCCCCTTAAACTTTTCACCTTTCACAATTAAGCCATGGCCTCTAATACCACTTCACCTTACTTCTCAGATTAAAACTTAACTTAAAAAAGGAGCTCCCTGATGCTTTGGTTGTTAATTACCTGGACAGATGTGTTATTGGATTAAATACATATGTGGAGTGATTGCATTTAAATGCTAACGGAGGGTTCAGAGAGGCGAGGCACTTGAAAACAACATCTCATGTACCGTCTGGGTAGTCTCCAGCCCCTTGGTATGAACATCGAATTTTCCAACTTCCAGTAATTCCCTCCCTTTCCCTTCCCCCATCCCACCTTCACCCTGTCTCCTCTTCTAGCTGCCTATCACCTCTCATGACTCTGCCTTCTTCTACTACCCATAGTGCTTCCCCCTTAGATTCCTTCTTCACCTTCCCCACCTGTGATCGTTCGTCTGATTTGTTTTCCACCCTCCCCCCACCTTCTTTATAGGGCCCCTGCCCCCTCCTTCTTTAGTCCTGATGAAGGGTCTCGACCTGAAACGTTGGCTGCTTCTTTCAACAGATGCTGCCCGACCTGCTGAGTTCATCCAGCTTTTTCGTACATCTTGATTTGACCACAGCATCTGCAGTATACTTTGTTGGAGCACTTGATATCCTGCCTGACGAGATCCGCAGTCCCCCTAAAACTTTCAGGCGAGAGGTTAGCAGAAACAATGTCCTCTGACGATAGATTGTAAAGCAAATCAGTGAACCAATCATTTACTTGTTTGCTTGTTGTTAACAAGATGGCTCAGTGGCCCTCAACCAAATGGTATTCGGTCTTCTGCTCTCATTGGGTTATACAGTGGCTTGCAAAAGTTTGGGCACCCCTAGTCAAAATTTCTGTTACTGTGAATAGCTAAGCAAGTAAAAGATGACCTGATTTCCAAAAGGCATAACTTTAAAGATGAGACATTTCTTTAATATTTTAAGCAAGATTACTTATTATTTCCAACTTTTACAGTTTCAAAGTAACAAAAAAAGGAAAAGGACCCGAAGCAAAAATGTTTGGGCACCCTGCATAGTCAGTACTTAGTGACACCCCCTTTGGCAAGTATCACAGCTTGTAAATGCTTTCTGTAGCTAGCTAAAGGTCTTTAGATTCTTGTTTGGGGGATTGTTGCCCATTCTTCCTTGCAAAAGGCTTCTAGTTCTGTGAGATTCTTGGGCCGTCTAGCATGCACTGCTCTTTAGAGGTCTAGCCACAGATTTTCAATGATGTTTAGGTCGGGGGACTGTGAGGGCCATGGCAGCACCTTCAGCTTACGCCTCTTGAGGTAGTCCACTGTGGATTTTGAGGTGTGTTTATGATCATTATCCTGTTGGAGAAGCCATCCTCTTTTCATCTTCAGCTTTTTTACAGATGGTGTGATGTTTGCTTCCAGAATTTGCTGGTATTTAATTGAATTCATTCTTCCCTCTACCAGTGAAATGTTCCACATGCCACTGGCTGCAACACAAGCCCAAAGTATGATCGATCCACCCCCATTCTTAACAGTTGGAGAGATGTTCTTTTCATGAAATTCTGCACCCTTTTTTCTCCAAACATACCTTTGCTCATTGCAGCCAAATAGTTCTACTTTAACTTCATCAGTCCACAGGACTTGTTTCCAAAATGCATCAGGCTTGTTTAGGTGTTCCTTTGCAAACTTCTGATGCAGAATTTTGTGGTGAGAATGCACGGAACGTGTCTTCTGATGACTGTTCCACAAAGGTCATATTTGTGCATGTGTCTCTGCATGGTAGAACAGTGCAACAGTACTCCAGAGTCTTCTAAATCTTCCTGAAGGTCTTTTGCAGTCAAACGGGGGTTTGGACGTGCCTTTCTAGCAATCCTATGAGCAGTTCTTGCGGAAAGTTTCCTTGGTCTTCCAGACCCCAACTTGACCTCCACTGTTCCTGCTAACTGTCATTTCTTAATTACATTATGAACAAAGGAAAAGTTACCTGAAAACGCTTTGCTATCTTCTTATCTCCTTTTCCTGCTTTGTGGGCATCATTTATTTTAATTTACAGAGTGCTAGGCAGTTGCTTAGAGGAACCCATGGCTACTGATTGTTGGGACAAGGTGTCAGGGTATTTATAAAGCTTTGAAATTTGCATCACCTGGCCTTTCCTGACAATGACTGTAATCAAGCCATAGCCCTAACAAGCTAATTAAGGTCTGAGACCTTGGTAAAAATTATCTGAGAACCTAAATCTCTTGGGGTGCACAAACTTTTGCATGGTGCTCCTTTCCTTTTTTCACTCCAAAATTGTACAAGAGAAAAATAATACACTAATCTTGCTTAAAATGTTGGAAAGAATGTTTCATCTTTAACTTACGACTTTTGGAGATCAGTTCATCTTCTACTCACTTAACTATTCACAGTAACAGAAATTTTGACCACGGGTGCCCAAACTTTTGCATGCCACTGTACATATTTGCCTGTACACTACTGTAGTGAACCAGAACAGAACATTTTTCCTTTTCCACGCCAAGGTCTAAATGCCTGCCTTGTGGGCATTTTCCTACCAAGCCTCATGCTCCGTTTGTAAACATCAATCAGCAGACCTGCATCTACACACTGCATTGTAACAGCAGGGCAAAAGTCTCATGCTCAGGAAATTCTGATTAACTCTAGTGCCGTTAAATACTCAAATCTGCAACTTCAGGCCTTAAAAGATTAGCATTGTTCATCACGTATATTCTAAAAAAAAGGAATATGTCTTTTGCATCAACTCAACTTAGATCATAAGACAGAGAAGCACAATGTCATTTGGCTTATAGACTCCTTGCTGCCATTTCTTCATATCTGATTTATTATCCCTCTCAACTCCATCCTCCTGCCTTCTCCTCAGAACCGTTGACATCCTATTAATCAAGAACTTCAACTTCTGCTTAAATGTACCCAATAACTTGCCTCTACATCCATCTGCAGTAATGAACTCCACAGATTTACTACCCTCTGGCTAGAGAAATTCCTTATCATCTCCGCTGTCAACAACCAACCTTCAATTCTGATGCTGTGCCCTCTGGTGGTAGACTTGCTCACTATAGCAAACATCTTCTGTCTTTTGTGGCAGTTGGCAGTCCAATTAAAGTTGCATTACCAATAGCAAACATACTCTCAACATTCATATTATCCAGGCCTTTCAATATTCTATAAGTTTCACTGAGATCCTACCCCCTTATTCTTCTAAACTTCAGTGGGCACAGGCCCAGTGTCATCAAATGCTCCCCATATGTTAGTTCTTTCATCCTCAGAATCATTCTCGTGAAATTCCTCTGGACCTTCTCCAATACCAGCATATCTTTTCTTAGATAAGAGGCCCAAACTGCTTACAATACTCCTAGCATCATCTAACCAACATCTTATAAAGCCTTAGCATTACATCCTTGCTTTGAGGTTCTAGTGCTCTTGAAGTTAATGGTAACATTGCATTTGCCTTCCTTACCACTGACTCAACTTAAGGAAACTTAACTCGAGTTAAGGAAAATCTTCTTCTCCCAGAGAGTTGTGGGGGTCTGGAATGCACTGCCTCGGAAGGTAGTGGAGGCCAATTCTCTGGATGCTTTCAAGAAGGAGCTAGATAGGTATCATATGGATAGGGGAATCAAGGAATATGGGGACGAGGCAGGAACCAGTTATTGATAGTAGTTGATCAGCCATGATCTCAAAATGGCAGTGCAGGCTCGAAGGGCCGAATGGTCTACCTCTGCACCTATTGTCTATTGTCGATTGTCTATTGTCTAACTTGCAAGTTAACTTTTAGGGAATCCTGCAAGGAGATTCAGAAATCTGTTTGCACCTTTGATTGCTGAACCTTTTTCACCATTTAGAAAATAGTTTATGCCTTTATTCTTTCTACCAAAGTGCATGACCATACAATTCCATTTGCCACTTATTTCCCATTCTCCTAATCCATCTAAAGTCATTCTGCAAATTCCCTCCTTCCTCAACACTACCGGCCCTTCTACTTATCTTTAGTATCAGCAAACTAGGCCACAAAGTTATCAATTTTGTCATCCAAGTTACTGACATACGATGTGAAAGAAGCGATCCCACACCAGCCACCATGCAACTCCAGGAGTACCTGCAACCAACTAGGGGGAAAAACACTTTATTCCCATCCTTTGCCTCCTGTCAGTCAGCCAGCCAGTCTTCTGTCCATGCTAGTATCCTTCCCGTAATACCATGGACTCTTAACTTTTTCAGCTGTCTCATGCAGCACTTTGTCAAAGACCTTCTGAAAATCCAATTAAACAACATCCACTTTCTTTCCTTTGTCTATCCTCCCTTTTTTCACAAAAACAATTCCAATAGATTTGTCAGGCAAGATTTACTCTCCAGAAATCATGCTGACTTTGGCCTATTTTATCATGTGTCTCTAAGTACTGCGAAACTTCATTCTTAATAATAGACTCCAACACCTTCCCAACCACTGAGGTATCATGAACTAGCCTATAATTTACTTTCTTACTCCTTTCTTGAAGAGTGGAATGACATTTGCAAGTTTGCAATCCTCTGCAAAAATGCAGAATCCATTGATTCTCGAAATGCCTTCACAATCTCTTCACCACCTCTTTCAGAACCCTGGTGCTTGTAACCATCTAGTTCATGTGGCTTACCTATCTTTAGACGTTTTTTTTCCAAGCAGTTTCTCGCTAGTAATGGCCACTTTACTCAGCTCTGCCCCTGCTACTTCTGAACTTTCAGCATACTGTTAGTAACTTTCACAGTGAAAACTGTTGCTAGGTACTTATTCAGTTGTGAAAACATGATGAGGAGTCAGAGTTGGAAGGTGGGGGCAGGTGAGCACCAGAGGGAGGTGATGGGCAGGCAAGAAGATGAGGTGAGAAAGGGAAAAGGGAATAGCAAAGGGGGTGGCATTATTGGAAGCTCAAAGTTGATATTCGTGCCATCATGTTGGAGGCTACCAAGACGGAACATAAGGTGTTCCTCCTCCAACCCCAGTGTGGCCTCATCATGGTGGTGGAGGAGGCTGTGGATTGACATGTCAGAATGGGAATGGGAAGTGGAATTAAAATGGGTGGCCACTGAGAGATCCTGCTTCTTCTGTCAGACCGGGTGTAGGTGCTCAGTGAAACAGTCTCCCAATCTAAATTGGGTCTCGCCAATATAGAGGGGCCACACTGGGAGAACCGGATACAATGAATGACCACAACAGCATCACTGGTGAAATGTCGCCTCACCTGGAAGGATTGTTTGGGGCCCTGAATGGTAGTGAGGGAGGAGGTGAAGGGGCAGCTGTAGCACTTGTTCTACTTGTAAGGATAAGTGCTAGGAGGAAGACCAGTGGGGAGGGATGAATGGACAAGGGAGTCACATAGGGAATGATCCCTGTGGAAAGCAGGAAGTGGGGGGAAGGAAAGATGTGCTCGGTGGTGGGATCCCATTGGAGGTGGCAGAAGTTACAGAGTATTATGTGCTAGCGTAGAAGTTGGTAGGGTGGTAGGTGAGGACAAGAGGAACCCTATCCTTGGTGGGGTGCCAGGAAGAAAGGGTGAAGGCAGGCATGCAGGAAATGGAACAGATGCTGTTGAGGGCAGTGCTGATGGTGGAGGAAGGGAAGCCCCTTTATTGACCCACTAGCATCAGGAAGGAGGTACTGAAGCATCAGGACTAAGACTTCCAGACTGTGTAAATTTCTCCCGAGGCTGTAAATGTCAGACCCTGTCACCACTGAGGTCTTGTCACTGGGACAGTGAGCTGTATACTGTTTAACTGTGCTGCACACTACATGCATTAAATGGGTATACACCCAGTCTCTTTGCTTCCCACTACATGCCAATAGGTGGCAGTAATGCACCTATGTTTGGTCTGCTAGCTGCCATTAAACATTGGAAGGAGAAAGAGAAAATATCCATTCTGCCTGCACATAATTCATGTGCCTTCATTCTCTGCATATTCATCTGCCTATCTGAGAGCCTCTTAAACACCTCTATCATATCTGTTTCCACCAACAACTCTGGCAGCATATTTTAGGAACACACTACTTTCTGTAAGACTAGATGTGCCCCACACATTATATAGAGAACATTACAGCACCAAACAGGACAGGTCCTTTTGCGCAACAATGCTGTCTTTACCTTTTAACCAACTCTAAGATCAATCTAACCTTTCCCACCTGTATAGCCTTCTATTTTTCTATAATCCATATCTCCCTTCCAGTTTCCTCTTCTCACCTAAAAGATACCTACTGTCTACTCTTGCGATGAGTCATAAGACAAACTGTACAACAAGGAAACAGACTCCTTAGCACAACTCCTCTAGGTGACTGTGTTGATCAATGACTTAGTCTCAGCTGCCCACATTTGGCCCATAGCCCTCGAAACCTGTATCTACTTACCTAGATGTCTTTTATATGTTGCTAATGTGCCACCTCAACATCTTTTTGATAACTCATTCCAAGTACAAACCAGTAATGTCCCTTTTAAATCTTTCACCTCTGCTTCACTCTCGTTTTTAGCACAGCTTTCTGGGGGAAGGACAATGTGCTTTCACCATTTCTATGTCTCTCATGATCTTTTATATTTTTGTCAGGCCACCCCATCAATCTCCTACATTGCAGAGAACAGAGTCCTAATCAACACAACCTCTCCCCACAACCCAGCACCCCCCACCCTCCTCTCCCCATGTCCAGGCACCATCCAGTGAAATCTTTTCTGAACGCTTTCCAGTTTGATGACTCCTTTTGTATAACAGGAAAACTAAAATACTTCAAATGCGACATCACCAATGTCTTATACAACTGCCTTATTTTTGCTACCCATTGTAACATAGCTAACTGCTCAAGATCTTTCTGAAATTTTTCATAACCTACCTTATTTACACCTTCTGTTTTAGCATCATTCACAAACATACTAGCTATGCATTATACATTCACATCCAAATCACTTATATTAATTATAAATAACAATGGTCCCAGCACTGACCCCTGTGGGACACCACAAGACATTAGGCATAGGTGTCCAGTCTTGGAAACAACCCTCAATCATTGTCCTTTTATCCTACCACTGAGCAATAATGAATCCAGTCCATGGTCTTGCCCAGGAGCCCATGCAATCAGACTTTCCAGAATTGCCTGTTATGAGGGACCTTACCAAAGGCCTTTCTAAAGTCCATCTACTCAATATCCACTGTCTTACTCTCAGCTATGCACTTAGTAGCATGAAAGCAATGCAAAAGATTTGTAAGATAGTAAGTTCTGTGCATAAAGCTGTACTGACTCTCCTAATTCAGACCCCATCTCTTCAAATGTTGCTAGATCCTATCCGTCAGAACACCCTTCAGCAATTTCCCTGCCATCAAAGTCAGGATCACTGGCCTGTAGCTTCCTGGATCAATCTTGCTATATTTTTAAACAATGGTATCACATTATCCATTCTCCAATCCTCTGGAACCACGCTCATGGCCAAAGATGAAACAAAAATCTCTGCAAGGGCCTCCACAATTTATTTTCCAGATTTCCACAAGGCTTGAGAATCCACCAGACTAGCCCTGGGGATGTATCCACCATAAAGCTCTTTAGTGTCTCTAATAGCTCCTCTCCCTGCTGATCCAAAACAACACCACTAATTTCCACATTTCCTTCACTTCCATCATTTTCTCCATGTTAAGTGATGAAGAGAAACATCCATTAAACGAGTGTGTGTGATGTTGATGAAGGTCCTCAGTGCATAATATCAAATGTTTATTCCCATAATTACTGTATTAAAAGCAACAAAAAACAGAACACTAACTTCTATTAACTGGGTGAACTCTCACAGTTGTTGAGTGACTCCTGCATCCCAAATATAGATTTATTTCCCAGCATATATGCTCTTAATCTCGGTTTGCCAGAGGCTGGCTAATGATTTTGAATTTGGTTCCCCACAATTCAGAAACTTACTCTCCAGATTGTTCTGACCCATGTCTGTGAATTCCTTGAAATCTAACAATATGTATTTACTATCCACAAAGTACTCACCCAGTCTCCCTTCTTCATTCCGTACAATTATTCATCCCCACCAAGATTATCTACTGGCAGAATCAGATGTACAGGAATCATTAAAAAAAAATTCACCCAAAATAATCATTTCAAGTTAAGGCAATCCCCACTGACCTTGGGTAAGCTGAAATTCCTGATTACCACTATGGTATTATTTACCTGCCTCTGAGATTTGCCTACACATCTTTTGGGAGGTGAAATGAGCATAATCACAGCAAAGGGATATATTTTGTTTTATAATTTCAAAGATCTGCCATGTGGTTTTTCTTTTAATAGACTTCTATGATATCCTCTCTCATTGCTGCAGTGTTGATCTCGGGTCAATAATGCAACACTCTTTTACACCCCTCCATTCAACGCATCTGAAACGTCTGTAGCCTACTACAAATTGCCGATGTTCTGTTCAGCTTACCTTTGTTACATTTGCCTTACCAATCAGGCACCTTCTATTGTAATGGAGCCCTGTTAGCTTTCTAAATGCCTTATTATGCATATATCTACTCTGGTTTTCCTTCCATATTTGACTGAACTTCACTGCCAACATTCCACTCCCCTCCCCTTCCATAGTATTTCTACTGCGTTCCATCAAACTGCAGACTTGATTTAGGCAGTGGAAGGGAGGAGTGGGATGAATTTCAGCTGTTCTGTCAGACTTACAAAGATGTGACCTGCCTTTTGGACTCTCAGCCACAATTGTGGCATTGATGCTGAGATGTTTGCCTGAAGAAGGACACAGATGTTGGTTCCCTTATTCTGCCCATGGATTTGTTTGATCTTGCAGAGACAGCACCTCTGTTCAATCATCCATGTGGTTTGTGCGAAATTTGAGATCCTGATTTTTGTTCAAACACTCTTTCGAGGTCTCAGCCTTACAAACACATGGAATATTTTGCCCAGCTGTAAGAAGAATGTCATTAAGCTAGAAAGATTGCAGAAAAGGTTGACAAGGTTGTTTCCAAGAATGAAGGGATTGTATTTTCTAAATAAAATTGCTGGATAGGCTGGAACTTTTCCCTGTAGAACATGCAAGTGACTTTTCACAGATGCATCAATTCATTGGAGAATAGGCAAGATGGATGGTCAGTATTTTTTCCTAAATGTAGGGAGTGTGAATATGGCAGGCATTGATGGAGAAGGATTTAAAAGGAACATGAGGGGCAAACTCTTTACAGAGTGTGGTGGGTATGTGTAACAAGCTAACAGAGAAGCTGTAGTGGTGCTAAAATTTCAATGATTAAAAGACTTTTGGACAGGTACATGGATAGGAAATGTTTGAAGTGATATGGCTGAAATGCAGCTAACTGGGACAAGCTCAGAAAGACATCTTGGTCAACATGGACAAATTAGTCTGAAGGCCCTGTTTCCATGCTGATTAGCTCCATGACTCCTCAGGAAGGCAGCAGCTATAATAATACTTTGAAGATCATGAATTTTATTTTGTATATCTGCAATTAATCAAAGCTATCTAACTCAAAGTATTAAAAGTATTCCCATTTTAAAATGTTTCAGCTTTGGCTTTTATTATTGAAATTTAAAGTTCAAAGTGAACTTATTAGAAAGCAAGAATTTCTCACTCTGAGATTCATTTTCTTTCAGGCATTGACAGGAAAATAAAGACATGCAATAGAATTTCTGAAAAACTGTACATGACAAAGACAGACAACCATCCAATATGCAAAAGAGGACAACTGTGCAAATAATAAATGCAAAAATGTAAATGTAAAAAGAGAACATGCATTGCAGGCTATCTGAAAATGAGTCTATAGGTTGTAGAGTTCATCCAGCACTGAGCTGAGTGAAGTTATCTGCACTGGTTCAGCCGCCTGATGCTTGTAGGTAATAACTGTTCCTGAAGTGGGACTGAGGGCTCCTGTACCTCCTGCCAATGGTAGTTGCAAAAAGAGAGCATGGCCTAGATGATGAGGATCCTTGATGGTGTATGCTGCTTTGTTGTGAAACACCCCAATTTCTTTGGCTGTGTAAGTCCAGGGAATCCAACACTGGCCCTGCCAAACTCATGAGATTGAGGCATGCTTGATCCTAACCCAAACCTCGGTTTGTGTGGATGCTGTGTCATTTGCTACCCTGTTACAAATTAATGCCATGAAATAACAGACAGTACACTGCATATGATTAAAAGAATTATATTTATGAATCTTAACTGAAGGGTTAGTAAAGAATAACAAAAAGAAAAGGGCTTATTCTAAATTAAACAGTCAAATGTGCACAAGTTGGAGCTCATCTTGAACTTCGCTGTCACTGATGCACTGGGCTGTCAGTCCACGTGAAAGAACACTCCACCTTCCAAATGTCACTCGCAATCTATCTCGAACAAACGGGTCTCCCACTGATCGTATGCTACGACCGGTTCTCCCCAGTATCTTCTCTCTTTATTTCCTCTCGAGCAAAAGAAAACCTCAAGACCAACCTTATGGTCACTCACGAAGAAAACCTCCCGCTAGGTGGATGGCACACATTCCACATCATCCCTGATCTTCAACAATAAACCAGACAGGTTGTAGGCAGAACAGCAACTCTTACAGAACTGCTAAATGAAATACCTACAGCATAACAGTAAAAATGTGAACCAAGGCGTTACACTTTTGGCAGTGCTCCTTGTAAATGGTGGGGAGGGCTTTGCCTCTGATCAACAGGGCTGTATCCATGACTTTCTGTACACCTTTCCATTTAAAGTCATTGGTGTTTCTATATCAGGCCATGATGCAACCAGTTAGGGTACTCTTCACTGCACATCTATTGAAATTTTATCAACGTTTGAGATGACATATTGATTGGACACAAACTTCTAGGAAAGTAGAGGCAATGTTATGCTTTCTTTGTGATGGCACTTACGTGCTAGTCTCAGGACAGATCCTCTGATATGGTAACACTGATTAACTTAAGGTTACTGATCCTAGCTACTTCAGAACACCAAATGAACATTGACTCACTGACCTCTGGCTTTTTCCTCCTGTAATTGATAATCAGCTCTTTGGTTTTGCTGATGTTGATTAAGTGTTTATTGTCATAGCACCATTCAAACAGATTGAGTGTTTTATGGCAGGGAAGTTTTGATAATCAGCATTTTGTTTATTATATATCTAAACTTAAGACCGTTTATTTCACGTGCTTTGCTGATTGAGTTAATTATAATGTGCAGCTTGGCCTCCAAACTTTCTGCATAGTGCAACTTAATGGCTGAGATTGGGTAATGTTGGTTCTAC
Organism: Hemitrygon akajei; assembly: GCF_048418815.1. Taxonomy (NCBI): domain Eukaryota; kingdom Metazoa; phylum Chordata; class Chondrichthyes; order Myliobatiformes; family Dasyatidae; genus Hemitrygon; species Hemitrygon akajei. The sequence continues at coordinate 15,446,593 of NC_133148.1, read as the reverse complement.
AATGGAAGGGATGAAGGCTGAACAGCTTCTCATTCTTCTTGTAAACAAGTTCCAGATTGTTAGGAAGGTTGTTGGAAGTGAGATAGTTATAGAGTAATACTGTATGGAAATAGACTCTTCAGCTCACCTGGTTCATGCCAAACATATCATAATCCCTGCTGGTCACTGTTGTCTGCATTCATTCCACAACTCTCCAAACTCTCACTTCCATATCCTTATCTTTTGGAGAGAAGAAGGATGAGAGGTGATGATAGAACTGTACAAGATGGTAAGAGGCATAAATCAAGTGGACAACCAGAGACTTCTTATAAAGGCAGAAATTGCTACTAGGCAGAAGCATATTTTAAAGTGATTGGCATTTGTTCTTTTACACAGAAACTAATTGATGGATGCATGGTGGCCTTTTCCTGAGGTGGTGGTGGAGGCAGATATATTACGAGCATTTAAGAAACTCTTAGACATATGGATCATAGAAAATATTGGACAATATAGGAAGAGAAGGGTTAATTGACTTAAGAGTAGGTAGAATAATCGGCACATCATCGTGGGCCTAAGGGGCTGTACTATGCTGTGACGTTCTATACTCAGTGATCACCATTAGGGACAGAATTTGCCCAATATAAAGCATCCACTGAGTGCCTGTTCATAGCCTTATGCTGCTGCAGCTGCCCACTTCAAGGTTTGACAATGATTAGGGTCCATTCATTGAATAAGAAATTAGAGGCTCGGTTCTGGATTTAGCCTGGAAGAGGATGTCATCATTGATTCACTTATTTTGCTCTTGAAGTTTGATGATATTGTTGAGGCATCATTGGCTGTGCCTTAAGTGCATTGTGGTGCTCCTGACTCTCTCCACGGGGAAGCCATTATAGTGCAGTTGGGAGGGGTCAGTTTGCACCTTCCTGAAAACCACAATCATTTGCTGGATTACTATGAGCAAAGACATAAATATTGAAGGTCTCAAAGGCACCACAAACATAACTCTTCTCTGATATCACCTCACAATCTTAATAGCCCCACAACAATTTCGACACTGACTGCACAAGCTGAAATCTAATATCATTAGCACCTGAATCAAACTCTTTAGTTTAAAGAGAATGATCAAGAGTGAATTAACTGCAAGCACATTGGGTTACTAAATTAGAAGCCCCACTACAGCTGAAGGAAGTACAGAAGCTCCACATAGCAACAAAGTGGAGGTTCAATATATAATCTACATTGAAAGAATAGGGGCTAATTGGACAGCAAGCAGGACATCTAACAACCTGCTAATAACTTCAAGATATACTGAATAATGAGGGGCCTGGACAGAGTTCATATAGAGAGGATGTTTCCAGAGGTAGGTGAGTCTCAGACCAGAGGGCACAGATCAGAAATAAGGGCATCTCTCGAGAGCAAGGATGAGGGGGAATTTCTTTTTCCAGAGAGTGCTGAATCTGTGGAATTCATTGCCGCCTGTAATTTTGGAGGCCAAATCATTATATATGTTTAAAGTGGAGGTAATAGGTCCTTGATTAGTAATGGTGTCAAAGGTAACAGAGAGAAGGTAGAAGAATGAGGATCAGAGGGATGATAAATCAGCCTTGATGGAATGGCAGAAGGTCTCAGTAATTCTGCATCTGTGTCACGTGGTTTCTTAGTATGGATTCCTCAACACCATCAAGACATTGATAGTCCAAAAACGTAAAGATCCATGCCATTGAGAGTCAAAACATACTGAACAGCATGGACTGAAAGGCAGTCATTATACATGGGAATGCGAATTTTGAATATCTCATCAGCACAATTCTATCTTTGACAAGAGGGTCTCTGGTTCCACTGCATGGAAAGCTATCTTTTCTAACCCAACTGTAGCCTAAGGCTATCTTCCTCACAATGTGGTGTAACCTTTCATTTGTCTAAGGTTGCTGTAGAATGGCATTGTGAATTCAAGCAATCTGACCTCATCATAGCCAACAATAGACTGAAATACTCCAAGGTTGCATTATCATCACGACACTCTCCTCGATCCTTCTTGCATTAATACTGCACCTGGCTTCCAGCAGTTGTCTAAATGCATGAGACATTAGACCTAATTACACAAGAAATGGAGAACTGTTCCATCACATTACCTCTAGATGAGGAAGGATTTGGGAAAACCAACTCCATTGGATTTCTGTTGGCTATGGTTGCAACACCGGAACCAAAATCATTGTAACCATGCTGCACCATGCAGATGACACTGAATATACACATGTTAAGAGGACAAGCTCCAAGCTGTCACCAGCTTCTTCAGTGATGCATGTATGAGAATAAATGGGCCTTATTATTACAATCCATGAACCAGACATCTTCTGCTGATGTACATCCACTGATTAACAACAGGCCCCTGACAATAAACTTCCATGAAAAATCACTGGAAAATGTGGTCTTCCTATTTCTTTCCAGCTGCCTTGAAGGGAAAGGCAGGCATTGCCAATCATCACTTTCAGAATTAACAGTCATTGGCCATTGAAACAAATGGGAGGGAAAAAGTAAGACTTGAAACTTTGTTGAAGCTCATGACCTACAGAACAGCAGTGGACCCTGTTTTCCAGTAGACTGAGACTGAATCAACTGAAAGCTGGCACCGCAATGCATTTAAGGCATCGCCAATGCTGCCTCAATAATGTCACCCGACTTCACCTGCACAGTAAGGGAATCAATGATGTCATCCTCTTCCAGGCTGAATCCAGCACCAAGCCTCTAATTTCAATAATCCTGCTTCAATGAACGAACCCTAATCATTGCCAAGCCTATTGTACACACACACACTACTGCATACTCTATTACAACAAGAGGTTAGCAGGAAAACAGGAAATAGTTCAAGGATATGTGATGAGAGTCCTTAACAAGGATGGTTTGGACCCAAATGCTGGAGTATCTAAAGCAAGGTTCGAGACACGGTATCAAACTGGATTGAGAACTGAGCGCAAAACAATATCACTAGTAGGGCTTATGATTGCGCACTGAACCTCCATTGAGATGCTATTGAAATACTTAAATTATTGGCACTCAAAGCATGATTAGCAATTCCCACGATGGTTCCGAACCTTTAAAGGGCTGCGGCAGCTATCCATATTCTGGAGACTTAGAACGACTGAAACTGGGAAGCTGGCGTGGTTGGGTACGCCTCATAACAAGATATTCCCAAAGAGTGCAGTGGGAAGAGTTGCTGCTGTGTTGAGGGATAAGGGGAAGGAATAGAGACAGGAGGTATAAGAGGTTTCATAATCATGGGGAGAGTCAAATACTTATTGATTTTCAACAACTGCGGAAAGTGGCAGGGGAATTTGTGCAGCACAAAATCCAAGTTAGAACTTCTAAACTGGAGGAAGAGAGTTTTTACTGCTGTAGTGAACTATTTTAAGTAAACAATTTGTTAAAATTAACAATCTGCACCAGGTAATGTAATTCTGTTATTGGGGCAGATAATGCTGGTTTTGTTGTGAATGGGTATAAGCACCAATGCAGCTCCTTTCCGTAGATGGAAAATGAGTGCAATTCCACTACTAGGTACAGAGCCTGGAGCTTTATCCAGGATCATGACATGTTTTGTTGATCCAAATGAAGAAATCAAGCTGCTTTAACCAGGAGCAGACTCCTTTAAGTAAATTCTGTCTCTCACTGTTTATCAGACAAGAACATTTAAAAGTCTACAGAAGGATTTCAGTCAAACTTGAAAAAAGAGAAAACTGAACCTCAACTTTAATCAGTTCAGTAACTGAAACTCATTGACAGGGGATGGAAATAGAAGTGACAGGTAACCGACACAAACCCAGAAAATATGATTCAATAGGGCTGTGCATCTCGTTTCCTTTCCTTGGTTCTAGGACCATTGAGGCACCTTGACACAGACACTGCTCTTTTGGTGAAAAAACCATGAAGAAAAATCTTGCCTGTGATTATTTGTGAGAGAGTCTGGAGATGCTGAAAATCCTGAGCAAAACACACACAATGTGGAGGAATTCAACATGTGAGGCAGCATCTGTGAAGGGGAGTAAACAGTGGATATTTCGGGCTGTGATCCTTCATCATATACTGGATGTTCACTCACCTGCTGCAAACAACACCCTTGGCTTAAAGTTCGCTGTCAACATACACCACATTGTCCTCTGCCACAAGAGCACAAGAAGTACTTCGGACATAGACCAGTACAACACATCATGCAATTTTAACTAATCAAATCTGTGCGCATGGTCTATATCTTTTAAATTTCTGTCTGTTCATGCTTCTGTCTAAATGTCGTTCAGATATTAATAATTGTAGCTGCTTCCACTACTTCCCCAGCAGTGCATTCCAGGCAACTATCATCCATGGAAAATAATCTAAAAAGGTTAAGATCTTTTAAGATTAGCTTTATTTGTTACATGTGCATCAAAACATTGAAACATGCAGTGAAATATGTTGTTTGCATCAATAACATAGTCCAAGCATCTGCTGGGGATGAAAGTGTCACCATGCTTCTGGTGTCAATATCACAATACAAAAACCTATTAACCCTAACCCATATGTCTTTTAAATGTGGGTAGCACTGTAATAAAATTAAAACCTCTTTTAAACTTCCCATGTCTCAACTTAAAGCTATGCCCTCTCACATTTGACATTTGAACCATGGGAAAACACTCTGACTATCTGCCCTATCTATGTTTTTAATAATTTTATATTTCCATCAAATCACCCGTCCACTCTGATGCTCCAGAGAAAATATCCCAAGTTGTCTAAATTCTCTCTTATCCAGACAATATCTATGTGAACTTCTTCTGTATTTTCTTCAAAGCCTCCACATTTTTTTTATAATGTGGCAACCAGACTGTTTGTAATATTCTAAATGTTATCCAGATCACTTCCCACTGATATCAAATGCCCTCTGGCACTTTGACCTTTTTCTAATTGCAGGCTCATCTTTACTATGGACATAGAATTCCTGAACATTTCCAACCCATACATGGATTTTTCTCAGGCCCGTCTGTTTACAACCAGAGCAGAGGCCCACCCAGTTCTTCTCTACCTGTGCAATCATTCACTTGAACAAGCTTGTTCTCACACTGAACAATTTCCTGTGCATCAATTGATTCGCTGAGGAGGAGAGCTTCACACAGCTTGGGGAGAAGAGTTGAAAAAGTAGCGTTTTGCAGGGCTAAAAGTAGCGTTTTGCATTAGTGGTGGACCAGTCAATTTGCGATTCATCAGCAGGAGCAAATAAAGTAAAGCAGAGGATCAGTATAAGAAGAGGAACTTGGGGCTTTGGCTCAAGAGGTTTTAGCGAGGAGGCACAGGTGAGTAGTAGGTAAGGCTTTTGTAGAGGTTTAATTAAAAAGTCACTAAATTACAGCCAATTAAATAAAGTAGGGATGATGCTGGATCAGGTGATGTGGTGTAGCTTCATGATGTGGGAGCTGGTGGACCCCAATGTGGTTCCCGGAGATTACATCTACAGCAAGTGTTGGCTGCTCAAGGAACTCGTGCTCAAAGTTGTTGACCTGGAATTTCAGCTTCAAACACTGTGTTACATATGGGAGGGGGAGAGTTACCTGGATTCTCTGTTTTAGTGGGTAGTCACACCCATTAGATTAGCTGCCTCAAATTCAGTCTGTGGTCAGGAACAGAAGAATGTAACTGCGATTGAGGTGGGTAGTGGATCCAAGAGACAGTGCTGGAGGAACCTCAACCCTTGAGCTTGTCCAGTAAGTTTGAGATTCTTGCTCCCTGTGTGGAGGAGAGTGGGGGCTGTAGGAAGGATGAGGAATGTAACTGGCACCATAGTTTGGGAAGACATTCATGGGTGGGGGGGGGAGGAAGAAGAGAAAATGTAGTGGTAATTGGAGATAGTATAGTCAGGGGAATACACAAAGTTCTCTGTTGCGAGGATAGAGCATCCTGAAGGCTGTGTTGCCTGCCTGGTGCCCGGGTTTGGGACATCTTATCTGACCTGCAGAGGAATTTGCAGTGGGAGGAGAAAGATCCAGTTGTCATCGTTCATATGGGTACCAATGACCTAGGTAGAATGAGGAAAGAGGTTCTGCTGAGAGAACTTGAGCAGCTAGGGACTAAATTAAAATGCCATGTGCAAATTGGCATAGGGGCAAGATTAGAGAGTTAAATGTGTGGCTCAAGGATTGATGTGGGAGAAGTGGGTTTGAGTTCATGGGAAATTTGCACCAGTATTGGGGAAGGAGGGAGCTGTACCAATGGGACAGGCTCCACGTGAACCATAATGAGACCTGGATCCTAGCGAATTACATAACTAGGGCTGTGGTTAGAGCTTTAAACTAAATGGTAGGGGGTTGGGTTCAATAGATTGGAGAAGTATGGATAAAGCAAAAGAAAAGTTTGGATAAAGAATAAAAAAAAAGATTTTAAAAAAGAGAAAAGTAAGAGTGGAGTGATGAAAAGTCAAGTGCAAAGGAGTAAAAGATTACAAGATTTTAAAAGCACAATGAGTGTAAGGACACTTAATTTGAATGCCCGTCATATTCGAAACAAGGTCAGTGAACTTACGGCATATATCCCTGCATAGGGGTATGATTTAGTGGCCATTACAGAGACGTGGTTGCAGGGTGCAGATAATTGGGAATTAAACATCCAAGGATATTAGGTAATATGGAACGATGGGCAGGAAGGTAAGGGAGGTGGAGTAGCACTGTTAATTAAAGATGAGATCAGAGCAATAGTGAGAGACAATATAAGATCTAAGCAGTAGAGATTTGAATCCATTAGGAAGAGTAAAAGGAAAAAAAAATTACTGGTGGGAGTTGTCTATCGGCCACCGAATAATAACATTACAGCGGCACAGGCAATAAATAGAGAAATATCAGAGGCATGTAAGAGGCATCATGGGGGACTTTAATTTGCACATAGATTGGGTGAATCAAGTTGGTCGAGGCAGTCTTGAAGAGCATTTCATAGAATGCATCCATGATGGCTGTCTTGAACAGCATGTTATTGAACCTACAAGGGAATGTGCTATCTTAGATCTGATCCTGTGCAATGAGACAGGTAAAATTATTGATCTTGTAGTTAGGGATCCTCTTGGAAAGAGTAATCACAGTATGATTGAGTTTCTCATAGAAATGGAGGGTGCAATAGTTCAATCTGAAACCAGTCTGTTATGCCAAAACAATGGAGACTATATGGTGGGAAGGTTGAGGAACAGTGGAAGACTTTGAAAGAGGTTTTCGTGGTGCTCAACAAAAGTATATTCCAATTAAAACCAAGGACAGCAAGGGTGGGAAGAACCAGCCTTGGATAATTAAGGAAATAAAAGAAGGCATCAAACTAAAAGATTGTGCATACAAAGTCGCCAAGTGTAGAGGGAAACTGGAAGATTGCGAAAACTTTAAAAAAACAACAAAGTACCACTAAGTGAGCAATGAAGTAAGGGAAGCGAGAGAATGAAAATAAAGTTGCACAAAATATAAAAAATGGATAGTAATTTTTTTTATAATTATACAAAGAAGGGTGGCTAAAATGAACATTGATCCCTTAGAGAACGAGAATGGGGAATTAATATTGGGCAATAAGGAAATGCCAGAGGCTTTAACTGACTATTTTGTGTCAGTTCTGATGGTGGAGGGCACATCTAACATGCCAGAAACAGATGTTATGGCTGCGATAGCTATCACTAAAGAGGTAGTGCTGTACAAATTTGTGGGCCTGATGATAGATAAGTCCCCTGTTCCTGATGGAATGCATCTCAAGGTACTGAAAGTAATGGCAAAGTTATAGTGGAGGCTTTAGTGATAATTTACCAAAATTCTCTGGACTCTGGACTGGTCCCGGCAAATTGGAAGAAGGTGAATGTCACACCACTGCGCAAAAAAAGGATGTAGGGAAAAGACAGGTAACTATTAGCCAGTTAGTTTAACATCTGTAGTTGGGAAAATGCTTGGAGCTGTGCTGCCTAGACACCCATGATTTAACCCCTGCCTAATCATGGGACAATTTACAATGACCAACTAACCAGTCCATCTTTGGACTGCAGAAGGAAAACTGAGCACCCCGAGAAAACCCATGCTTTCCATGGGGAGGACGTACAGACACCTTGAAGCTGACTTCAGATTTGAAATCCGACCTCTGATGCTCCAAGTAGTAATAGCCTTGTGCGAACTGCTACACTGCTGTGGTGCCTAATTAAGAGGTGTTGTTGATAGTAAACTCTATAGGGAGATCTTAATCAATTAGGGAGGTGGGCAGGTGAGTGGTAAATTGTCTTCAATAGAGTATTGGTAATTATGGAAAGTTAAACCAGTGTAGGATATATATTATTAATGGTTAGGCAGGAGGGTGTGTAATGAATACAGGATCCAAGCAGTACAATTGCATAGCTCGTTGAAAGCAACTTCATGGGCAGACAAAGTGACATAGCTCATTTTTCCTTTGCCTTTGCATTATAATTTCCTCCCCAGTAAATACTATTTCATTATTCATTAATAATCTCACTCATCTCCTGTGCCTCCACAAGTAGACCACCATACTATCTTTATCTCCCTATTTACCCCCCTTTATTTCTTAACATCTCTTGGGATTTTCCTTAACCATGCCCTCCAGATCAGTCTCATATTATCTTTTTATCCCTGGCGCCAGGCCTCGAGCTTTTTCAGCTTCTCTCTGTGGGCCGTCTCCTCATGTTGGTGATAAACTTCACAACTCGGCAATGTGATTACTAGGGTGTTTAGCCATGCAGTCATGTGTGAGCAGATTGTACAGCAATAGGCTCAGCATGCAGCCTTGGGTGGACTTGTATTGAGGATGATGGGGAGGGAGGAGCAGTTGTGCATCATGACCACCTGAGGTCTGTTGGTTAGGACATACAATACCCACTTGCACAGTGATGTATTTAGACCAAGGGGTAGGAGTTTGTTCACCAAGGTAATTGATCTTTGACCAGTGACCAATGCAGACATCAGAAGTTTGAGAGGAGGAGATTTCACTGAGATCGCGGCAGCACAATTGACATTTGACCAGCAACCAATCCGCATTTAGGATTGATTAGCAAGAGTAAATTAAAGGACCGTAGGGGCAAGTGCAGGGGCCATCATCTGAGCAGACAAAGTCAGAGTAGTGATCTTAAGGCTTTTGCTTTTCGAGGCTTCAGTGAAGAGAGGCTTCATTCAGAAAAATCAAAGAAAAGGAAAGTTCTGTGTTACATTTTTTTCTTAACTTCTTTATATCTGCTCAGTTAGGAAATAGAAATGCCAGGCAGGGTAGCTGAATGGTTCTCGTGGGATGAGGGAAGGCAGGGAGACCTCCAGTGTCCCTGACAACAACATCTGTGGGAGTGTATTAGGCTGCAGCTTCTAACAATCCACGTCTGGGATTTGGAGCTGGAACTGGATGAATTCCAGATCATTCATGAGGCTGAAGGGGTGACATATAGAGAGGTAGTTACACCTAAGGTGAAGGACAGAGGAAACTCACTCAGACTCTGTGGTGTACACCATCTGGTTCAGGAGACCTATCTACCTTCAGACCTTTCAGTTTCTCAAGAAGATTCTGTCTAGTTTTAGATCCCAGACTGTTATAAGAAACATAAGGCTGTTATAGTAAGCGATTTTAACTTTCAACATTAACTGGGAATCCCATAGTATCAAAGGACTAGATGTGATAGAGTTTGTCAAATGTGTTCAAGAAGGTTTCTTTCATCAGTATGTAGAAGACCCAACGAGAGAGCGTACGATAGTGCCAATTTGTTGAAAGTGGTATCACAAGTAGATAGGGTCGAAAGAAAGCTTTTGGTACTTTGGCCTTCATAAATCAACGTACTGAGTACAGGAGATGGGATGTTATGTTGAAGTTGTATAAGATGTTGGTGAAGACTAATTTGATGCATTATTGCAGTTTTGGTCATCTACCTATATGAAAGATGTAAACAAGGTTGAAGGAGTGCAGAGAAAATTTACAAGAATGTTTCTGGATCTGGAGGACCTGAGTTATAAGGAAAGATTGATTATATTAGGACTGTATTCTTTAAAACATAGATAGTTGAGGGGATATTTGATAGGGGGTATAAATATTATGAAAGGTATAGATAGGGTAAGTGCAAACAGGCTTTTTCCTCGGATGTTCTGTGGGTCTAAAACCAGAAGTCATGGTGTTACGTGTGAAAAGCAAGAAGTTTCAGGGAACATCAGAGGAAACCTCTTCACTCAGAGAATTGTGAGAGTGTGGAATGAATTGCCAGCTAAAGTGGTGCATGCGAGCTCTATTTCGATGTTTAAGAGAAGTTTGGATAGGTTCGTGGATAGTAGGGCTATGGATGGATCTGTTCCTGGTACAGGTCCACGGGAGTAGGAAGTTTAAATAGTTTTGCCATGGACTAAATGGGTCAAAGGGTCTGTATCTGTGCTGTACTTTTTTATGACTCTAAGATCTTTGGAATAATAATGTTAAATAGCTAAAATAAATCCAGAAACATCATTTGTTGTTTTCTATGTGTGTCAGGCCTTGAAGCATGACTGATGCTGTGGCATCAATCACAGAGTGGTTCTGTCAGTAAGCATAGAGGTGAGTGTTCAATGTGGCAAAAATTGTATTTTTTTAATTTTGTTTTTTTTATTGAAGGAATGACACAATACAGAATACATAATGGATTGCATTTTCCTTCATTTTGCTTTTATATCTTACCCCTAAACAAAACTCTTCACACCCCACCCTCCCTGAACATACCATGGCAGCTAATGCATTTACAATACAACTCTTCACAAATACAAGTACAGACATTTCGCAGCCATACCCGCACACTACTTCAAGGCGAAGGCCCACACACATTCACAACATGTCAGATGATCCAAAATACACTCATATTACAATTCATCAACCACCCTGTGAGGTAAACCATATGCGTGTTAAAAGGGAGGCAACTTCCCAAGTGCAATCAATTTCCTTTAACTAGTAGGTAATTGCTTAAGACTCCAAAATATGACTAGAAAGGTCCCCATTTTGAATAGAACTTTTTCACAGACCCCCTCAGAGTGAATTTAATCTTTTCTAATTTCAGAAAAAATATTACGTCCTGTAATCAAGCAGCAGCAGATGGGGTAGTGGCAGATTTCCAAGCCAGCAAGACTCTCCTACGGGCCAAAAGCAATGTAAATCCAATAATATCCAACTGGTTTGCACTTAAACCCAAAGCATCATCTGCCACACCAAATGTAGCGATAAGTGGGCAAGGTCTCAGTGCCACCCCCAAAACCTCACTGATAACTTTAAAAACCAGTGCCCAATAGCCATCAAGCCGAGGGCAAGACCAAAATGCATGCACTAAACCAGCCGGAGAGAAGGAACACCTGTCACAGCCAGCGTCTGTCCCAGGATATATGTCAGCAAGCCTGGCTTTACTTAAATGTATCCTGTGTAAAACTGTAAAATGGTATGAGCCCCATTCTAGCACATGATGATGAGGAATTAACCCTATTCAATGCCTTTGCCCAATGTTCCTCAGCTAGATCCATACCAAGGTCATCCTCCCACCTAGTTTTAGTTTTGTTTAGATCTTGTACTTACAAAGACATCAGCTAAGAGTACAGTACAGAGATCAGCCCTTTATTATTAAAGCTAAGAGTGAGTTTTTCCCACAACATAGCAGGTGGTAGATCAGGAAAAGAGGGAAATTTTTCCTTGACAAAGTGGTGAATCTACCATTATTTAAAAAAAAAGATTACGTGGAAGGCTATATTTACTGCACATGTTGTCAAACCTATCAAATATATTATCAGTGTACAAATCCTTAATGCGGTTAAGACCGTTCAAACCCAATTGTCTAAAAACTGAATCAAGTGTGGAGGGAAGAAATAGATAGTTTCTATGAATGGGACCCAAAACTGAAGCTGATGTGAACTTATAGTGGCAGTGAAACTGATTAAAAATTTTGAGGGTGGAGAGCTTGACTGGGTTAGTTGTGAATTGAGAGGATTTCAATGGCAAGGAAAAATACACAAACGCTGGGAGAGACGAAGAGTGCAAGATTGTGTCTCAAGCAGACACCAATTTATATCTGGCTGGTGAAGCCAAAATAATACCCTTTGAATGTCCGATACCCGATAATAATGAATAAAGCTAAGAAGGCCCATTCCACCTACGTCATGACCTCTTTGGAGAGTGCGCTTATTAACCCTTAGGAACTTATTTTCCCAAATAAGGGAGGTTATAGTTTGGTCAACTGATTTGAAAAAATAACTTGGATAAGAAAACTGGCAAGCACTGGAACAAATAAAGAAATCTGGAAGGATAGTCATTTTCACTGTTTGAATTCTCCCAGCTATAGTAAGGGGTAAGCTGTGCCATCTCTCAAAATCAGCCTTCATTTGGCTAACCTGTAGCCTGTAGTTAGCTTCAAATAGATATGTCAAAGAGTGAGTAATGTGTATTCCTAGGTATACAAAACAATCTTGAGATAAATAAAAAGGCAAAGATTCATGTTGGTTCTGTAGGGCCAAGTTATTAATGGGAAAGCATTTGCTTTATTGAGGTTAAGTTCATAGCCAGAGAAGGCTCCAAATTGACCTAATAATGATACAATAGCAGGACTGCTATCTACAGGGTCGCTACTATAAAGTAAAGGGTTATCAGCATATAGGGATACACGGTGCTCAATGTCCCCTCTCCTAACACCTTGAAATAATGCAGCTGACTTAAGTGCAATAGAAAGAGGTTCAATTACAATTGCAAAAAGAAGAGGGGACAATGGGCAGCCTTGGTGAGTTCCACGTGTTAATGGAAAATAGTCAGATTGAAAATACTTTGTATACACGCAAAAGGCAAGTGATATAATAGCTTAACCCAGGCTACAAATATTCTGCCAAATCCAAAATTCTCCAAAACACTCAACAAGTATACCCACTCCACTCTATCAAACGCCTTCTCTGCGTCCAAGGAGCTCACAACCTCCGGACTTGGAGAATCAGTGGGTGAATAACCACAACAGCCAGTCGATGGATAGTAAAAAAAGAATGATTTTTTAAAAAAATTCTTATAAAATTCTATCGGATAACGATCAGGGCCTGGGGACTTACCACTCTGCATAGCCATAATGGCATTATTAATCTCTTCTTGCCCAAGAGCTCAATCTAAATTTTCCACCTCCTCTGGTTCAAGAGTTGGTATTTCTAAATTATCTAAAAACATGTTCCATATTTGTTATATCTGAGGGAAACTCTTGAGGTATACAGAGTGGAATAAAAAGTTGCAAAATTGCTGTTGATCTCTTTTGGATTGTTTGTCAAGTTTTGGTGCGTGTCTCTTATCTGGGGAATAAGTCGTGATGCAGCTTGACACTTCAACTGATGAGCTAAAAGCTGGCTCACCTTGTCACCATATTCATAATAGAGGCCACGTGTCTTAAGAGTTAATTGTTCTGATAGGTTTGTAGATAGAAGATTAAACTTCACTTGCAAATCAGCCCAGCTTTTATATAATTCCACAGTGGGTGCCTCAGAATATTGTCTATCCAGGTCCATCATAGATTGCAATAACACTTGCATTCCCTTCCTACGCTCTTTATTGACATGTGAAGAATAAGATATTATTTGACCCCTTAAGTAAGCTTTTAAAGTTTCCCAAAGTTTAGAGTATGATACCAACTCAGTTTTGTTAGTCTTGTTAGTCAATATTAGCCAATACATAACTACAAAATTTCTCACTGGAAAGCAAAAGGGGATCAAGTCTCCACAGAGGACGTTCTCCAAAGTTTAAAAGAAAACAGAGGTCCAGTTTCATGAGTGAGTGATCAGATATAACTATAGCAGTGTATTCAATTTGTCTAATCAAGGAGCTATCTATAAAGAAATAGTCTAGCCTGGAATAGGAGTGGTGAGCAAAGAGAATTGCCTAACAGATGGATTCAAAAATCTCCAAGGTTCAATATATCCATTTTGTTGCATAAACATCGAGAAGGCCTTTGCCATACCAGTAGATGCTCCCCTAGGGCTTAGACCTATCAAGCAGTGGGTCAATAGCACAGTTCAAATCTCCTGAAAAGATTAGTTGGTATGTATTCAGGTTAGGTATTAATGACAAAACGTTATTTGCGAAGTGGACGTCATCCCAATTAGGGGCATAAACATTTACTGAAATGACAGGTACCTGAAAAGGATATCCAGAGACTATAATAAAGCGACCATTAGGGTCACTGATTACATCAGATGATGTACTGACTAAATCTGACTAATCCATGCTTTACGGAGTCTATTATTTTTCCTATCTCAAATGTGTCTCTTGTAGAAATATTATATCTGGTTTTAATTGTTTCAGTTGAGAGAAAACTTCAGCTCTTTTTAACAGGACCATTGAGCCCCTTTACATTCCAAGAAATAAACCTCACAGGGTGGCCTCCATCAGCAGCATTCATATCGAAAGACACACAGGGCCCACCATCCAAAACAGTGCGAGGGCACAAGCTGCACACAATAACGCACAATGAAAAGAAAGTCTGACCAACCCGTAACACACAAAATAATAAGCTGCCATGGTGATCTCCCAAAACACTCCCCCTACCCCTTGACACAAAGAAAAAATACAATTAACCCCGGGAGCCCAGATATAACGCCCCAGCTGAGGATGATCGCAGGCATTACCAAACAAAAATACTGACAAAGCATTCCCCGTACAACCTAAACTTTCAATCTAATCTAGGGTGGCTCCCCTCCTTAAAATTTATGCACACACTTATTCTACCTTTAATATATATATATAGGCTAAAGATAACACAGGTCAAGCAAAGCATTAAAAACAACAGCAAAAAAAAAACTAGGAACTAAACGCCAGAGATGCTAATCCCAAATATTTACATTTTGCTGGTTGAAAGTTTTTGTTTTTGTCAGCTTCCGCAGCACAGCAGTTCAACCCAACCGTGTTCCACAAATTAAACTGGAAAAAATAAACAAAGAAGTGAATTGTCAAAATTAACAGTTTCCCTCAGTCCTGACGAAGGGTCTCAGCCCGAAACGTTAACTGTTCGTTTCAACGGATGCTGCCCGACCTGCTGAGTTCACCCAGCTTGTTTGTACATGTTGAACAGTTTACCTCGACGGGAGGCTTCTTCAATGCTGCATGAATAGCCTTAAAAAAGTTATTGCTCTTCTCGTTCTTCTACTCCCCAGCGCGAATGGTAAAACTCTTTGGCCGCCTCTGGTGTATCGAAATAATGCTCTTTAACTTCATGGATGACACGGAGCCGGGCAGAATACAAGAGGCCGAGCCTGACCCTTTTCCCGTAAAGCAGGGATTTCACCTCCTTGAATGCTGCTCGTTTGTTCCCCAGCTCCGCACTATAATCTTCATGAAAAAACACGCGATGCCCACGGAAATACAGCTCCTGCTTCCGTCTATTGATGATGCGTTGCTTATCTTGAAAGAAATGAAAGAGAACCAGGGATGTTCTTGGTCTCGTTTGCTTGGCTTCATGGACGTCGGATGGTTTAGACCCGACTCGGTGAGCACGCGAAAACACGAGAGGCCATGGGAAGAAATTCGTCCCCAGCACTTCGTCCAAAAACTCGATCATAAATTTAACAGGGCCCGAACCTTCCAAATTTTCACGAAAACAGACCACTCTCAAATTGGATCTCCAAGACTGATTTTCGAGGTAATCTAGCCTTCCCTTCAGAAATGCGTTTTCACTCTGCAGCGCTGCAATGGCGGCTTCGGCGCTCGCCAGTTGGTCACTATAATCATTCAGGTCATCTTCAACCTTACGAATTCGTTCATCGGGCGACTCGTAAAAAGACATAATTTGTTCCATGGTAGCATTCACTGGTGACAAAGCATCTTCAAGTTCTCTTTTTAGGGCAGAATGCACCGCTTACGTCAGATCAGTAAAAGTACTAAAGGAAGCCTCTCAAGGTTATCAGGTAGCACAGGTCCAGTACCGTGCAATGGCGCCATAACCGTAACATCAGCTTTCTTGCTCGAGGCTTCGCTTTTCCCCCAGTTTTACTTCGAAGGTGCATCTTATTTGTCATTTCAAAGTCCAGCAAAGTCCTGTGTTGTTCACAATATTAAATATTCAGTTATCTCGAGAATACAGCAAAGATAAACAGGTAGATTTTCAATAAAAGTTGAGAGCGACAGTCACACGCACCTACTCACTCCATACTCAACCCGGAAGTTCCGCAAAAATTGTTTTTGATATGTGTCATTTCCAGCCCCTCAAAGAACTTCAGAATTACTGGCATCAATGCCACCAGGCGGTAGTCATTTATTTCTGAAGGTGTAGAGTACTTTGGCACCGGGACGATGGTGGCTGATTTTAACTTGTGGCACAGTAGCCTGGATGACTGAAGAATTAAAGATGTTGATGAAGTCATCAGTGAGCAGGTGTGCACAGTCCCTGAGTACTCGGCCAATGATATTTGCTGGCCCTGGGGATTGACTCTGCAGAGTCCTTCACACAACCTTCAGTCCACATTCTGTAAATCTGTGCCCATCAGTTTAGTACTATATCAGTTGCTACACAGCTGATCAACTGATTTCCAGACCACATGAATATGATTGATTTCAGTTCCATGGGTTTCAATTTTTTTTTCTTCATAATTATGTATAAATAAAACTCATATCTTTGTTCACAAATCATGACTTGAAGAAAAGATTATTTCTTTACCCCAGAGCAACCCACCGTGTTGGTCCCTGATTAGCTAACCTTACTAAGGTGAGAATGATTGAAAGAGACAGCAGGAGGTATTTCCTTCTGTGAAATCATGAGCTGCTCTGAAGAGCACCTTTGGGAATCCCAGTGTGCTTCCTCGAGCCATCAATTCAAATACAATGTTTCACAGGAGTCTTGGATTTACAATTAGATTCATGCTTGGATTACAATGTTTTTAATTTTCACAGACGATTTGCCGTCAGAAAACTTTAATATGTAATGTGGAATAGCTTATCATGCACTCAACTCAGGAAAGATCAATGGAATATGAATTTGGTGAAAAGTGGGAGGGATTTAGTGTGGCCCATAAAACCCCAAGCTGGCCTATGCGTGTCCATGCAAGGCTCTGAGTTGGTAGAGCTATGAGTCATCGGTTGTATTAGCTGTTTTCTGGAAGCCCCTTCATGGACCATGAGTGGTTATTGTTATTTAATGTCGTTCATATATTAAGCTGTACAACCATTTTTCCTAAACCAACAACTTTTCATTGTAATGACTATACTTCTCACTTTTCACCTTCATGCCTTTCACTTCATTCTCCCTGCCCCACTAAATTATTTTCCTCCTCATCTGTCTTCATAAGCTTGTACTCCTTCCATCTCCCCACCTTCTTATTCTAGCTTGTTCTACCTTCCTTGCCAGTACTGATGAAGTGTCTCGGCTTCAAACATCGACTGTATATTGCCTCCATTCTATAGGTAGGGTATTGCCTGATTTGATGAGTTCCTCCAGCATTTTACATGGGATTTCCAGCAGCTGCAGGAACTCTTGGATGTATACTCCAGCTGCCTTTCTGATAACTTACCAAACCTGTCCATACATAATTGCAGATCTTTGTGTCTTTCTAGTAATCGTCTATATGATGCAATAGACTTTAACATCGAAGCTTTTTTGAAACATAAGTGAATCAGAATAATAGGTTCCTGTGAGTGATTGTGTGTTGTACCCTTTTATCCCACCAGTTACATTGTCAAAGAACTTTGAGAAAGTAACAATTACAAGCCAGCGAACTACAAGACCCTCAGGTTGACATCACTGGTACTGAATTCGCTCAAGGGAATTCTGAATGACAGGGTCTGGAGGAGTTAATCTGGCTTTATTTGTGGGAAGTCATGCTTGATGAATATTCTAGAATTTTTGAAGAAGTTAACAAAATGCTATTTGAGGGTAGAACTGAGCCTTCGATTAGATCCCACATATTAGGCTGGTCTGGAAGTCCAGGAATCCAGACAAAGGTAGTTAGACGGATTCAAGACTGGCTTGGAGGTAGGAAGCAGAGTGGTGGGTGAAGGTTTTGTCTCAGAAAATAAGCTGGTCTAAAGGGATGTCTTTGTATTCTGAGTCTCTGCCCACTTGTCCCAGCATCCCTCACTATAGGAAACACTACCTGCCCTCCACCTACTATGGCATTGATCCCATCATCCAAATCATTGACATATAACCTGAAAATAAGTGGTCCCAACACCTACCCCTGTCGAACACTGTTAGCCACTGGCAGCAAACCGGAAAAGGCCTCCTTTATTTTCACTCTGCCTTCTGTCAGTCATCCAATCTATCAATGCTAGTATTTTTCCTGTAGGACCATGTCCTATAATTTTGTTTAGCAGCTTTATCGATGGCGTCTTGTCAAGGGCCTTCAGAAAATCCAAGTAAACAGCATCCACCGACTCTTTTTAGTCTATTTTGCTTGATATTTCCAAAAAGAACTCGAGCAGATGTGTGAAGCAAGATTTCCCCTTCACTAAACCATGCTGAATTGGCCTGATTTATTATATGCCTGCAAGTACCAAATTCTTGACCAATTAGGGAAGTGGACCAAGGAGATTCAACATTAAAGTGTGAGGTCAGGGAATTTGGAAAGTCAAACCAGCATAGGACTTATCTATGAATGGTTGGGCAATTCCATCAGCTACGAGTTTATGATAAAATGGTTGATGATAAAACAGGAACCTCTCTACAACGGGTCTCCGGAAACAGTAGTTTATTTAATCTTCCAGGAATATATCCCTCTGAGATTTGAAATCGAGACGGAACACATAATGAATTAATTGATATCGTCTGCACTTCTCAGTTCGAGTTGCTGAACTGTTTCTGCTATTTCCTTTCTTTCCAATAGAAATAAGAAACACTTATAACCGCTAAATGTCAGGGAACTGCAGCGAATTATTCATTGTTTCCTTTTCAATGCCGAGAGGATTTGGTAAAAATGCCAAACTAAGCTGAAGGAAATGTGTCTGTTACTGATAATCTGAAGGATGTTTTCAATGTTTACTCGCTGCATAGCAGAGAAGGAAACCGACAGAAAAGTTATGAATCATGGTCGGCATGCGGAGACTACAGGCATGCCCGGAAATTGAATTATGTTATACACATTGGAAAGAGGCGACGGCATTTCGAAAGTCTGTACTAATTTTCTCCCACATTGCAGCATGTACTCCTCCAGATCGTCTGCAGGCAAATACTGTCTCTGTTTAATACCCCATTGCCCTCTATCATAGCCCGTCCACCCGACTAGGTAGAGTGGAGCTGCCGGACATCAAAGGCACTACCTCTTCCAGGGTCCCCTACACCTATAGAAAGAAGATAAGATTAGGGGAAAAAAAATCTTACCATCTACAACGCAGGAACGGCCACTAACGGTCCACCTGTTTCTTAACAACAATCGTATTTATCTGTATGAGGCTGGATTTCTTCTTTTCCTTTCCTATATAGGCATCTGTACAAATGTCTTTTAAATGGTATAGTTGTGTCCACTTCTATCAGCTTGTTCCAGATAACCATACCCTCTGTGTGAATACAGTTACCCTTCAGATCTCATTAAAATTTCCTCTCTCACCTTGAACCTGTCTTTTCTCATTCTAAACTTGACTGTCTTTGGAAAAACCACCCTTCCTTCCTCTCATAACTTCATGAGCATGCCCATGCATCTAGAGTTTCATTGGGAACAATCGCAGCCTACCCAATCTCTGCTTGTAAATGGGGTCCTCAATTCCAGGTAACATCCCGCTGAATCTCTTCTGCTCTCTTGTACTACCTGATCCTTCCTGCAGCGTGGTGACCAGAATCATATACCGAATGACTTAAACTCGATGAACAATCGATGCTTTCCTGTCCTGCCACATCCCATCACAAATGGCCCAGTACGAACAATTTAGTCCAGATAAATCGACCTTGAGCTATTCTTGTAACTATAATGTTCCTTTCAAGCAAAACTGATTTCCCACTGCCTCAGCTTTTGCCTCAAACCATGGAATACCATGAACTAATCCAGGTCTATATACAGACTGGCACAAAATGTTTTTACACTATCAAATGAACGAAAATCATTTTGTCTCTGTGTCCTACGAACGTCGAACATAGAATGGTACAGTACGGGAACCAACCTTTCTGCTTTTTATACCAAATTTAATGGTTTCCTCCTGTCTGCATATGACTCATAACATTCCGCTCACTGCATATGCGTGTGTCTCTCTAAAAGCCTCTTGAAGACCACTTTAATGTCTCCATTACTACGCCTGGTGGCCCTACCCCACCCCTCGCCTTAAAGTCATTCTCTCTTATACTTGACATTTCTCTCCGGGAACAGTGTTTCTCGCTGTCATGCCTCTTATGAACTTACAACTATCGGTCGCTCCTCAGCCTACTATGCTCCAGAGAAAACAATGCAAATTTATGCAACAACTCCTGATAACTAATGTCCTCTGATCCATGCAGAATCCTTATAACTCCGCTTTTTCATTCTCT
Organism: Hemitrygon akajei; assembly: GCF_048418815.1. Taxonomy (NCBI): domain Eukaryota; kingdom Metazoa; phylum Chordata; class Chondrichthyes; order Myliobatiformes; family Dasyatidae; genus Hemitrygon; species Hemitrygon akajei. Next base: position 15,426,189 of record NC_133148.1, on the reverse strand, counting down.
CCAAAGCATTTCACATTATTTCTATAGTTGAGCCACAGACCTACAGAAAATATTGTAACCAAAATGTTGTACATCTGCATCACGACTTCCTGGCTCTTACACTCAAGACCCCTAACGACGAGGCAAGCATACTTTATCACTCTATCTAAATGCGGTGCAACTGCGGTATGGATTGGACCCAAGAGTTGCTGTATCATTTCATAATAATCCGGCGATAATATGGTATATACATTTTCATCTTTGCCCTAGAAAGATGACCGAAACTTTTGTAGAACTCTGTTGCTCTGCTGGAAAATCGAAACCCTCAATTTCTTCAGTATTTGGCTTCCAGTGTCGTCGAGATTCGCCACCTCAATACAGACCCGTGTTCATGTGATTTGACTGTCAACTATATCACTACTTCGTACATAATAGTGCATTGTACTGCAAAAAGAACGAATTGTATTATAATATGCAATGCAACTAACAAAAAGATTGAAAATAAATATACTTTGAACTTCGATTGAAAATGGCAACTTGTATATGACTTCAGGGTAACTGTGATGTCACAGTGCTGAGATATGATAAGTTACATATCACAGTGATGATAGATAATTAAAGCTAAGGATTTTGAATCGAATTTCTTGCCTCCATGCAGCTTTTGTTTCAGATTTCATTACGTCTTCCAAAACTTGTTACAGAAATTGAACACAGCGATATTGTCAAGGACCTAGCCCAAACCTGATATCACAAATTACTCTGATTCCCAGCATCTGCAGATTTCGCTTGTTCTTCATCATGAATTGGTGTTGTAGTTGGAAAGCTCGCAGGGTCGTGACAGCAGAGTCTTGCTGTCAAAATAATCTCAAAACAGATTTATCAAATAAAATTATGCATCTTTTAAAGCAACGCACACGCTGAACGAACTCAGAAGGTCAGGCACCATCAATGGAAAGAAAAAAAAAACAGTCGAAGTTTCGGGCCAAGTCCATTCGTCAGCACTGAGAAAAATGGGAGAAGTTGCCAGAATAAAAAAAGTGGGTGGGTGGTGGGAGTGGATACATGCTAGGTGGAAAGTGATGGGTGAAGCAAGGTGAGTGTGAAAGATCAAGGGCTGGAGAAGTAAGAATCTGATACAAGACGATAGTGGACCATAGGGGGATGAAGGAAGAAGGAGGGGAGCCGGGGGAAGTAATAGTCAGGTGAGAAGAAGTAAACGGTCAGAGTACGGAGCAGTGGAATGGGAGTGGGGGTTCATTTACTGAAACAAGATATTGATATTCAGGCCAGCAGGTTGGAGGTACCCGGTCGGAATACGAGCTGTTGCTCCTTGACCCTGATCGTGGCTTTATCTCGTCACAAGAGGAGGCCATGTATTGATACATCCGAAAGGGAACCAAACTGGAATTCCTCTATTCCTCACTCTGATCTTTTACTTCTCACCTGCCTATTATTTCGTCCTGGGTCCCCTCTTCTTTCCCGTTCTCCTATGGTCCATTCTCATCTCCTGTCAGTTCCTTCATTTTCCAGTCCTTGAGCTGTTTCATGCACGTGGCTTCACTTATCACCTTCCAGCCAGCCTCTTTCCCCTCCCACATTTTAGTTTTGCCATCTTCCCCCTTCCTTCTTAGTCCCGAAAAAGGTCTCGGCCCATAACGTCCACTGTTTATTCTATTCCTTCGACGCCACAATATCTGCTGAGTTCCTCCAGCATTTTGTTTATGTTGCTATGGATCTGCAGACTTTCTCGTCTTTGTGTAAAATTTATGTTTAATTTTATGCTCCTTGCGAATGTTTATACAATTTATGCCAATGAAGCTGCTGCAGGTATTTTCCATTGAACCTGTGCACTCATGTTTTTGTGTATATGGCAATAAACTTGATTCTGTGGGTTCTACTAAAGGCGTGGCTGGTTAGGCTGGCAGCAATTTACCATTCTTTTAGGCTTATGAAATATATTGCCTCCGTGTAGTGGGGAGAAGAATTGAACACTGACACTTCGATTACGATCTGCAGTTGTGATTTTTAAGCCTCTGATTTCTGTGTTTTTCGCTTAGATGCAATTTGTTTCCATTAAAATATTAGTTAGGGGAATCTGTGACGTCTGGTGGATGGTCGATTAATACAAATAAACTTTAAACTGGTGGAAAATCAATAGATATTCCAACTCCGATTTTCATTTATTTCCATTGACGTATGAACAGGTTAAAGCTAACCTCACTGGTTCTTGAGCTGTGACCTCCCGTGGGATAACAGTGAAGGGTATATTCAGGAACGGAGCGGAATAATTCGAGCGGGAGAGCCCCGAGACGCAAAGGGTGGTGCGACCAGTGATTATGACTGTTTGTTCTCAAATGTAGCAATCGGAGGGGAACTTATTGAGGTTACACAAGTTTCTCCATGGAGAGCTATTTGTTCAATCAAGAAATTCGGCCAGGAAACGCAGGCAAATAAGATTTTGCCAACATTTTGTGGTGACGCACTTTTAGTCTGAGAAACAGATGTTGGATTAAAATTCAATGGAGGCGTCTTTGGAGTGTCCTCGACTGTGCTTTGCTCTTTCATTCCGATAGGGAAAAAAAAGTCTTTGCTATGGAGAAAATAAATACCTAGCGCTATTCCTATCAGCTGGATTTCGCTGTGCCATCTTTGGGGCTTTCGCAAAACAGGTAAAACACTCTCATCTTTACTTTGTAAGAACGGGATCATAACCGGGATAATGCTCTGAGGTTTCAAAATATATTGAGCAGAATGACTGCTCATTCGTAAATCCTGCGAATTTAAAAGTCAAGTATGAATGTTGTGAACAAAACGAGGAAGCGCAGATGTACAAAGGGGAAGTTGCATCGAATATCAGGTGAAGGAATAATTGAACTATTTAACTACCAAATTCGCATGATACAATCGATGTCCATCGTACAGATTCCGGAAGCCAAAAGGTAATTGGGAAACTGTTCGGCAGAAACCCTGCTGTTAATCCACTGGAGGGCTATTTGGATTTATTAATAGTCTGTCAATTTAACTGCCCACATCTCTCCCATTTAGATCCCCCGCCTATAAAGTTTAAAAATTTTGAAATCTGGATATTCAGTAGAATGTTATTGCTTATTGGCAGAGAAATTGAATTCAAAATTGGTTCTGCTTCATGTTAAGAACTAGTGTCAGATCCAACTTTATTATCACTGAAAAACTGAGGTGAAATTTGTTGTTATTCAGCAGCAGTGCAGTGCAAAGACATAAAAATCTGTAAATAGTGCAAAAATAGAAATAATGAGGTCGTGTCCGATGTCCATGGATCGTTCAAATATCAGCGAAATAATACTTAGAGACCTGTACGGAGTATTGCAGTTTTGTGGGAAAATGTTAATTCTTTGGATTTGAAAGGTCGCTGACTGATAAACGGAATAGAAGAGTTGTGAAGTTTGACTTATGACGAAAGGTTGAACAGGTGAGACTTGTATCCACTGGACTTCAGAAAGCTAGCTAGGGAACCTTTACAATTGTTAGTCATATTCTTACCGCTAGATTTTATTTTCAATATGTGCATTCCTGCAATTTTGGAGTCTCGTAATGCTTTTCGTTCGCCCATATTGAATATCTTGTGAACCCTGACTGTAACCAATATCCAGAGGGAAGTTCAAAACTTTCGACTCCAGGACATTTGAGAAGTATGGTAGGACTGTTTCCAATGCTAATTTTAATAACATCGTGATAACAGTTTTCGTTAGGATCACATTGTGCATTGTACGGCAATGTGATATGTACAGTATATACCATATCAGTTGCTATTCCTTTTCCCCTGAACTGCTTATGGCCTACCAAGGCATATGCAGATGTGTGGGTGCGCCTTTAACTCCTGGTGGAGTCGTCGGGGCGCCGTCATGACAAGCTTTTTGCACCGATCTTTTTGGTGATTGCTCATTATACGGCGTGTCTTGGGCATCTGAAACCCATCCCTCTCCAGGTATTTTGGAGAAAGCCCATGGATTCGAACTCGGAGCCTTCACTCATTAGTCCGACGCTGATGCCATTACGCCACCAACCGACCTATATGTAGATCTCGTCTATTAATTCTAGAATTTCCCTGCATGAATTTTACATTGGAATTATTTTAAAATACAACTTATTCTGTAATGACCAACTTCTTCACAATTCAGTTAAACATTTAGCTCTCACGTAGAAAATAAAAACGTTCTCAAGTGGAGAATGGAAATTGCTACTGAGATGTGTTACTCGAGATGGTTTTTAGAAATGAATTATGATTCTGCAATAACTCCTGCATGAGCGCGAGAAACATTTTGGGAAGAGTCCGATGGAATACAGACTCTCTGACAGATTGTGGATAAGAAGAAAAAAAAGGAAAAATTAATATATTCTAAAATTCTACCCTGAGAGAAGGACTTAAATGGAACAATGTGGTACTTTACAGGAAAACTAAACATTCCAGAAAATTACCTTCACATATCAAACTCTGTTTTAAAAAGTAATTACAGATGTAAAAATAAAACCAACTAACGGAGGATCACGTTAAAACTCATCGACTAGTAATTCTTAAGGATTACTGTTCTGTGTTTTTGTATATTAAGAGAGGCAGCCTTTTAAACATGGGCTTTCTTTCAGAGTACAAAATTACAATGCTGTACTGAAAGGGTCATCGAATTTTTTCACAATCGAACCAGTTTCCAAACTGTTCCGGGATAATTTCCCCTTACCTTTCTTATACTACTACTACTACTACTACTACTACTGCTACTACTACTACTACTAATAATAATAATAATTATTATTATTATTTCTTAATATATTCTTATTATGTTCTTATTATAAAGGACATATTTTTCTGTCATTAACTTAGCATTTGTTTTATAAAAGTCAATCCAACAGCAATTGACAATGCGGAATCAAATGTTCGGAAAAACAAATAAGGGTCAAAAGGCCTGTTTCTGTGCTGTAATGTTCTATGGTTCTATGGTTGGGAGCAAGTGAACCAAAGTTGTTATAGATTTGCAGAGGCGATTTTGCATCCACTAGTTCGCCTGCAATGACAGAACACTAACTGTGAATCAGAGATTGCGGTAAGGAGACAACCAGACTGAATGGTCAAAAGTGTGTATCAACACATCATTTCATTTGTAAATCATTTGGTCCTTTCACAGTTGAAGGCATTTTAGTTGTGGTACATATGCAATAGCGATAATACAGGAATATGAATTATCAATTGGCTCATATTCTTTGTACGTTTCCAATCAGAATCTGATCATTATATCTCAGATATAAAGGAGCTGATGTATTTATCACTTCATCTGAATGTCGTGTCATTTGATGTAATGTGAAACTGGAGTTGTACTGTCTTTTCATATCATTTCCATTCAATCATATTCAGGTAATGCTTAACCTAGAATGAGTTTATCAAATAAAAACACAAAATGCTGGTAGAGCTCAGCAGGCCAGAGAGCATCTATGGGAGGAGGTAGTGACGACGTTTCGGGCCGAAACCCTTCATCAGGAGTTTATCACCTTCCTTACACGTTCTGAACAGAAAGGAACGAGTCTGTCACCATCAACCCTGACAGTCTCCACTGCACCTGAGTTACAGACATCAAGACGGATGTATTGTCGGTCTGGTATTGTTCCTGACCATGTCTTGAGTTCTTGTGAGGGTCAACTGGTCGGTATACTTTCAAACTTTTTTAACCTCTCCCTGCTCCAGACTGTGGATCCCTCCTGCTTTAAGAAGACGATATCATCCCAGTAACCTCCCTTTGCAAATAACAGCCGGTGATGCAACCAGTCCTAATTCTCTCCACAGAACATATATAGAAATTTGCTCAAGTCTTCAACAACATTCCAAATTTCCCGAAACTCCTGGCTTACTTTCTTCGTGATTGCTTTGATACATTGAGCAGGGAATTGATCGTTGGTGATGCTGATGCCCAAGAACTTGAAGCTGCGATTTGAGATGTTGACGCCGTGACAGGTGAAGGAGATAGAGAGCTTAGTGGCATGGAATTACGACAACAACATTTCCCTCAGTAATAACAAACAAACAAGTGTTGTTTACTTCAGAAAGGCAGACCGTGCACATGCTCCTCTCTACATCAACTGTTGAGAATTGAAGCGTTGAGAGCTTTAGGTTCCTAAGGGACAACATAGACAATAGTCCATCCTGGCCTAACTACCTAAACACCAGACCAAGAAAGTTCAGCAGCGCGTCTACCTCCTCAGGATATACTAGAATTTATCATATTCCCGTGCATCTTGGCAACTTTTACCGAAATATGATAGAAAGCATACTGGCTGGGTGTAACGTGGCTTGGTATGGCGATGCTCTATGCGTGAACTCAAGAAACTACAGAGAGTTCTGGACAGCGCAGCCCATCACATGAATCACCCTCCCCTCTATGGATACTTGGCCATACGTCTCACTGCCTCAGTAAAGCAACCAGCATAATCAAAGAACCCATCCTCCCCAGTCATGCTTTCATCTCCGTTCTTCCAGTGGGCAGAAGATACCAGGTTCAAGAAGAACTTACATATTATTGTTATCAGATGACTGAATGGTTCACTGGTATAATATGGTGGACTTTTGATTTCACAATCTACCTTTTTGTGACTTTGCACCTTATTTAGTATAGACGCTACACTTTCTATGTCCTGCAACACATTATTCTTCACCCCTTTATTTCTTTTATTGTCAGATGTTTGAAAATTGGGTAATCTGGCAACAGGTTATAGATTTTTTTTCAGTTAAAAGAAGAGGAGATGCCAAAGAGGAGCTGGTACTTCACTTTCATAAATTTTGGATTGATAAACTTGGAACTAGTGTGTGTGGGGATGGAATTGTTCGGGTCACCGTATCAACCAGGAGTACCGGATATGTTAAGGGCAGGTTTCAGTGACGAATCTGTACTTATCTTAAAGAAGGCAATTGTGTATTAGAACATTGGACATAGAACTTAGAAGAGTACCACAGGAACAGGTCATTTAACCCACAATGTTGTGTCGAACCAGCTACAAACCAAATCAAAAATACCCGAACACTCATCCCACCTGCCTACACTATATCCATATTCCTCCATCATCCTTACATTAATGTGCCGTTCCAAACATCTTTCAAAAGCCTCTAATGTATTTGCTTCTACCACCATACCAGGCAGCGCATTCCAGGCATCCACGACTCTTTGAGTAAACAACTTACCTCTCACATTCCCCTTCAACCTTGCCCCTCTCACCTTCAATGCATGCTCTCGGGTATTAGACATTTCAACCCTGTGGAACAGACACTATGTATACTCCATCTATGCCCCTCATAATCTTGTAAACCTCTCTCAGGTATCCCCTCAAGTTCTAACGTTTCAGAGAAACCAGCCAAGTTTATCTTGCCTCTCGTCATAGCTCTAATCCAGGCAGTATGCTGATAAACCTCTTCTGCACCCTCTCCAAAGCCTCAACATCCTTTCTATAGTGGGTGACCAGAAATACACACAATACTTCAAGTGTGACCTAACCAGAGTTTGATAGATTTGCAACATAACCTCCTGACTTTTGAAATCAATGCGGTGACTAATTTGAGCAAGAATTCTCTATGCCTTATCAACTGTGGAACCACTTTCAAGTAGATATGAGCTTGGATCATAAGATTGCTCTGCTCAGCGACATTGTTGAGGACATTGCATTTGCCCTACCGAGGTGAAACACTTCACAGTTATCTGGGTTAAACTATATCTGCCATTTCTTAGCCCATGTCTGCAACTAATTCATATCATGCTGTTTTCTGCCAATCTTCTACACTATCCACAACTCCACCAATCTTGTTATCATCCACAAATTTACTAACGCACCCATCTACATTTTCATCTAGGTGATTTGTATATATTACAAACAGCTGAGGTTCCAGCACAGATCCGTGCGGAACTCCACTATTACAGAACTCCAGCTCGAATAAGCTCCTTTGACCACTCCCCTCTCTCTTCTATGTGCAAGTCAGCGCTGAATCCAAACAGCCAATTCACTGCGCAAACCATGCATCTAATCTTCTGGTTTAGCCTCCATGCGGGATTTTGTCAAACGCCTTACTAAAAACCATGTAAATAACAGCCACTGTCCTACCATCAGAAATCTCTCTCATCATCTTGTCAAAAAAACTCAATCAAGATGATAAGGCACGATCTACCACAAGCAAAGCCATACTGGCTCTCCCTAGTTAGACCATGGGTTAACCGAAGCACATGTATCCTATCCCTAAGAATTTTCTCCAGCAATTATCCTACAAATGTCTTGAGACCTACCAATCTATAGTTCCAAGGATTTTTCCTTGTTCCATTCTTAAAAAGAGGTAAAACATTATCCACTCATTAGTCCTCTGGGACATTGCGTGTGGCTAGAGTGGACATCAAGGCACTTGTTAAGGGCCCAGTAATCTGGTCCCTTGTCTCCTTCAAAAGCCTGGGGTAAATCCCATCAAGCTCTGAGGATTTATCCGCCTTAATAGTCATTAGAAGGCTCAACACTTCCTCTCCCTTGAACTCGAAACGCCCTAAAGTGTTTATACACACAGTCCTGACCTCCTGGCCCTCCATATCGTTTCCCTGAGTAAATACTGAAGCAACGTACTCGTTAAGAACTGGACTCCAATTTCCCCCAGCCCACTTTATCCATGACAGGTTCCAGCCTCTCCCTAGTTATCCTTTTACTGTTGATGTATGTATGGAATACCTTGGAATTTATCTTAATCTTGCCTGTCAAGGACATTTCATGGCTCTTCGGCCTCTTTATACTCCTCATGTGTTTTTTTGACCCCGACTTTCAAAGCTTTAAATACTTTTTCCTTTTCTTCTTGACTTAGTTCATCACCTCTATGAACATGGTGTTCTTAACTTTGCATTCATGTCCTTCCTTCTGATGGGAAAAAAACCTTTCCTATACTCTGTGCAATTGATCTTTAAACCCTCCTCCACATGTCTGATCTGGACTTGCGAGAGAAAAGGTTTTCTCAATTAAAGCTTTTTAGTTACTGCCCAGTGCTCTCGTCATTTGGCCTACTCCATTTTAAAACTTTCCCAGAAGGACCACACCTATCCCAAAGCTACCTTGAAAGCTAAGGAGTTGTGACTACTGTTATCTAACTGTTCAACGACCGAAAGGTCAGTCACCTGGCCAGACTGATTCCCAACACGAGTTCCAGCATTGCTGCTCCGCTCGTTCAACCGCCTACATATTGATTTAAGAAACCTTCCTAGAAACATTTAACCAATTCAGCCCCATCTAAATCCCTTACAATAAGAAGGTCGAAGTTTACACTAGGGACTATGAAATTTCCCATGACAGCAACCCTATTATTTTTACACATTTCCTTAATCTGGTTGCATATCCCTTCCTCAATGTCCCGGTGCCTATTCGGGGATCTGTAGTACATTCCCATCAGTGTGATTCCACCCTTCCTATTCCTGAATTCCACCTAAATGGATTCAGTATCTGACTCCTCTGAGTTCAGCTGAGATATTACTAGTGCAACTCCACTCACTCGTTTACCTCCTCCTCTACATTTTCTAAAACTTCGAAAACCTGGTACATTAATCATACAATCCTCCTCCCTTCTCAGCCAAATTTCAGTAATGGCTTCAGCATCGTAGTTCCATGTACTGATCCATGCTCTAAGAACTATCTGACCCAGCATTCTACGTATTTCGATTTTGCCTTTCAATAATTTCCCTGACATTTACCGTCTGGTTCGATCCTTCCGTTACTGACCTGCGTATCCGTTTCCCAGCCCCTGCAAAACTAGTTTCAGCTCTCCCAAGCAGCAGCAACAAATTTGTGCGGCCAGGATATTGGTTTCCTTCCAGTTCAGGTGCAATTGGTCCGTCTTGTACAGGTCACCTCTATCTCAGAAAAGATTCCAATGATCCAAGAACTTGGTCCGTTGCACCATCTCTGCAGCCACTCACTCATCCGTGCTATCACCCTATTTCTATGTAATTGTTGTCAATATGCTCCACGAGCTCTGGTTGTTCCCTCTTCTGCTTGACAATATCTTGCAGCTGCTCCAATGCATCATGGAGCCCAGAAACTGGGAGGAAACACACCATTCCAGTGCCTTGTTTTGTGACTACATAATCTCTTTTCTCTCTCCCTACCTATCGAGTGCCCTATTACAACTGCAGTGCCTGACTTTATCCTTCCCTGTGAAGCCTCAGAGCCGGCAACAGTGCCAACAGTCTGTCCGCTGTTGCAGTGATCTGATGTGTCATCCACCCCCAGCAGAAGACAAAGGAGCGTACTTGTTGCTGAGGAAAATGGCACTGAGTTCTTAATCCCCTACCTCCCCTGGTGGCCACAAGCTCACTGTCCGAAGGCAATACACTGGGTGTGGCCACCTCTTCAAAAGCCTCGTCTATAATACCAGAATGGTCCTAATTATATCCTACTGCAGCTCCAATTGTTGAGGTACCGTAATAAGTACCGTAATAAATACCGTTGATATTGACGTCAGCAAGTCCATTTTAGGAATGTAATCTAAAATGTTAGGGCCTATTTGATTCAGGGAATGGTGTTAAGATGAGGGTTTCTGCTGACCTTAGAAGGGTTTTTCTTTGAGTTTTAGAAGGTGCTAATTGGTGTTCCACAGGGATTGGTACTGGAAACTTTTGTGTTTTCAATAATGTGAATGGCGTGACTGTGCATTAGGAGTTAGTGTTAAATTACAAAGTACAAGTTTCAAAGTAAATTTATTATATAAAAAACATATATCGGCATATACAACTCAGAGCTTCGTTTCTTTCTGGGCATTCTCAGTAAATCCAAGAAACAACAGAATCAATAAAAGATTGCACCCGACAGGAAGAACAACGTACCAATGTTCAAAATGGACCAAACTATGCAAATACCGAAGAGAGAAATAAAGAAATTCTAATGATAATGATAAGAGTCCTTGAAAGTGAATCACTGGGTTGTGGGAACGGTTCAGTGATGGGGTGAGTGAAGTTATACCAAATGGTTCAACAGCCTGATGTTTGAGGGATAATAACTGTTCGTGAACCTGTTGGCGAGTGTCCCGAGGCTACTGTACCCTCTTCCTGATGGCAGCAGCGAGACGAGAGCATGGCCTGGATGGTGGGGGTCCTTGATGATGGTTGTTGCCTTCTAGCAAGTTGCTCCGTGTAGATGTGCTCTATGGTGGGGAGCGTTTTACCCTTGATTGACTGGGTCGTATCCACTACCTTTCATAGAGCTTACCGTTAAAGGACGTTTCTGTTTCCGTATCAGGTCGTGATGCAACCAGTCAATATACTTTCCACCACACATCTACAGAAGTTTGTTAAAGTTTTAGATGAGATGGCGAGTCTTCTCAATTTCTAACAAAAAGTGGAGGCACCTCAGACTGCCGAAGTGAGAATTTGAAATTATCGGTGAACATCTCAGCCAGCTGATCAGCACATATTTTTAATACTCAGCCAGGTACCGCATCTGTCGTCTGTGTGAGTTTGTGAAGGTTCATCCACGTTTTGATGGTCAAAGCGAACATAGAAGGCACTGAGCCCCTCCGGGAACTAAGTTTTTGTCAGTAACACCAGTTGAACGTTGTCTTTTTGTGTGTTTTCCCCCTCGCCTTCAGTCTGTGGGTTTGTATTGCCATGTGCTCTTATTTGTTTTCATTCCCCATGTGCTCCTGTCCCCGCTCCCGCTTTACTCCGGCTCCTGTATCACTGAGTACTCTGTAACTCATCTGTTTCTCATTATTACCTGTTTTACTGCCACTTCTGTCTCATTGTGCTCCACCTATCATCTATCTCTCTGTCTATTGCTCAGTGTATACTAGTCCCGTGATTTCACCTGTTTGTTGCCAGATTGTGCCAGTGAATTTTCCTTAGCCTTTTTAGTATTCGTATCTGTACTCTATCCGTCTGAATATTGACACTGTCTGTTCCCCCGATTCTGGTTTTTTGGATTTTTTTGGATGATTTGATCTCTGCCTCAACTTTGACGCAACTTTGTTTGCAACTCGGGATTTGTTATTCAATTAATATCACTGTGTGCACAGTACTGTGTCTGCGAGTGGATCCCTGTTCCAGCATCCTGACAGCGTTCTTATCACTAATGTCGCGTGTTATCACCCAGTTCTCTTTGCAAGAGGAAATGGCATTAAATCCTTGCCACAGTGGTCGAGCATTCTTCCATGGTTCATGTTTTGTCCGGAATTGCCACATTGTGCCGTGAGATGGCTTTCCGGAGATCGTATGTGAACCTTTTGTATCTTACAATGGTCACTAGACCTGAATGCCACTGATCTGGCCCTCAGCAGATTGCGGATCTCATGGTTTATCCAGGGCTTCTGGTTGGGCATAGGTTTCTTCAAAAAAGCTTGAGTGTGTGTGTGTGTGTGTGTGTGTGTGTGTGTGTGTGTGTGTGTGTGTGTGTGTGTGTGTGTGTGTGTGTGTGTGTGTGTGTGTGTGTGTGTGTGTGTGTGGTGGTAACGGGGCTGTTGGCATTGGTTAATGGTTAAATTGTCTCTATATTGGAGGCATATAAAATTAGAAACACACATTTAAGATAAAGGAAGTAAAAGGGTGAAAGGATTTCGAGAGATCAAGAGAGATTTTATCTCTAAGGAAATGTCGATTGCCTAGAATTCAGTGTCCTTAGTGAGCGGTGAAGCAGACTCGTTGACAGCATTTAAAATGTATCTGGAGCAGCACAGGAATGACCTCTGGGGCTTTAAGCCGAGTGCTGGAAGGTGGGATTAATACGGACATGTATTCACTGCTTAGCATGGACATATAACATTGCTCCCACATTGTCACCAAGCACGACCTTGAAAGAATAACATTGAAAGAAGGACCCATGGGTTTTGTGCCTGATGGCGGCACTGTTGGAAAACAAATATCACGTTTATGTTCCTTCATCTGCCTTCTATAACCGCGAAAACACCACGTTTCTGCCGCGATTCACCCTTAAGCTCATCTGACCCAGTCCAGAACATTTACCACATCACTCGTCCTATCCTTGAACCCAGTCAGACAGTTTTAAAATCTCGTCTCTCTTCTCAAATTTCTTTCCGATCTTACCCTTCCTATCTCTGTAAACTCTGACTCTTGTCAATCTCCAAACCACGTTCCCAAACCCAATAATCTCCCATTGACCATCCCCATACCTTGTCATTTTAGAATTATCTTTTAAATGTCGAGGCCCTCAAATTCCTTCAAAGGAGGTTGTGGTTTCTTAACATGGCCACTACCTTAAAAAAAATACCCCATTGCTCTAGTTTATGTAAATATCTGCTTATGAGTTTCAGTATAAATTGATTCCGATTCTGAGTAGCACACTGAACGGAGAACATGGACACGGACTGTGCAACCCTTGGCCCCAACATTCCGCACGATCAATCCCATTGATCCCTTCATTTACTTACGTGGACAGTAGATTCCGCTTAATTAGGACACATCGGGACCAGTACAGTTTGGCCCAACTGAGTGGCCAAACTGGGGAAAGTTTCGTGGAAATATTTTAAAACATAATAGAAAAGACAAACTATTATAACACATTATATAAATGGAATACATAACAAATTAGAGCACTAATAATACTACTACAGTACTATATTTTTTCCCCTAATGAATATAATGCTAGGAGTTCATCAAAGTGTATTCTGCCCTGTTCATTTGATTTACTGTGAACATATCAGCGCAGGCACCTTGTGTAGATAATGGACTAACTTAATACAAAGTAATCGACGATTGCATGCTCAAAGCATTCAAGATAATTGTCGAAACCTTCAAATTCTTCGGATTTTCGAATTGTTAAATTAGCCAAATCGTTTCATTTTCACTCCCGGCCGTCTCCACGGCTGAATTTTTGAAACCGCAGTGAGCAAAGCATTTCTGAATTGTTTTCCTGCTTACTTCTGACCAGCTAACAGTGACAAAAAGCACTGTTTCATGGACAGAAACACACACAACAGACACTAATAAAAACTGTTCGGTCTAAGCACAAAGTTCGCCACACAAGTGCACGCGATTGACGCTAGTTAGAAACTTTGGCATCAGTGTCGTGGCTCAATTAACTTGCATAGTGTGCTAGGTAAATGAAGGGAATCCCGGCTGTTTTTTCGAATAGATCTTGTTCCTTCAGAATTGTCCCAAATAAGCTGCTGCCCCGATTAACCAATGGCCCATTTAACCGTAATCCACCGTATGTGCCTATCTAAGAGTCTCTAAATGTTCCTGTTTTATAAATGTTCCTCTTGACCATCATCGCAGGCAGAACTTTCCGGGCACCCATCACTCTCAAAGTAAACATCAAATCAATCTGTGACATTTCTCCGAAACTGTACTCCACTCTGCTTCAATATATCCTCTGGTACTGGCCATTGCCTTGTTGAGAAATAGGGCTCTCTATGCTTCTCGTAACCAGAAACGCCTCCTGTCCACCTTCGCTCCAAAGAGCAAAGCCCTATATCGCACAATCTCTCTTCATAACGCATACTCTGCAATCCAGGCTGGATTTTGTTAAATTTCCTCTGCACCCTCTCTAAAGCTTCCACATCCTTCCTATACTGAAGAAAGCAGAACTAAACTTCTTTTACTATAGAAAAAATGTTGAAGCTTTAAATGTGGTGTAACTAGAATTTTATAGAGATGCAACATCACGCCACAGTTCCTGAACAAAATCCACAGTTCAATGACCATCTGCCATTTTCCCACTCAGCTCTGCACTCAGCCTGTATCTCGTTGTTGCCTAAGACAACCTTTTACACTAATCACAACACCGCTAATGTCTGTGTCATCTTCAAACTTACTAACGGTCCCTTCCACTTCCTCACCCGTCTCCTTTGCAAACACACTGACTCATCCTTCCACCTCCTCACCCGTTTCCTTTGCAAACGTACTAACGCACTTTTCTGCTTCCTCATCTAAGTCATTAAAACAAAACGCAAAAAGTAGGCGTCACAGAACAATCCCTGCAGAACTCCACTCTTCACCTTCCTCCAGGAAGACTACCCTCCAAGGCTATATTTGCCTTGCTACGCGTCTTTCTTCTTTAACAAACAACTGAGTTTTTCTTCTTTAATTTCCATAGCACATCACATCAGTCTGCACTAACTTTCTCTGAAAGGGTGCCCCAACGGGTCACCCGGTTGACCAGTTATTTACATTATTTAGTTCCGAAGTGCAGCTCGTTCACTTTAATTTATATATGGTTAAAATTTATTTAAATTTTCTTGATACATTTAAAACATCTGTTTGGAAAGTTACTGAATCGACAGCGATAAGCAAACAACTTGATTATAATTATTAACGTAGTATTATTTCCTTTACTCATCATGCGGATTTAATTAGCATTGTGGTTCGGTTTTATCAATAGTCAGTGTAGCATTGAAATAGATACAGTATTTTTTTTAAAAACCTATTCGGAGGCATATGAATTTTAGATCGGAATTTTCAGTGGTTAAAAAAGCAGTCAAATAGCATTTTACTGAAATCTCTTTGTTCACATTCTGACAATAATATGGCACAAGTAAGAAAAAAATAGTATCAGTCGAAACTGCGATAAGCATATAATCTGTTGTTGAGATCATGTAATTTCCCCGTGATTTTATTGTCTCGAGTGATTCAACGCAACTTCTGCCTTGACGGTCAGTAATATCAGATTTTGGCTTCTCCTGGATTCCTGTGAGGATGAAAGATTTTGATCCTCACTCCCGTTGCTTTGGCGAGAGTATGTGTTCTCTATCGAGTGCTCTGATTGCTACATATCAAGAGCCCGCGCAGTGTCTCCTCTCACGGATAATTAATTGATGAATCTCAAGGCAGTCTTATTTCCGTTAGAAATGCGGAAAATTTCAAAAACAAATTGGGCTACCAGAGTAAATGAAGAACCGAGTAATGCATACATATATCGAGAGCCAAAAAAGATGTTGCATGTTTTCCATCAAACGTTCACGCACAACAAAAGCATGCGTATATCTCGTGTATTTATTCCAAAGGTTTGTAGAATATAATCTGTATTGTATTTACATTAATATTCAAGGTTGTCTGCAATGAACAACTTCTTCACAATCCTGTGAAGTATTTAGTACTCATGTAGGAAAAAGTAAAGCTGGTTCTACTTTGGAGCACAACATGTTCATTTGGTTGCAACGCACACAAAATGCTGGCAGAACTCAGTAGGCCAGGCAACATCTATGGAAAGGAGTGAACAGTCGATACTTCGCGCTAAGATCATTTATTAGCACTGGAAAGGAAAGGGAGAAGTTAGAATAAGAGGGTGAGAGGAGGGGAAGAAGAAGTATAAAATGGCTGGTGAAAGGAGACACCAGGAAGGGTAAGGATTCAAGTAAATATCTGGGAAGATTGGTGAAAGAGATAAAGGGCTGAAGAAGGGGAAATCTGATAGGAGAGGGCAGAACACCTTGGAAGAAAGGGAAGGTGGTTGGAACACTAAAGATAACTGATTGGCAGGTAAGTGTTCATTTGTTTGTTTTATTTGAGGTCTTGAATATAAATTATGTGATTGGGCACCATCCATGTATTCGCGTCAGAAAAGCTTTGGAAATCATTCGGAACTACAGCACGCAGCGTATGGAATACCTACTCTCTTGGCAAAATATCAATAAGCATAAACAGAAGCAGTAATCAGTATATTCCTTTTTAGAATTCCAGTCTGAGAAAATCACTTAAATGGAACAATGCAATTATATCCAAAATCCAATAGATCTTCTTTAAGTTTTGTTATTCCTACAATTTCAGTATAATATTAGCACGTGGCACCCTCCAACCTGATGTTTCTTTTATAAAGGAAGGTAACTGATTAAACTGCTGGACACAGGGAATTATAGTTTGCTTAATCCATAGCCTTTTCTCAGTGTAGAGCCTTGAGTATAAACGTTATTTTGAAAAGCAGACAACAGAGAAGTTACGAAGAGTCAATTCGAAACAACTACGTTTTCTTTGTCAGTGAATATGGATAGTAGGGGAAGGCGCCGCTCATAAGGTCAAACTAAACTGATAGTTTTGTTCGAGCACGAAATTGGAATACCAGATTGCTAGGTGCTTTTAATTCTTTCACATTTATGGGAGATTCCAATCTTTCACTGCTGGACAATTATTTCACCCCAGTTTATTTTACATTATTCAGAGGAATAAACATTGCATTTTATTGTTTTGCAACTGTTTTGTGAAATTCCAGCCAAAACCAGTCATTGATATAGCAGAAATCAGAATGAAACTGATAGGATAAACAGAAACAAAATTATAAATTCACACACACAGTACTAAGGCTATTATAAATGCAGCGGTCTGATGTTATCATCTACACAAGAGATTCTGCAGATGCTGGCAATCAATGCTGGAGGAGCTCAGCAGGTCAGGCAGCATCTATGGAGCGGCATAACTATCGACATTACGGGCCGAGACCTACATTAGGACAATCACTGTTAGTCGGATGTCATCATTTGGCTTCGGGTCCATTAAAACAAAAGCTGGAGCTGCGTCCGTTTCAACATTCTCTACTTCACCTGAAATGATAGAACACGAAGAGAGAATCCAGTGAGCAGCTGAGAGAGGCAAGCAGTCAAACCGACCGAATGGATCGAAAGAGTACAGTAACAAAATAAAATGTTTTAATATGTTCCTTGTAAATTTTTAGATTCATTATCAGCTATTTTTTTTATAGGAAAAACATTGGTCGATGGGCTCGTTGCGTCTTTACGTTTCCAATCAACATCCGATCCGTCATATGTCAGATGTGAAGGTACCGGTGCATTTTACTGTTTGCTACTTAATCCGACACCTGGTGCCGCGTGGTGTAATGTCTGTGACTGGGCATATTTTCTTTAACCCGCCTCAATGAACTAATACTCCAAAATACATTGTTCACAACTTTACATATTATTTTCATGAACAAGAACCTCCATCTGCGTTAAACACAAAGAATGAATTCCTCTTTGGAATGTTCTGGACTGTTGTGTAGTTGGACGTAAAAGAAGGAATATTGCCAAACAAGGCTGCAAGTAATCAAGACGTGTTATGGAGCACTCGGCTTCATTACACAATAAATAGATGTCAAAAGTATAACGTGCGTCCGAAGGCACTCTTTGAATACTGACCACATTTCTAGTCTGCATAATGAAGGACAACGTTCTCTTTGCACTGAAAATACGGTAAAGTTTTAATAGTTTCTTCATTGGAATGAATAACTTGCCGCACGAGCAAAAATTGGAAGGATTGCAATTACACATATGCAGTTTAGAATCATGTACGCTGATGTTTGGAAGCAAGTAAAATCGTATTGTGCATGATAAAGATGAACATTGTGAACGTTTTCACGCATGAGTGAGCTACAACAGAAAAAACACACACAAAAGAAGTATATTGATATTAGGGATACTGACTATAGGGATATTAGGGATACTGTTAATATCCAATTGCAACATATGAAAACCTTCTACAATATCCACAAAACTGCCAATCCGTGTCATCCGCAAACTGACTAAACCGCCCTTCCACTTCTTCATTTGTAAAAACTCCAAAGAGCAGGGATACCAGAACATTTCCCTGCGAATTATCACTACTCACGGAACTTCAGCTGGAATGCGCTCCATTTACTGCCACAGTTCTGTTTCTGTGGGCAAGCCAGTTCCAATTTATGCAGCAACTGTCCCACGATCGCCTCAATCCAGACAGTATTATTGAGCTTACTATGGGCAACCTTGACAAATGCCTTACTTAAATGCATATTGACCACATCTACTGCTCGATCTTTAATGCTTCTTGTTTTCACGTCCTCTAAAGAGTTAATTACTCTCGCGAGGCACTGCCTGAACCACACAAAGGCATTTCGCTACAAGCTCGTAAAAGCTGTCTGTAACAACCCTCTCCAATAGTTTGCCCACCACCGATATAAGACTCCATACTTTTAATTCCAAGAGTAATGAATTCCACAAATTTACATCACTTGATTTATCTGTGTACAGAGTATTAGTAGTTGGTTGGTATTATTGACTCAGCTATCCTCTTTCTCCACTTATTTCGCTCTGAGTAAAGGACATATTCAGACCAACATGCCGTGATTGTCACACTGCTAAACATTTTATAGCTCATACATTATTTTCCCGCTTAATTATACCTCTTGATATCAGATTCCAGTAGGTGTAACTCTTTTATCCCCGGATATCACCACCCATCCTTGTTCTCCATATTTATCCTCGCCTCCCCGCCTGGATACACCTTGCCGATTGTTCGCTTTATCTTTGTCTGCCCCCACCAATCAAATACCTGCCTCTACATTTCAACAAATTCTCTCCCTTCTCACAATTACCTACTGCTTCCCATGTCTGTCATCTCGGCTAGGTAAGATTTTCACCTCCAGCCTTTTGGGTCAACTTTCTGCTCTCCACTTTATAGAGACTACATTCCTTCTTCACTTCAGTTCTGATACACCGGCTCAACTTCTGAAACTTTCCCCTCACAATCTTGCATGACCCGGCGAATGTCTCAAGTAGTATGTTTCTGTGCCCGATTGCCAGCTTTTGCAGTTTCTTCTGACCCATTTCTATGTCTGTGTGTCTTGGTTTTCACCTGACGGTGAATCTCACCTGGTCCCTCAACACCAGCTCCATAGCAAAGAAAGCCCAGCAGCGTCTCTACGTTTTGCGAAGGCTGAAGAAAGTCCATCTCCTACCCCCCATCCTCATCACATTCTACAGGGGTTGTACTGAGAGTATCCTGAGCAGCTGCATCACTGCCTGGTTCGGAAATTGCACCATCTCGGATCGCAAGACCCTGCAGCGGATAATGAGGTCAGCTGAGAAAATCATCGGTGTCTCTCTTCTTGCCATCATGGACATTTGCACTACACGCTACATCCGCAAAGGAAACAGCATTATGAAGGACCCCATGCACCCCTCATACAATCTCTTTTCCGTCCTGCCATCTGGGAAAAGGCTCCGAAGCAGTCGGGCTCTCACGACCAGACTATATAACAGTTTCTTCCCCCAAGCTATCAGACTCCTCAATACCCGAAGCCTGGACTGACACCTTGCCCTACTGTCCTGTTTATTATTTATTGTAATACCTGCACTATTTTTGTGCACTTTATGCAGTCCAGTGTAGGTCTGTAGTCTAGTGTTGCTTTCTCTGTTTTTTTTTTTACGTAGTTCAGTCTAGTTTTTTGTACTGTGTCATGTAACACCATGGTCCTGAAAAACTTTCTCTCATTTTTACTATGCACTGTACCAGCAGTTATGGTCGAAATGACAATAAAAGTTGACTTGACTTAACTTGACTTGACTTGCGTTCTAATTCTCGAAGAGCTCTCATTAATTCTTAGATCAGACAACCTTGTTCATATCTTATCACCATGGTTCATCCCGGTTTTATCCTGTCACTGTCAGAAACATTGTACTTTACAAATTTCTTTGTTTCCTCGCAAGTTCTGAAGAAAGGGTTTCAACCTGGATTGTTAACTGTATTTTGCTTCCCACAGATACAGCTTAAACTGCTGAGTATTTCTAGTGATTCTCTTATAATTCTCCGCACTTTTGAAGGTTAAGAAAATGTAACTTATTTCCTCTAGATGAAGACGCTGCAATAAGTTGGGAATGACCTTAAAAAAATTCCTTGGCCACTGGCACTGAGATTCACATGGAATATTGTCGCCAAGGAAGCTATTACTGCTGTTGGTGAATTTTTCAAAAGTGAATATGCTTGATTTATATTAGTCGTCTAAGATTTATAGGTTGCATGCTCATCCGAATCAAGAATTATTTTATTATGTGGAAAAAAATAACTCAAGAAATCAATCGCCTGTGCTTTGTTGCTATGCAACAAATTCACATCCATTTTTACCATCACTATGTTCTTTGTTTGTTCTAACTCTGTATATGAACAGAATTCTATAGAAATTTCATTATAAAATTGACTATCACATTTTATTCATTGGTCAGTTGTCAATCTTGTAAACGTCAACTGTGTTGATTAGCATAACTCATTGATATTTGCTAAGTACTAATTCAGTAGCCCCACCAGTCAACTTTCTAATTACATTTACTCTTCCTGAAATTGGACGCGCTGATAACCTGCTGGAAAATGACTGTTTTCCCACCAGATTCCTAACGGAGAAAAATCGGACCTCTCCCTAATCAATGTGCCATTTATTTCTTCTCCTCGATCAAGTTTAAGCATAAATGAATGTTTTCATCGCTGAGTTCTCGTCTCCTTTACAGCTCCTGGTCTCTCTCTCTCTGCGCCTTTCTCTCAAACAGACGTGCGTGCAAGCACACACACACACACACACTCTCTCTCTCTCTCTCTCTCTCTCTCTCTCTCTCTCTCTCTCTCTCTCTCTCTCTCTCTCTCTCTCTCTCTCTCTCTCTCCCTCCCTCTCTCTCTAATCTAAGAGTGAATCTAAGAACCTATGCATTCAGAAAATGATTTAAAATACATCATGCTCTCGTTTTCTCCTCTTTTATTTATCGCAATTTCTTGTCAAATCCCGCTGGCATTGTCAGTAATTCCTTCCTTTAGTTATAATCTTTGTGCATGGTCTTTTAATTCTTTTATGCATGGACGTCACGTTCATAAGAGATATTAGGAATGGACTATAAGCGCCAGGGAAGCCTCACCGAAACCCAACCACATATTGGGAGAAACATGAATTAAGTTTCTGTTAGACTGATTATTTCAAAACTTGAAATGTGAAATTTACGCCAAACATTTGAATGGATTTGCATAGACTATTGGACAATTGAAACTCGTTATTACCTTAACAGTCGTTGTAAATGCGCTGTACATCATACTCATCATAAAGAGGATCACAAAGGTGATGAGCGCTGACGATGAACTAACAACTTCATCCAGGTTTTCGAATCTTTCTTCATCGCCTGAATAGTCGTCCAAGTCTTCCAGAGTTACACAGATTGCTGAAATCGATAGATTAGAGTTTTACTGGATTTTATATGTTTTCTTAGTAGAGATTCAAATGGCCCACTTCCCTTGACGCACTTGTTCATCAGACTGTTCTCAACTTCAGGTTTCAATTTTATATTCGTTCAGTGGCATCCTTAACGCGTACTGACATTAGTTCTGTGTCGTCCTTGTCAATTCTACTTGATAAAACTTTTAAATAACTGATCAGGTATCTACTTGATCTAGGTTTTAGATAACATAAACCCAGACGGTGAAATCCCTTTCTCAAGTTCATGAAAGCGAGATTTAATGAGGGAGAGTGCTGTTAAGCACCTTCAGGCGAAGGACAATATTCACCTCCCACTCCTAACATATACTGAGTAATTGCCTCCTGATCACATCCCACAGGGCAAAGGAAAGACAGAATTCAGTACATACACGTGACATCCCTTTCCTTTGGCGGGCTGTGCTTTATGTAGTTGCAGCATGTTTTCAACTTGCGTGTTTTACTCTTCTAAATGCAAACTTATACTATTCGCTTTTGGCTGCAGCTTTAGTCCATGACATTGCAATAATCTGCATACACAAATTTCTTTCGTCTCATTCCAGAACATCCTCTGCTTCTAACACATTTATGTTTTAAAAATATATTTATCTTCCCTAAACTGAGCTCCTGATACTATACAATATTTGCCAGAACATGGCCTTGTCATGGTCCGGTCCATGAAATCCACATTTGGGTTCACGGTCCGGTCCATACTCCTTATTCCAGGTTTTCTGGTTTTCCCCAGTTTCTGTTGAGGCAGTTGATTCTCGTTTGGGCTGGCTTCATAAATAGCTTCAGGATTCAGCCTTTGGCTGTTGGATTGTTCCTGTCCAAACCCCCTGTCTGTATCCCTTCCCTTCACCTTCCTCCTGCAGCCTTGCCTTGCCTTGCCTTGCCTCGCCTAGCTTCTCCTTGCCTTGCTTCGCCTGGAGCCTTGCCTTGCCTCGTCTGGAGCCTTGCCTTGCCTCGTCTGGAGCCTTGCCCCGCCTCGCCTTGCCTTGCCTCGGCTGGAGCTTTGCCTTGCCTTGCTTCTCCTGAAGCCTTGCCTTTCATCCCCTGAAAAAGCCTTGCCTTGCTTCGCCTGGAGCCTTGCCTTTCCTCGCCTCGCCTTGCCTCTGCTTGGAGCCTTGCCTCGTCTCGCCTCGCCTCTGCCTGGAGCCTGTATCTCTGTCTGGAGCCGTGCCTCGTCTTGCCTGTGTCTGGAGCCTCGCCCTGTGTAGAACTGACTCTCCGTGTCCACGTCTTCGCTAGATAGGTCCGGCCGTTTTGCCGCTACCTAACGTTGGGAACTGTCTCGTCGTGTTCAGCGTTCTGTGTAATGAGCCCCGGACCTACGTCCCGTATCCAAGGAGGGGTACCGGCTCGGTGTTCCATGTTCCTGTCTCTCCCTCGACCAAGTCAAGGCTTCGGGGTCTCGTCCAGTCCCAGTCACGTCCAAGGTCCTTGTCCTGTCCAAGCCTTTGCGTTCTCGTCTTGTCATGTGCAGTGAAGCACAGGAGTACCCCAGCACAGGAGTACTTTGCCCAACCCAGTGCTGAGGTTCCCTTGTCCTGTGCTGGGGTTCCCTTGTCCTGTCAAAAGTCCTTGTCCTGTCCAAGCAACAGCTTTGTGTTCTCGTCTTGTCATGTGCCCCGCCCAGCCCAGGAGTACCTTGCACAGTCCGGTGCTGGGGTTTCCTTGTCCTGTCAATGAGTCTCACGTCCAGTCCTGTGCCTCGCCTCGTTCTATAGCCACGTCTTGTCCTCACCTGGTTCTGGAGTCCGAGCCCGAGTCAAGACCCAGGTTCTGGGTCCTTGTCTAGTCTCTGGCACGGAGTCCAAGCCCAGGCTCCTTGTTCCCAGTTCCATGTCCTGGTTCCGCTATCCTCGTCAATCCCTAGCCCAGGCCTGGTATCCTTGTCTCGTCTGGAACCTGTGTAATGTCCAGCGTCCTTTATTCCCCACTTTCCTTGCTTCCTTCTCACGCCTAGTTCTGTTCCTGGTAGTTCAGTGTCTGTGTCTTGCTTTTGGGTCCACTCCCCACGTTCCCCTTTATGACAGGCCTATTCTTTCATTTATCAATATCCCTTCATACGATTACAATGCTGTCATTTGTGTGGCCATCAGTCACTTGGTCTTCTCTGTTCTGTCAGCTGAGTAGTTATTAACGGTTGTGAGGAGTTCTAAATAGAATACATTGGAACCTATTGAGCAAGACTGTACAATTCTCAAAATTCAGCTACCATCACACGAGTCAAGATAATACAAAACAGACTTAAGAGTACCACTTCAGATGTTCATTTGGAATTCATAATGCCGGACACAGCAACATTGGATTGAATTTGACTGCAGCTGACGCACTAATTTTTATATAACTACAGGTTACACCCTCCTTGCAGATCAGTTAATTTTGGACACGTGATTGTCCATTGCAGTCTAAGTCGGCGTTTGTTTAAACTTGAACACTGTTCTCTTGTTGTTCACTTTGTCTCGCGTAACCATATCAAGCAGGCCCTGAGCAGGATCATGCAGCCAAAGCCCGAAACCAAGTTTAGCAGACGGAAAGCCCAGGGCCGAGAGGAACAGCTGGATGGATTATAATCTCATTGAAGTGTATTTATTTAGGATATCACAGTACCATTAACAGAAAAATCAAGGGGAATATTTAACAACATATTTAAAACACATCATCTAAACATCTGGATTTATGTAGCATATTAATATAAATAGACGAGGAAATGTGCAGTCACTGAACTGGCTACAATGTTTGGGCCCTTCATATGACTGCCAATTATTGTGCCGAGGAGTCCAAAAAGGGATCCAGCTTGAGATATCGGGTAGGGCATGACGAGATTGAGAGGACAAGGACGAGGCTGTGTAAGCTCTCAATTTCAAGATAATTATCTTCACAGAGAGACTTTGGCAGATCTATAACTCGTGTATGTCAAGATGCATCGGGAAGGTAAGTCAAATAGCCTGTCTTCTAGAACACGATGGCATAGTCTCTGTTATATAAAATGTGAAAGACTAAAGAGCTTTTGGGAGGGCATTGCCATGTTTATGGGTGCTCAGAACTAATAGAAACATAAGCTTTATAGTGGCAATTCAGTAGAGGCAGACTGAGAAACAGGTATTAAATGAGATCATATAACAGCGAACATGAAATCCGCTTCAGCCATTCACTAGCAGCCGGGATGGTGGCAGGCGAACGACTTTTAGGATTCGCTGATGTCGATTGTTTCGGCCTTCTCAATTCTATTGAGCACTGGATGCCGTATAATCAGTGTTAGAGGCCAAATGAAACATGGAGGTCAATAGTATTTACCTAGCATCAGGTATGTTTCTGCTTGAAATCAGCAACCAAGCATCGTGTACTGTATTCACCAAGAGATGAGAAGGAAATGTGATTTATAAATTTGCCAACGAAACTGCTGTCAGCAGAATCTCAGAGTGTGACAAAGAGGCGTACATCAGTGAGATTAATCAGCTGGTTGAGTGGTGCCGCAGCAACAACCGTGTTCTCAACAAGAATAAGAGAAATGAACTTATTGTCGACAAGCAGGAAGCAGGAGTCGAAGGAACACACGCCAGTCCTAATCGAGGATTCGGCAGTGGAAAAGGTGAGCTATTTCAAGTTCCAGGAGGTATTCTCTGAAGATCTGTCCAGATCCCAATATATGGATGTAAATAGGGAAATAAGCACGTCACTGGTATATTTTATGAAGAGCTGGAGAAGATTTGGTATATCACCAAAGACCCTACAAAATTTTTGCACAAGTCTAATATTCAAAACGTCAGCATTCTAACTGGCTAAATCGCCAGCTGGTATTTCGGCACCATTGCATGGGAACCGTAAATACTGCAGATGGTTGTGTGCAGCTATCCATAGGCACGAGGCGCCCCAACATTGAGAACATGTCAAAAGGCGGTGCCTCAAGGGGTTGGCAACAATCATTAATGGCTCCCACCATCCAGGATGTACCATCTTCTCATTACTGCCATCAGAAGTGCAGGGGTATGAAGGCACACACTCAACTTTTTAGGAACAGCTTCTGTTCCTTCTTCATCAGATTCTGAACAATCCATGAACCCACTAAAACTACCTCACTAATTTCCCCCTTTTATCACCACTTATTTATTTTTAAGCATCTCTTTCATATTGTACTTTTAGCATGTTTTATGTATTGCATTGTACTGCTGCTGCAAAACAATAAAATTCGCGACAATGTCAAAGAAAATTATTCTGATCCTGATGCTTATTCCGTGCTGTTGTCTATTGTCTGTGCACCTTTTGCTTTTAAAGGTCAGATGACAGGTACACATGCACGAACGAGCCTATCCGTCAAATCAGATCTCGAATCTAATCTCCACGAACCGCTAGGATCTGAATAACCTTAGTAATTAGCCGTATATCGTTACCTCTCTCGTCTCCCTGCCATATTTGCGACACGTGAAAAGGGAAGAATAGAACTATACTATATATATTAATGAAGCTAATATAAAGAAACTGAAAAATGTTTTACTCTTAAGAGCAAAAATAAGAACACACATGTGGAAACCAAGAAGTTTTCATTCTGAATTTATTTCAATATAATGTGGCGTACAGAATAAATCGCTATCTGCTATCTATTCCGCGACTTACTAGCATCTCTGAAGTACTACATTTTCAGAATCAACGTAAAGTTTAAAAAAATCTAATGCTATCGAGAGCTCTTCAGAATGTTAATGAATAAATGAAATTAATGGAATATTTCATTTGCGGTAGGATAACCTGAAGAGTGAATGCTATGCGTGGTCTTCAGTAAATCAGCAAAACGGAAATTCAAACAGCTACGCAGTAAGCAAGAAACACTTCCAAGCTACTAGTCATCAAATCAAGGATGATTAGGCGCACGATTTAAAGCTGTCAGTTAGAACAACTGACACGTTAACTAAAGTAGGTTTACCCTGGGATTTATTAATACTTCTGACTATATTTGTTTTTAGCGACGGATGTCCAACCAAACAGCTATAGGTGGTTCCCTTCTCCCAGTCTTCTGCGCTGATCCTCAGTTTGCTGGTAACCGAGTTAGAGCCGTTTTCCTTATCGCTGTTAAACTGGGTGGAGAATCCCGAATGCAAAAGGTTGTCATTAGCCATCCAGCCGACGTATATATCTTCCGGATAAAAACCGGTCACGAGGCAAATTAGGGTAGCTGCTTCCTCCGCTTGAATCTCCTCAGCTGATGGGTACAAGAGGTAGGCTTTAGGACGGTGCATTTCAGTAACTGGAAGAGAAAAACATACCTTAAATTAGTTTCATCTTTGACTTGCAGATTTGTATCTTCACCAGACTCCGGATGTTCAAATATCAATAAACTCAGAAATTAGATCAGCTTTTCAACACAAGACATATCGGCTCCAGGTATAAATAATGTGTTGCATTTGCTCTTTGTAATTAAGATACCAATTGTAGTTTTGCCGTTTTGTGTATTTACTTCTTTTCTACGTTACCATGGGTGTCCTGATCATTTCTTTTCTTCTGGATTGCTGTTACGCAACGGAATGGAGGAGATTATGTTTTCAATTCTATTGATTAGGTCATGAATGTCACTTCCAAAAAGTTTGTTTGATATACCATGCGTACTCAAGACGGCAGTTAATTGCGCTTACCCTTGTTTTTTTTGGAGGCGATTGTCAGTGGTGTTGGCAGATCACGGTCTTCTACGAAGCACAGGTATTCGGTTCCGCTGTTCCACTCCTCCACACTGATCTTCAGTTTGCTGATGATGACGGATTTATTTCCCCTCCTCTCCGGACCGCGAGTCTCTACTCCGTTCATTCTCCGACTCCCATTTACTTGCCAGGAGACTGTGACATTCTGTAAATCTGTGTAAACCACTTCGCACACAATTGTTGCTCTCCGAAGCATCCAAATCTCTTCAAAGGAAGGCCTTTTTATGATGGCATTAATGTCAGCCATAAAGCATTCTTCTGGCAAAAAAGTGGGAATGGTTATATTCATTCTGTGATGTTCACGATGTGGATTATAACAACTATAACCAGGCCGGAGTAGCTCATAATCCCACTGACGACGCATTTCTCTGTGACATTTTTTTCTGCTTCCCTAATACAGCTATACTTGCCTTATCAACCAGACTCCTCTATCTTCCTTGTCTGATATCCTCATTGATTCTCCTGATGATAGATACCACAGCGCAAATAGTACACTGACATGACTTTAACAGTAAGTATTTTTTTCCCATTCAGGGATGCAAACGTTCCCCCTTAGATCTTCAAAATACTGAGGGAAAACGTGGCCTCCTTCAAAGGTATTCACACAAAATGAGCAAAAGGTTTGTCTGCCAGTCCCCAGTGTGATTCTAAAAGAAGTTGATCGAAAAGAACTATTACGCGGAAAGTTATACTCAGTTAAAACTGCAGTACTTTCTGCATTATGGACGGAGTAGTACGCTCTTCGAAATAAGAAAACAAAATATAACATGCCAATGAATTCTAATAAAGAACACTGTTGTGTGATTAGCATTCAATACATCACTACTTTACGAACCGAGGACTGACTGCCAGCTCTTCAATATTTTCGGTCATATTTTGTGGAAGTTACTCCACTAGAAATAGGAAAATTTGCCAGTAACGTGAAACCGAAGCGGCCACGTTAACTCTGTAGGTTACCACGTGCCATAAAATGTAATGGAACCACGTATTCGAAGGAAGCGCTTGCCACTTAATTGATCTTGAAAATTATAAAAGTCTACTGCGATGTATGAGCCGACACCTACATTATTTACCACCCAACGCATTCCAGAAAAAATCTAAACTGTGGTATTAAAATACAGTAACATTAGGAGGATCAATTCAGTTTCAGATGTGTATGAGCCTTTAGTAATTTTGCTTTATTACTTTTGTTTCGATTCTCGATGCAGCTAGTAAGTTCATTGTTTACCTGTCTTGCATAGAAAATGTGAGCTATTTTCCTGAATTGCTTCAACGCTTCTGGTGAAGCATAATTTTCACAGCTGTTGGGTAGGGAGTTACAGGATATAAACCCATCGAAATTGAAGGGAAGGTGCCATACTCTATTTCCAAGTGACAACCACGTATTTGAAGCCTCAGTCCATCATGGTATTTTGTGTTTGGGTGATACTGTCAGAGTAGCACGAGTGAATAAAAACAGTCTATTTTGTGCATGTTAAACAGTACAGCAACCATGTACCAGAAGCGAACCCTGTAAGGGTTTACGGCCCTACAAGCTGTGGCGAACAGGATATCACAGTGATCGATACTGGGGCCTCAGATGCTCTGAATCTATTTCAATGATATTACTGGGGGATATACCAACGATATAGGTAAAAAATGGGATGATGTCCTACAAGGTGAATTTAGGGAGTTTGGAGATAAATTAAAAAGTAGGACCACAAAGGTAATAATCTCTGGATTACTACCAGTGCCACGTGCTAGTTAGAGTAGAAATAGGAGGATATTTCAGATGAATACATGGCTTGAACAATGGTGCAAAGGGGAGAGATTCAAATTTCTGGGGCATTGGAACCAGTTCTGGGAGAGGTGGGACCGGTATAAACAGGACAGTCTGCACCTGTGCTAGACTGAAACCAATGTCCTAGGGGGAGCGTGTGCTACTGCTGTTCAGGAGGCTTTAAACTAATGTGGCAGGGGGATGGATACAAGTGCAGAGAGACAGAGGGGTGTAAAATGAGGGTGGAAGCAAAAAGTAGTAAGTTCAAAAGTAAAACTGGCAGGCAGGCAAATCCAGGGCAAAAAGCAAAAATAGCCACTTTTCAACATAATTGTATAAGGGCTAAGAGTGTTGTAAAAAGAAACCTGAAGGCTTTGAGTGTCAATGCGAGGAGCATTCGTAACAAGGTGGATGAATTGAATGTAAAGATAGTTATTAATGAATATGATACGGTTGGGATCATAGAGACATGGCTCCAGGGTGACCAAGGATGGGAGATCAACATCCAGGGATATTCAATATTCAGGAGGGAGAGACAGGAAAGAAAAGGAGGTGGGGAGGCATTGCTGGTTAGAGAGGAGATTAACGCAATAGAAAGGAAGGACATTAGCCTGGAGGATGTGGAATCGATATAGGTACAGCTGCCTAACACTAAGGGGCAGAAAACACTGGCGGGAGTTGTGTACAGGCCACCTAACAGTAGTAGTGAGGTTGGGGATGGCATTAAACAGGAAATTAGAAATGCGTGCAATAAAGGAACGGTCGTTATAATGGGTGACTTCAATCTACATATAGATTGGGTGAACCAAATTGGTAAGGGTGTTGAGGAAGATGATTTCTTGGAAAGTATGCGTGATGGTTTTCTGAACCAACAGGTCGAGGAACCAACTAGAGAGCAGGCCA
The DNA here is from genome assembly GCF_048418815.1 of Hemitrygon akajei. Lineage (NCBI taxonomy): Eukaryota > Metazoa > Chordata > Chondrichthyes > Myliobatiformes > Dasyatidae > Hemitrygon > Hemitrygon akajei. The sequence goes on along the minus strand of NC_133148.1, from coordinate 15,395,907 downwards.
TTCTAGGTTGGGTATTCAGCAATGAGGAAGGGTTAATTAGCAATCTTGTCGTGTGAAGCCCCTTGGGTAAGAGTGACCATAATACGGTGGAATTCTTCATTAAGATGGAGAGTGACATAGTTAATTCAGAAACAAAGCTTCTGAACTTAAAGAAGGTTAACTTTGAAGGTGTGAGATGTGAATTAGCTAAGATAGACTGGCAAATGATACTTAAAGGGTTGACGGTGGATATTCAATGGCAAGCATTTAAAGATCGCATGGATGAACTACAACAATTGTTCATCCCAGTTTGGCAAAAGAATAAACCAGGGAAGGTAGTGTACCCGTGGCTGACAAGGGAAATTAGGGATAGTATCAAGTCCAAAGAAGAAACATATAAATTAGCCAAAAAAAGCGGCACAGCTGAGGACTGGGAGAAATTCGGAGACCAGCAGAGGAGGACAAACGGCTTAATTAGGGAAGGGGAAAAAGATTATGAGAGAAAGCTGACAGGGAACATAAAAACTGACTGTAAAAGCTTTTATAGACAGAAAGATTGGTCAAGACAAATGTAGGTACTTTACAGTCAGAAACAGGTGCATTGATCATAGGGAACAAAGACATGGCAGACCAATTGAATAACTACTTTGGTTCTGTCTTCACTAAAGAAGACATAAATAATCTTCTGGAAATGGTAAGGGACCGAGGGTCTAGTGAGATGGAGGAACTGAGGGAAATACATGTTAGTAGGGAAGTGGTGTTAGGTAAATTGAAGGGATTAAAGGCAGATAAATCCCCAGGGCCAGATGGTCTGCATCCCAGAGTGCATATGGAAGTAGCCCTAGAAATAGTGGATGCATTAGTGATAATTTTTCAAAATTCCTTAGATTCTGGATTAGTTCCTGAGGATTGGAGGGTGGCAAATGTAACCCCAATTTTTTAAAAAAGTAGGGAGACAGAAACCGGGGAATTATAGACCGGTTAATCTGACATCGGTGGTGGGGAAAATGCTAGAGTCGGTTGTCAAAGATGTGATAACAGTACATTTGGAAAGAGGTGAAATTATCAGACAAAGTCAGCATGGATTTGTGAAAGGAAAATCATGTCTGACGAATCTTATAGAATTTTTTGAAGATGTAACTAGTAGAGTGGATAGGGGAGAGCCAGTGGAAGTGGTATATTTAGATTTTCAAAAGGCTTTTGACAAGGTCCCACACAAGAGATTAGTGTGCAAACTTAAAGCACACGGTGTTGGGGGTATGTTATTGATGTGGATAGAGAATTGGTTGGCAGACAGGAAGCAAAGAGTGGGAGTAAACGGGACCTTTTCAGAATGGCAGGCAGTGACTAGTGGGGTACCGCAAGGCTCAGTGCTGGGACCCCAGTTGTTTACAATATATATTAATGATTTAGACGAGGGAATTAAATGCAGCATCTCCAAGTTTGCGGATGACACGAAGCTGGGCGGCGGTGTTAGCTGTGAGGAGGATGCTAAGAGGATGCAGGGTGACTTGGATAGGTTAGGTGAGTGGGTAAATTCATGGCAGATGCAATTTAATGTGGATAAATGTGAGGTTATCCACTTTGGTTGCAAGAACAGGAAAACAGATTATTATCTGAACGGTGGCCGATTAGGAAAAGGGGAGGTGCAACGAGACCTGGGTGTCTTTGTACACCAGTCATTGAAAGTGGGCATGCAGGTACAGCAGGCGGTGAAAAAGGCGAATGGTATGTTGGCATTCATAGGAAGAAGATTTGAGCACGGGAGCAGGGAGGTTCTACTGCAGTTGTTCAAGGCCTTGGTGAGACCGCACCTAGAATATTGTGTGCAGTTTTGGTCCCCTAATCTGAGGAAAGACATTCTTGCCATAGATGGAGGACAGAGAAGGTTCAGCAGATTGATTCCTGGGATGGCAGGACTTTCATATGAAGAAAGACTGGATCGACTAGGCTTATACTCACTGGAATTTAGAAGATTGAGGGGGGATCTTATTGAAACGTATAAAATTCTAAAGGGATTGGACAGGCTAGATGCAGGAAGATTGTTTCCGATGTTGGGGAAGTCCAGAACGAGGGGTCACAGTTTAAGGTTAAAGTGGAAGCCTTTTAGGACCAGGATGAAGAAAAACTTCTTCACACAGAGAGTGGTGAATCTGTGGAATTCTCTGACACAGGAAACGGTGGAGGCCGGTTCATTGGCTATATTTAAGAGGAAGTTAGATATGGCCCTTGTGGCTAAAGGGATCAGGGGGTATGGAGAGAAAGCAGGTACAGGGTTCTGAGTTGGAAGATCAGCCATGATCATACTGAATGGCAGTGCAGGCTCGAAGGGCCGAATGGCCTACTCCTGCACTTATTTCCTATGTTTCTATATACTGTAATATGTCTGTTTACTGGGAATAGAAGTTATGTGGAATCGTGGCCTGTGAAAAAGATTCTGGGAGAATTTGGTGGGATGTACGCAAGGTAAGTAAATTGGTAAGTACTCAGCAGATTGAATGTTACGTGGAAAACGTGAGGATATCGACTGAGGAGAAATAAATATGACGATAGTATATTTTATGAATGGTCGGAAACTGGAAAATGTTGGTGTTCGGGGTGGTCTGAATGTTCTTGTGCGTGAACCATTGAATATGCGGAGCAGATTGTTACAATTTATTTTAGTTATTGTTTAGAACTTATGCCGCAGAAATCTCACTTTGCAATCGGTGTCAACTTTAGAATCTGATATCGATCTTCCCGCAAGACATGGACTGCTTCATTTGATGAGGATTGTGACTGGATTTGTTCAATATGCTGACATAAACGACCATCTGTGCTTATCATGAAAAAGAGTTCACTCATGAAGCTCCTGAAGGGTACTAAACTGCCCTAACCATCTAATACGATGACGTATTTGTGATTGTATAATTGATTTCCATCATTTTCTTTGGGGCAAATAGTGGTTCCGACCTTTGCCAACCAACAACACGGAGCCACGGTAGCGCGACGCTATTACCGCTCGGAACGTTTTGGAGTTCGGAGTTTAATGCCTGCGCTGTTCTATAAGGAGTCTCTACGTTGTCCCCGTGGAATGCACGGGTTTTCCCCAGCTGCTCCAGTTTCTTCCCAGAGTCAAAGAAGAACATACCGGGTTGGTTAGTTGGGGTCATTGAGAAGCATAACTCGCATGTATCTGTATCGCAATGGAATACATGGAATTGCAGAGGCACGAGAGAGGAGCTTGTCCAGGTAGATTGGAAGAGAATATTGGCGGGGATAACGGCAGAGCAGAGATGGCTGAAGTTTCTGGGAATAGTTCCACAAGGCGCAGGATAGATATGTGCCACAGAGGAAGAAGTTCTCAACTGGAAGGGGTAGGCAACCGTGGCTGGCAAAGGAAGATCAGGCCTGTGTAAAAGCCAAGGAAAGAGCATATAAGGTAGCCGAAGTGAGTGGGAATTTAAATGATTGGGAAGCGTTTAAAATCAAACAAAAGGCAACTAAAAAAAAGCTATAGAAAGGGAAAAAGTGAAATTTGAGGACAGACTAGACTATAATATAAAGCAGGATATTAAAAGTTTTTTTTTTTCAATTATATAAAGGGTAAAAGGGAGTTGAGTGGTAATATTGGACCATTAGAAAATGAAGCTGGTAAGGTAGTAATGGGGACAAAGAAATGCCAGATGAACGTAATGGGTACTTTGCACCTGTCTTCACTGTGGAAGACACTAGCAGTGTGCCAGAGGTCAATGGGCATCAGGGAGCAGGAGTGAGTGCCATTGCTATTACAAAGGAAAATAGTGCAAGGCAAACTTAAAGGTCTTAAGGTACATAAGTCACCTAGGTCAAATGGTTTACATCCCAGACTCCTGAGAGAGGTTGCTGAAGAGATAACGGATGCATTGGCCATGATCTTTCAAGAATCACTTGATTCTGGCATGGTCCTGGAGGTCTGGAAAATGGCAAATGTCACTCCACTCTTTAAGGAGGGAGAGTTATAGGCCAGTTAGCCTAACCTCAGTGGTTGGGAAAGCGTTGGAGTCTATTACTAAGGGTGAAGTTTTGAGGTACTTGGAGACTGATGTTAAAAAGGTCAAAGTAAGCATGGTTTCTGTGAAGGGAAATCTTGTCTGACAAATCTTTCAGAATTCTTCGAGGAAGTAACAACCAGGGTGGACAGAGGCGAGGGAGTGAATATCATTTAATTGGATTTTCAGAAGTGGTGTGATAAGATGCCACAACTGAGGCTGCTCAACAAGATAAAACCTCATCTCTTTACCGGAAAGATGCAAGTATGGATTCCAGAATAGTTGACAGACAGGAGGCAGTGAATGGGAATAAAAGGAGTCTTTTTCTGGTTAGCTGCCGGGGACTACTGCTGTTCCTCACGGGTCAGGAATAGGACACCTGTTTTTCACATTGTTTATCAATGGTTCACTTAATGGAATTGATGGCTTCGTGGCAAAATTTGCGGCTTATACGAAGAAAGGTGAAGGAGCAGGTAGTGCTGAAGAAGCAATGCAATTGCAGCAGGGCTTGGAGAAATTGGAAGAATGGACAAAAAGGTGGCAAATGGAAGACAGTGTTGGGTAATGTATGATAATACATTTTGGCAAAAGGAACAATAGTGTGGACTATTATCTAAATGGGGAAAAGTTTCAAATATCAGAGGTGCAGAGGGACTTAGATGTCCTCGTGCTAGACTGCCAGAAGGTTCATTTACAGGTTGAGTTTGTGGTAAAGAAGGTCCAATGCAACGTTGGCATTTATTTCTAGGGCAATAGAATATAACGGCAAGGAGTTTGTGCTGATCATTTATAAGGCACTAGTCAGGCCGCACTTAAAGTATTGTCAACAGTTTAGGGCCCAATATCACAGAAAGGATGTGTTGTCATTGAAGAGAGTCCAGAGGAGGTTCCCGCGGATCATTCCAGGAATGACGGGGAAAACTTATGCGGAGCGTATGGCAGCTTTGGGACTATACTCACTGGAATTTAGAAGAATGCGTGTGGATCTCATTGAAACCTCCTTAATGTTGAGAGGACGAGATAGGGTGATGTGGAAAGGATGTTTTCTATGGTGGGGTATCAAGACCGAGATGGCACAGCCTCAACATTGACGGGCGACCCTTTAGAACAGAGGTAACGAGGAATTTTTTCAGCCAGAGAATAGTAGATCTGTGGAATGCTCTGCCACAGACTGCGGTGTTGGCCACCCGTACATATCGTTAAGGCGGAAGTTGATCGTTTTCTGATCGGCATCAAAGGATATGGCGAGAATTTTATTGGTGACGTAATTGTCGCAACGCCCGTCTTATAACCATTTTATGTAGCCATATAACCATATAAAAATTACAGCACGGAAACAGGCCATCTCGGCCCTTCTAGTCTGTGCTGAACGCTTACTCTCACCTAGTCCCACCGACTTGCACTCAGCCCATAACCCTCCATTCGTTTCCTGTCCATATACCTACCCAATTTTTAAAAAAATGACAATATCGAACTTGCCTCTACCACTTATACTGGAAGCTCGTTCCACACAGCTACAACTCTCTGAGTAAAGATGTTCCCCTTCGTGTTACCTCTAAACTTTTGCCCCCTCAACTACCCTGAGTCTTCCCTGAATTATGTATTAACTTACAGCTTTACCAGAGGGCAGCTCGCTCACAGTCATGTCGTTTTCCCTCTGCAATCTGCTGCCTGATATCCAGCAGTTTCTGTTCCTCTTTCTGCATCTACACTACTTTGCAGTTCGATTGTTCTTATTGCACCCACCTTTTGTGTTTCGTGTCCGTTTTGATAACGGAGTATCTAATTGATTGTCCTGCACCGAGCAGGAGTATTCAACCCCGCTGTCCCACTCCGCAACGCTGCTGGTCAAACGGCTAACTGTCAGGTATTGGCTTCCGAACTTTGTTGCTTGTCCTGTTTGAACACCATCAGCCCTTTCCTTTCCATCCACTCTCCAAGATATGGAGACCTCAGCTGGAGTTATGGCGATCACTTCACACACCAGTGTGGCAGTTTTGTTTGTGCACATTTCTTCAACGGTAGGATCTCTGAGAAACAATGCGAAACCTAGAACACAAAATTGAAAGGATGATTTATTGATAACGAGCCTGAAACTTAGCAATAATTTCAATTTAATAATAAAGAAGGGTGATGGGACGGATGCATTCAGTCTTTCCCTGAAAGGACGACAGTGACAAAATACCGGAGTGGGGAAGGGGTCAGTGGCTTGTGGCAGAATAGTCAGAGGTATGGAGCTAGTCGAGGGAGGACAGAACACAGAAAGCTAGATCGTGGAAGCGAATATTATGGAAAAAGGTGGCAAAATACCAGCGTCTAAGGTCATTCCATGTATTTATTCAAGAATGAAAGACCAGTTTAGCACAAAGTTTAACGGTTGGAGTTGTCGGGTGGTTGCCTCGACTACTTTCTTCCTTTCATTTATTTCTTTCCTTTTTTGTAATTTATTTTTAATTGAAGTTCATCATGAGACAAACATTTCCATAAGATGTTTTTTAGCATTGTACATATATATCATATAATCATATATATCACAGATCTCCACAGAGTATTTATCTGAGGCATACACTTATAGAAAAGATTGGAAAGAAAAAACAAGCAAAAGGAAAGAACTTTGTACAAGTAGGAAGGGATCTTTTTTTTTTACAACATATTCATTAATTTGTGAGAATAAAATCAGGCCTATGAGGCATTATGTAGTTAAGCCATTTTTCCCATTATGAATCAAATTGTTCCAGCTTATGATTAACAGATGCTGTTATCTTCTCCATTTTGTAAATGTTCATTGTAATTTCCATCCATGTATTTAAAGTTGGGCTCTCCTGTGATAACCATTTCCCAGTAAGAGTCTTTTTACCAGCCACTAACAATATATTCATTAAATATGTATCTCTTTTCAACCATTCTTGAGGTATATATCCAAAATATATGGTCTTACTCTCTAAGGGTATTTCACATTTAAGGATATCTTGCAGGGCATTGTGTACCCCCTCCAATAGTTTTTTGATAACAGGGCAGTCCCAAAAATTATGATAATGATTTGCAGTTTGATTCCCACAATTTCTCCAGCAAACATGGAGGTTACTATCATAATGGGATTTCTGAGAGGGTGTAATAAAGTATCTTATCAAAATTTTCCATCCAAACTCCCTCCATTTCTGTGAAATTGAACACTTCCATTGATACCTCCATATTATTGTCCATTCTTCCGCAGATATAATTATCCCTCCTTCCTTCTCCCATTTTGTTTTAATGTATGAAGTCAAATGTGTTTTAAGTTCTGACAACCCCTTATACCTGCTTGAAATGATTCTACTACCATTATCTGAATTATATGCTTTTCTAAATAGCTCTACCAATCATGTACTTGCCTTGGTTACATTTTAAGCGTCTTATTACCATATTGTCGCATCTGTAAATACCAATAAAAATCTTGTTTTTCTAATAAGTGTTTCTCTTTAAGCATTTCAAAGCAGAACAGTGTTCCTTCTTTCATTATGTTGCAAAGAACTGTTATTCCTTTAGCTGTCCAGTCCATAAATCTAGCATCCAATTTATTTGGTGTAAAATCCGAGTCATATGCACACCATTTAAGAATTGCAATATCTCCCTCTAGATTATATTCTTTTATAGTAGTTTTCCATATTTTAAGAGTCAATTTCACCCATGGGTTATCAATAGTGTTAATGTACCTTTGCAGGTTGTTATCAGTCACAATTGCTTGTATGAGGATGGGAAGTACCCGCTCCTCAATGTTTTTCCATTGAGCGTCACATGATGGGTTGCACCAACATATCACAGCTCTCAATTGTGCTGCAAAAAATTAATCTTTAAGGGAAGGAAGGCGCCATCTCCACTTTTTCTTTGCTAATTGCAAAGTTTTGAGACGAACTCTAGGCCTTTTACCCTGCCAAATATAGCTTTATTAGCATCTTGTTCCATTATTGAATTGATTTTGATTAATCTCTATTGGTAGGGTCTGAAAGAAATATAACAGTCTGGGCAGTATATTCATTTTAATAGACTCAATCCTTGAACTGAGACTGAAAAAACGGAATCAGGTTCCATCTTGCCATACCTTCCTTAATTTTTTTACATAAACGCTGAAAATTACTTCTGATAATTTTGCCAAATCTTTTGGCATAATGATGCCCAAATATTTGAAAGACTCTGTGTGCCATGCCCAGGGGTACCTACTTTCAATTTATCTTGGTGGGGTATAGTAATATGAAAGTAATTGGGTTTTATCTATGTTGATCTTGTATCCTGATAATTGACCATATTTTTCAAAGGATTGCATCAATTTATGTAAAGAGTATGTTGGCTGCCCTGGATAGATCAAAATGTCATCCGCATAACAAGCCAATTTATGCTCTGTCCCTTTAATAGTAATTCCCCTGATATCTTCATTTTGTCTGATATATTGAGCTAATGGTTCCAGATATAACGCGAAGAGTAGCGGTGATCATGCACAACCCTGTCTCGTGCCCCTTTCTAGGGTAAGACTATTTGATAAATATCCATTGATTTTAATCCTAGCAGTAGGATTGTCATATTGTGACTGTATAGTTTTAATAATTGTGTCTTGGAAACCAAATCTATGTAAAACTCCGTAAAATAAATTCCAATTAACCGAATCAAATGCTTTTTCAGCGTCCACGCTTATCACTATTGCTTCGATTTTATTTTTTGTATATGATCCATAATGTGAAGTGTCCTTCGTATATTGTCTTGAGTCTGGCGTTGTCGTATAAAACCTGTCTGATCGCTACGTATCAATATGGGTAGAAACTCCTCTAATCATTTGGCCATGATGGAGGTAAATAATCTATAATCTACATTAAGGACATTGGTCTAAATGACCCGCATTCCATTTTTAATTTTTTTAATACTTTATTGTCACTAAACAATTGATACTAGAGCAATTATCACAGATAATTTAATTATCAGAATTGGAACCCTGGGAGATCTCCAGCCTTCTGGATAAACATATTTGCATCAGGTTCACCGAACAGCAGCTCCTCAAACAACGTGTTATGGAACTGGAGCCACAGCTCGTTGACCTTCAGCTCATATGGGAAAATGAGGAGGTGAGAAATAGCATCTACAGGGAGTGGTCACGCCTAAGCATGGTGACTGTCAGGAGGACAGAAAATGGGCAGCCGATGCAGAATACCTTTGTGGCCGTTCCCCTCAATAATAAGTATACCACTTTGGAGTGTGTGTGTGTGTGTGTGTGTGTGTGTGTGTGTGTGTGTGTGTGTGTGTGTGTGTGTGTGTGTGTGTGTGTGTGTGTGTGTGTGTGTGTGTGTGTGTGTGTGTGTATGTGTGTGGTGCACTACGATGACCTACCAGCAGGGGGAAACCGCAGCATTAGGGTTTCTGGCACTGCATCTGCTGCTATGTTTCAAAAGGAAAGGGGGCAGAAGAGGACTGAACTAGTGGTAGGAACAGTTGACACCAGAATCTGTGGACACGAGAGAGTCACCCGGATAGTATGTTGCTTCCTGAGTGCAAGATTCAGAGACGTCTCAGAATGGATCCAGAGGATTTTAAATGGGGAAGATGAGCAGGCAGATGTCTTGGTACATAGGAACACCAATGGCGTAGGTAGGAAAAGGGAGGAGCCCTGAAGAGAGAATTTAATCTGCTAAGTAAAAAGCTGAAAACCAGGACCTCTAGTGTTGTACTGTACTCTCTGGAGTTCTGCCTGTGTTACGCCACAGTGAAGTTCAAAATAGGATGGTCTAGCAGATGAATGTATGGTTGAGGAACTAGTGCAGGGGCACTGTTGAAGATTTATGGATCATTGGGATCCCTTCTGGATGACCTACACAATAGGAGCGTGTTTGGGGATCAATATACTTGCGCTAATGTTTACAAGAGCTGTTGAAGAGGGTTTCAACTAACTTGGCGAGGTGATGGGAGACGGTGAGATAGTGCTGAGGATGTGGCAGCTGGTATGCAAGCAGAGGTAGTGTGCAGTGGGATTTTCAAGAAGGTCAGATAGATGATTGGGCAAAATTACAGTCAGTGAGTTGCAGTGCAACAGGGGGACAAGTGGAAAAATGGTGACGAATACTGGACAGAATATCTTATATCTGAATGCATGCAGTTTGCGAAATAAGGTAGATGATTTGTAGCGCAGTTTAAGACAGGCAGTTATGACGATGTAGGCATCACTGAGTTATGGCTAAAATAAGATTATAGTTGGGAGCTCAGCGTCCAAAGATACACATTGTATGGAAAGAACAGGCAGGTAGGCAGAAGGGATAGCGTGATGCTGTTGGGAGAAAATGAAATTCAATCCTGAGAAAGAGGTGATATAGGATCAAAGATGTAGAATCGTTATAGGTAGAGTTAAGGAACAGCAAGCGTAATAAAGCATGGATGGGAGATATTGTATTACTAGGGAGAAGGTGCTTGGAAAGCTGATAGGACTGCAGGTGGATAAGTCATCTGGACCAAATGGACTACGGCCTACGGTTCTAAAAGTGGTAGCTGATGAGATTGTGGAATCTTTAGTAGTGATCTTTCAAGAATCACTAGATTCTGGCATGATTCCGGAGGGATGTAAAATTGCCAATGTCACTCCACTCTTCAAGAAAGGAGGGAGGTTGAGTAAAGTAAATTATAGGCCAGTTAAGCTTACCTCAGTGGTTGGAAAATACTTGATTTGATTGTTAAGGCTGAGGCTTCGGGATACTTGAAAGCATAGTTTCCTGAAGGGAAAATCCTCACAAATCATTTAGAACTCTTTGAAGAAGTAGCGTCGGTATTAGAGGAAAGATACTAGCATGGACAGAGCATTGGCTGATTGGCAGGAGGCAAAGAGAGGGAATAATGCAAGTCTTTATTGGTTGGCTGTGGTGACTCTGGTGTTCTACAGTGGTCTGTTGGGCTGCTTCTTTTTACGTTATATGCCAATGAATTGCATGACAGAGTTGATGACTTTGTGGCCGTTTGCAGAGGATTCCAGATATGCTGAGAATCGGGGTAGTGTTGAGGAAACAGGGAGTCTGCGGAAGGACTTAGACTGATTGGGACAATGAGCAAAAAAGTAACAGTTGTAATAGAAAGACGAAGTGTATGGTCATGCACATCGGTAGAAGGAATTAAAGCCTAGACTAGAATGAGGAGAAATTTCAAAGAATCTGTGGTGTAAAGGGAATTGGGTGTCCTCGTGCAGGATTCCTCTAAAGGTTAATTGCAAGTTGAATCGGTGATCAGGAAGGCAAATGCAATTTTAGCATTCATTTCGAGAGGACTAGAATATAAAATCAAGGATGTAATGCTTTATAAGGCACTGGTAAGGCCTCATTACCAGTGCCTTATAAAGCATCACATCGTTGATTGTGAGCAGTTTGAGGCCTCTTAGAAAGAATGTGATGACATTGTAGAAAGTTCAAAGGAAATTCACAAAAGTGATTACGATTTTGAACGTCTATCACAGGAGCGTTTATTCATTGGAATTTAGTAAAATTAAGAGGGTGGTCACGTTGAAACGTATCAAGTGTGGAAAGGTCTAAATAATGTGGACAAGGAAAATATGGTTCCTCTTGTGAGGGAGTCTAGAATCAAAAGGTACAACGTCAGAACCGAGGGACGTCCATTTAGAAAGGAGATGAGGATGATATTTTTATTAGCCAGAGGGTGGTGAATCTGTGGATTTCGTTGGCATACACGGTGTAGATAGAGGCCAGATCCTCGAGTGTATTTAAAGCTCCGGTTGATAGATTCTTGATAAGTCTTTGCGTGCAGATAATGGTGGAGCATACCGGTGCGCCGAACTGCCTAGTTCTGCTCCAGACTCATGGCCTTATGGGTAATCTTGGGCACTAACTGAGAGCGTTATTTGTAACCTCACTGGATTTGCAAGGGAAGGAAAGCGAAAGATAAAATACGTGAATTGAGTTTTTGAGATCAAGACAGAAAACCTGGGATGTCACTTGCCGAAGCGAAGGAATCTTGAGATACGACTCGGAGATCAGGAACCATCCATTCATTTCATTGGACTGAATAACAGGTGCTGGTATCGGACAGTTTCATTTTGATTGTCATTAGCACAGCAAAATAGAAAGGGCATTGATTTAGTCTGGAAGTATTCAATAAATTCACCTCCCCAATTGTTTGGTTAAGTGCGTGGCATCGACTGTGCTTGACGACGGAGAAGTTCCTTTCATGAAAATGATCAAAACCCGAGGGGAAGGTCTGCATTAATTGCTAGAGTATTGGGAGAAAATGGGCTGGGCAGATGGAATAATATAACACAGCGCTACATACTAACAAAGACGACTTTTTTACTTGCCTATTTAAAAAACAAAACACGTAGAGCTGGATTAGGTTCCAACAAAAATACAAACAAAAATGAGATTCAGTGGATTTTTAAAACCAGCTAAGCTCGGACAAAGGAGCTCCACAGCATGTTAAAAACTAAGAAATGTGAAGCAAACAAACAGCAATAAGTTGAAGTAAATTGCATCAATTATGGGTAGTATTGCAAATTGCTTCCCTCCGCTTTTCTGGGTCAGACTTTTAACTTCTTTTGAGTTTGTATCGGGGGAGGAATTACTTGTAGGAACTATCGTTCAATTTATTTGATGAAAATTAAAACTCGTTTCGCAGCAACGGTTCCATTGCAACCTATAATTTAGCAGACCGTTTAACTAACGGCAGTTTTATATTTTGTACTGCAACACAGTCTGTTTAATACCAATTTTATAATTGATATCTTGAGCGATACTGAACGCCTGAAATAACACTCATTACGATCTGGAGTGTAATTTTTATTTGAATTTGAATTGGCAATTGACTTCGAGGCATTCAGCGAGATGGTGGGGACTTAATATTATCGTGTCCCGCTTTCACAGACTAAGTTGATTATGTTATCATTCAACTAGTACCTCTTCTCGCCTTGCGATCAGAACCACCTATCGCCTACCTCTGCCCTCCCTGAACAGTCTGACAATTGACATTAAAATTCGGTGCATTAAAATATAACCAAAGTTATACAAGTCAAACGAGTCTGAGAAAATTTGTTTCATCCTGTACTTCCAGGCTTGCACGGATTTTAAGTGGTTGTTAGAAAACGATATGTCTTTCTAAATAAATACATTTTATTCTATTCCAGCAATGTATCAAGTTGTTTTCACTACGAGTTTATGATTCAAATTCCCTGCCAAGCATCAAATTAATAAAATACCGTTTATATTTATAGCGACCCCTTTGTGTACTGAAACCTATTTCATCTTCAAACTTCTTTCGTTCTTGGGTTCACTTTACACACTAAATCTTCATATATTTCAACTGATAAAGAGGTTTTCTCTAATATAGGTATCGCATGGCGATGTAGCTCATGTCTGCTAATCGGCACTCAAATATACAAATATATGAAAAATCGCATTATATCAATGTATCAGGTAACACTTTAAAGTTACTGTCGGGGGAGGCATGCAGCAGGTCGAGGGTAATTGATACGCTTCGATTTGTAAAAGTACTCCAAGTTCAATTTTCTTCTTTTAAGCCAACGAAAGAATTATCTTGGGAGGAAAGGCGCGTATTTAACTTCTTCTGGGACATCTCAGCGAGTTAGCATTTTTCTATTTGCAAAAGTACATTATGATAGTGTACTACTCCGTTTGCATAATTTAAGTGGGTTTTTTTTGTAATTTCTTTTTTTATTGAAGATTAAGTGAGATTCTAATTGCCCTTCTCATCGGGAAACATATGCGCTTGCCCAACATGTAATAAAATATGTCACTTACCAGCTGTCACAGTCAGCTTTGTGCCACCTCCGTATACGTACACAATGATTTACTTCCTATTCATCCCAATACGGAAAGTGATCATTAAAAGTGAATTATAGAGGTAGGTCTTCCAGAATAAGACAGAAGCAAAATGCTTAACAATATATTCTAGTGGTCAGCAGGTCTCAATTTCTTTCAGTTTTCATCCGCACTTCTGTATATTCGGTGCATTAAAAGCGCTTGTGATATTGAAACGGGAAAATTGTTGATTAAGCACCAAGGAATGTAGGTGGAATTCAACCCAAAGAAGAAGTATCTTTTTAAAATTATGTCGAGCAACATCCACGAACGTAAAGGCACAGTTTGTAATCCCATTTACAAATCGACGAACAAAATAAAACTGCCCCGGAGGTTTGTGCTATGGCTTAGACTGCTGTGGCTTTGTGTTGACACATCATTTCACGTGAGCACAATAAACTCACTGTTGTAAATAGTGTATAAATCGGTCAAGTAATCCTATCCCTCCATGATATGAGGGAACTGGACATGAATGAAAATGTTGTATTGGCTTCCATCGATAATAACTCTCAGCCAGGCAGATATCAAGGAAAATATCAAAGCTTTGTTATTCATATGATTATAACATTTACACAACAATTACACAAGTATATAGAGCAAGGCTCTATTATGCGTACCAGTGTCTGGCAGAGGCAGTATGTTTGGCAGTGAAAAGTTTTAGTTGCTGAAAGAATGTCTTGCATTAGCTTTGCATTAAGAATTGCGGAGGAGATTTATGCATGACGGCGATTGAAGATTCATCACTGTGACACTTTTGTTCACACAGTCATTGATGCCAGTACTAAAAGGTTCCTTGTACATCAATACTAGATCATGTGGTCAAGACGCAAATTACAATCTTGCTTAAGGCCGTTTTTATTCCGCACAGCTACTTTTATGGCCAATAATCCCTCGAAAATAGCGTCTGCATTGTACAGTTCAGAAACGGGTTAGCATTGTCCTTTCTCCAATTACCAAATGCATTGGTGATTTTTGAATTGCAGATTCCATGCTTTGGATCACTGTGGCATTCTTTATCTGCACAGTGGTTCATTCAGTAGCAATAATGTCTCCATTTGCATAACTCTGGAAGGACAAAGTGACGCTGCACCTCCAACTGTGCCCACTTGGATATGTGCGGCATAGTGACTGTCGCTAACGTTTTATAAACCAACCCTCGCTCTACAATGTAACCCGTTACTGCTCAGCAATTTTCTTCTCCAAAAGACCGAAGCAATCATAGTTTCTCGCGTGAAAGATTTTCCAACGTATTTGAATTGGCTTGCGCTCAACTTCGTTACTGTGGTAGTAGAGAGCATGGCAGAAATAGGTGGCTGTATCTTCAACAATTAGATTCCTGATCTGCAGCGAAGAGGAGTTTGTTGGCTTGTTGAGAGATTCCGCATATCGTCCTCCAATCGATAAGCTTTCGTTATTGGTTTGACCGGGTCTTTGGCGGTACCAAAGAGTGCTATTCAGGCCACAGAAAGCATCTTTTAAAACACAGTTGATGGTCAGAGTTTCGCCTGTTTGTTTTGTTGCTTCTTTTGGTGTCTGTTCTACCCATACACCGAAGGCATCTGAAGGGAGGAAACCAAATTTAATCATCACATATCTGAAGCAGCACAGGATGTAACATAAAATGAAATTTGTTTACGCAACGGCAAAATACTAATCATCATTCTCTTTAAAAATAAACTGCACGTACTCGGTAACCACGCTAAAAATATCAAAACACACAAAATATTCATGGTTTCTTCACCACCAGAAAGCCTGTTAAGTAGAGAAGTTTCCAGACATCAGCGTCGGCTGTCTGTGCAAACTTGTGAAGGAGCAAAGACTTTATAAGCCTCGGGAGTCTGGGCTCATTTGCATAATGCAGAAGGCGTATCAACAGCGATTATAGCTCGGTTAATGATACATATTATATCTGATATTTCCATAATTACATCGGTGAAATATATGAGCATTAACGTATGGATAGAGATATAGAGAAAGATCTCCATCCCCACTGAATGTATTTCCATTCTTCTTTGCTTTATTATCTGGAGAGGGCTTCAATAATGTGTTAAAAGCATCCACGAGTAACTTGAGACAGCAAATGCACTAAAAGCCTTTCGTTTAATCACCATGAATAACTAAATAATATTCCTGTTGTAGCATATTTCTGCCTTGCGGTCCTTCGTCTGTTCAACATTGGTAGTCAACATGAATCTGAGGCCAGCCGTTGTTAGAAAACTGACCTTAAGTTTATTGTCAATGGTGGTGTCTTAGAACTTAGTGACCTCGCTTGCAGTGTATGTGCGTAATAACGAAGCAACACACAAGATTCTGGAGGAATTCGGCTTGACAGAAAACATTTCTGCGAAAAAGGAATTCAGATGTGCCTAATTTAGGGCAATAATTCGGGTCATTTATGGTCAGGAAGAACAGAACAGGGAAAACACCACAGCTATATTTAGGGACGAAGATCCTGTCTGGTTGTTTACATTAAAGATATTTGTTCGAAATTCGAATAACGTGGCAAAATACGATACACATTCCATTATGAAGTGAAGGGAAGAAGCAGATGGGCAACGGATGTGAATAATTATCAACCTCCGAAGGTCGATGTTACTCATAAAACTGTGGAACTTGAATGGAATATACAACTTCTAAGGAACCTTCGATGGTGACAGGCGTGGCAAATTTAGTCAATAAGAAAAATAAATCATTCATAAGGTTTAGGAGGATAACATCGAACAGTGATACCGAGAAAATAGAAAGAAGCCCGAAAAGACGTTCAGTATTAAATTAGGTGCTATAATCAAATTTTGGCAAGGCGGACATATATATCAAGAGATAGGGGATAACTAGGACGAGGATAGAACCACTGACAGAAAAAGTAGGAAGCATGTTTTTGGAGAGACAGCAGTGCGGTTTTAAACGTGCATTTTGCGTCGGTTTTCACCAAGGAGAAATCTTTACAGGATAATGAGATCAGAGTGGAGCATGCTAAGATGCTAGGAAATTTTGACAAGGAAATAGGTAACGTTAGATCACTTTAAAATCATTACTTTGAAGTCTTCTGGATAGAGGCGATAGGTGCAATTACCGTTGACCAACAACTTTGTTTAAGTTCAAGTTCATTGTCATTTGACAGTACAACCCAAATAATATAACATTCAGTACAGTTAGACCACAGTGCTTCAACACAACAGATATCACACAGCACGTCAACCAATGAATTATACTATAAATGAGTTAATAAAATATAATTGAAAGTGCATGTTGTAAAACGCTACACGTGTAACCAGTAAACAGCTCTCAGTCCTAGTAACGGGACCCCAGTTGTGGCAGAGTATTCATAAGTCTCACAGCCTTCAGGGAAAAAGCTGTTACCCTGTCTGGCAGACCTATTCCTGACGCTTCTTTACCTCCTTCCGGATGGAAGTGGGACTAAGAGATTGTGGGTTGGGTGGTATTGATCCACAACAATGCTTCTGCTAAATGTCATATATGGGTTGGGGTGGCTTGTGGGAGACCCTCAATGATCCTTTCAGCTGGTTTGGTTGTCTTCTGATCTTGCGCCCTGTTGCCTTGGAGCTTTGGTACCACACAATGATGCAGCCAATATGACACTCGACGGCACTTCTGTAGAAAGCTGTTAGAATGGCAGCGGGAGCCTTGCACGCCTCAAGTTCGCATGAAAGAGCTGTCGTGCCTTCCTAACTAGTAAAGAGTTGTTGTACGTCCAGGGTAGATAGTAAGTTACGTGCACACTGAGAAACTTTGCGCTCTTGTATCTCTCTCCATGGCACAGCCAAAGGTGTGCCATGGAGAGAGGTCCACCTGTGCCTTCCTGAAGACCACAATAATCTCTTTTGACTTATCCACCTTGAGACTCAGAAGGTTATTCTAGCAACATTTGACATGCCTCTATACCCCATCTCTGAATGCTGATTCGTGATTGTTGCTGATGAAGCCATCCACTGTAGTATCATCAGTGAAGCTGGTGATGCGGGTTGAGATGAATCAGGCAGTGCAGCCGTGAGCCTGAAGCGTGAACAGCAGGCTGAGAATACAACCATGGGGGCATCAGTGCTCAGCATGATGGAGCTGGAGATGTTCCGGCCAACACGAAGTGATTGGGGTCTTTCCATCAAGGCGTCCAAAGTCCAGTTACCGAGAGGGGTGTTGAGTCCCAACGAGGACAACTCAGCCACCAACTGCTGAGGGATGATAATATTAAACATCGAGCTGCAGTCAATGAAAAACATTCTGGAGTACGAGGCATCCTTTTCCAGGTGGACAAGAGTGGCTGAGTCTATGGCACCATCAATGGCATATCAGTTTGAGCTGTAGGCGAACTGGAAATGGTCCAATGCAGCTAGGAGGCAGGATTTTATGTATTCCATTACTCAGCCGCTCAAACCACTTCGTGATTATTGAAGTCAGTGCCACTGGGCGACAGTCATTTACATCAGCTATTGTTGTTTTCAGGGGTATCGATATATGGTGGTTGCCTCGAAACGTGCAGGGCCAGTGGACTGTTTCAGAAAAATAGAAAGATCTCCGTTAAGATCCCTGTCAGTTGGGCCGCCCAGATCCTTAGTGCCTGCCCAGGTATGTTGTCCAGACCTGCAGCATTGCATGGATTTACCCTAGATAGGGTTCTCCTCGCCTCAGCTGCCGGCAGTCATGGTGCCTGTTCTCCGGAAAGAGAGGGACCTTACTTTGATGTCGCATCATTTAATTGGTCAAATCATGGATAGAAGACATTCAGCCTATTAAGAAGGAGGGCATCATCATTGTTGATGCACCGTGTTGACTTACAATTGGTAATGCTTTGTATAACTTGTATTTTTGCATCTCAAGGAAGGTGTGTGTAGCCAGTGTTGTTCCATTGTCCAAGAATGGAGATGGCGATAATCTGGAAATAATTGATTGGTGGGTCTCATGTCAGTGGTAGGGAAACTAATGAAGATGATTCCTAGGGACAGAATATATGAGCATTTGGAAAAACATGGCCTAATTAGGGATGGTAGGTATGGCGTTGTGCCGAGGCAGATCATGTCTGAGTAACATCATTGAGGTTTTCGAGAAGATGGAGGTGATTGGTACAGATAGAGATAGAATATGTCTACGTAGGTTTCAGTGAGATATTCGACAAGAGCATTCTTGGGAAGCTCGTATAGGATATTAAGAAGCACTGCATCCCGAGCGACTTGGCCGTTTGCATTCATAATTCTGTTGCCTACAGAAGACAGAGTGCAGTAATCAATGGCTCTTATTCTAGTTGCAAGTATGTCACTAATGTTCTTCTGTTCTACGACTTTCGATGTTTGTGACTATATATACATACATATCGCTTTAACACAAACATAGATGTGGGGAATAGTAAGTTTGTGGATGGCAGGAAGGGAGGTGGTATAATGGAGGCATGCCAAGTGTTAGAACAGAAAATAGATCAGTTGCAGAAATGGCCAGAGAAAACTCAGATAGAGCTTTAGCCCTGCAAATGTAGATGCTGCACTCTTGAAGATCTAAAATAAAGTCCCATCTACACAGTTAGCGACAGGACCCTTTCAAACTCTGAGGTACGGAGCGATTATGGGAATCCATGTCGACATCTCACAGTTGCAGCCCATTTGATTGGATAGTAAAGAAGATAAATGTCATGTTTGCCTTTATTAATCAGAGAACTGTGTTCAAGCATCAGGAAGTAATGTTTCAGTAATGCAAAAGAGGTTTAAGAGAATGCTGTCTGGATTAGAGGGTATGGGGTATAAGGAGAGCTTGGGAAACTGAAATTGTTTACTCTTGACTAACGTGGCAAGAGAAAACCTGAGAGCACTTATAAATTTATGGGAAGCATAGAAAGACTAAGCAGCCGAAATATTTTCCGCAGGATCAAAATGTGTAGTGCTAGAGGACATATATTTATGGTGTGAGGGAAATTTGAAAAGAGATATGCGGCGCATGTGTTTTACATGGAGAGTGATGTGTGTCTGGAATGCTCGATTAAGGTTGATGGCAGATAAAGATACAATGGAGATGTTCAGGATGGTCTTGCACAGGCACATGAACATACAGAGAGTTCTGTGTGCGTGTATGGGGGGCGGGTGAATCATGTGCTGGCCGAACGGATGAGTGTAATTACGCATTATTAGCTCAATTAGAATTAAAAGTTCTGATTATTAACATTAACAATCAAATAAAATGACTTGAACTTATTATCATAAGCGTAGTATGTAAAAGCCAGATTAGCAATCATTATAGATTTTGTTTCTGTTTGACCCATCATTATAGATCATAAGGTATTTTTTTTTCTGATTTTACATTGGTACAGTGGCTTTAGTAGTTACAAACTGATATACTCTGGAAATCAGTCCAACTTGACGAAATATAGGGAAAAAACTAAGGATGAGACGTAAGTCGTCCTTCTGAAGATCTCAGATTAAAGATTCAATCACAAATAAGAGAAGATCTGCAGATGCTGGAGATCCAATCAACACACATAAAACGCTGGAGGAACTCAGCAGACCAGACAGCATCTATGGCTGTAACCCGGAACATTGACTGTACTTTCCATGGATGCTGTTTGACCTGCTCGGATTACGATTGCTGTAGTGAAAATGACTTTTAAAATGATGTCTTGACACCGGATAGATTGAAAGCAGCAGTCTCCAGTAGATTACGAATCTAAACTGTGGCTCGCTAATTACAAGGTTCTATTTAAGTGAATTGGGCATTAATCAAGGAAAGGTTAGTATATTCATTGCGCAAATCAGAACATATTTTCATGTTCAACATATGCTTGGAGAGCAAAATGAAGGGATTGATGTGAAGAGAAATGTCTCCCTCGCTCTGGGTAAAAATCAGAATAACCTTGTTACGCTACATCAGCAAATCCCCAAATTACTACTTTTCGGAATGTAGAATGCATAATACGAACAGTGCTTCAAACAATAATATTCATCACTTTTGTATTCCAACTTTGCAAAAAGCTCTTGGAATCTATGATGATTTCACACAAAATTTGACATTGTAAATCTTTGTGGAAATATGTTCCATGCCTTACAGTCTTATGGTCTTTTATATCTAAAGCGTTGAACTTTAAAAACGCTGTGTACCAGATAATCAATCGAAAGGCCCTCCCACATATTTCAATTGTCTTTCCAACTGAGGACCCACATAGAATTTGGCAGGGGCTCTATTTACCATCATGATCCCACCAAGACCGTGAGCAGAATTTTACTCTTGGTTGCTTGTTGTAAACGTGCAAAGTAGTTGAGCCAATATATATCCGATTCTTTAACCTCCTAGTTCTTCTTAACACAAGAACACTTACATTATATATTCCTTTCTCAACTTTCCAAAACAAAGTGATACTTCTCACACTGTCCAAAAATGTTATTTATTTACCCAAATCCCAGTCTACCTCCGAAGCTCGTTACTCGCATGTTTATTCTTTACTACATTCTGGAATATTAATTCCTGTTAGTAACAGTCAACTGAATAAATTGCACGGACGAGGGAACCAAGATTGGAGACCATGTTACGTGACAAAGCCGTGCCAATTTCATGGCGCTATTTAAGGTTGCCGAATCGAATAACGGGCACAATGAAATACTTTATTATCACTTGAAACTAATTGTGCTATCCACGTCAGTGCAATGACTAAAGAGCAGAAAGATTTGAAAACAAATTGAAACCAATATTCATAATTTTCACAGTCTAACAAGAACACTTTCGATTGATGGTATTGCCGTGACTTTAAATATGTTTATTCATGCAAAAGGCCTAGTCTATTTCTTAATTCTTGGTACCATATTATCACTGTCTTGATGTAACGAGGTTGATGCTTCAAAGCACCACATGGAGATTTGTAAAAACATTCATTATTTCTCTACAACATTGTGTCATGAAGGAACTGCCCAGGAAAAAACTAACATGTGGAAGGAGCAATACGTGACCCCTGCGCACCTATCTACAGTTGCCATCCGTTATCGCCCATCTGTTCTGTATTGGTGACCGCAACATCTGAGGTCGGGTTTGCCCCGTACTGCATTTAGAAGGAGGTGTACACTTAAATTTCAGGAAGTAAAACTATGGGATGAATTAGTGAATACAATTATATCACTGGATGGCAGGTAGAATAGGTGGGCGGAGGTGGCAGTAGTCTTGTACAGCTGTTTCAGTGAACGGAGCTGCCACCTGCACTGTGTGAAAAATCAAATTTATAAGCACATTCAATGTGCATTCACGGTGATGGTGGACAAATGTAAGCATTAAATTTAATTGAGATTTTAACCTGTAGCTTCTCAATACATTTAGCTTGTACGGTGGCTTCGGAAATAATACAGTGATCATCAGTTTGTAACCGCTCTCCAATAAAATTCAGAAAGCCATATACACACATTCCCAATATTGTTTCTGGGCTCCAGATAAACACTGAGCAAAATTTTAAATCTCTGCTTCTCCAAAGAGTGATGGAATTGATAACGGAAAACAAGAAGTTGGCAGATGGTTTGTTAAAATATATATTTTGTGTCAGAGGTTACAGTCGAGAAAGTGTCGGAGACCAAAGAAAAAATATAAAGAATGGGAGCATTCGTTACAATTGCAATTGGCAGGTTAATAGTACTTAAAGAATTGTTGAAGCACGGAACGGCAATGCTCTGGGTTTGACAGATTCGTCGAAGAGATGGAAAAGTAGTGGCTTGTAAGACGGCTTTTGACTTTTCAAAAACAATTCCAACGTAGTTGTGATTTCAGTGAATAGACCTAAAGTTCAATCAAATATGCCATCAAATGCATCAAGTACATGGAAAGAACTCTTCGCATTTGTTCAGCTTTTCAGTATTCTATATGGAAAAACTACTATAAATGCAGTCCTGGGCCAATCAACTCTTCGGCAGATTTTTTCAAGTTTGTGAAATGTGATTTCAAGGAATGTGTATCTCAAGGAAGGTGTGTGTAGCCCGTGTTGCTCCTTTGCTCAAGAATGGAGATGGCGATAATTTGGAAATAATAAATTGGTGGGTCTCATGACAGAGGTAGGGAAACAAATAAGATGATTCTTAGGGACAGAATTTATGAGCATTTGGAAAAACATGGCCTAATTAGGGATGGTCAGTATGGTGTTGTGCAAAAGCAGAGCATGTCTGAGTAACATCATTGAGGTTTTCGAGAAGATGGAAGTGATTGGTACAGATAGAGATAGAATATGTCTACGTAGGTTTCAGTGAGATATTCGACAAGACCATTCTTGGGAATCTCGTATAGAATATTAAGAAGCACTGCATCCAGAGAGACTTGGCCGTTTGCATTCATAATTCTGTTGTCTACAGAAGACAGAGTGTAGTAACCAATGGCTCTTATTCTAGTTGCAAGTACGTCACTAATGTTCTTCTGTTCTAGGACTTTAGATGTTTGTGATTACATATACATACACATCGCTTTAACACAACCGTAGATGTGGGGAATACTAAGTTTGTAGATGGCAGGAAGGTAGGTAGTATTATGGATAATACAAAGGCTTGCCAAGTGTTAGAACAGAAAATAGATCAATTGCAGAAATTGTAGAGAAAATTCAGATAGAGCTTTAGCCCTGCAAATATAGATGCTGCACTCTTGAAGATCTAAAATAAAGTCCCATCTACACAGTTAGCGACAGGACCCTTTCAGACTTTGAGGTCATGGGAATCCATCACGACATCTCACAGTTGCAGCACATTTGATAGGATGGTAAAGAAGATAAATGTCATGTTTGTCTTTATTAATCAGAGAACTGTGTTCAAGCATCAGGAAGTAATGTTTCAGTAATGCAGAAGAGGTTTAAGAGAATGCTGTCTGGATTAGAGGGTATAAGGAGAGCTTGGGAAACATAAATTGTTTACTCTTGAGTAACGTGGCAAGAGAAATCCTGAGAGCACTTATAAATTCATGGGAAGCATAAAAAGACTAAGCAGCTGAAATATTTTCCACAGGATTGAAATGTGTAGTGCTAGAGGACATATATTTATGGTGTGAGGGAAATTTGAAAAGAGACATGCGGCTCATGTGTTTTGTATGGAGAGTGATGTGTGTCTGGAATGCTCGACTAAGGCTGATGGCAGATACAGATACAATGGAGATGTTCAGGAAGGTCTTGCACAGGCACATGAACATACAGAGAATTCTGTGTGCGTGTATGGGGGGAGGGGGTGAATCATGTGCTGGCCGAACGGATGAGTATAATTATGATTAGCTCAATTAGAAATAAAAGCTCTGATTATTAACACTAACAATCAAATAAAATGACTTGAACTTATTATCACAAGCGTAGTATGTAAAAGCCAGATTAGCAATCATTATAGATTTTGTTTCTGTTTGACCCATCACTATAGATCGTAGGTTTTTAAAAATTCTACATTGGTACAGTGGCGTTAGTAGTTACAAACTGATATACTCTGGAAATCAGTCCAACTTGACGAAATATAGGGAAAAAACTAAGGATGAGACTAAGTCGTCCTTCTGAAGATCTCAGATTAAAGATTCAATCACAAATAAGAGAAGATCTGCAGATGGTGGAGATCCAAGCAACACACATAAAATGCTGGAGGAACTCAGCAGGCCAGACAGCATCTTTGGCTGTGACCCGAAACATTGACTGTACTTTCCATGGATGCTGCCTGACCTGCTGAGTTCCTCCAGCATTCTGTTGTGTTGCTCGGACTAACGATTGTTGTAGTGAAAATGACTTTTGAAATGAGGTCTTGGCACCGGATAGATTGAAAGGGGCAGTCTCCAGTAGATTATGAATCAAAACTGTGGCTCGCTAATTACAAGGTTATATTTAAGTGAATTGGGCATTAATCAAGGAAAGTTTAGTAGATTCAATGCGCGAATCAGAACATATCTTCATGTTCAACATATGCTTGGAGAGCAAAATGAAGGGAAGACGCTGCCTGCTTCCGAAGAAAGATGGATGTGAAGAGAAAAGTCTCCCTTGCTCTGGCTAAAAATCAGAATAAACTTGTTACGCTACATCACCAAATCCTCAAATTACTACTTTTCGGAATGTAGAATGCATAATACGAAGAGTGCTTCAAACAATAATGCTCATCACTTTGGTATTCCAACTTTGCAAAAATCAGTTGGAATCTATGATCCTTTCACACCAAATTGACATTGGAATTCTTTGAGGAAATATGTTCCATGCCTTATAGTCTTATGGTCTTTTATATCTAAAGCGTTGAACTTTAAAAACGATGTGTATCAGATAATCAATCGAAAGGCCTTCCCACATATTTCAGTTGTCTATCCAACTGAGGACCCACAAAGAATTTGGCAGGGGCTCTATTTACCATTATGATCCCGCCAAGACAGTGAGCAAAATTTTACTCTTGGCTGCTTGTTGTAAACGTGCAATGTCGTTGAGCCAATATATATCCAATTCTTTAACTTCCTAGTTCCTCTTAACACAAGAACACTTACATTATATATTCGTTTCTCAACTTTCCAAATCAAAATGATACGTCTGACACTGTCCAAAAATTTTATTTATTTACCCAAATGCCTGTCTACCTCCGAAGCTCGTTAATCGCATGTTTATTCTTTACTTCATTCTGGAATATTAATTCCTGTTAGTGACAATCGACTGAATAAATTGCACGGACAAGGGAACCAAGATTGGAGACTATGTTATGTGATAAAGCCGTGCCAATTTCATGGCGCTATTTAAGGTTGCCAAATCTTTTAACGGGCACAACGAAATACTTTATTATCACTTGAAACTAATTGTGCTATCCGCTTCAGTGTAATGACTAAAGAGCAGAAAGATTTGAAATCAAATTGAAACCAATATTCATAATTTTCACAGTCTAACAAGGACACTTTCGATTGATGGTATTGCCGTGACTTTAAATATGTTTATTCATGCAAAAAGCCTAGTCTATTTAATTCTTGGTACCATATTATCTGTGTCTTGATGTAACGAGGTTGATGCTTCAAAGCAGTACATGGAGGTTTGTAAAAATATTCATTATTTCGCTACAACATTGTGTCATGAAAGAACAGCCCAGTAAAAGAGTGTAACGTGTGGAAGGACCAGTAAGTGACCCCTGCGCATCTATTTTCAATTGCCATCCATTATCGCCCATCTGTTCTGTATTGGTGACCGCAACATCTGAAGTCGGGTTTGCCCCGTGCTGCATTGAGAAGAGGTGTTCACTTAACTTTCAGGAAGTAAAACTCTGCGATGATTCAGTGAATACAATTATACCACAGGATGACAGATAGAATAGGTGGGCGGAGGTGGCAGTAGTCTTGTACAGCTGTTTCCGTGAGCCGAACGGCCACCTGCACTGCGTTGAAAAATCAAAGTCATAAGCATATTCAATGGGCATTCACTTGATGATAGACAATAGACAATAGACAATAGGTGCAGAAGTAGACCATTTGGCCCTTCGAGCCTGCACCACCATTTTGAGATCATGGCTGATCAACTACTATCAATACCCGGTTCCTGCCTTGTCCCCATATCCCTTGATTCCCCTATTCATAAGATACCTATCTAGCTCCTTCTTGAAAGCATCCAGAGAATTGGCCTCCACTACCTTCCGAGGCAGTGTATTCCAGACCCCCACAACTCTCTGGGAGAAGATGTTTTTCCTTAACTCTGTCCTAAATGACCTACCCCTTATTCTCAAACCATGCCCTCTGGTACTGGACTCTCCCAGCATCTGGAACATATTTCCTGCCTCTATCTTGTCCAATCCCTTAACCATCTTATATGTTTCAATCAGATCCCCTCTCAATCTCCTTAATTCCAGCGTGTACAAGCCCAGTTTCTCTAACCTCTCTGCGTAAGTCAGTTGGATGTTGGACAAATGTAAGCATTTGATTTAATTGAGATTTATTCTGTGGCTTCTCAACACATTTAGCTAGTACGGTGGCTTCAGAAGCAATACAGTGATCAGTTTGCAACCGCTGTCCAATAAAATTCAGAAAGCCATATACAGTTTCTGGGCTCCAAATAAACACTGAGCAAAATTTCAAAAACTCTGCTTCTCCAAAGAATGATGGAATTAATAACGGAAAACAAGAATATGGCAGATGATTTGTTAAAATATATATTTTGTGTCAGAGGTTACTGTCGAGAAAGTGTCGGAGACCAAAAAAATGTAAAGCATGGGAGCATTCGTCACAATTACAATTGGCAGGTCAGTAGTATTGAAACAATTGTTGGAGCACGGGACGGCAAGTCTCTGGGTTTGATAGATTCGTCGAAGAGATGGAGAAGTAGTGGCTTGTAAGACGGCTTTTGACTTTTCAAAAACAATTGCAACATAGTTGTGATTTCAGTGAATAGACCTAAAGTTCAATCAAATATGCCATCAAATGCATCAAGTACATCGAAAGAACTCTTCGCATTTGTTCAGATTTTCAGTATTCTATATGGCAAAACTACTATAAATGCAGTCCTGGGCTCATCAACTCTTCTGCAGACTTTTTCAAGTTTTTGAAATGTGATTTGGTCCTTCGGTAGTTGATGGGTCCGTGGTGAAATAGATAAGCAATAGATACTAGATAAGCTACTGGGTGACGTAATCTCAGAGCAACTATCCTGGGCCCAACACATTGATAGAATCAGGAATTGGGAATCTGAGGAGATTTGGGATATCACCAAATGTTCCAGCAAATTTCAACATATGTACGGTGGAGAATGCACTGACTAGTTATACAGTGTAGTCTGTTGTAGATGCTCCAATGTGAAGTATTGAAAGAGGCTGCTGAGGGTTACAGGCTCAGTCAACTCTAGCACAGACATAATTGTTCCACCATCATAAATATCTTCCTCAGGCGGCATCCATCATTAAGCATTCTCACCATCTGAGACATACCCTCTGCTTATTATTGCATCGAGGAGAAGTAGAGCCTGAACACCCACTCTGTGCCATCAGATAGATAAACAATCCTTGAAACTATCAACACAATCTTGTTATTCTGCTTGTGTTTGTTTGTTTATTTATTTATTGTAAGTTATAATAATTTATGTCTTGTACTATACCTCTGCTATGAAACAACAAATTTCACGATGTCAGCGATGATAAACATCACTGATTCCAATTACATTCTGATTCCAATTTCAATCAGTGTGGAATTGAAACCCATCCAACAAAGATGCACTGTACCTTACATACTGGAGTGCAAAAATATACTGTCTGCTGCTGTTTTAGAGAATCATGATAGGTTTATGATGCTCATTTGCAATTTAAGCCTCGTGATCTGAAGATGTAGTCAGGATATTTGGAAGAATTCATTGAAGAATTAGTGAGGTCAGCCATATATCTACTCAGTGAGAAAATGAACGGCAACGATTTATAAACCAAATGCTGTGGAAGATTTGGAAAAAGATTAACTGTTTCTAGTTATTGTCAAATGCTGAACCTTGAAAAGCACAGTGAAGAAAAAATACAGTTATTAAGGACTACGGGATAAATGGAAATGTGTTTTGCAGAACTCTTCGCAGTTTGAACATAGAACAAGAGCTCTGGTTAGCAGTTGGGTCTTTTGCTTGTTCTGTCTCTCCTTTCACAACCCCCCTATGTTCCTTGCGGCTCAGTGCATGTAGTCGCATGTATCGCAGTTCCATCTGGAACATTGTTCCTCCAGGTACATGAACTGAGTGCAATGCCTTCTCCACTTTGTAGATGTAATGTTGACTTTCTTCAGTCTGATTTTGATGATGTATTTGAAGCGTTTCCTCTGCAATCAGATCACTTCATTCAACTGAGAGTAAAGTATTTGTTTCGGGAGAAGAGAGTTAGGTATTTGATTTACATGATCTATCCATCGGTGATGGTGTTGCATTATCGTGGTGGAGGTGATGTTCTTGTAAGCTTCCTCCAGTGCTGTAGTGCGTCTGCCCTTCCAGCATATCCTCAAAACATATCGTAAGTTTATTTGGTGGCATTGTTCAGGGGTTTTTCAGGTTCCTGCTCCATAATTCAGCTCCATAAAGTAACATAACTCAGAGGACTTTTTTACAGACCAAAGGTTTTGTTTAGACCCCAGAATGTACCTCATATGAGGAGGAAGACCCGGATGATGTGTGATTGTGAATGGGATGTGGTTCTTTTGCCGTTTATATTGGATATCAGTGAACTTCAGTGCAAGATTCTCAGTATGATCACCCGCACTGCGTCACCACTTAAAACAGTGACAGGCATGGAATGTTTAGGAATCAGTTAGGTGAAGCATTTTCCCCAAGGAGATTTTGAATAAATCCTTCAAATCCTGTTGACCGCGTTTTAATCTCTTTCCGTATCAAAACTTGTCTGGTACATGGTCTGTTGTCAGACATCTGAACAACAGGAGCTGAGTGATTTGGACCAGTGATTAGGATTTAGGATTCGTGGTTAGGGAATAAAGATATTGACGAAGGCATACTAGATCTTTTGTTGGCAAACGCAGGGAACGCAGATGGAGAGAGGGCTGAAGATAAAGCGATAGTATGACCTTAAATTCTAGTCACCCTACCGCAGGGAAAGTGTGATTACATTTCTTAGTGTGCAGAGGCGATGTGGTTGGATGCTCTTCACTACACAAAACTTCTTTTAGCCAGAGCCTCCACGTTTGTCATGCTTTAAATGCCCTAAAATAGTCCTTGCAGTTGAGGCTGCGCTTCACCCGTGAATCCACCGAGGTCATTTATTACATCCGGTGCGGCCTCCTCTACAACTGTGAGACGAAGCGGGGATGGTAGACGGCTTCGTTGAGCACCCTCACTCAGTCGGCCGTAACATCCAACCATTTTAATTGCACTTCCCACTCCCAAACTGACATATCTGTCAAACGCCTCCTGTAATGCTACAGTAAGATCTGTCGCAGGTTAATTGAATAACACCTCATTTTCCGTGTTCACAGTATCCAGCCTAACGTCATCACTACCGACTTTTTCTTCTGGTGACCAGTCCTCTCTGTTCTCCTGCTCCTTTATTTTTTCACCCCTCTTGCCGTAAACGCAATATTTTTCCCTCCCACACCCTCACGCCCAGCCCATTACCCATATCCTCTTTCTGCAGATTAGATTGAGAGTCATAGAAATGTATAGCGCAGTAAAAAGCCCTTCAGCACATCTAGTCCGTGACCATTGAATTAAACTGCCACGCACATCGACCTGCACCCGGACGATAGCCCTCCATACCACTCCCATCCATGTACCTGTCCAAACTCCTCTTAAACGTTGAAATCGAGTTCGCATGTTCCGGTTGCGCTGGCAGCTCATTCACCACTCTTATGACCCTCTGAGCGAAGACATTTCCCCTCATGATACCCGCAAACACTTCACCTTTCACCCCAATCCATGGCCTCTAGTTGCAGTGCCACCCAACCTCAGTGGAAAAAGCTTGCTTACATTTACTCATAATTGTGCATATCTTTATAAAATCTCCCCTCCATCTTCTATGTTCCAAGAAATAAAATCCTAACCTATTCAATTTTTCCACAGAACTGAGGTCTGCCAATCCCGGCAACATACTTCTAAATTTTCTCTGTGCGTTTTTCAATCTTATTTATATCTTTCCTGTCGGTTGGTGACCAAAACTGCACACAATACTCCAAACCCTGGTTCGTCCTACTGAAGTGCAACATCCCGAACATGTTTGGAATAAAATCCATCTGCCTCAAATTTCACAAACTCACCACTCCCGGCTAAAGAAATGTTTCCGCATCACCGTTTTAAATGGACGCCCCTTTAGTCTGAGGCTGTGTCCTCTTGTCCTACATTCCCCCACCAAGGGAAACGCGCTTTCCACATCTACTCTGCCTAGGAATTTGAATGTTCAGAAGGTTTCAATGAGATCCCCACGATGCTTCTTAATTCCAGCGACTGCTGTCGAAGAAGAAATCTGATAGGAGAGAAGAGTGAACTATGGGAGAAAGGGAAGGAAGAGGTTTCCCATTGGAGGTGATAGGCAGCTGAGGAAAAGAGACTAGAGGCCAAAGTGGGGAAATTATGAAGAGGCAGGGAAATTAATTAGTGGAAGTTGGAGACATCGAAGTTCATGCTATTAGGTTAGAGGCTAACTAGAGGGAGTGTGCGTTGTTGCTCTTCCAAACTGAGAATGGCCTCTTCGGGGCAGAAGAAGAGGCCATGGAATGACATGCTGGAACGGGAATGGTGATAGGAATTGAAACTGGCTATCCAAATATCTCGCTTTTAGCGATAGAGCTGAGGGGCTTGACAAAGTGTTCGCCCAAAGCAGTACGTCGTTTTTCATCAATATAGACACGGCCGCATCAAGAGCACTGAATACAGCAAACGACCACAACAGATATGCAGGTTAAGTGTTGCCTCAGCTGGAAGGACTGTTTGGGGCCCTGAATAGAAGTTAAAGAGAAGTGAATGGGCAGATGTTGCTCTTCTGCCGCTTGCAGGTTAAGTGCCAGGAAGGGCATTAGTGCAGATCGATGAATAGACAAGGGGATCACAGAGGGAGCGATCCCTGCAGAAAGCGGGAGTGGGGCGGGAACTGATACTGATGCCTTGGTGGCAGGGTCCTGTTGCAGATGTCGAAATTTTCGGAGAATGATGTGTCAGATGCGGCAACTCATGTGGTGGCAGCAGAGGACAAGGGCAAATATATTCCTCAGGGGACAGGTAACTGTGGATGTTCTGGAAATGGAGGAGATGTGGATGACTGCAGTATCCATGGTGGAGGAAATGTCTGCTGTTCATTTCACTCCATAAATTCTGCGTGAACTGCTGAGTTCCTTCAATATTCTGTATAGCTTTTCGTTTTTAACTGCCCTCTTTATCTTGTCTGAAAGCTCCATACCAGGAATGCTAAGCTTCCAGGGGTGTTATTTGAACAAATAGGTGTACTCTGAGGTATTATACTTCCAGTTTCCAATATCTCAGCTCATCTGCGTTTTTGTAAAGGAACTAAAACAAGGAACTGGCGCATTCACAAAAAGTCAATACAGCATCCATTTACTAAAGCATCAATAATCGCTCCAAAACAAGGCTTGTTACCTTGCCGTCGACAAAGACTGAGATGATTCTCACAGCTGTTCTATGTACCAAAATCGGCTGTTTTACACTCAGTGAACTGGCAGATCTTTGGTACCATAGAGAAGCTGGGAGCACATCATGGCTGTTCCAACACCTCCGAACGCTCTTCAGTCAGAAATGGTTGTCGTAACAACTTATCTTACTTTAAAGTCAGGCAAGTTTGGAGGGAAGTTAGAATATACCTTTACCAAACTAACCAGAGCTGAAATTTCCTCCCAGTAAACGCAGTAGACTTTGAAGATAAATGTACTAATGTCTTCAAGTGGACGATCTGTTTCACGGATAAGACAGCTAATTACAGGCACCGAATGTTAACAAATACGCATTGAAAATAAAGCATACAACAAAACCCGGACCTCCAAATGACTAATAAGCTTTTAAGTTTAGGCCCAAGATATTAATTCGCCATAATACGGCAGATGCCTGCATGGCTCCAGTGCTCAGTTACAGGCCAATAACTTCCAGTTGAACAGCTGCGCACTGCTTTGCCACAACGTATCAGCACATTCTCCAAGATGAACGTTTATTTCGAATTAAAGCTTTATTTCGAATTAAAGGGATCTACATACATTACATATTTACAACTCTTGCTATCCATTTGTGGATCAATAACAGCATTACGAAATTATTACACTTAATCCTTCAGTAATTTTACTAACTGAGGAAATATTTATGATTATCTTCCAGATTCTAAGAATTTGCAGGTGCAAAAACATTATTATGTAAATCAGGGATGCACCCACACCATGTCATGCATTTCGATATCCGCAATTAAACCAACACTGCTATTCAGACTACGACTGAACCATGGAAACCGCAGAGCAGCAGGAAGAGCAAAAGGTGCGAGGCAGTGATAACAAGGGTAAAATCTCCATCAATTTTCCTGGGAGTAATAGTGGCAAAATAAACAAATGATTTCAACACCATCATGTGAGACGGGGGAGTTGCTCTGCAGATGCTGTGATACAAATCAGTAAAGGTGTGGAGCAGTAAGAATGCATTAATCCGTCAGAATCTGTGTTCCTGTAACGTAGAGATAAATCAATTTTCTTAATTTATGTATCGTTTAAATTATGGAGGTTTGCCAGTAATGCATTGGGTAGTTTTGGCTACCTGTTGTAGAGCTTTCCTGACTGTGGCAGTGCAGTTCCCAGCTTATCCACCATCAACGACATATATACAAGGGTCAGAAAAAGCATAAGAGATCACAGCCACCCCGCTTATGGACTGTCTGTCCCACTGTCTTCAGCGAGGCGGGTATGTAGCAACTATGCCAGGACCACCAGAGAAAAAACAGTTAGTTTCCATAAACAGTAAGTCCCATCAATACGTCCGCCCACCAACCCACTCCTTCTTACCCCCAACCACCACAACAATAAAATTTCCTTTCAGGCACCTTATGCATAGACAACCCTATGGCTAGCGACACTTTATGCGCATATGACCAATCCAAGCCCATAATCTATTTTACATACTTATATTTATTGTGATATTATTATTGTGAT
The DNA here is from genome assembly GCF_048418815.1 of Hemitrygon akajei. Classification (NCBI taxonomy): domain Eukaryota; kingdom Metazoa; phylum Chordata; class Chondrichthyes; order Myliobatiformes; family Dasyatidae; genus Hemitrygon; species Hemitrygon akajei. The sequence continues at coordinate 15,362,564 of NC_133148.1, read as the reverse complement.
ATGTATGTTACTGTGCTTTTTCGACTTGCATCGCATCCGGGGTAACAATTATTTTGTTCTCCTTTACTCTTGTGTTCTGGAAATTACATTAAACAATCTTGAATCTTGAATTTTGATCAAATATTTACCGTTTAGTGATTAGGACTTATTTCAGAAATCAAACTAGAACAGATTTAAAAGAATATTAACTCCTCCAGTGATACAGAGAGATAAAAAAGAACCTAAGCAAAAGTAGTGGACGAGTGGTTCTCTTCAAGACTGCTCATTCATTCGTGACATACTGGGAGATCTGTTATCTCTCTCTCTCTCTCTCTCTCTCTCTCTCTCTCGCTGTCTCCACATGACTTAGAAACGGAGACAACAGAATGCAAGAAAGAAAACATCCCTCATTAATATTTCATCTCAAAGATATGAGTTCAGGCACATTCCATTCTGGTCACCACATTCACATATGACACCTTTTATCGTACAAGCTTACATTTTGTGTTGCAAATCATGGTATTGACCAAAGATGTATCATGTTTACCTCTTTCCTGAAACATCACCCCATGAGTCCTCATTAATACGTTATACCAAAAAGCAAAATACTACATAGAAAAGTACAATGAGTACAAATTTAGTATCGCTGTTAAACAACAGGATTATTATTATAATTACAGTTCCATATGGTAATAAATCACACGATATAGAGGCAGCCTGGTGCTACGATAGTCTAACATGGCCCTTCAGGCAGTAAATTAAAACAGACAGTACTCTGAGCAAAACAAATGTTACAATTATGGTAAAAGTTGAAAGGATCCGAAGCAGAGTTGTATCTCGAAATTGCTCCCCGAATTCCAAAACCTACTCCTAAGATCGGCCTCCATTGAAGTGAGACACATTTTTCTGGGTTACGGCTTTTGAGTGTCCTTCCTGTGCACTCAGTTGACATTGCACAGCAGGGTCCCTGTTATTGATCAGATTTACAAGGTAATGTCAGAATTGTAAAAGGGAACTTAAATAGGAATGGCAAAATCAGCTTAAACCGGATCACAAGAGAGGAAATGTGTTGAATGCCTTCGAGATGGCTTTTCAGAGTAGCTTGTGCTTGAGCCTACTTGGCTAAGGCTATCTTAGACTGGGTGTTGTGTAAGAATCCAGATTTTATTAAGGAGTTTAAGGTAAAATAACTCTTAGGGGAGAGTGATCATAATATATTTGAGTTCAGACTGCTGTTTCAGAGGACAAGGTATAAGTCAGATGTAACAGTATAGCAATGGAATGAAAGGAATTACAGAAACAGGATAGAGGAGCTTTCCCAGCTGGAATGGAGGGGTATGACGGCAGAGTAGAGGTGGCTGAAGTTTCTGGGAATAGTTCAAAAGGCGCAGGATAGGTGTGTCCCACAGAAGAAGTAGTTCCCAAGTGGCAAGTGTAGGCAGCCATGGCTGACAGGGAAAGTTAAGGGCTGCATAAAAACCAAGTAAAGTGCATCTTATGTAACAAAAGTGAGTCAGAAGTCAGGTGACTGGGAAGTTTTAAAAATTCAACAAAAAATAACTAAAAAATCTATAAGAAGAGAAACAAGTGAAATATGAGGGCAGAATTGCCAATAAAGCAAGATACCGGAAGTTTTTTTCCCCCCAGTTATATGAAGAGTAAAAGGGGAGTGAGAGTTGATATTGGACCACTGGAAAATGATGCCAGTGAGGCAGAAATTGGGGGGGGGGGGATGACAGATGAACTTAATGATTACTTTTCGTCTGTCTTCACTGTGAAAGACACTAGTAGAGTGCCAGGGGTCCGTGAGTGTCAGAGAGCAGGAATAAGTGCTATTGCTATTACAAAGGAAAAAGGACTAGACAAACTTAAAGGTCTTAAGATAGTTAAATCACCTGGACCAGATGGACTATATTTTAGAGTTCTGAAAGAGGTAGCTGAAGAGATAGCAGATGCATAGTTCATGATTTTCAAGAATCATTTGATTCTGGCATTGTTCTGGAGGACTGGAAAAATTCAAATGTCACTACTGTTTTAATAAAGAAGGAATGCAAAAGAAAGGAAATTATAGGACAATTGGCTGAACCTCAGTGGTTGAGAAAGTGTTGGATTCCATTATTAAGGATGAGGTTTCGGGGTATTTGGTGACTTATGATAAAATAAGTCAAAGTCAGCATGATTTCTGCAGTGGGAAATTTTGCCTGAGAAATCTGTTAGAGTTCTTTGAGGAAGTAACAAGCAGGGTGGATAATGGAGAGGCTGTGGATTCCACTTACTTGGATTATCAGAAGGCTGCTTAACAAGATAGACTCACATACAGGAAATATTCAGGCATGGATAGAGAAATGGCTGACAGGCAGGAGGCAGCAAGATGGGAAAAAAGGAGGCCTTTTCTGGTTTGCTGCTCTTAACCAGTGGTGTTACTTAGGTGTCAGTATTGGGACCACTACTTTTCACATTCTTTGTCAGTGATATATATCATGGAATTAATGGCATTGTGGCAAAGTTTGCAGATGATACGAAGACAGGTGGTGGGGGTGGTGGGTAGATGGTGCCGGGAAAGCAATGTGATTCAGCAGGACTTAGACAAATTGGAAGAATGGGCAAAACAGTGGCAGATGAAATACAGTATTCAGAAATGTATAACAATGTATTTTGCTAAAAGGAACAGAAGGGCAGACTATTATCTAAATGGGGAGAAAATTCAAATATCAGAGATGCAAATGAACTCAGGAGTCCTCGTGCAAGACCCCAAAAAGGTTAAGTTACAGGTTGAGTCTGTGGTAAAAAAGGCAAATGCAATGTTGACAGACATTTCAACGGGAATAAAATATGAAACATGAGGAGATAAAGCTGAGGCTTTATACAACACTAGTCAGGCCATACTTGGAGTAATGTCAATAGATATGGGCCACTATATCAGAAAGGATGTATTATCATTGGAGAGAATCCAGAGGAGGTTCACAAGAAAGATTTCAGAGATTAAGAGGTTAACATATGAGGAACGTTTGGCATCTTTGGGCCTGCACTCACTAAAATTCAGAAGAATGCATGTGCCTCTCATTGAAACCTACTGAATGTTGAAAGGTCTAGATAAGGAGGGGTGGATATGGGAGAGAGCATTCCCCATTTGGGTGTACAGAGTTAAAGGGCACAGTCTCAAAAATTGAGAAGCGACCCAACCCTTTAGAACAGAGATAAGGAACAGTTGTCTTAGCCAGAGAGTAGTGAATCTGCAGAATACTCCGTCACAGACGCCTGTGGAGGTCAAGGCCATGGGTATATTTAAAAAGAACATTGATAGTTTCCTGATTGGTCAGGGATCGGAGATTATGGTGAGAAGGTAAGTGTATTGGTTTAAGTGGGATCTGGGATCAGACATAATGGAATGACAGAGACGACTCAATGGGCTGAATGGCCCAATTCTGCTCCTATCTATTATAGTCTTATGTTTCATATACATCCATCAGTTGTTTGCATTTGCTGCTCTGTTTTATATTCTGTTAGCTCTATTAAACCTTTCTTTACGTTTAATGTTCTGCATTTATACAGTCTAAAGTACATATTCATGTCTTTTGAAAGTTATTGTACTATTTAAATTAATTGTGTTGGCTTTAAAGATGAAGAAGCATATCATTTCAAGACATCCATGTCTCAGTGTGTCAAGGTATAGATCACTTTTTTGTTTATGATTTGATACCTGATTTTGTTCCAATTCAATAAATTACAAAGTGGTTTTAAAGTTAAACAGAACCATAGTGGACTTAGAAAGTCACCTTGGAAAAAGCCTCAGTTCATATTCATAACTGTTATTATTATCATTATTGAACATTGGTTGTTTGTATCTCTTGTTGCGTGGGTTTCTATGTATTTAATGTGAATGCCCGCAAGAAAGTTAATTTGACGGTATTATATGGTGACTTATATTTACTTCCATAATAAATTTACTCTGAACTTTGAACTTCGCTGATAAACATTGCTTGCAGTGGTAACTCCTTATTCATGTCTTATTGTAGTCATATACATGGTTGCTTATGATGTCCAGATAGCTAGCAATGATATGTGCCCAGTGTCTCAATGCCAGGAATCAGGGGTTTTAGTCTGGTTTACTCAGACGAGCTGGTCCACTTTATTATGAAAGGTGGTAGATAGAACGGCATATTTCGGTTGGGCATCTACATGGAAAAGTGTTATCTTCATTCATTGGACTGCCTCCCAGATCTGCTCCCAGTCTACCTGTCTCACAGGGGGTTTCCCAGCATCTGCCTCTTCCTCTTCTGCAACTCAACAATCCATACAACTATTAAATTTGCTGTTGCCAAGGAGTCTGTATACATGTGCAGCAGATCACATTCATACAGAAGTGGCAAGGCGACTGCCACCAGTTCACTCCCTGGCTGACCGCACTCTCTCTGTTGCTGTTGTTAACTGTTCCTATGACTGGGTTAAATGCAACAGTTTACCACCCCCGTGCACAAACTTTCCAGCGTCTGGAGCCGTCTGTAAATCAGACATGATATTTGTTTGATTCAGGTGGCTGCACCTGTGGCGTGACTCAAGTAACAGGAGACTCTGGGATAGGATTTTCAATGGTCTCTGTGTACCTACTCACAGGTGCATGGACTAGATGTTGGTGTAATACACTGAACCTCTCTAGACACATTCTTGCTAGTTCTGCGATATACTATTTCCAATTTACAATAGAGGTTTGCTGTTCCCTCTCTATCCAGCTGTAGATCTCTCCGTGAGCACCAATGTCTGATCTCCTGGTATCCTGCCTTCGCTCTGTGGAGGCTCAGTCCACAAATATCTGGTAACAGGAAAGCAATTGCATTTTGAAGGATGTATATCATTCAGCTGCATCAGGCAGGATAAGGGACCAGAACCCTGGGGTGTGTCCACTCCATTTTGTTTTTACAGCAGACTCCGTAGAGCGGTGTTCTGATGATCAGATAACTGTAACTCAAATGGCAATATGAGTAAAAGGTGGGGGGGGGGCAGGGAGAGAGCCTCTGCTTCTCAGACAGCCGTGCTCTGGACCCCTTTCAAATGCTGCCTTTTTTCCTAGTTACTTTGTATAGAGGTCGTAGGAGGTCGGTTTGGGATTGCTTATGCTGCCTCCAATAGCCCCACAAGACTTTGCGTCTGCCGATTATTGTTAGGGACCGCTATTTCTACTATCTTGTTTTGTACTTTACCCGGGATTATTTCCTGTCCTGTGACCCACTGGCCACCCAGAAACTTGACTGTCTGACTTGGCCCTTGTATTTTCTATGGAACCACCCATTCTCTGTCCTTCATGTGACTTACCTGCTTGCCCTAGGCTTCAGCTAACCCTCCTCAGTATGAGCTCTTAGCATGATGTCATCTATATAGTGGGCTACCAGGTGAGAGCTCGAGTACATCGAGGAGCCACACTACCAATCTATGACACAGAGTACTGCTGTGTACATACCCCGAACCAATCTAGTGAAGGTTTTCTATTTTCTTCGACTCCGATATTGGGACTCTGGCAACAGAGGAATAGAGAAGAATGCATTGGACAGAACTATTATGGCGTACTACTTCTTGTCACCCTCCAACATTTGTCCAGTAGGGTCACCAAGTCCGGGCAGCAGCAGTTAATGAAGGAACTTTTTTTTAAGCTGGCAATAATAAATCGTCATCTTTGAACTGTTGTCTAATTTCCCTAGTGAACAGACTTGTGAATTATACTCAGAAGTTGTGTATTGTTTTAGCAGTTCCGCTATGTGTCCAAGCCTTCCAAATGTCCAACTGTAATCGGGCACTGCTTCACACATGTCACAGCACTACGTAACAGTATCTTAAGAGGCTAAAACAGTTTTTTCCCATGAGAAGGGCACTAGGCTCATCCCACTGTCGCTGTGATGTTTCAATGAGTAAAAATTCAGTTAAGCTGTTATTTTGCTGTTATAGAGTTACCATTTTGCCAGATAGGGTTTTTCTAATGCTCAACACATGTCATATGACTTTGCCCAAATGCACACACCAGGATCTAATAGGATGCATCCTATTGTTTGTGAACTCCCACCTTATTTCACTGAGGGGCTCCCATTTGGGGGCGTTAGGACTACCTCTCTCCATCTTGGCTGTCTGACAGGCTGGAGAGCAACCTGCGGATAAGGCACTCAGTAGCCACTTTTTAGGTAAACTTTGACCCTTGTACTTTTTCATCCCTTAGGCGTACCAGGCTGTATCTTCTGATCTCTCACGATCATCAGCCTGAAACATAGACAACAAGTCTGAAATGAGGAAAACATCTTTCATCAGCATTGAATGTCACGTATGTGTGTTCATGAACATCTCCAGACTATGACCAGATTTAGTTGACTCCATTGCATCTTTATACCACCTAATTTCATTTTAAGTACAGTTGTCAATTTCCATTCATGATTTGATCTGATTTGGCAGAAGAACTTCACTCTGATTCACTGATTCTGAAATAGCTCATCTCTGCTTTGCAGGTTTACATTTCAGGATGCAGTCTCGCAGGCTCCTTATTTTTGTTGCCCTTGGTGCTGATCCTGCCACATATTCCTCTCTCTCGGGCTCTGAAGAAGTTGTAGAAAATGGAAACAGAGGCTCATGGGGTGGTAGGTAAGGGCAATTGGAAACTGATCCCTGTTATGGTCATTGTAGGCACAGTATAGTGGCGCATTAGGTGAGAAATGTAGAAGATGCAGTTGAAAGAAGCATCGATGGTGGTAGAAGGGAAACCATGGATTTTGAAAAAGGACATCTTAGATGTTCTGGAATGGAAACCCTCATTTTGAAGAAAATTGCGGTGGAGATAGAGGAACTGAAGGAAACAAATAGCGTTTTTACTGGTGACAAGGTGGCAACATGCCACAATAACTGTGGGAGTCAGTGATTTTATAAAATATGTCAGTAGATAATCTGTCTCCAGTGATTGAGACAGAGAAATTGAGGAAAGGGGAAAGAGCTATCAGAGATGGACCAAGTAAATTGGAGTGTTGGGTGGAAGTTCGAGCTAAAGTTGATGAAATTGAGGAGCTCAGCATGGTTGCAGGAAAGCAGCAAACATATCTTCATTGAAGCAGTCTTCAATTTCACTAACAAAAAATGGAGTCCATTACTAGTGTAGGCTTGGAACACGGACCCTTTTGCACAGCTGACGAAAAGACAGATGTCGTTTGGGCCCATGCAAGTTTCCATTGCTACGTTGCTGGTCTGGAGAATGTTGGAGGAGCCGAAAGCGAAATCGTTGAGGGGAAGTATCAGCTCTGCCAAACAAAGGAGAGTGTTCCTGGAGAGAAACGAGTTAGGTTGGTTGTTCACAAAGAAGCAGAGATCCCTAACGCCTTCATAATGAGGGATGGATATGAATTGGAAGTGGATGTACATTATGAAAATAATGTCATTTGGGCCAGAAAGCAGGAAGTTATTGCTGTGATGGAGAGCGTTTGAAGTGTCACAGATGTAGGTAGGAAGGGTGAAGGTTAAGGAAAGGAATGATCCAATTGGGACAAAATGGAATCAAGATATGCAGAACAGAATTCAGTGGGCAGAAACTGGTAGCAACAATAGGCTTACCGAGCAGTTTGGTTTGTAGATCATGGGTAGCAATGTGCAGTGCTCCAGTAGTGCTCATTTTATCAGTACTTCTCAAAACTGACAGCATCTGCAGAAATTTGTGCATGCATTGACTTCAGTCCCTCTATTATTAAACAGTCCATATATTGTAATATTGTTAAGTAGCTCACCAGCTCACATATCTCGGGCTGCAGAAGGAAGCCAGTGTTGATAGAGTAAACTCACAGTAAATGAGAGGACATGCAAACCCCACTAAAACAGCACAGGGAATCAAGATAAAAATGAGATTGCTGAGTTGTGAGGGAACGGTTTACTGGATGCGCCACTGTGCAAGTCCATTAATACTCATGTATTAAGAATAGAAGTGATGCTGACCCTAGTCTCTGATCTACTATTCTTCCCACACCTTTATGGGAATGATTTGCTTGTTGAATTTGTATATCACGTGGGCCCAGTCACCTTCTGAATTATGGCACAGATCTGGAGAGCATGCAAAGGAAAAGTCAGACAGCAGCAAGTTCCTTTATTCAGGACTTATTACACTGTACAGAGTGCACATTGAGTGTGAGCTCAAATATACTCTAATGATCCAAACACCCTCCAGAAAGTTGCAACATTCACATTACAACAGTTGCAGATTTTATTGTTTCACACTAATTCAACAGTGACTTCATTTTCATTTTAGGTTTCAATCATTGCCAGTCGCTGGAATAGACACCATTCAGCCCATCAAATCTGCTCCGCCATTCCATCATGGTTAATTTATTATTCCTGTCAATCCCAATCTCCTGTCTTCTACCACTATTTTTTGACAGCCTCTCTCAATCAGAAACCTATCAAATCCCATTTAAAAAATACCCAATAACTTGGCCTACACAATTGTGTGTAGCAAAGAATTCCACAAATTCATTACCATCTAGCTAAAGAAATCCTCCTCACTTATGTTCTAAAGGGATATCCTTGTATTCTGAGGCAGTGCCCTCTGGTCTCAGATTCACCCGCTACAGAAAGCACCTTCTCCAACTCCACTCTCCAATGTCAGCACATCCTTTCATAGATAAGAGGGCCAAAATTGCTTCCAATTATCCAGTGAGAGTTGATAGGTTCTTGATTTAATAAAGGCGTCAAAGATTACTGGGAGGAGATTGGGGTTAAGAGGGACAAGTCGCCCCGTTTTGGAAATAGTGTATACCTTTATTCCTCCTACCAAAGTGCATTACCATACAATTCACTGCCTCAAATTAAATGTGCCACTGCTTTGCCCATTCTCCTAATCTGTCTAACTTTTCCGTAGACTCCATTCTTCATCAAAACTTCCTACTCCTCCACTATTTTCATATCGTCAAAGGCCTTCTGAAAATACAAGTAAACAACATCTATTGACTCTTCTTTGTCTGTCTTGCCTGTCATTTCTTCTTTGAATTGCAACAGATTTGTGAGTTAAGATTACCCCTTAAGTAAACCATGCTGACCTCGGTCTATTTTATCATGTGCCTCCAAGTACACTGAAACCTCATCTTTATTAATGGACTCCAACAACTTCACAGCTGCTATCTAGCCTATAATTTACTGTCTTTTGTCTTCTTATCTCTTTGAAGAGTGAAGTGACTTTTGCAAGTTTCTAATTCCCCAAAGCTATTGCAGAATCTAGTCATCCTTCATAGATCTCTAATACCTCCATAAGCATTTAGTGCCGAGAGGGAACAGTGAAACAGAATTGTTGACAGCATTTAAAATTAATCTGGAGTACAGGAATCAGGTTGCTGGCTTTGAGCCGAGTGATGGAAAGTGGGATTAATACTGATGGGTCCTCACTCGTCAGTGTGGACATATTGGACTGAATGCCCTACTTCTGTGCTTTATGATTATATAATATTAATATCCACACTGTAAACGGGCATGATTTACTGTGTTAGTGCATGTGTCCTTGAAAGGATGACCCATGTTTTTCTCCCTGCAGGTGACACTTTTGAAACACAAACATTGTGTACTTTCCGTCATATGCCTTCGACAACCGAGAAATCAGCATTTCTCTGCCGTCCATCACTTTTAAGCTAGTCTTGCTCAGTGTTAAATACTTACAATATTATTCACCCTATCCTTGGATCCCATTTGAGGAGTTTTGAAATCCTTGTCTTTCTCCAGTTTCTCTATGATCTTAAGCCTCCTATTTCTGTAAGCTAAGTCTCTGTCGATCTCCAAACAAAATTCAGTTCTCTAATTCTCTACTATTGGACAAACCCATATTTTGTAATGTTACAATTAGCTTTGAATTATCGAGACGCTCGAATTCCATCGGTAAATGTTCTGGTCTCTTAACATGCCTGTTATCCTTTAAGGATTATTTCATTGCCCTAGTTTATGTTACTATCACGTGATGAGATTCAGCATCAATTGATTCAATTCTGCGTGGCACAATAAACGTGAAACTTGGAACAGGGAACAGTTCAGGCCTTGGCCCAAGATGTTGTGTTGACCTATATAAATCTACTAAGTGATCAATTATACTGCTCCCTCTTACACAGCCCATAGTCCTCCATTTTCCTGCACCTGTACCCTATTTAAGAGTCTCTTAAATGTTCCTATTGCATATGCCTTTACGAGGACCATAGCAAACAGTTACATGCACCTAGCACTCACTGTGTAAACAAAAAATCTATTTTGATATCACCCCTAGGGTTTACTCTCAGACATCAAGACCTCTCTGTTCCTCAATACCTCTAAATATCCTATCATTAAACCTGCGCCTTCTTCAAGTTGAACCTTTCAAAGTGTATCACTTCTCACTTTTCTGGATTGATCTCCATTTGCCATTTCTTTACAAACCCCTGCATCCTGCCTATATCTTATTGTAAAGTATGACAACGATGTACACCATAAATAACATATGTCTGTGACACCTGCAGACCTACAACCCACCCTTTCACTTCTTCATCCATTTAATTATAAACCTCACAAACCACACAGAACAGCCCTTGCAAAACACCACCCATCACCAACCTCCAGAAAGAAAACTCTCCATCTTCTTCCATCCTCTGCCTTCTGCCAGCAAGTCAATTGAAATCCACGCAGTCAGGTTTCCTTGGATTCCATATCTCATGTCATTCTGTAAAAAGCCTGCCTGGGGAACCTTGTCAAACACTTTCTAAAATTCATGTAAACCACATTCACTATTTTACCTTCATAGATTTTTTCACATCCTCCAGAATCTGAGTCATGCTTATGAGGCATTATCTTCCCCATACAAAATCGTGAAACTTTGAGATTTAAATTCCACGACAGTTTGTTGTGACCAACAATTATGAACCATTTGCATGAAGCTAGCATTTCTTTTAAACTTTATTCCCCTCACTCTTTTCAAGATTTTGTGACTGGAAATTTCTGACTTTGACTTTCAGGTGATGATATTTCATAGTTGTTTCAATATAAGAGCAATGATTGTCACAAAAGTCTTATAATATTAAATGGAGTATTACAAAGTGTATCAAAATCAACAATTTACATTATTGAGCTCAATAAGGTGGGAAATTACAGTGATGAGTAAACAAATTAATTATTTAATTAACAATATTGCTAAGGGAACAGTCATCAATAAAATTAATTATTAATTAATTAATTATTAGTTCTGCTCTTTCAGAATGTGTCCAATTCTCCAGAAGATGATTTGATTGCTCTTCGACCTCAAAGACAGCTGTTTGTATGATTGAAATCCCTAACTTATTTCCTTTACTCAACATGCAGGTTTAATTATTATTCTAGTTCCACTTTATCCACATCATTGAATAGTGAAATATATTTCAAAAAGTAATCAACATGAGAAGTTGAGACAGAATTTCCAGTGGTTAAAAAGCAGTCCATGAGCACTTTATTGCATACTCTTTGTTGACATTTTGACAGTAATATGTCTCAAGTAAAAGACAAGTAGTATCAGTTATAACAGCGACACGCATATAATCTATTGCCGAGATAATATATTTTCCAATGATTTGGGGCCTCGAGTGATTCAACACAAGTTCTTGTTTGACGGGCAACAGGATCAGATTTTAGCTTCTCTTGGGTTTCAACACCGCTGAAACGTTTTCATCCTGGCGTAAAGGAATTGGGATGTTGTTCCCGTTACTATGGTGTGAGTACGTGTGCTCCATCAGGTTCCATTATTTAAACAGCTGTACAGGGAGCCAGTACTGGTGCAGATAATTGATCCATCTCAAGGCCATCGCCTTTTTCAATTAGAAATGTTAAAACTTTCCAAATCAAATTGCTCTACCGATGTAAGTAAAGAACCGAGAGATGCATACAAGTACTACATTGTTCTTCCAATGTGAGCAGACAGGCAGCTTTCGAGTTTCGGTGATGCAATTTTCTGCCCACGGTGAATGCCACAACACCTGGCCACTCTATTCCCTGACTGAGATGAAAGGACACAGGGAAGATAGGACCAAGAAACATATTCTGTGATAGTGTGGTTATAGGCTCAACAATCCAGGTGGGAATACATTGCGTATTGTGGCCTCTGCATACTGTGGAAGTCACGATAAGGCAAGCGTTAAATGCAACATCCAGTAGAGGATGACCTCGACAGTGTTTAGTCAAATCTTTAAAGTGACACACACAAAATGCTAGAGGAACTCAACAGGACAGGCATCACCTATGGAAAAAAAAAAGAGTACAGTCGATGTTTTGGGCTAAGATCGTTCACGTCTTAATAAGCTGGTAAGGAAGGCGGGCTCTGTCGTGGGCAAAGTGCTGGAGAGTTTAACATCGGTAGCTGAACGAAGGGCGCTGAGTAGGCTACGGTCAATTATGGAAAACCCTGAACATCCTCTACATAGCACCATCCAGAGACAGAGAAGCAGTTTCAGCGACAGGTTACTATCGATGCAATGCTCCTCAGACAGGATGAAGAGGTCAATACTCCCCAATGCCATTAGGCTTTACAATTCAACAGCCAGGACTTAAGAACTTTTTTTTAAAGCTATTATTAATGCTTTTTGAGTTAGTGATTTAGATGCATATCATATTTTTACTGAGTTAAGTATTGTATGTAATTAGTTTTTGCTACAACAAGTGTATGGGACATTGGAAAAAAGGTTGAATTTCCCCATGGGGATGAATAAAGTATCTATCTATCTATCTATCTATCTATCTATCTATCGGTTTCCTGTAAACTTTTCCATAGTTGCTGCCTGGTCTGCTGAGCTCCTCCAGCATTTTGTGTGCGTGCTTAGATTTCCAGCATCAGCAGATTTTCTCCTCTTTGCTTTAAAGTGAGACCGCCGGCACCAATATTGCCAATGCAGACAGATAGGTGAGAATGAAAGTGGCTGTGGGTAATTAGCCTTGAACATAGATTCTCTTTAGATGGTAGTGGGTGCCGGAGACAGACGAGATTACAAAAACGGAATGATGTGAAATACACCCAAAAACTAAGGGACAATCAAAATATCATCAGATGTTTCAATTTACTTTTCATGCAATTAAGAATGTTAAATATATTGTATGGGTTGGAATGGACTAAGTGAGTGTCTACAGCCATCGTTAGTGAAAGGAAAATGTGGGAAGACTGTAGATTTTTGAATGTAGATGTGAAATGCGAAAACATTGAGATGAATCCTGTGAAAAAAGATAATGTGAGTAAAAGTTAAAGAATTAAAAAGCAGAGGAAGAACAGGCAAAGGATAACAGTGCCTACCTCTGTTTTAAAACAAATAATTAGCACCAGATTCTGAAGATGAACTTGGCAGTGTACCCCTGCCTTCTCTTTGTACTGTTTCAACAAGGACATGCCAAATTTTGCCTCTTGATTACTTGGTGAGGCCGGCATCAGCCTGCATCCTGCCACAGGTGCCTGTTCCTAACAGCACTACAGGAGACGGGAGGCAAAGGGATGCAGAGGGGATGAGCGAACTGTTACTTCAAATGTACCTTGAACTGATGTACTTCCCAATGGAGCTGAAAGAAAATGTGTCCCTCACTGCAGATTGCAGTGTCCGATAGGAGACAATAGTGTTAATTAATGTGTGGAACGTGTGTACATATTTTTTTCAAATGTATTCCAGATGGTTCCAGAAGTAGGGACGCCGGTCCTAACAAAACTCCCTTCAACAACTATGTGCAAGAACCCATAAGAAGTAGATCTGTAAACCAATACTTTGAATACGAAATAAAGTTTGAAGAGCTTCCAGCAGTAAATCTACCCTACTGCTAGAATGATCTGTTTTAATACTAGTCAAAGCCGAAAAAGAATTTGATCAAGCTTGAGCATATAGAAATAGTTTGTGTATGTAGATAAACTTGAGCATGTAGAAATTAAGAAAGAGGATGGGCTGGAGCTTTTGAAAAGCATCAAGTTGGAATTCTCGCAATTCCTCCATCTCTGCCGCATCTGCTATCAGGATGAGGCTTTTCATTTCAGGACAAAGGAAATGTCTTTTTTAAAGGCTTCCCTTTCTCCACCATCAACTCTGCTCTCACACGCATCTCTCCCTTTTCGCACACATCTGCTCTCACCCCATCCTCCAGCCACCCACTAGGGATAGGGATCCCCTTGTCCTCACCGACCACCCCACCAGCCTCCGGGTCCAACATATAATTCTCCGTAACTTCCACCACCTCCAACGGGATCCCACCACCAAGCACAGCTTTCCTCCTCCCCTGCTTTCTGCTTTCTGCAGGGATCGCTCCCTACGCGACTCCCTTGTCCATTCCTTCCCCCCAACCCGTCCTATCAATCTCCCTCCTGGCACTTACCCTTGTAAGCGGAACAAGTGCAACACCTGCCCTTACACTTCCTCTCTCACCACCATTCAGGGCCACAGACTGTCCTTCCAGTTGAGGTGACACTTCACCTGTGAGTCTGCTGGTGTGATATACTGCATCCGGTGCTCCTGGTGCGGCCTTCTATATATTGGTGAGATTCGACGCAGACTGGGAGGCTATTTCGCTGAACACCTACGATTTGTTTGCCAGAGAAAGCAGGATTTCCCAGATATATTGGTCCTCTTTGTAGAACATACAACTTGTCGTTTAGCTACTGAAAGCTTAAAAACCCATTTATTTGACCACTGGTTATCCTTATTAATTGCTAATTCTTGATTAGCCACAGAATTAAAGTGTATAGGGAGTAGGCAAGGGAATTGGGATGACTGGAAGAATTGGATCAGCCATGATTGAATGGCAGACCAGACTCAATGGGCTGATTGGCCTACTTCTGCTCCAATATCTTATGGTTTTATATAGGAGAATTATCATTTCCAATTATTTGATCTCTCACTCACACCAGCCAGAATGTTCGAAACTGAAGGTAAACATACAGCAGTTTCAGAACTGTTATAAACATTAAGTTTCATGCCCCTCCCATCATTAAGACACAAAGATGTGAAATATCTAAAAATTCTTCTGCAATCAAACCATTACCATTATTCTGCAAACAACCTCACAGTGAACTATCTGCATTAAAATGCCCACACCATTCGACCCTTAGTGAGCTAACGTTACATGTGCTTTCCAACAAAATCGAGGGCTTTTCATAAGGGTTATAAGAATTTATCACTTTAATGCCCCTACCTGTTGAATCAAATACTTCTACTCCGTTCCTCATACATTTAATTTACGTCCACAACTCTATGTCCTATAACTTTCCTTATAAAATCTGTAAAACTACCACTCTTACCAACTAGACTATCCTGCCTAATAATCCTGCAAGAGAAAGAAACTTAAATGTAGTAACAACCAGGTTTCCTGAATGCATTTGGTAAATGTGATAACTCAGAAATAACCTGTTTTAAAGTCTTAACTATTGGAAATCAGGCTTCTCGCATTCTATTGCAATATTCGTATGCCCGTTATGTACCTTCACAAGGAGACTGAAATACACATACCCCACCCATCAGAGCTTCATTTACAGCTTCCCACATAACACCAGTTATACCAGATACTTTTCATGCAGCTTTCACAATAATTTTAATTTTCTCAGTATGACTGGATGCTTAAGCACTACAATTAAACACATCTGCTGAGCGTTTATAAGGCACTGGCGAGACCTCACCTTGAGTATTGTAAACAGTTCATCTTAGAAGGGATATGCTGGCATTGGAGAGGGTTCAGAGGAGGTTCACAAGGATGATTCCAGGAATTAAAGCAGCGTTTGATGGCTCTGGGTCTGTACTCACTGGAATTCAGAAGGGTGGTGGGGGGTGGGGGGGAGGGATCTCATGGAAACCTTTTAAATATTGAATAGCCTAGACAGAATAGATGTGGAAAGGATGTTTCCCATGGTGGGAGAGTCCAGGACAGGAGATCTCAGCCTCAGGATAGAGGGGCACCCTTTCAAAACAGAGATGTGGATAAATTTCTTTAGTGTAATTAAAGCAGATTAAATTAATTTATTAATTTCTTTAGTCAAAGGGCGGTGAATTTGTGGAATAAGTCACACCTAACTGTACTTCAACTTGTGGAAATTCAGCTGCCTTCCTAAACAGTTCACACCCCATCCTCTATAAGCTGCACTATGTTCTCCTCTGCATTTACAATGATTAATCTTCATGCCTTCACGATCTTAATGCTTATGTTCCCCACCACACTTTCTACATGTTAGTTTCCCAAGACACACAGCCGCAACATGCCCAAACCTCTGACATCTGTAACATCTAAGTCGGGGTGAAATATAAGCTCGTACATTATAACTAATATACCCCAAACTAACTTTATTAGGGAACTTCACTTCATCAAAACAGATCAATATAGATAAACTATCAATCCTTCCCCTTTTCTGACTACTTGCAATCTCTTAACCTCCTTAACCATGCATCCCAATAAATGAAATTGACCTCATCTATCAAAATCTCCACTGGAACATCTGTTACAACACCCATAACACCTCTATTTTCATTAGACAACACAGATACTATCTGTTTGTCAAGTAAAGTTTTCAATCACAATGCTTTCTCACACTGCTTTTTTAATACTGACAAACAATTAACACCTTCCCTCCTTTTAAAGTACAAACACAATTTATTTTCCCATAGCCGATTTTCAGTCGCTCAAAAACCCGAGAAGCTTAACCCTCTATGGCAAGCCACAGAGCTCATAACAGGGCTCGGGCTAAGGCAACCTTGATAACAGTTTTCACCGTACCAGCACCATAGACTTTGCAGTTGTGAATGTTAAACACAAGAGGAACTGCAGGTGCTGGAAATCCAGAGGATTTTCAATCGAAGCAAGAGGCTTAGAGTCGAAGACTGAAGAATCGCTGAGAGAAAGTCGTTTTTTCTTTAACTGATCAGGGAAAGGAGGCTGACTGCGCAGGCGCGTGACGTAGGGCGCCGAGGTTTAAAAGGGAGAGAAAAACTTTCAACATTCTTTTCAATCGAAGCAAGAGGCTCAGAGTGGAAGAGTGAAGCATCGCGGAGGGAGGGTCGTTTTTTCTTTTCTTTAACTGACCGGAGAAAAGAGGCTAGACTGTGCAGGCGCGTGATGCAGCGCGCCGGGGTTTAAAAGAAAGACCGCCATATACAACGGCCATCGTTGTAGCGGACATCTTCGGAGTGGACCGAGTCAGTGTGGGACGGCTTTGGCGAGAAACAGGCAGGGGCGAGGGTCGGTTCTGGTAAGTTTCTGTTTTTCTTCTTTTTTGTTTTGTTCAGACTAGAGAATATGCCAGGCATGATGTTGGAATGCTCCTCTTGCAGGATGTGGGAAGACAGGGTGTCCCTGACAACGATGCGTGCAAGAAGTGCATCCAGCTGCAGCTCCTAACATTAATGAACTGGAGGAGCTGGATGACCTCCGGATCATTCGGGAGACTGAGCAGTTTATAGATAGTAGCTTCCGGGAGGTAGTTACACCTAAGGAACAGGCCACAGGTTATTGGGTTACCGTCAGGTGAGGGAAGGGGAAAGAGGAGGTAGTGCAGGGTTCCCCTGTGGCCATTCCCCTCCAAAACAGGTATACAGATTTGGATACTGTTGTGGTGGGGTGGGGGGGGGGGGGTGTCTTACTTGGGATAAGCTGCAACAACCGGATCTCTGGCACTGAGTCTGGTTCTGCAGTACCGAAGTGAAGGAGGAAGAGGAGAGCGGTAGTGATAGGGGACTCCATAGTCAGGGGTACAGACAGGAGAATCTGTGGTCGAGACACCCTGATGGTTTGTTGCCTCCCGGGTGCCAGGGTCGGGGATGTCTCTGATCGCGTGCACAACATTCTGAAGTGGGAGGGTAATCAGCCAGATATTGTGGTACACATCGGTACGGATGACATAGTAGAATGGGTCAGGAGGTCCTGAAGAGTGAGTACAGAGAGCTTGGTAGGAAGTTGAAACAAAGGACCTCAAAGGTAGTAATCTCCGGAAGGTGTCCTGAATGCTAGGGAGGGAGGCTGGTGCCCATTATGGAACTGGCAGAGTTTACAGCTTACGGCAGCTTTTTCTGACCCTGTGACGTAGTTCCTCCATACCAGATGGTGTTGAAACCAGTTAGAATGGGCTCCACAATACATTTTGCATTTTTAGAATCGTTTCATTGGTACATAATCTTATACAGCTATAAAATGATACAGGACTTCAACAAATTAATATATCTACAATTAATAAAGCTGAGGAAAATAAAAACTGATCGTAATATATAAAAATGAAAAAATTTATATATAAGGAAAAGGATAGAAAAGAACCCAATCTAACTAAGAAAAAAACCCACTGACTACAAAAAAAAGGGGAAACTCATTAGGAATCAACCCCCGGAGCAATACGTCTTACCATCATCTATATATATATAGATACATAAAGAAAAAGAATCATGAACCATCAATTCATATTTGTACAGAATAAGATCGGAAGGAAACCATATAAAATAATTCAAATTTAAGGATAATATTTGGCAAAAGCGCCCCATCTTCTCTCAAAATCAAATCGGGGATCAAAAGTTCTACTTCTAATTTTTTTTCCAAACTGAGACATAACATTACTTGAGAAAACCATTCAATTAATGTAGGGACAGAGGTATCTTTCCATTTTAATAAAATAGCCCTTCTTGCCAATACTGTAACAAATGCAATTACATGTTGATCTGAAGATGAAATATCCTGAATATGATGCAGAATTATTCCAAAAAAAACAAACAATCAATCTATTAGGTTGTAAATTAATTTTCGGAGCTTTAGAAATTGTAGAAAATAAAGATTTCCAAAACAAGTTTAATGAAGAACATGACCAGAACATATGTGACAAAGTAGCTACTTCAGTATTACACCTATTGCAGTAGTTGTCTATACTAGGAAATATTTTAGATAGTCTCTCTTTTGTTAAATAATAACGGTGAACAATTTTAAACTGAATTAAACAGTGATTGGCACATATAGACAATAGACAATAGGTGCAGAAGTAGACCATTCGGCCCTTCGAGCCTGCACCGCCATTTTGAGATCATGGCTGATCAATTCCTTATCAATACCCGGTTCCTGCCTTGTCCCCATATCCCTTGATTCCCCTATCCATAAAAGAAGAATTTATATTTTTCAGAACTCGCAACCAATCTTCATCAACAAAGGTCATATTAAGTTCTCTCTCCCAATCTTGTTTAATCTTTAGTGAGAGGTTATCTTTCTGTAACAAAAATAAATTATAAATTTTGCTAATGGAACCTCTCATTAAAGGATTCAAATTCAAAGTTGTATCCACCAAATCAGCTTCTTGCAAATATGGAAACTTAGGTAAATCTTGTTGTAAAAAATGTCTAACTTGAAGATATTGCATAAAATGTGTATGAGGGAGAGAATTTTTGTTAATTAACTCTTCAAAATCGACCATCACAAAATAAATCTGTAAAAGAACGGATCCCTTTACTTCTCCTTAGGAGAAAAATGGGTTTGGTTATTGAAGGTTCAAATAAATAGTTACGACATAAAAAACTAGACAACTTAAGTTGTTTAAAATTTAAAAGATTGCGAAACTTAAACCAAATCCATAAGACCCATTTAATAACGGGGTAAAGATTTAAATTTGGAACTTTAGAGAGTTGTAAAGGTAATGGAGCTCCTAATATTGAGGTTAAATGAAGTTGTTTAACAGCTTTTAACTCCAAATCAACCCATAGTGGTTTTTGGCTCTTGTCGAGCCTATATAGCCAAACACATAATTGTTTGATATTAACAGCCCAATAATACAGTCATAAATTTGGAAGTGCAAGTTAACCATCTTTTTTTTAGATTTTTGTAAATGATACTTATTAATTCTTTGTCTCTTATTGTTCCAAATAAAGGAAGAAATAAGAGAGTCAGTTTGATTTAAAAAAAAAATTAGTTAAAAAATGGGTATATTTTGGAAAATATATAAAAATTTAGGTAAAATCATCATTTTCACATCATGGATACGATCTATTAAAGAGAGAGTATGTGGATTCCATCTAGAAAATAGTTGTTTCATGGAGTCCATTAAAGGAACTATATTAGCTTTATAAAGATTTTTATATTTTTTAGTAATTATAGTACCTAAATATTTAAAAGTATTAACAATTCCAGAAGGAATATCATTATATAAAAAAACAGGGGCGATTAATGGAAACAATTCACTTTTATTCAAGTTAAGTTTATATCCTGAAAATTTACCAAAATCTTTTAGTGTTTCCAAAAGAGTAGGAACTGATTCCTCAGGATTCGAAATAAAAACCAAAAGATTATCTGCATAAAGAGAAATCTTCTGTATGGTTCCATTCATAGAGATACCATGGATATTTTTAGGTTCACATAGTGTTTTAAATAATAAAAGCTTAATGGACGTCCCTGTCTAGTACCATGAGAAAGTGGGAAAAAAGGAGGACCTGAAATTATTAGCAATAACGGTGGAAATAGGATTCTTATAAATCATTTGAATCCACCTATTGAAATTATTACCAAAACCAAATTTGTCTAATACTTTAAACAAACATGGCCACTCAACTCTAGCAAATGCCTTTTCTGCGTTGAGAGATAACACATTGAGGTTGCTTAGATAATGGTGAATAATATATAATGTTCATCAATCTCTGAACATTAGAGAAAGGGTAATGGCCTTTAATAAAGCCCATTTGATCTATAGAGACGATTTATAGTTAAAATATTTTTCAAGTGGTGAGCAATTATCTTAGAGAGAATTTTTGCATCCACATTTAATAGCGAAATAGGTCTATATGATGAAAATTCAGTAGGATATTTATCTTAAGGATTAAGGAAATAGATGATTCATAAAAAGAAGGTGGTAAACTACCCTTCTCAATGGATTCATGAAATATTTCCAAAAGATAAGGAGAAAGTAATCTTACAATTTTTTTGTACAATTCTACTGAATAACCATCAAGTCCAGGAGCTTTAACTGATTGCATTAAGAAAATAGTTTTCTGAATTTCATGCTCGGTAATTGTAGCATCAAGCATCTGTTGATCTTCAACAGAAATTTGAGGAAATTTAATCTTATGTAAAAAAGCCTTCAATTTGGAGGAATCTGCAGGAAATTGAGATCTATAATGATCAGAATAAAAATCCTGAAAAATTGTTATTAATGTCTTCATGGTTCCTTGCTATATCTCCATTATTTTTATGAATCTTTAAAATTTGTCTTTTAGCTCTAGCTGCTGTTAATTGGGAAGCTAAGAGCTTATTATTTTTATCACCAAAAATATAAAATTGGCTTTTCAATTTAAGTAAATATCCTTCAATAGGATATGTTAATAATAAATTATATTGTGATTGTAATTCTACTCTTTGGAGAGATTGCATTAATGTTATCTAATTATTTAATTTGTTTAGAGATTTTACCTAATTCTGTTCTTGTTTGTTTCTTCAGTTCAGCTATATACGAGATAATCTGACCACGTAAATAGGCTTTTAATGTATCCCAAATTACTTACTTTGAGACGTTTCCTGTATTATTAAAATAAAATCTTTGATCTTAGTTTGAATGAACTCAACAAATCCTGAACTTTGTAACAAGTGTTCTGGTAAACGCCAAAATAGTCTAGTAGAAGCAACATCTTTCAGTTCAAATATTAGGTTTAAAGGAGCATGATCAGAGATAACAATTGCATCATACTCACATTTCTGAACATTAAATAAAAGTCGAGGGTCGACGATAAAAAAGTCGTTTCTCGAATATTTATTATGAACATGTGAAAAAAGAGTATTCTCTATCACTAGGATACATGTGTCTCCAAATTTCAATTAAACCATAATCAATTAAAAAGGAATTAATAAGTGATGAAGAACGATTAGGAAGTTGATATTTGGATGATGACTTATCCATTAAAGGATTTAAACAAGTATTAGAATCATCAATATTTGGTCCATAAATATTAACCAAAACCATTTTCCTATTATAAATTATTTCTTTAACAATCAAAAATCTACCATTAATATCAGCTATAATATTCTCCTGATTAAAAGGGATATTGGAATCAATAAAAATAGAAACACCTCTAATTTTACTCTGAGTTTGCGTGAAACTGTGAATCCTCCCAGTATTTAAAAGATCGATTTTTATCACATAACCTCTTGAGCAAAAATTATATCAGGTTGGAATCTGTTAATAATTTTAAATGTTTTCTTATGCTTAATAGGATGATTGCAACCATGGACATTCTGGCTTAAAACATTTAACTGGTTAGATATAATCATGAGACTTTGTATCTAAAATGAACAGTTAGACGCAGGTTAGGATAAGGTGGTCAAAAATGGCGGAGGTGAACATCAATAATAATAATTTGCCTATGCTCTGGGATTCCATAATGGGGATAAAAAAGAAGGAAAAAAAACGCACCCAAACGACACAGCCCGGAAATAAGTCGATAACGATCGACGCAAGCCCCAAGAAAGGCACAGAAAGCAAATATAAACTCCACCTACCTAAATAAAAAAAAAGAAAAAAGTAATCTCTGTCTCCATCTACAGAATATAAAAGTCATTACAGTCGACATGTATCTCAATATAATTAAATTGGAAGGAAGTGTTTTTTTTTTGTAAAACAAAAAAACAATTTTTAAAGTAACCTTCATAATATTAGATAAGGGAAGAAATACACATCCAAAGCAATTCTTGAAATATTTGCACAAAAGAAAAAAAATCGCCATTTTTATATTTCCCAATCTATCTTTAAAAAATACAGAAATCCAAATAATTACTTAAAAAATCGTTACAAAACCATATGGAACAACAAAAAAATTAAATTAGTTCATTTATATGCTGCAGAGAAAAAAATCTATATGGTTCAAAATTATCTACAGTCTTTCAACAGTTCTCCTGCGAAGTCTTCTGTGGTTAATACTATCTAAACCAGTCCTTTTGAGAGATAAAAATATATTTTAAGGTTATCTGATCTGGAAGATTAAGATGCATGAAATCCACAGTGACTCAATTTTGAGTCAGAACTGGCTTGCCCATAGAAGACAGAGAGTAGTGATGAATAGCTATAATTCTGGCTAAAGGTCAGTGACCAGTGGTGTTCTGCAAGTATCAGTGCCAAGCTCCCTGTTGTTTGTAATGTAGATACAAAAGTTTTGGATGAAAATCTAGGTAGGTTGGTTAGTCGTCTTGCAAAAAACACAAAAATGGTGGACTTGCAGACAGGAAAGAAAATTGTTAAAGAATGCATTAGGATAATTGATCTACCATTTCTCCCCACATATGGGAATCCAGGCAAATGTGAGGTGCTGTACACTGGGAGGGCAACAGAAAGGGGAAAGTATACAGTGACTGTCAGGAAAATTAACATATTGATGTGTAGAAAGGTCTAGATGTGCGGCTCTATAGCTCCTAAAAGTGGTAACACAATTAGAAAGCATGGTAAAGAAGGTGAGTGGCATGATTGCTTTCATCGATTTGGGCACTGAGTATAAGTCAAGAAGATGTGCTGTAGTTGTATAAAATATTGGTTAGGCCTCACGAGATTACTGGAAGGATATGAAGGTTTTTGATGGGTATTGAAGAAGTTTACCAGGATGCAGCCAGGTTATAATGTATTTAGATCCAAGGAGAGATTAGCCAAACTTAATTGTTTCCTCTGGAGTGGTGGAGGCTGAGGGAAGACTTAACAGAACTTTATAAAATTACCAGAAACATGCTTCCTTTTTTCCCCAGGGTGGAAAAGTCAAATACTAAAGATACAGTATAAGTTTAGTTGCTATATGTAGAGCAAGATTTATCTCACATAGAGGGTGGTAGTTGCCTGGAATTTGCAACCAATGTGATCATGGAAGCAGATATGACAGGGCATTTTAAGAGTCTTTTAGACAAGCACATGAATAAGCTGGGAATGTAGGGATAGGGATCATGTGCAGGCACCAGTGATCCGTGCTGTGCCTAAGTAGTCTTAGGATACCAGCTCATATTGAATTGTTAGCAAAAGGGGCGGGGAAATAACAGATGGAATTTAATCCAGACAAATGCGAGATGATGCATTTTGGGACTACTGATGAAGTAGGACACATAGCATGAATTACAGGGTCCCATGAAATATCGAGGAAGAGGAGGCCTTGCTCTGCAAGTCCAAAGATCATTGACCTCCAAACAGATCCAGGAAGAGAATACTTATAAACAACTTTCTGACAAATGCAAAAGTAGGAGGACAAAATTATACAAGATTTTAGTTTCTTTCGGTAACTGGTTTACTATCGGAATTCAAGATTTTGAGAGGACTGAATTCGTGTGCTACATTCAAGGAAACTTTATTTAAGTATGTGGCAGGCCGGATGATAGGAGCTAGTAATAAGATACCCCAAGCCAGACTTTTTGAGAAAGTAAGGAGGCACGGGATCCAAGGGGAAATTACTTTGTGGATCCTGAACTGGTTTGCCCACAGAAAGCAAAGAATGGTTGTAGATGGGTCATATTCTGCATGGAGATTGGTCACCAGTGGAGTGACTCAGGGATCTGTTCTGGGATCCTTACTCTTTGTTTATTTTTATAAATGACCTGGATGAGGAAGTGGAGGGATGGGTTAGTAAGTGTGCTGATGACACTAAGGTTGGAGGTGTTGTGGATAGTGTGGAGGGCTGTCAGAGGTTACAGCGGGACATTGATAGGATGTAAAACTGGGCTGAAAAGTGGACAGATGGAGTTCAACCCAGATAAGTGTGGAGTTGTTCATTTTGGTAGGTCCAGTATGATGGCAGTATATATTATTAATGGTAAGACTGTTGGCAGTGTGGAGGATCAGAGGGATCTTGGGGTCCAAGTCCATAGGACGCTCAAAGCAGCTGCACCGGTTGACTCAGTGGTTAAGAAGGCATACGGTGTATTGGCCTTCATCAATCATGCAATTGAATTTAGGAGCTGAGAGTAATGTTGCAGCTATATAGGATTCTGGTCACACCCCACTTGGAGTAATGTGCTCAGTTTTGGTCGCCTCACTACAGGAAGAATGCGGAAGCCATAGAAAGGGTGCAGAGGAGATTTACTAGAATGTTGCCTGGATTGGGAAGCATACCTTATGAGGACAGGTTGAGTGAACTCGGCCTTTTCTCCTTGGAGCGACAGAGGATGAGAGGTGACCTGATAGAGGTGCATAAGATGTTGAGAGGCGTTGATCATGTGGATAGTCAGAGGCTTTTTCCCCAGGGCTGAAATGGTTGCCACCAGAGGACACAGGTTTAAGGTGCTGGGGAGTAGGTACAGAGGAGATGTCAGGGGTATGTTTTTTTTACTCAGAGAGTGGTGAGTACGTGAAATGTGCTGCAGGCAAAGGTGGTGGAGGCGGATACGATAGGATCTTTTTGGAGACTTTTGGATTGAAATACAGAGCTTAGAAAAATGGAGGGCTATAGGTATGCCTAGTAATTTCTAGGATAGAGACATGTTCAACACAACCTTGTGGGCCATAGGGTCTGTATTGTTCTATTTCATTTTCTATGTTTCTATGCAGTGAAATTCAATGGCTGAGGTGGGGACAGGGATAAAATTTTGACTTTAGTTTTAGCAAATGTAGCTGGAAAATGCTACTATCACACTGAGAGCAATTTTATCACCGTTTCAAAATATTTGATTCCTGTGGGGTAAAAGATCACCTAAAACTGTTGCAATGTTGGAATCAAATCCGTATCTACCACTTCATCCAGAAGCTTCTTCCACAGTCTTAAAACCTCTGAGTGAAGAAGTTACCCCTCATGTTCCCCTAAAACATTTCACCTTTCACCCTTAGCTCGTCTCACCCAAACTCAGTGGAAAAAAGCTGCTTGTATTTACCCTATCTATACCCCTTCTAATTTTTGCATACCTCTATCCAGTGTCTCCTCGCTCTCCTATGCTCCAAGGAGTAAAGTCATAATTTATTCAACCTTTTGCTATGACTCAGGGCTACAACATCCTTGTAAATTTTCTCTGCCCTCTTTCAAACTTATTGACATCTTTCCTGTTGGTAGGTGACCAGAAATGCACACTATAATGGAAATTAGGCCTCACCAATGTACAACTTCCATAAAACATTCAACTCCTGTGCTCAATACTTTGATATTTGAAAGCCAATGCATGAAAAGCTCTCATTATGACCCTATATAACTGTAACCCACCACTTTCAAGTAACTGTCTAAAAGTTATTTATCAAACTATTGTGAGATAATCTTGCCATTTTACTGACAGACAGACATACTTTATTGATCCCGAAGGAAACTGGGTTTCATTACAGATGCACCAACCAAGAATAGTGTAGAAATATAGCAATATAAAACCATAAATAATTAAATAATAGCAGGTAAGTTATGCCAAGTGGAAATAAGTCCAGGACCAGAAGATTGGCTCAGACTGGCTGACAATTCGAGGGAGGAGTTGTAAAGTTTGATGGCCATAGGCAGGAATGACTTCCTATGATGCTCAGTGTTGAATCTCGGTGGAATGAGTCTCTGGCTGAATGTAGTCCTGTGCCTAACCAGTACATTATGGAGTGGATGGGAGACATTGTCCAAGATGGCATGCAACTTGGACAGCATCCTCTTTTCAGACACTACCGTCAGAGAGTCCAGTTCCACCATTACATCACTCGCCTTAAGAATGAGTTTGTTGATTCTGTTGGTGTCTGCTGCCCCAGCACACAACAGCAAACCTGATAGCACTGGCCACCACAGACTCGTAGAACATCCTCAGCATCATCATCCTGTAATAGTTCATGTTATACATTGATAAGGAGAGCTTGCTTGGATACGTTTCAATTCTGCTCCATTCAATCTTTTTATACAATGGTCATCCCAATCAATGAGGATCTACAACTTATACTATTCTATTTTATTTACAAATAGCTGTAATCTCTACATTTCTTGGTAACTAATGGAGGAACTATAATATAGTCAAATCAGAGTGACCATCCCCTTCTTCTTTCGAAGTTCTGTGCAGAGTCTCAGAGGATGGACCCCTGAGTATATCCTCTCTACGGACTATTCTTCTGCCCTCTTTCACTTCCCCTACTGTCTTACCTGCATCTCTGTCACACCTGTAGCATTTGATTATCCGAGAACATTCAGCTGTCAACTGTGTCCTTCTGCCAGTCACGTTTCTGCTATGCCTGTGATATCACAGTCCTCAGAGCCAGTCAGTGCCCAGAGATATCCTTCTTGCTTGTCAGGCTCTTGTTTTAAAATAAACGCAGTTTAAACCAATTGTCATTCCTCTCCCTTTACTGTGCCCATTTCTATCCCAATGACTAAATTTTTACACGTTGGCTAGATATTATCCCCTGATTTCTCATGAGCTACTTACATAAAGTGCTGATGGAACTCAACAAGTCAGGCAGGAGAATAAACAATCAGATAGAGGGGATAGAAAATAATAGAGGGGAATAAACAATTATTGTTTCAGGTTAAGACCCCTCATCAGGACTGGAAAGTGAGGGGGGAAAAGCCAGATTGAGAAGGTGGGGGAGGAGAAGGAGTACAAGCTGCCAGGTGATAGGTGAGACCAGGTGAGGGGGAAGGTGAATTGTAGGCACAGGGAGGATAAAGTAAGAAGCTGTGAGTTGAAAGGTTGAAGAGGTAAAGGGAGGAAGAAGGAGGAATCAAACAGGAGAGGACAGCGGTTTATGGAAGAAAGGCAAGGAGTGGAGCTCGAAGGAGGTGATTGGCTGTTAGGAGAAGGTAAGTGAGGAGAGTGGGAACCAAAAGGAGGAATGAAAAATCAGAGAATGGGACGGGGAAGCAATTACCAGAGGATAGAGAATTTCATGGTCATGCCATTAGTTTGAAAGCTACTTAGATGGAATATGAGATGTTGCTCCTCAAACCTGAGTTTGGCCTCATTGTGGCAGTACAGGAAGCCATGGACAGAAGTTAGGATATGAATGGGAACTGGAAATGAAATAGGCAGCCGTTGGGAGATCCTGCCTTTTGTGTCAGACAGAGAACCCTATCACTCAGAGCCCTACCCCCATGCTGCTCTAGTTTAAACCTTCCTGAGTAGCACTTGCAAATCTTCCAGCCAGGATATTGGCCCCTGTCCAGTTAATGTGCAATGTGTCTTTCCTGTACAGGTTATCCCTACACATGGTGACCCAAGAACTTAAATTCCTGCCCCCTGCACCAGCTCCACAGTCACACATTCATCCATGATATCTTTCTATTTCTTTCTCCATTAGCATGTGGCACTGGGAGTCATACTGAGATTACTATCTTTGAGGTCCTGTTGTTTAGATTCTTTTCTAATTCCCTACATTTATTGCTCAAGATATCACGCCTTTTCCTAACTGTGTCACTAATATCAACATGCACCACTACAAATGGCCGCTTACCCAACGCTTTGAGAATGTCCTGCAGCCACTCAGGAACGTCTATGATCATAGCATTTGGGAGACAACTCAACATACTAGCGTCTTTTTTGTGGGCACAGAATTTTCTGTCTGTTTCACCAACTACTGAGGTTCCTATCACTACCACTCTGCCTAACCTCCCGTACTCGCTGTGTCTCACAACTTGTCTCAGTGCCACAAAGTTTATAGGATAAATGCAAAACATTGGAAGGGTAATTATGGAGGCATTTATTGTCTTCTAAAAGTGATGCATTGCCAAGCCTATCTTATATCAATCCAAGTTTGTAGAAGAAAGCAAAGGAGATATTGCCAATGGTCTGCCCACCATTTTTTTAACCCTCTCTTGCTCTTGGAATGAAGTCAGAGGATTAGGGGACACCCAACTTTGTATGTCTCAAAAGGGAGAAAGGGATTGTAAACCTGTCTGTTCAAACTCAAAGGTAGCAAAGTATTGGAAGCATTCTTGGAGATAATGTAAACATAGACTATCACAAGCCATTCCATAAGGTGCACTGGAGGTGAAGAGTGCCATCATGAATCAGATTGCTATAGCACAGAACAAGAGTTGAACTAAATGGATGCTTTCCAAGTTATAAGAATGTAACAAGTGGAAAGCCCCAAGAATCAGTTCTCAGCCTTCAATTACTTGCAAGTTACATTAACAACTTTGAGGAGGAAACACAATTTAAGATGTCCAGGTCTGCTGATAATATGGGAGGGCACATTGTAATGTCAATATTAGGACTGTAACCTAACTATAGAGAAGTTGTGTGTGTAGATGAAAACCCAGCAAAGAGAGTTTAATATGGCAAAGCGCAAGCTCATGTAACTTTTTAAAAGGAATCAAAAATCACTGTATTATCCAAATGGAGATATTTTGCAGTTAATGGGTCTATGTGTTGATGTACATAATGTTAACAGGCAGGTAGAGGAAGTAAAGAGGGCAAATGATATTTTGCCCCTTATTGCAAGAGGGTTGCAGTTTAAAATGAAGAGGTATTGTTACAATTGTACAGCGCACCAATGAGTTGGCAGCTTTGGTCCCCTTACTTGAGAAAGTATAGACTGGCATTGGAAGCAGTCCAAAAGAGATGCACTCAGGCAATTAATGGGAAGAGAGGGTGATCCCACAAAATGCTAACTTAAAAAAAAACTATATTCTTTGGAGTTTAAAAGAAGAGGACAATTTTACTGAAACATACTAGGTTCTTAGGGGGCATGACAAGGATAGACATTGAAATGTTTCCATTGGTGAGATATAGGCACAGGGTCATTTAAAACTCAATAGTGTAGGAAATGCTTCTGGCAAAGTATTGTGAATCTCCCCAGAGATGATGGAGATGGGAACATTAAGAGTATTTAAAATGATGCAACTTTTTTTTAAAGCTCTGGAAACTGAGAGCCAGAGGGAATTGACGAAATAGATGAGACTTGGGCAGATCAGCTATGATCACATTGAATGATGGAGCAGGCTTGAAGGGCTGTGTTGGTTACAATTGCTTCTATTTTCTTATATTCATATGTACAGAGAATAGCACAGATTAATGGGGGACTGTCTGAATGAAATTTTTTGTGGAATGATTGTGCTTGACTATTTTGATTGAACTCAGTTGGCGGGGGGTGAGGGGAACCAAGATAGCAAAATGAGAATCTGTTACCATTTACATTGAGTAATTGGCTGTTGATAAGGTTCAGCATGGTTGGCTGATCACGAAACATAAAGCCCTTGGGATCCAATAGAGTTTGATAGATTAGATTCATGCTCAGGAGCAGAATAAAAAGGTTGATGGGTGATTTTTGTTGCTGGAAGCCTCCTAGCAGAGTGTTCCTTTCCTGTATGTAAGGTTGATTTAACCTATATGCAGGGTCATGACGCAAAGGATTGCAGATTGTCAAGGAATTTTTATATGACTCTTATAACCCTATATTCAAAATTTTCCTCCACACAGATAATACAAAAGCTTGCCACACAGTTAACAGTTTGGACTGCAGGAAAATACTGACAGTCTGTCAGTTGAGCAGGAAAAAGCAAATGAAATTTGATCCCTGGAAGCGTGAGGTAATACACTGGGGAGGTGCGACAGGTCAAGGAAATGCCAATGACTTACAGCAGCTGCCCCATCTCAAAGGAGTATGACTTCCTTCAGTTCCGATTAATGTGATTTTGAAAGACTGGCAATTTAATAGGCTTGAGCTAAAAATGGATAGGAATACTTGTTGATTGAATCCAATGAGTGTTTGCAGTGTTCTGGTCTTCTTAGGTCTCATGATCACCTTTCTGACACCATGAGGCTCTTGCCCCAATCCTCACTCATTCTCTTTTTCATTGTCACTGCAAGGCTTCACTGCTTTATTTGCATCTTTTGTTTGAGAGTGAGCCAAGAAGTATTTTCACAACACCTGCCCATCCATTAACTTCCTCTCCTGCAATCGCATTTCCTATGGCTGCTCCACCCTCATCCCAAATTGTCGCTGAATACCTGATTCATCCCTTCAATCCCTTGCTGTTGCACTCAGGCCTGGGATCCCATTTTCATGCTTTGTGAACTCCAGCTCACTCCAAGCCCGTCTGCTGCATCGTTTCACTTACCAACATTGCAAACACCAGAGGGCATATGTACAAAATTAAGGAAGGGAAGTTTAGGGGAGACATCAGGGGTAAGTTTTTTGCACAGAGGGTTGTGAGTGCCAGGAATGACTTGCCAGGGATGGTGGTGGAGGCTAAAACATTAGGGGTATTTAAGAGTCTCTTGTTCAGGCACATGGATGAAAGAAAAATGGAAGGTTATGGGGTATTGTGGGTATAGTACTTTTTTTGATTATATGGGTCAGCACAACATGGAGGGCTGAAGGGCTGTATTGTGCTGTAGTGTTCTATGCTTCTATTGTTTACTCCTTTGACAATACTGTTTCACTCCTTTAAAAGTACTATTGCTCACTACTGCACACCTTAACAAACTTTCTAGCTGGAATTACAAAAATTAGACCTGGAAGCTTGTCTGAGAGACACTGACACATTTATTTGTGAAAGACAATAGTGAAATGCATGGCAATTAAGCAACTGTATGTTGGCAGAACCAGATGTGAGTTTAAGTTCTGGAATAAGCACCTTACCCTGGATGGTGTGCGTCTGCTTTGGGCTAACTAAAGTCCCACTTCAGCTCTTCACTGCAACAGTTCTGCCCATAATTACAGAGAGTTTCAGGTCCACTCAAACAGCAATAAGTCATCTGGCTTTGTGCACTGAGCACTCAAATTTGTGAGTCCCATATGTGCTGATGGAAAGTGGTAGGGAAAATCTGCTGCTCTTGTGGTGAAGAAATGCATGCCGATCCCAACGATCCTGGACTAAAAATGTAATATTACATAAGAGCCCAGCATTTATGGGACCTGACCAAGTTATTATGACAATACAGATAACTTAATGATGATATGATCACAAGAAAGGAGGCAGAAATCTGTAGCATTTCCCCATCCCAGCAGGGGTTGGATGGCCTTTACCTGTCACACACCTATGACGCACTTGAGAAACATCAATGAACCCCTGAAGCAGTTTCATTGAAAGGAAAAGTCACGAGTAAATGGGGTTCCCACTTTGATCCCATTAGGTTGTTCTTGAATGTCCAGCACCATTGCATTCAATGCATCAATGTATCAAGATGGAATTTCATACAAGCAAGGAATTGCAAACCACTTAATGCTTCTGCAAATACTTGAACTCCAGCCAGATATATGTGTCCCTCCTTTACTCACAGAGATTTTGCAGGAAGTTTAAAGTCAGTAACTCTTCTCCTTCTACCTGAGGCCACAAAATTATCAAGCACCTCGATGATTGATAACTGATGAGTTATTAACTTCAAACTTTCTGCATAATCTCTCAAAGAGTTGAACTGCATGAGCATGTAATGAGAGCTGTACAACTCATCTCCTTGTACCTTAGTCCATAAACTTATCAATCACCCCTGCTGTGGACATTTTTTGAAGATTCAAGATCCGTATGCTCCACGACCGCTGGACTAATGAAAAACAAATGTTTTATAGGTTTTCTAAAATTGACTCTTTCTACCTTAGGCCATGAACTTAACAATCTGCTCTTGTATGTGTGCTCCTATTTGAAAGGGCTGTTGATTCATTTGATTCCAAATTTTTAAGTACAATTACTGTCAAAATATGTATACATTATACAACCTTGTGATTTGTCTCCTCCCAGGCAGACATGAAACAAAAAAAACCTCCCAAAATTAAAAAAAAAATGGGTAAACACCAAATGTGCAGAGAATGAAAAA
Organism: Hemitrygon akajei; assembly: GCF_048418815.1. NCBI lineage: Eukaryota > Metazoa > Chordata > Chondrichthyes > Myliobatiformes > Dasyatidae > Hemitrygon > Hemitrygon akajei. The sequence continues at coordinate 15,329,981 of NC_133148.1, read as the reverse complement.
CACAGATCAAATGATGCAAACAATAAAGGCAAGCAAATAGCGTTCAGAACAGAAGTCTACGGAGAGTCTGTGCACAGATCCATAGTTCAGTGCAGAGTGGAGTCCCTTGCCTCAGGACATCCTGTCCTTTTCAATCAGTCTTGGTGCTTAAAACCTCATCCAAATATTGGGTTCAGTCACTTTAATGTGCTCTGGGACCTGTACCTGAACTTTCCGATTTGGCTCAACACTTCAATTGTCATCCAAACTTCAGGTATTGTCGTTTCCAAACACTCTGGATCCTGGATCCCACCAGCACAATTTCACTTGTACCCAAACCCTCCGATTCTATCAGGTGCTTAGAGTGATCGATCCTTGGCTCTTCCTTACTCCTGGTGACCGGCCCGCTGCCTCGCCTTGCCTTGGCTTCACCACATTAAATTGCCTCCATATCCAAATAGAAGTTACTGACAATTGCTTGTAATAACTGTTTTTCAGAAAAAAAAGTGGTTAACTAAGTACTTAGTTATTTTCCTTGTTCCGTTAGTCATCAGCTAGAAGTCACTGAGATTTGCCAGCGTCATCTTAAATCAGAACTCCATTGTGTAGTCCCAAATGTTCTGCAAATTCCTTTCCTTTAACTTTTTTTTGGGATTGCCAATTCCCTCTCGTAAGCGCCAATATAATCTTCATCCTCCACTTTTTATTGCCTTGTATTCCAGATCAGAACTGGCCTAATCATTGAATTTTTCCTGTTACTGTACTTGATGTGATGCTTTGAACTCCAGATTATAATACGCAAAAGGCATAATACTTTCTACATTAATTTTGGCTGTATAATACTAATTTCACTGAATGTTTTGATATGCAAGTGATAAATGAATTTAAACCTGAACAAAATCTGTGGTTTTTCATCTTGACTCCCTCAGTTCCTGTGTCTTAATGCATGGTGGTGCGAATGCATCTTTAGCAACTTCAGAATTATGCAAATTCATCTCGCACAACAGTCAGTATGAAGCAATTAAAAAAAAACTTCCTTTACACACAGACTTTGCCATTAGGAGATACATTTATAGTCTTAGCAGCTGCAGGGTTGTACGACCAGATAGAAGGAAGCCTTCAACATAGGCCTTGTTCAAGTTAAATACTCTGACAAATCTTTTCAAATTCTTTAAGCTATTCATAAGCAGGAGGGACAAAGGAAAATCAATGCATCCCTGTACCTGGATTTTCATAAGGCATTTGACAAGGTGCCACATGCCACACATGAGGCTGCTTAAGAAATTACACACACAAAATTCTGGAGGATCTCAGCAGGCCAGGCAGCATCTATGGAAAAGAGCGTAGTCGATGTTTTGGGCTGAGACCCTTCATTAGGATGCTACTATGGGAAATATACTAGCATGGAGATAGCTTTGGCTGATTGGCAGGAGGCAATAAATGGGGAAAAAGGACGCTTTTTCTTGTTGGCTGCCGGTGACCAGTCATATTCCACAGGGGCTTTTAGTGGGACCACTTCTTTTTACCTTATATATGTCAATGCTTTGGATAATGGAATTGCTGCCAAGTTTGTCGATGATACAAAGACAGCTGGAAGGGTACATAGTGTTGAGGAAGCAGAGGTAACTGAGGGCTTAGACTGATGAGGAGAATGGGCAAAGAAGTGGCAGATGGATTACAGTATCAGAAAGTTTATGGTCATGCACTTTGGTAGAAAACTATTTCAGAAATGGCGAGAAAGTAGGAATATCTGAGGTGCAAAGGGACTTGAGAGTCTGTGTGCAGGATTCCCTTAAGGTTAATTTGCAGGTTTAATCGGTAGTGTGGAAAGCAAATGTGATGTTAGCATTCATTTCGAGAGGACTAGAATATCAAAGCAAGGATGTAATGTTGAGGCTTTATAAAGCACTGGTAAAGCCTCACTTGGAATATTATGACCCCTTATCTAAGAAAGAATGTGCTGACATTGGAGAGGGATCAAAGGAGGTTCACAAGCATCAGGTCAGGCTTGAAAGGTTTATCATATGAGGAACTTCTGATATCTCTGTGTCTGTACTCACTGGAATTCATAAGGATGAGGGGAGTATCATTAAATCTTTTGAATATTGAAAGGTCTCAATAGAGTGGATGTGGAAAGGATGTTTTCGACAGTGGAGAAGTCTAAGACCAGATGACACAGCCTCAGAATAGAGGGACAGCTATTTGGAATGGAGATCAGAAGGAAATTCTTTAGCTAGAAGGTGGTGAATCTATGGAATTCATCACCACAGGCAGCTGTGGAGGCTGAATCATTTGTGTATTAAAGGCTGAGGTTTATAGATTCTTGCTTTGTCAGAGCATGAAGGGGTATGGGGAGAAGGCAGGATACTGGGGCTGAGTGGAAATGGATCAACCATGATGAAATTGTGGAGCAGACTTAATGGGCCAAATTGCCTAATTCTGCTCATATATCTTATAGTCTTATTCCTCAACATATTCACAATTCCTATTTGACCACTCAAGATCCCATTTCACACCTTTGAGCCATAATGCAACTAGACTAAGACTGCAACATGAAACCGCACACCCCACACTCCCCCCATCCACATTGATCTAAGGTGTGTGGATCACATTCTTACAGCCTCTCTGAGCCTAGGCTCCACTCTAAGGTATCTGTAGGTCAAGCCTATGACTAATGCTAATTACTTTAGGACTGACTTAGGCTGAATGATAAATTGGAGTTCATCTGCAACAGAGTTACACTGCAGCAAGCCCTGAGTTAAACATTTTTGGACTCGCGTGCTGCAGAAATGTACATCAGCCGAGGGCAGTATATTTATTTTTAAATTCATTTGCTGGTTGGTTTCCAATTTTAATATAAGCTTTCAATGTTTGCAATGCCACTGCAAACAAAGTACAGTATTGTATTGTAAAGGGTTTGTGGTAAACTATGTGTATACCTGTCTGGACACGCCCCTTTGCTGACAGCTCCTGTGGCTCCTCCCACAGACCCCTGTATAAAGGTGATTAGAGGCACTGCTCCTCCCTCAGTCTCCAAGATGTTGTGGTCACTTTTGCAGCTAATAAAAGCCTCTCGTTTGCCTCCTGTCTCCGAGAGTTATTGATGGTGCATCAGGGTTAATCTTGGTGTTTTTCAATAGACAATAGGTGCTGAAGTTGACCATTTGGCCCTTCGAGCCTGCACTGCCATTCTGAGATCATGGCTGATCATCTACTATCAATACCCGGTTCCTGCCTTGTCCCCATATCCCTTGATTCCTCTATCCATAAGATACCTATCTAGCTCCTTCTTGAAAGCATCCAGAGAACTGGCCTCCACTGCCTTCTGAGGCAGTGCAATCCACTCCCCCACAACTCTCTGGGAGAAGAAGTTTTTCCTTAACTCTGTCCTAAATGACCTACCCCTTATTCTTAAACCATGCCCTCTGGTACTGGACTCTCCCAGCATCTGGAACATATTTCCTGCCTCAATCTTGTCCAATCCCTTAATAATCTTATATGTTGCAATCAGATCCCCTCTCAATCTACTTAATTCCAGCATGTACAAGCCCAGTCTCTCTAACCTCTCTGCGTAAGACAGTCCGTACATCCCAGGAATTAAACTTGTGAATCTACGTTGCACTTCCTGTACAATCAGGATGTCTTTCCTTAACCCTGGAGACCAAAACTGTACACAATACTCCAGGTGTGGTCTCACCAGGACCCTGTACAAATGCAAAAGGATTTCCTTGCTCTTGTACTCAATTCCCTTTGTAATAAAGGTCAACATTCCATTAGCCTTCTTCACTGCCTGCTGCACTTGCTCATTCACCTTCAGTGACTGATGAACAAGGACTCCTAGATCTCTTTGTATTTATCCCTTACCTAACTCTACACCGTTCAGATAATAATCTGCCTTCCTGTTCTTACTCCCAAAGTGGATAACCTCACACTTATTCACATTAAAAGTCATCTGCCTAGTATCTGCCCACTTACCCAGCCTTAAGTCACCCTGAATTCTCCTAACATCCTCATCGCATGTCACACTGCCACCCAGCTTAGTATCATCAGCATACTTGCTGATGTTATTCTCAATGCCATCATCTAAATCGTTGATGTAAATCGTAAACAGCTGTGGTCCCAATACCGAGTCCTGTGGCACCCCACTAGTCACCACTTGCCATTCCGAGAAACACCCATTCACCGCTACCCTTTGCTTTCTATCTGCCAACCAGTTTTCTATCCATGACAATATCTTCCCCCCAATGCCATGAGCTCTGATTTTACCCACCAATCTCCTATGTGGGACCTTATCAAATGCCTTCTGAAGATCGAGGTACACTACATCCACTGGATCTCCCTTGTCTAACTTCCTGGTTACATCCTCGAAAAACTCCAATAGATCAGTCAAAAATTTTTTCAAATGTTTCATCATTGTGGCCTGGAACGTAACAGAACTGGCTGCAGGAGTTTTGATTACACGGTGGAATATAGTCATAGGAGCATGAAAGTTGTGTGCATACCGGGGTGGGACTCGGGAAGAGTGGTGACGAGTGGTGATTGGTTCTGGTTCGGTGTTTTGAGCTGGTCTTCATGTATTGGTGCACCTACTGCAGCATTTTGTATCAGTAGAGAGGGTATAAAAGTAGTGTGTCTGGAAGGTTTAGTGGTACAAACTGGAAGTGGATGCATTGCGTAATAAAAGAGCAGATGTTATAACAAAACAGACACTTACTAAGTCTGAGGTAATATGGGAAAATATGAAGCCAAATCTTGTTTTCGGTTGGCTAATTGGGAAATGGCAGAAATTGTGGAACAGGAAGGAGCAGTGGGGTGGTATTACAATTTATTTCCATCAGTCCAGGGAGGCACCTTTTGGGAAATAATGGGACAGATGAGGCAGTTGGCATGACAGAGATTTTACACATAAGCATTTGCACTCCACTTTGGCACTTGTTGGTAAGCATGGGAATGGGTGGTGTGATTTTTGTAAGGTCCCAGAGATGTGGAACATACGAATAGGGTGTGCCACACATATTTGTTGGAATGTAGGAAGCTGTTTGGGAAATTATTGGGTAGATCTCGGGTGTCTAGTTTCCAGGACATTATGACACCTGAGGTAGTGATGGTTAAGTTGTGTAGGGCCCTGGTAAACTTTTTAACTGAAACAGATTTGCAATGTAGTATCTAAACCCTGTCATGGCTCCCTTCATACTCCATTACAGTCGGTAGTAATGTGCCTTCGTGATAGGTGTGAGTCGCCATTAGCACAAAAGAGGAAGAAGGAGGAGGATTATGTGCATTTTAATGCTTGCTCTCTTCTGTCCTAATAAACGTAGTTTTAAGTAGACTAGATAATTGAAGGTTCTGTCTTTGTGCCCACCCGAGCCGAATGAAAACATTCTGGCATAGTCGGCAAAGGATCTGGTGGGTGCGATAAATAACAAAAATGTTTAGGTGTAAGAGTAACAAGGACCTCCCCGCCTCCCACTGTCCCCCACCCTCATGCGAAGAACACAGCGTCATGAGGTGGAACAATAATCGCGAGGTTTGACAGCTTGATCAAATTGCTTCCAGACCGCAATGCACTGGTTTGGTGGGTGGAGCTGGTGTTATTATATTGGTCCACTTACTGCGGGATTTCGCATCAGTGGAAAGGGTATAAAAGTACAACAGTCGGAGGGTTTTGGGGTAGTTTTCAGGACTTCACCGACGGTTGGGTCATGAACCGCACCGCGGATTGGCATAACTGGAGGTATGCTGCAATGAGATAATTTTGTGTTTGTGTCTTTCTGCCTATCCGAGCTCATGCCAAGCACCTTTATTTGTAACAAAACAAGTACAGCCCAGGAATAGGCTACTTGGTATATGATGATTGAGCTGAACGTGATTAACTGAAACTAATCCCTTCTGCCTGCATCCATATCCCTGCAGACCCTATACATCCACGAAGCCGTCCAAAAACCAATTAAATACTCTTATTCTAATTCCAGTAATTTGAACGTAGCGGTCTCTCTGGGACCAACCAAGGGTGAATTTCTAAACACAAATTATACTGCAGATGCTGTGGTCAAATCAAAACGTACAAACAAGCTGGATGAACTCAGCAGGTCGGGCAGCATCCGTTGAAATGAGCAGTCAACGTTTCGGGCCGAGAACCTTCGTCTGGACTGAAGAAGGAGGCCTTCCGCTACTTTCTTGACAATAGACCTCACCAGTTCCCCAGCACCACCACACTCCTCCGGTTGGTGGAACTGGTACCAACACTTAATAACTTCTTTTTCGGCTCTTCCCACTTTCTTCAGACCAAGGGTGTAGCTATAAGCACTTGCATGGGCCCCAGCTATGCCCGCCTCTTCATGGGTTACGTGGAACAGTCGATGCTCCAAATCTATACTGGTACTGCTCCCCAACTTCTCCTTCGCTACATTGACGACTACATTGGTGCTGCTTCCTGTACCCATACTGAGCTTGTCAATTTCATCAACTTTGCCTCTAACTTTCACCCAGCACTCAAGTTCACTTGGTCCATCTCAGACACCTCTCTCCCCTTCCTCGATCTCTCAGTCTCCATCTCTGGAGACAGACTCCACTGACATCTTCTATAAACCCACTGACACCCATAACTACCTTGATTATACCTCTTCCCACCCTGCCAAATGTAAAAATGCTATTCCCTATTCCCAGTTCCTCATTCTCCGTCGCATCTGCTCCCAGGATGAGGCTTTCTGTTCCAGGACATCTCAAATGTCCTCTTCCTTTAAGAATCGTGGTTTCCCTTCTGCCATCACCAATGATGCCCTCACCTGCATCTCCTCCATTTCCCGCAGTTCGGCCCTCATCCTATCCTCCCGTCACCACAACAGGGACTGTGTTCCCCTTGTCCTCACCTAACACCCCACCAGCCTCCGGATATAGCATATTATCCTTCGCAACTTCTGCCACCTTCACCAGGACCCGACCACTAAGCACATCTTTCCCTCTCTACCCCCACTGCATTTCGCAGGGATCGTTCCCACCGCGACTGCCCGGTCCACACGTCCCTCGCCACAGATCTCCCACCTGGTAATTATCCCTGCAAGCATAAGTGCTACACCTGTCCCTACACCTCATCACTTACCACCATTCAGGGCCCCAAACAGTCCTTCCAAGACTTCACTTGTGAGTCTGTTGGGGTCATCTATTGCATCCGGTGCTCCCGGTGCGGCCTCCTCTACATCGGCGAGACCCAACGCAGATTGGGGGACCGCTTCATCGAGCACCTCCACTCCGTCAGCCACAACAAACAGGATCTCCCGGTTGCCACCCACTTCAACTCTGCTTCACATTCCCATTCGGATATGTCCATACATGGCCTCCTCTACTGCCATGCTGAGGCCAAATTCAGGTTGGAGGAGCAACACCTCATATACCGTCTGGGTAGTCTCCAGCCCCTTGGTATGATCATCGAATTCTCCAACTTCCAGTAATTCCCTCCCTCTCCCTCCCCCCATCCCACTTTCACTCTGCCTCCTCTTCTAGCTGCCTATCACCTCTCTCATGATTCTGCCTTCTTCTACTACCCATAGTGCTTTCTCCGTAGATTCCTTCTTTAGTTTTCCTGCCGATCCCCTCCATGCTTCTCCTCCCCCACCCCTTGATCTTTCCTCTGATTGGTTTTTCACCTGGCACCTTCCACCCTACCCCCACCTTCTTTTTAGGGCCCCTGCCCCCTCCTTCTTAAGTCCTGATGAAGAGTCTCGGACCGAAACGTTGACTGCTCGTTTCAACGGATGCTGCCCAAAGGGTGAATTTCTCTTTTTAAAATTTCTTTTTTATGATAGTAAAACTATACTGGACTCCATGAATGAATACAGGTCTATCACATCAGTGTTTGAAGCCACCAGCTGGGGTGCCAAAAGAGCTGGTGGATGAATCGGAGAAGGGGAAACTGGCACTTGGCTCGGAGAAAGAGAAGCCAACGATTGGCTTGGAGAAGGAGAAGCAGGCGGACGGGCCGGATTGGTTCGGAGGAGCTGTCCTGGGTGCAGACCAGACTGCTGCCTGCTACTCAAAGGCATCAGAGTTGGTGTGCTAAGGCAACGTGCATTGTAACCATGAGTGACTGTCTTGGACATTTTGCTTGCAATTGCAAGACCCTGTTGGACATTGATAATCTGAAATGCTGCAGGCCTTTTTCCCCTGTTTGGTGATGAGACAGGCAAAGAGGCTGCAGTGTAGCCTCTGTAGTAGTAAAAACATGGGCTGAAGTGGGTTTGCCTGTATTATAGTCTCGGTGAGACAACACTGGAGGTGGTGTAGCGTGGAGTTCATGCTCGTTTGGGAGGTGGCCTCTCAGATCAGAGCTGCCCTCCTGTGTTCAACTGGTGGAATGACACGTTGGATTGCCAGGACCTGTACCATCAATTTGCATGTCACTCAGTGATTTGGAGTATACATTTGTTTTTTTTTGTATAAGGATGTGTGTTTTTTTTTCTCTCTCTCAGTATTTTGAATGCATGCTATGCACCTTGACCGCTGAGGAATGATGTCTTGTTCGACTGTATCCATGTATGGTTTGAATGATAATTAAACTTGATTTGATTTGATTTGATATGTATCTGCTTCCACCATCAACCTGGCAGTGGGTTCCAGGAACCTTACACTCTCTAAAAATCTTCCCCCACCCCACTAATCTCCATTATCTTTCCCAATCTGGCCTTAGAGTGGTGCCTTACGAAATTTGACAATTCCAATCTGGGAGAAAGAATCCAACTGTTTCTCTCTTATAATTCCTTTTAGTCAGCTTCCACAAGCTTATCATTACTTCCCCGATCAAAACTAACTTTTAAAAAGCTTTATTTGTTAATTATCCAGGCAGATATTTTTCTTGATTAAATATATTTGTGGATCGTTTCCATTTAAGTGTTAATTGAGGCTTCAGAGAGAGGAGAGGTGTTGTGGTAAAGCCCCCAACAAAATCTGCAAGTCTGCGAAAAACTTTCTGGTGAAGGCAAAGCAGTAGAAGCAACGCGCTCTTATATAGAATGTGAATCAAATTAGCCAGCCATTCATTTATTCTCCCGCTCGTTGCAAGCAGGATAGCTGCAGCTGACTGACACTCAGCCAAATGGTATCAGAATCATTGGCATATGTGGTTAAATTTGTTGTAATGCAGATAAAAAGACTGATTTAGAGAAAGTATATAAACTACATATATACTGCAATTCAGCTCCAAATACATATATATTAAAAAGTTAAAACAAGTAAGTAGTGCAAAATTAGTGAGGTAGTTTTCATGGGTTCAATGTCCATTCAGAAATCTGATAGCAGATCAGAAGAAGCTGTTCCTGAATCATTGAGTGTACGTCTTCAGGCTCCTGTACCTCCGCACTGATCATATAACCATATAACCATATAACAATCACAGCACGGAAACAGGCCATTCTGGCCCTCCTAGTCCGTGCCGAACTCTTAATCTCACCTAGTCCCACCTACCCGCACTCAGCCCATAACCCTCCTCTCCTTTCCTGTCCATATACCTATCCAATTTTACCTTAAATGACACAACTGAACTGGCCTCTACTACTTCTACAGGAAGCTCATTCCACACAGCTATCACTCTCTGAGTAAAGAAATACCCCCTCGTGTTTCCCTTAAACTTTTGTCCCCTAACTCTCAAATCATGTCCTCTCGTTTGAATCTCCCCTACTCTCAATGGAAACAGCCTATTCACGTCAACTCTATCTGTCCCTCTCAACATTTTAAATACCTCGATCAAATCCCCCCTCAACCTTCTACGCTCCAATGAATAGAGACCTAACTTGTTCAACCTTTCTCTGTAACTTAAGTGCTGAAACCCAGGTAACATCCTAGTAAATCGTCTCTGCACTCTCTCTAATTTATTGATATCTTTCCTATAATTCGGTGACCAGAACTGTACACAATATTCCAAATTTGGCCTTACCAATGCCTTGTACAATTTTAACATTACATCCCAACTTCTCTACTCAATGCTCTGATTTATAAAGGCCAGCGTTCCAAAAGCCTTCTTCACCACCCTATCTACATGAGACTCCACCTTCAGGGAACTATGCACTGTTATTCCTAGATCTCTCTGTTCCACTGCATTCCTCAATGCCCTACCATTTACCCTGTATGTTCTATTTGGATTATTCCTGCCAAAATGTAGAACCTCACACTTCTCAGCATTAAACTCCATCTGCCAACGTTCAGCCCATTCTACTAACTGGCATAAATCTCCCTGCAAGCTTTGAAAACCCACCTCATTATCCACAACACCTCCAACCTTAGTATCAATGAGAAGAGGGCATGTCCTGGGTGATGAGGGCCCTTAATGATGGATGTTGCCGTATTAAAGCATTGCTCATTGAAAATGTTGTGGATGCTGTTGAAGCTACTGCCCATGATGAAACTGTCCGACTTTACAATTTTCTTCAGCTTACTTCAATTCTGTGCAATGCTTCCCTGATACTAGATAGCGATTCAGCCAGATAGACTGCTCACCACAGTACATCTATAGATTTTTGCAAGTGTCTGGTGACATACCAAATCCTCTCAAGCTCCACATGAAATATAGCACACTGTGTGCTTTATTGTAACTGCATTGATATGTTGGATCCAGGATGGATCCTCAGAGATCTGGACACCCACGATCTTGAAATTGCTTACTCTAAGCATTTCTGATCCTTCTGTGAGGGCTGGTGTGTGTTCCCTCGTGTTACACTTTCTGAAGGCCACTATCAACTCTTTGGTCTTACTGACACTGAGTGCAAGGTTGTTGCTGGGACACCATTCAACTAGTTGTTCGGTCTGGCTCCTGTACGCCTTCTTGTCACCATATGAATTGCTGCCAACAATAATTGTGTCATCAGCAAATTTATAGATGGCATTTGCATTGTGTCTTGCCACACAGTCATGGATGCAGAGAAAGCAATGCAGTCAGCTGAGCACATATCCTTGAGGTGTGCCCGTGTTGAAAATCAGTGAGGTGCAGATGTTAACCCTGATCCACAGAGGCTGTGGACTTCCAGTGAAGAAGCAGAGGATCTATTTGCAGAGGGAAGCAGAGAAGCCCAGGTTTTGGATGTTTTTGATCAGACCTGTGGGCATCATTGTGTTAAACATTGATCTGTAGTCAATAAACAGCAGCCTGATAGAAGTATTAGTGTGGTACAGGTGATCCAAGGCTGAATGAAGATTCAATGTGATCACATCCTCTGCTGACCTATTGCAGCAATAGGCAGCTTGCCATGGGTTCAGGTCCTTTCTGAGACAGGAGTTGATTTTAGCCATAACAAACCTCTAAATGCATTTTATCACTGTAGATGTGAGTGCCACTGGATGATAGTTGATACTCTGCTCTCCTTGGGCACAGGTATGATTTTTGTCCTTTTGAAGCTAATGGGGACTTCTGACTGTAGAAGTGAGAGATTGAAGATATTTTTGATATCTTGATACTTTGATACTCACCAGTTGATTGGCACGAAGATCATGACAAGCTTGGTTTTACCATAAAACCAGGTCGAGCCATAAGGATCAGACCAGTTATGCTCACAGATCTCGATTTTGCAGATGACATAGTCCTGCTCTCTGACCAGATGGAGGAAGCATAGCAGCTACTGATAAAAGTGGAAATTGAGTGCAATAAATTTGGACTTCACTTAAATGCTAAAAAGACAGAGTATATGGCATTCAACTGCGACGAAGGTACTCTCAAGACAGTAAGGAGTGATACCATTAAGGAAGACTTAGATTTCAAGTATCTCGGGTCAGGAATGACAAGTTCAGAGAAGGACATAAAGATACGGAAGGGCAGGCGTGGAGGACTATGAATGACATGAAGGAAATCTGGAGGTCAAACCTGACCAGAGGGCTCAAAAAGAGGATCTTCATAGCGGTCATAGAGTCCATTCTCATGTACAGATGTGAGATGTGGACACTCACCAAGACCATGCAAAAGTCACTGGATGGTTGCTATGCACGAATGCTCTGGATGGCTCTTGACGTGAGTTGGCAACAGCACATGTCAAATGTCGAGCTCAATGACGACCTACCGATGCTCACTACTAAAACTGAGGCGAGAAGACTGTAACAAGCGGGACACTATCTACGCCACCCTGAGCTACCTGCCAGTCTAGTCATCACATGGGAGCCCAAGCATGGGAGGATGAACCTTGGGTGCCTTCCCAAGAGTATAGTCAGCACGCTCCTAGAATATAGTGCAGGAGCTAATGCAGATGAACTGAACACACTGATGAAGTAGCAGTAGTAGTAGTAATAGGCACAGTGTTTCGGAACCCTACCAGGTACCTCATCCAGGCAGGTCACCTTGCTAGGGTTCACCCTCTTGAAAGATGATCTGATGTCAGCTTCAAGACTGTGATCCCAGTGTCACTGGGTGCTGTAGGGATCCTCATAGCTGTAGCTTTATTCTTCCTTTCAAGGCTTGCATAAATAATATTGAACTCATCAGGGAGTGAAGCATCACTGACCTTCAAGATGTGGAGAGGATGTTTCGTATTCTGAAAAAGTCTAGGGCCAGAGGATAGAGTCTCAGAATAGAGGGGTGACCTTTTTAGAATAGTCATGAGTATAAATTTCATTCACCAAAGAGTGGTGACTCTGTGGAATTCTATGCCACAAGCAGCTTTGAAGGCGAAGTCTTTATGTATGTTTAAGGCAGAGGTTGGTAGATTCTTGACTGGTCAAGTCATGATGGGATACAGGGAGAAGACAGGAGATTGGGGCTGAGAGGAAAATTGGTTCAGCCATGATGAAATGGTGAAACAGATGTGATGGGCCAACTGGCCTAATTCTGCTCCTATATCTTATGGTCTAATGTTAGGTTTTGTCTTGTGGGAAGTACTAGCCTGCAAAACCTGCCAGGGTTGTTGTGCATCCAGTTCCGCCTTTAATCTCAATTGGAACTGTTCCTTTGCTCTTGAGATAGCCCTCCGTAAGTTGTAACTGGCTTTCTTATTTAGTCCTGGATCACCAATCTTGAATGCCAGAGATCTAGTCCTCAGCATACTGCGAACCTCCTGTTTCATCCATTGCTTTTGATTCAGATATGCACAGTATGTTCTCGACGGCACACACTCATTGGCACAGGTTTTAACGAGATCAGTGAGAGCAGTGGCATACTCACTTAGAATCTCTGAATACAGTCCAGTCCACTGACTCAAAGCAGTCCTGTAAGCACTCCTGCACCTCTCTTGTCCATACTTTCATGGTCCTCACTACTGGCGCTGCAGTCTATAGTCTCTGCCTATGCTCAGGAAGTAGGAGTACAGTCAGGTGATCAGACATTCTAAAGTATAGGTGTGGGTTGGCACATTAAGTGTTCTTGATGATAGTGTGACAGTGGTCCAATATGTTAGCTCCTCTGGTTCGACAAATGAAATGTTGGTCATAGTTATTTAGAGACTGTTTCAAGGTCTCTCTCACTCTCAATGTGCCATCAATTCTGCCAGCCAAATCACTGACATATAATGTGAAAGATGCGGTCCCACAACGCCCCCTGTGCACCACCATTAGTCATTGCCAGACAACTCGAAAAACCTCACTTTACTTCCTGACAGTCAGCCAATATTCTATATGTGCTTATATCCTTCCTGTAAGACCATGGACTCTTACCTTTTAAGCAGTCTCATGCACAATCTTTGTCAAAGGCTTTTAAACAATATCCACTTACTGTCCTTTGTCTGTCCTGCCGGTTATTTTTCCTAAAAGAATTGCAACAGATTTGTCAGACAAGATTTGCCCCTTTGAAATATGCTGAATTTGGCTTATTTTATCACTTGACTCCAAGTACCCCAAAACATGCAATTGACAGTTGCACTTTTCTACTCCTCCAGAACAATTCCAGAATCTATTGATTCATAAATAATCACTACTAATACCTCCACAATCACTCCAGCTACCACTCACAGAACACTGAGGTGATGTCCATCTGGTAGGTGACCTATCTACCTTTCAGGTTCCCATGCACTTTCTCCTTGGTTCAGATTAAGTACACCTGATCTGAAATTCCAACATCTGAAAACCTCTGAAATCAGAACTTTTTGTGCACCACACACAGTTCTGAGAAATTGGAGTGAAGCTATGCCACTTAACAGTACGCTGATCATGTAAGAAGATGTACCTTTCAAATTTTGGCAGAGGTAAATAATTAGGGGACGATTGTTAACCACCCGTTCACTTCTTCGTAGCTATAGTGATTATAAAAGTTAACCATTTACTTTGGTATTTTGTAATATTTTAGTAGTATCTATACTTGGTACCGGTACAATGGGATGGGGTATAATTTCAAGGAACATATTGAAACAAAATATGATGTCAATGGAGCTTCAATCTAATCCAATGATGACATTTCTGGTATTGCTAATTGGTATTGTTATTGTTAAGTAGGGGTGAGTCAAACAAGAGGACAGGATTTGAGAGTTAGGGAGCAAAAATTTAAGGGTAACACGAGGGGGAACTTCTTTACTCAGAGAGTAGTAGCTGTGTGGAACGAGCTTCCAGTAGAAGTGGTAGAGGCAGGTTCGGTGTTGACATTTAAAGTAAAATTAGATAGGTATATGGACAGGAAATTAATGGAGAGTTATGGGCTGAGTGCAGGCCACTGGGACTAGGTGAGTGTAAACGTCGGCACAGACTAGAAGGGCCGAGATGGTCTGTTTCCATGCTGTAATTGTTATATGGTTATATGGCTGACTCAGATCTAAGCCTGTGGTTCCAATATGGTATCTGTTTCTGCTTTGCTGAAGTTGAAATTGTTTTTGTTATCATTCTGCTTTAAAGTTGGCCTTGTTTAGCACTGTATTAAGGATAAAACTTGTGCAAATCATCAGCTAGCAACTGAAAAGCTAGTTTTCAAATAACATTGTTTGGCTACATCCTCAATTTTCCATGAAACCTCTTTACTGCCAATCTTCCTGTCAGAATGGGTGAGGGCAAATTTGGCTTCATATTATTACAGGAACAATGATATGCTATAGGAGAACAAACAACACAGGATTCTATTGCCACAATAATGCCACTCATAGGTCGGTGGAGGAAAACATCATATTCCAGCCAGTTAGCATCCAATGTGCAACATGAACATTGATTTCTGAAAATTTCTCCAGGCCCCTTCTCTTTTTCCATTGCCCATTCCAGTTCTCTATTTCCCCTTCTTTTCAATTCAGCAAGCATTGCTGAGCATGAACTTTTACATTGATTTAAAACTGTGCAGCACTTTTATTTTTTTTCTATTAATCCTATTATGAATATTTAGAATAAAAATTGAGAATCACATACTTTGGATTTTATTTATGAATTGGTGTATAATGATATTGTTACGTACCCGTGGGTATCTTGTACTTGTCACGTGACAGTGGTGTTGAAGATATGCTGGACCAAAGGTAGAGGTCTTGTGATGGTGGAGTGACGTCATTTTCCCGCCAGTAGAGGTCATCTGACAGTTTTTTTTTACAGGGGATAAAAGGAAGACACCTCCTTGTGAGGAGGGACGGTTCGTGGCTGGATTTGACACTTTGACTCCATGCCACTGCGTGGTCCAATATTATGACGCAGTTTGGTTGAAAGGTGGAGTTTTATTTAATACCTAAAGTTGAAAAGGTCATTGCCGGCAGTTTCTTTATAATACTGCCAGTTAAAAATCAGTGGAGTGAAGATCGGAGTTCGGGATTTAAAAGATCGAGGAAAGTCGATTTCGACCGTGAAACAGGTTTGACCTTGTTTGATCCTCATTCGGTAGGAATTCGTTGGCTGTCCCCGTGCTAACCCCTGCAAATAATAGCAGAAAGGGTTGGGTAGAGTTTTGTCAAGGAAAGGTCAGTGCCTTTAGCTGTTTCATTTTCATCTTCGTAAATTCTCCAGGAAAAGTATAGTTCGACTGGGAACCGCAACAAAACGACGTGAAAGAGAATTTAAATCGTCTAAAAAGTCTCTCCTTTAACAGACTGCAAGCTTTGTGAACTTTCGCAGTACTACTTTGAAGAACTATTTTTGCAAGATCGCTTTAAGGACTGTTTAAGCTGCCGCACAGCAGCTGATTTCTAGTTGCGTTAGGCGTTTGTTTACTTTTGGGGTTTTTTTTTCAGTGTTTAATAAAAGTTTTATTTGTTATAAAAAAAACCCTGCCTCACTTGTATGTTTATTGTTGCTGAATCCGTAACAATATACATTACAACGTAGAAATTCTATCACATTTTGTAAACTTTGTCATCTGTCTTTATTACAAATCTATAACACTGCCCATATTAATTTCAAATCCAGATAACATACCTCTTATCACTCTTTCCTTTACATCTGGGCAGGGACCACAGACAATGCCTTCTCCCCTCTTGGAGTGCTGCACATCCTTCAGACTTCATCAATCAGGCTTTTCTTTCTGTTAAACAAGTGATTAGCTGGAGCCTGTTCAATTTGGTCTGCAGATGGTGGCTTCACAAATTGGAATACATAAAATAAAAACTTGAAGTGAGACTTTTGTTGCTTAATCCAGTAATCTTCAGCAGATCATCTAAATGTTCCACTTCTAGTCAATTTCTGAATTTACGTTTGATTGAATTCAGAAGACTATATTGACATTCAGTCGGCAATAGAAGCTTGAAATATTCCAATGATGTCAACAAGAATTGACAGTTCTTCACTTCTGAGGATCTAGCTCAACATATCAGTGAATGTCTTAATTGGACAAGTCTTCACTTGCTCAGAAATTACAAATTTTAAATCACAGTATTGTTGTGATATATTTGAGGCAACACTTCCTTCATAGTTCATTTTATTAGCTGAGTATTTTTTGTTAGTCATACAGCATTCACTCTCCAGATTCAAAATTGGTACATCTGCAATAGCAACAGCGTCAAAAGTTTGCTACCTCTTAACTCATCGTCAAGAAATCTATTATCTAAGCAATGACACACATTAGAGCCAGTGAGGGGCGAGGATTTGGGAGTTTTGAGAACTGGAATTTCTTTGACAAATGAAACCATCAATGGTAATTATTGTTTGGAATCCTCTGCTCAGAGTATATAGTCTTAGAGAAAAGTACATCATAGGCTATCTGGGCCACCTACTCAATGTCAAAAACATTTAATCTGCCTGCACCCACTGCTCAGCAGCAGGGCCAGAGCCCTCCATACACCTACCAGCCATGGACCTATCTAAACTTTGCTTAAAATATTGAAATTTAGCTCACATGTCCCACTTGTGCTGGAGCACATTCCATGTTCTCGCGAAACTCTGAGTGAGGAACTTTACCCTCATGTTCTCTTTAAACATTTTGCCCTTAACCCAACTTCAGAAGCAAACGTCTGCCTGCATTTACCCTATCTATACCCCTGATAAATTGCATATCTCTATCAAATTTCCTCATTGTTTTAAGTTCTAAATGATAAAGTCCTAATCTGTTCAATCTTTCCTTATAAGTTAGTTCCGCAACCTGACAGATTCTGAAATAGTTTGTGGAGGCCAGAACACGTTAGAGCAGGCAAAAAAAGTCTCACTTCAAATTTTTATTTTGTGCACCCCAATTTGTGAAGCCACCATCTGTAGACGAAATTGAACAGGCTCCAGCTAATCACTGGTCTAACAGAAAGAAAAGCCTGATTGATGAAGCCTGAAGGATGTGCAGTATTCCAAGAGGGGAGAAGGCATTGTCTGCTGTCTCTGCCCAGATGTAAAGGAAAGGGTGATAGAGTGATCAGAGGTATGTCACCCTCAGCACTTGCTGCATTCTCTGCAAAGATAATACAAAATGATTATGCTAGCTGTGTGATGTGCAAGAAGAAAGCCAATTAGGAAGTACTGTGTCAAGGACAAATCATAATTGTGCACCAGCACATGTCCAATTGACTACAGTCTGCATTCAACAGCAAAGCCCATGACAGAGATTGGCCAATGGCAAATATGGGAGCTGAAATGCAATCTAAGAGGCCTTGTATGGACAAGGTGTAGGTTTGTTTTAGGGCATAAAAGTAGACTTGGAACTTAATATTGGTCTGTCAACAATAGAAGAGACAAATCAAATGACAGACGGTTTCTAGACATAATTAGACTGAAGCACCACAAGCAGATGAAGTGAATATGGCAAAAGCCATGTTCATGGACATTGCTTGCGATATTTAACTGTTACAAACCATTCAGTAGATAAATGCACGTTAAGTGTAGACTGTTGACAGCTCCAATCTTTCAACATATGACAGTCCCGCCATCCCGGGAATTAACCTCATGATCCTACGTTGCACTCGCTCATTAGCAAGAATGACTTTCCTCAAATTTGGAGACCGAAACTGCTCACAATACTCTGCGTGTGGTCTCACCAGGGCCCTGTACAACTGCAGAAGGACCTCTTTGCTACTATACTCTAATCCCCTTGTTATGAAGGCCAACATGCCATTAGTTTTCTTTACTGCCTGCTGTACCTGCATGCTTAGATTCAGTGACTGATGCACAAGGACAACCAGATGTTGTTGTACTTCCCCTTTTCCTAACTTGACACCAGTCAGATAGTAATCTGCCTGCCTGTTCTTGCCACCAAAGTGGATAACCTCACATTTATCCATATTAAACTCCATCTGCCCACTCATCCAACCTGTCCAAGTCACCCTGTATTTTCATAACAGGCTCCTCACATTTCACACTGCCACCCAGCTTTGTGTCATCTGCAAATTTGCTAATGTTACTTTTAATCCCTTCAACTAAATAATTTATGTATATTGTAAATAGCTGTGGTCCCAGCACCGAGCCTTGTGGTACCCCACTAGTCAGTGCCTGCCATTCTGAAGGGGTCCCGTTAATCCCTACTCTTTGATTCCTGTCTGCCAATCAATTTTCTATCCATGTCAGTACCCTACCTCTAATACCATATGCTCTAATTTTGTCCACTAATCTCCTATGTGGGACCTTTACAAAGGCTTTCTGAAAGTCCAGGTACACTACAACCTTGTCCATTTTCATAGTTACATCTTCAAAACATTCCAGAAGATTTGTCAAGCATGACTTCACCTTTGTAAAGCCACGCTGACTCGGACCGATCCTGTTACTGCTATCCAAATGTGCTGCAATTTTATCTTTTATAATTGACTCCAGTATCTTCCCCACCACTGATGTCAGACTAACTGGTCTATAATTCCCTGTTTTCTCTCTCCCTCTTTTCTTAAATAGTGGGATGACATTAGCTACCCTCCAATCCACAGGAACTGATCCTGAATCTGTAGAACATTGGAAAATGATTACCAATGCATCTACGATTTCCAGAGCAACCTCCTTAAGTACACTGGGACGCAGACCATCAGGCCCTGGGGATTTTATCAGACTTCAGTCCCATCAGTCTACGCAACACCATTTTCTGCTAATATGAATTTCGTTCAGTTCCTCCGTTACCCTAGGTCCTCTGGCCACTATTACATCTGGGAGATTGTTTGTGTCTTCCCTAGTGAAGACAGATGATAAGTACCTGTTCAACTCGTCTGCCATTTCCTTGTTCCCTGTAATAAATTCACCCGTTTCTGTCTTCAAGTGCCCAACTTCGGTCTTAACTAATTTTTCCTCTTCATATACCTAAAGAAGCTTTTGCTATCCTCCTTTTTATTTTTGGCTAGCTTACCTTTGTACCTCATCTTTTCTCCCTGTATTGCATTTTTAGTTAACTTATGTTGCTCTTTAAAAGTTTCCCAATCCTCTGGCTTCACGCTCATCTTTCCTACGTTATACTTCTTCTCTTTTATTTTTATACTATCCTTGACTTCCCTTGTCAAGCACTGTTGCCCCTTACACCCCTTAGAATCTTACATCTTCTTTGGAATGTGCTGATCCTGCACTTTCTGCATTCTTCCCAGAAATACCTGCCATTGTTGTACCACTGTCATCCTTGCTTCGGTATCTTTCCAGTCAACGTTGGCCAGCTTCTCCCTCATGGCTCCATAGTCTCCTTTGTTCAACTGTAATACTGACCTTCTAATTTTCCCTTCTCCCTCTCAAATTGTAGATTAAAACTTATTATATTATGGTCACTACTTCCTAATGGCTCCTATACTTCGAGTTCCCTTATCAAACCTGGTTCATTACACAACTCTAAATCCAGAATTGTCTTCTCCCTGGTAGGCTCCAGCACAAGCTGCTCTAAGAGTCCATCTTGGAAGCACTTCACAAACTCCCTTTTTTGGGGTCCAGAACCAACCTGATTTTCCCTGTCTACCTGCATGTAGAAATCCCACATAACAACCGTAGCATTACCTTTGCGACATGAAAATTTTACCTCTTGATTCAAATTGCACCCTATATCCAGGCTACGTTTGGAGGCCTGTAGGTAACTCCCATTAGGGTCTTTTTGCCCTTACAATTTCTCAGTTCTATCCATACTGACTCTACATTTCCTGATTCAATGTCATGCCTCGCATGTGACTGAATTTCATTCCTCACCAACAATGCCACCCACCCCCTCTGCCCACCTGTCTGTCCTTTTGATAGGACGTATACCCTTGAATATTAATTTCCCAGCCCTGGTCCTCTTGCAGCTGTTCTGTTATTCCTACAATATCATACTTGCCAATTTCCAACTGAGCCTCAAGCTGATACACTTTATTTCTTATACTTCGTGCATTCATATATAATACTTTTAATCCTTTATTCCCCTCACCTTTCACATTGATTCCTATTGCACTTGGCCATACTCTCCGATCCCTTCCTGAGCTTTCTGCCCCGTTAATTCTGTTGTCTTTCTTAATTTTTCTTTTTTTTTATTGAAGTTCATCATCAAACGAACATTTTCAGAAGATGTATTTCAGACGTTGTACATATATATCATATAATCATATAAATCACAAATCTCCACGAAGTATTCATCTGAGGTATACACTTATAGAAAAGAGTGGAAAGAAAAAAAAAGCAAAAGGAAAGAACTATGTACAAGTAGGGAGTGATCTTTTTTTTTACAACAGATTCATTGATTTGTGAGAATAAAATCAGGCCTATGAGGCATTATGTAGTTAAAACATTTTCCCAGTATGAAGCAAATTGTTCCAGCTTATGGTTAACAGATGCTGTTATCTTCTCCATTTTGTAAATGTCCATTGTAATTTCCATCCATGTATTTAAAGTTGGGCTCTCCTGTGATAACCATTTCCTAGTAAGAGTCTTTTTACCATCTACCAACAGTATATTCATTAAGTATTTATCTCTTTTCAGCCATTCTTGAGGTATATATCCAAAATATATGGTCTTACTCTCTAAGGGTATTTCACATTTAAAGATGTATTGTAGGGCATTGTGTACCCCGCTCCAATAGTTTTTGATAACAGGGCAATCCCAAAAAATATGATAATGATTTGCATTTTGATTTCCACAATTTCTCCAGCAAACAGAGAGGTTACTATCAGAATGGGATTTCTGAGAAGGTGTAATAAAATATCTTATCGAGTTTTTTCCATCCAAACTCCCCCCATTTCTGTGAACTGGCACACTTCCATTGATATCTCCATATTATTGTCCATTCTTCCTCAGATATAATTATCCCTCCTTCCTTCTCCCATTTTGTTTTAATGTGTGAAGTCAAATGTGTTTTAAGATCTGACAACCCCTTATACCTGCTTGAAATGATTCTACTACCATTATCTGAATTATATGCTTTTCTAAATAGCTCTACCAATCATGAACTTGCCTTGGTTACATTTTAAGCGTCTTATTACCATATTGTCGCATCTGTAAATACCAATAAAAATCTTGTTTTTCTAATAAGTGTTTCTCTTTAAGCATTTCAAAGCAGAACAGTGTTCCTTCTTTCATAATATTGCAAAGAACTGTTATTCCTTCAGCTGTCCAGTCCTTAAATCTAGCATCCAATTTATTTTGTGTAAAATCCGAGTCATATGCACACCATTTAAGAATTGCAATATCTCCCTCCAGATTATATTCTTTTATAGTAGTTTTCCTTATTTTAAGAGTCAATTTCACCCATGGGTTATCAATAGTATTTATGTACCTTTGCAGGTTGTTATCAGCCAAAATTGCTTGTATGGGGCTAGGAAGTACCCGCTCCTCAATGTTTTTCCTTTGAGCGTCATATGATGGGTTACACCAACATATCACAGCTCTCAACTGTGCTGCAAAATAATAATCTCTAAGAGAAGGTAGGCCTCATCCACCTTTTTCCTTTGCTAATTACGGAGTTTGAAGATGAACTCTAGGCCTTTTACCCTGCCAAATATACCTTGATAGCATCTTGTTCCATTCATTGAATTGATTTTGATTAATCTCTATTGGTAGGGTCTGAAAGAGATATAACAGTCTGCGCAGTATATTCATTTTAATAGACACAATCCTTGAACTGAGACTGAAAAAAGGAATCAGTTTCCATCTTGCCACATCTTACTTAATTTTTCTATATAAAGGCTGATAATTACATTCTGATAATTTTGCCAAATCTTTTGGCATAACGATGCCCAAATATTTGAAAGACTTTGTGTGCCATGCCCAGGGGTATCAGCTTTCAATTTCACTTGATGGGCTATAGTAATATGAAAGTAATTGGGTTTTATCTATGCTGATCTTGTATCCTGATAATTGACCATATTGTTCAAAGGATTGCATCAATTTAGGTAAAGTGTATGTTGGTTGCCCTAGGTAGATCAAAATGTCATCCGCATAACAAGCCAATTTATGCTCTGTCCCTTTAATAGTAATTCCCCTGATATCTTCATTTTGTCTGATGTATTGAGCTAATGGTTCCAGATACAATGCGAAGAGTAGTGATGATCATGCACAACCCTGTCTCGTGCCCCTTTCTAGGGTAAGACTATTTGATAAATATCCATTGATTTTAATCCTAGCAGTAGGATTGTCATATAGTGTCTGTATAGTTTTAATGATTGTGTCTTGGAAACCAAATCTATGTAAAACTCTGTGAAGAAAATTCCAATTAACCAAATCAAATGCTTTTTCAGCATCCACGCTTATCACTATTGCTTCGATTTTATTTTTTTGTATATGATCCATAATGTGAAGTGTCCTTCATATATTGTCTTGAGTCTGGCGTTGTCGTGTAAAACCTTTCTGATCATTACGTATCAGTATGGGTAGAAACACGTCTAATCGTTTGGCCATGATGGAGGTAAATAACCTATAGTCTACATTAAGAATGGATGTTAGTCTAAATGACCCGCATTCCATTTTATCTTTGCCTTCTTTCGGTATAGCTGAGATTATTGCTTCCTTCCAACTGGGTGGCATTTGTGCCTTTTTTAGAGCCCAGTTCAGTGTGGGGAGTGAAACAAGAATTAACTCATTTTTAAATTCTTTGTACCACTCTGCCGTATACCCATCTGATCCTGGTGACTTGCTTAATTTAAGCCTACTAATTGCAGCTTTTAATTCAACTTCAGGTATGACAGCAGTCATCGCTCTATTTTGTCCTTCACTTAAAGTGGGTAGCTCTAGAGAATTCAAGAAGGTGTCAATTTGGGTTATGCTTCCCCCTGGAACTTTGGAATATAGAATTTTGTAAAACACTTCAATAGCTTCTTGAATTTCACTTAGCTTATTTTTTATTATTTTCGTTCTTGGGTCCCTAATTCTATGAATTGTATTTTCTGCTATCTTTTTTTTTCAGTTTCCACGCCAGTATCTTCATAGATTTCGATCCACTTTCATAATGTCTCTGTTTCAGAAACATTAAGTTTTTCCTGATTTCTTGCATAGCCAAATTATTTATTTAATTCCTAATTCTTTTAATTTCCCCTAATGTATCCTGTGCCAAATTCAACATGTGTTTTTCTCTAGTTCCTTCAGCCTATTTTGTAATTCCTCTAATGTTTTATTCCTTATGTTTTTTTTTCTTATATGAGGATATCGCTATAATTTTCCCTCTTAAGACAGCCTTCAGAGTATCCCATAAAATGGGAGGTGAAACCTCTCCATTATCATTAAGTTCTAAGTAGAGATCAATTTCTTTTTTTAATTTGTTCCTTAAAGTACGGATCATTGAGTAGACTTGAATTTAGTTTCCAAATAGTATTCTTTGGTTGTAGGTAAAAATCACCAGATAAATATATAGGTGCATGGTCACTTACATCTATGGTCCCAATTCCACAGGTGCTTATTTTGTCTTTGTCTTTTTCCAAATGTTATGAAATAGTCTATTCTTGTATATACAGAATGGGGGGCAGAATAATGAGTGTAATCCCTTCCGTCAGGGAAAAGGTCCCTCCATATATCAATTAAACCAACATCCGCAAAAAGTGTATTGACATTCTTATGTAAAGATTTTGTTTCATAGGTTTTCCTTTTGGAAGAGTATAAGTTTGGTTGTAATTGTTAATTTAAGTCTCCCCCACATATCAGGATACCTTCTGTTTCCGTTACCACAACATCAGTAATTTTCTGAAAGAAACCAATATTTCTTCCCGGGGGTGCATATATATTCAATAGAGTCACTGAATTGCCATCTATATTCCCCCTTACCAGAATATATCTGCCTTCTTTATCTTCCATTTCGAATACTTTTTCAAAATTTAGCCTACTTGAGATAAGAATAGCAACTCCTCTCCTATGTCCTGATTTATATGAGGAGAAAAACAGATTAGTGAAGCCCATTCTCTTTAGTTTCTTATGCTCATTATCACTTAAATGAGTTTCCTTTAAATATACTACATGGGCTTGTTCTTTTCTTCATTTTGGATAAAATTATCTTACGTTTGATTGGATTTAATAGCCCATTTACATTAACAGAAATGCATTTTACCTTGTCCTTAGCCATCTGTATTTATCTGTCAATGTATCATTGAAATTAGAATAAAACTTAATCAATCTACTCCCTGAACAAGTAAGAAACAAGAAACGCAAATAATAACAAAAATGGCAACGAATGTGTGATTCCAAGGCTGAGGTCTCTAGCAGATGACCCTGCGTTGAGCTAGAGGAAATGTCTAGCTGTGGGGGTAACCCCTCCTACTTGTGAGTTGAGGGGCCCCATTGCAGTATTCATAAAAGTCAGTGAACAAATCCATTACACAGAAAAGATTTCCCTGTGTACTCCTCCTATATATATATATATATATATATACACACACACAAACATGCATACATACACGCACACACACACACACACATTACACACATACACATATATGCACACACACACATATACATATATTCTCATATTGGTGGGGAAAAAGGAGTAAGTGAGTGAATAAAGAATAACAACTAAGCAATATAAAATCCACATTATAATAAGTATTTCTCGAGATAGGTATATCACCGTGTACTTCTGCTTCCGTTTAGCTTCTCAACATTTTTAAAGTTAGCCAAACCTTATGGCTCTTCTGAAGGGGGTGAGGACTGTCTTGGGGAAACTCCCGGTCTCTTCCTGATATATTTCTCTCGGTCTCCTCCCGTCTCCTGTCTTCTCGATTCTCGCATTATTTCCCAAGCGGAGCGGGATGATTCTTCAGTCTGGCTTTCACTCGTTTTGGTCACGCTGACGGGCAACCCTCTGGCCTTCATGTCTGTCGTCGCCTCTTCCACTGTCTGGTACAACCGCGTCCCGTTGTCATAAAACACTCGAAGTTTAGAAGGGTATGGAGTTTGAAATCTAATCTTATTTTGCTTTAGTACTCGCTTTACTTTGGAGTATTCTTTGCGTTTCTGTAGGACCGCTACGTGGGTGGGTAATCTTGGTCGAAATATATTAATTTATCCTCTAAAAACACTCTCTTCTTACCCCGGGCCCTTCATAGAATCTCCGCCTTGGTGCTGTACCGAAAGAATTTAATTATTATTGAGCGTGGCTTTCTATCCTGGTTAGGTTTTGGGACTAACGCGCGGTGCGCTTTTTCGACTTCCAGCTTCATAGCCAGGGAAAGATCCAGCGTGTCCTGCAGTAACTTTCCGACAAACTCCGTCATGGACGAGCCCTCCGCTCCTTCGGCGACGTTGTAGATTCGGATATTTTTCCGCCGTGATCTTCCCTCCAGGTCAAGCAGTTGATCTTGTTGGTGATGTATCATTTTTATTGTCTTGCTCAGTATCCGTTCCATGTTTTGAACGCTTCCACCTTCTCAATTCAAGTCTCTGCCACCGCTATTTTTTGATTAACGCTGGCGAGCTCTGCCTTAATATCACAGAGCTGCTGCTTTATATCTTTCTGGACCTCCATTATTTCTTTCAGGATTTCGAAGACATTCGCCGCTTCGACTGAACGAGGCCCAGCAGCCACCTCGCTAGCACGCGGTCGGGTAGGACAGCCGCTCGCTGCACTCCTCTCGGCCGCAGCGTCGCCTTTTTATTTCCATTTCTTTTCCCCATTCTTGCCCCACTTTTCAGTGCAAATATTTTTCGAAAAATATTATATTTGATTGGGTTAACGGGGCTTAATACGCGTTTTTTCGGAGGAGCTAGTGACTCAAGCTGCCATTCTCGACGATGACGTCACCGGAAACCCTCTTAATTTTTCTTATTCCCTCTTTCCCTTTAACATAATCCTTATATTTCCAGTTCATCTCCTCCCTCCAACTACATAGTTTAAACACACCCGTGTAGATGACCGTGTAGCAAAATCTCCAATGACTACCATAACTTTGCCCGTTTGACTTGCCTCTTCTATTTCCTTTTGCACCCTGTGATTCACCTCTCAGCCACTTTGGGAGGCCTGTATATAACTGCCATTAATGTCCGTTTATCCTTGTAGTTTCTTAACTCAACCCACAAAGTTTCAACATCTTCCAATCCTATGTCACATCTTTCTACTGATTTGATGCCATTCTTTACCAGTAGTGCCACACCACCCCATTTGTCTATTTTCCTATCCCTCCAATATAGCCTTGGACATTCAGTTTCCAGCTACAGCCATCCTTCAGCCATGATTCAATGATGGCCACAACATCATACGTGGCATTCTGTAATATTGCAAAAAGATCATGCACCTTATTTCTCATACTACATGCATTTAGATACAACACCTTGACTATCGTATTTGCTGTCCTTTCTGACTCTGCATCTCTAATAATTTGATACTCAGTCTTTTGGCTGCAACTGAGTTCCATCATCTGCCTGCCCTTCCTGACAAACTGACTGCTCACTATCTTTACCTTTTTACCATCTGTCCTTTGCTGAGTCCCTTCACTTTGGTTCCCAACCCTCTTCCAAGTTAGTTTAAACCCTCTGCCAACAGCTCCAACAAATCTACCCGTAAGAATATTGGAACATTGATCTTCCTTGGGTTCAGGTGCAACCGTCACTTCTAAACAGGTCATACCTCGTCCATACAATTTGTAAGATTCTGGTTCCAAAACTGGATCAGGCTTGTATTTATCGTAAGGGATGATTTTTTTTTTGAGTTTGTACTTTATAGTAAGATTTTGGTGAATGATGTTTGCCACACGTTTGTGTTTGTGTAAGTAATCAGATCAAGTTAAAATGCTGCAGGATCCTTAATGTATTGGATTGTTTCTGGTTTTTACACAGATTCACCACTCTCTGGTGAAATAAATTCCTCCTCATCTCTATTCTAAAAGGATGTTGTCATCTGGTCCAATACTCTCATCATAGGAAATATCCTTTCCACATCCACTCTATCGAGGCCTTTCAATATTCCTTTTTCATTATTTTGATCTTTAGTGAATACAGGTCCCACAGCCATCAAACACTTTTTTTCATATTACAAGCCATTGAATTTGGGAACCATTTCTGTGAACTTTTTTTGAACACTATTCGGTTTCAGCACATCTTTTCTATGATATATGGCTCAAAACTGCTCACAATGCTTCAATTCAGGACTCACAAGTGCTTTATAAGTTCTCAACATCACACCCATGCTTTTATATTCTAGACCTCTTGAAATGAATGCTAGCATTGCTTTTGCCTTCCTCACCCCCCGACACAACCTGCAAATTAACCTTCAGGGAATCCTGCACAAGTACTCCTAAGCTTAAGGTAAAAGAACCCATAAGGGAAAGTGATCATATTAAGATCGAATTCACCCTGAAATTTAGGAAGGAGAAGCTAAAGTCAGATATATTAGTATTACAGTGGAGTAAAGGGAATTACAGAGGCACCAGGGAGGAGCTGGCCAGAAGCGATTGGAAAAGAACACTGTCAGGGATGATGGCAGAGCAGCAATGGCTGGAATTTCTGGAAGCAATTCAGAAGGTGCAGGGTATATACTCCCAAAGGGGAAGTATTCTGATGAACAGATGAATGTGGCTAACAAGGGAAGTCAAAGTCAACATAAAAGACAAAGAATGGTTATATAATAGAGCAAAAATTAATGGGAAGTTTGAGGATTGGGAAGCTTTTAAAAACCAACAGAAGACAACTAAAAACATCATTAAGTAGGTAAAGATGGAATACAGAAGTAAGCTAGCCAAAATATTAAAGAGGTACTAAAAGTTTCTTCAGATACATAGTGTAAAAGAGAGGAAAGACTGGATATTGGACTGCTAGACAACAATGCTGGAGCGGTAACAATGGGGGACAGGGAAATGCAGAGGAACTGAATAAGTATTTTGCATCAGTTTTCACTATGGAAGATACTAGCAGCATGGTGGAAGTTCCAGGTGTCAGAAAGCAAGAAGTGTGTGGTCACCATAACTAGAATGAAGGTTCTTGGGAAACTGAAAGGCCTGAAGGTAGATAAGTCACCTGGACCAGTTGGTGTACACCCCAGGGTTCTGAAAGAGATGGCTGGAGGGTTGGTAGTGACATTAGTAATGATCTTTCAAGAATCACTAGTCCCTGAGGACTATAAAGTTGCAAATGTCACTCCATTCTTCAAGAATGGAGAGAGGCAGAAGAAAGAAAATTATAGGCCAGTTAATCAGACCTCAGCCGGCTGGTGGCATAGTGGCATCAGCGCTGGACTTCAGGGCAACGGGTCCCAAGTTTGAATCCAGCCAGTTCCCTTGCATGCTTTCCATTCATGCTGAGTTGAGCATCGAGCTAGCAACTCGACCTCATTAAAAAAAAGGAGATGCTAAAGAAACACCACATGATGAGCAATCACCAAAAAAGATTGGTGCAAAAAGCTTGTCCTGACGGTGCCCTGATGACTCCACTAGGAGTTAAGAGCTTCTTCTTCTTCTTCTTCTTCTTCTTCTTCTTCTTCTTCTTCTTCTTCTTCTTCTTCTTCTCAGACCTCAGTGTTTGGGAAGATGTCAGAGTCAATTGCAAAGGATGTAGTTTTTGGGTACATGGAGGGAGTAGTCACAATGGTTTCCTCAAGGGAACATGTTTCCTGACAAATCCATTGGAATTCTTTGAAGAAATAACAAGGATAGACAAAGGAGAATTGGTTGATGCTATGTATTTGGATTTTCAGAAGGCATTTGACAAGGTGCCAGACATGAGACTGCTTAACTTGCTATGAACCCATAGTATTACAGGGCAGATTCTAGCCTGGATAAAGCAGTGGCTGATTGGCAGGAAACGAAGACTGGTAATTAAGGGAGTCTTTTCTGTTTGGCTGTCAGTGGCTAGTGGTTTTGCACAGGGGTCTGTGTTGAGACTGATTATTTTTAAGTTATATGTTAATAATTTGGATGATGGAATTGATGGCTTTGATACAAAGTTTGTAGATGATATGAAGACAGGCGGAGTGGCAGGTAGTTTTGAAAAATTAGAGAGGCTACAGAAGGACAGACAAATTAGGAGAATGGATAACAAGGTGGCAGATGAAATACAGTGTCTGGAATGGTATGGTCATTCACTTTGGTAGAAGATATGAAAGGGTTGACTATTTTCTAAATGGAGAGAAAATAAAGAAAACTGAGGTGCAAAGAGACATGGGAGTCCTTGCGTAGGATTCCCTAAAGGTTAGTGAGCAGGTTGAGTGAGTGGTTTGGAAGCAAGATGCGATGTTAGCAACAACACACACAAAATGCTGGTGGAACACAGCAGGCCAGGCAGCATCTATAAGGAGAAGCACTGTCGACATTTCGGGCTGAGACCCTTCGTCAGGACTAACCGAAAGGAAAGATAGTAAGAGATTTGAAAGTAGTGGGGGGAGGGGGAAATGCAAAATGATTGGAGAAGACCGGAGGGTGTGGGATGAAGCTAAGAGCTGGAAAGGTGATTGGTGAAAGTGATACAGAGCTGGAGAAGGGAAAGAATCATGAATCTCTCAATATCTTTCCTTTCGGTTAGTCCTGATGAAGGGTCCTGGACCGAAACGTCAACAGCGCTTCTCCCTATAGATGCTGCCTGACCTGCTGTGTTCCACCAGCATTTTGTGTGTGTTGTTGGGTGAATTTGCAGCATCTGCAGATTTCCTCATGTTTGCGATGTTAGCATTCATTTTAAGAGGACTAGGATATAAAAGCAAGAATGTAATATTGAAACTTTATAAAGCACTAGTGAGGCTTCGCTTGAAGTACTGTGAGCAGTTGTGGGCCTCTTAACTTGGAAAGGATGTACTGAAACTGGAGAGTGCTCAAAGGAAGCTCACAAAAAATGATTCCAAGTTTGAATGGCTTGTCATATGAAGAGTGCTTGATGGCTCTGGGCCTATATTCACTGGAATTCATAAGAATGAAGGGTGACCTTATTGAAACCTATGAAATGGTGAAAGGCCTTAATAGAGTGGATGTGGAGAGGATATTTCCTATGGTGGGAGAGTCTGGGAGCAAAGGTCATAGCCCCAGAATAGAGGGGCATTTCTTTAGGATGGAGATGAGGGGGAATTTAAATGTAAATGCAGTTTACATTTGCACTAAGAGGAGGTGAAACCAACACTTAAAACATCTATTTGGTTCATGTAGCAGCAAAGTTGGAATAAGGAAAGAAAGGATGACATTTATATAAAATTCAGAGGACTGTGGGAGCTTAACTAAAAGATGCATATAATTGCTTGTTGGAGATACCAGCTTGAATAATTCCTTGTTCAGAATTAATTGTCATGATGAAGGCATTTGTCGAGAGTGCATCCGGGAAGAAACAATGCAGTAGATGATATTTGAGTGCAGATCCCACGAGGTACAAAGGAAATATCTAATAGTTAAATTGAGATCTTTGGAACAGGCGCATGGACAGTCTGTTGGGGTATCACTGCCTTTTTGATGTGAGATGGGAATTAAATGTGTATTCACCCTGTCTCTTTGCTTCCCACTACATGCCAATAGGTGACAGTAATGCACTTTGGTTGGTCTGCTAGCTGCCAGTAACCATTGGAAGAAGGAGAAAGAGAAAATATCCGCTCTGCCTGCACATAGTTCATGTACCTTCATTCTCTGCATATTCATCTGGCTATCTGAGATATCTGTTTCCACCAACAACTCTGCCAGTATATTTTAGGAATACACTACTTTCTGTAAAATTAGATGTGCCGTACACATCATATAGAGAACATTACAGCACCAAACAGGACAGGTCCTTTTGCACAACAATGCTGTCTTTTACCTTTTAACCTACTCTAAGATCAATCTAACCTTTCCTACCTGTATAGCTTTCCACTTTGCTATCATACATATCTCCTCTTCTCACCTAAAAGATATCCACTAGAAGATACCTAATGTCTACTTTTGCGATGAGTCATAAGACATACTGTACAACAAGGAAACAGACTCCTCAGCCCAACTCCTCCAGGTGACTCTGTTGATCAATGACTTAGTCTCAGCTGCCCATATTTGGCCCATAGCCCTCTAAACCTGTATCCATGTGCTTACCTAGATGTCTCTTATATGTTGCTAATGTGCTACCTCAACATTTTTTTGATAACTCATTCCAAACACGAACCAGTAATGTCCCTTTTAAATCCCTCACCTCCGCTTCGCTCTCGTTTTTAGCACAGCTTTCTAGGGAAAGGACAATGTGCCTTCACCATTTCTATGTCTCTCATGATCTTTTATATTTTTGTCAGGTCACCCCATCAATCTCCTAGATTGCAGAGAATAGAGTCCTAATCAACGCAACCTCTCCTCACAACCCAGCACCCCCCACCCTCCTCTCCTCATGTCCAGGCACCAATTGGTGATATCTTTTCTGCACCCTTTCCAGCTTGATGACACCTTTTGTATAAAAGGAAAATTAAAATATTTAAAATGCAACATCACCAATGTCTTATACAACTGCCTTATTTTTGCTACCCATTGTAACTTAGCTAGCTGCTTAAGATCTTTCTGTAAATTTTCATAACCTACCTTATTTACACCATCTGTTTTAGCATCATCCACAAACATACTAGCAATGCATTATACATTCACGTCCAAATCACTTATATAAATTACAAATAACAATGGTCCCAGCACCGACCCCTGTGGGACACCACAAGACATTAGGCATAGGTGTCCAGTCTTGGAAACAACCCTCAAACTTTGTCCTTTTCTCCTACCACTGAGCGATAATGAATCCAGTCCATGGCCTTGCCCAGGAGCCCATGCAATCAGACTTTCCAGAACAGCCTGTCATTAGGGACCTTGTCAAAGGCCTTTCTAAAGTCCATCTACTCAATATCCACTGCGTTACTCTCAGCTATACACTTAGTAGCAACAAAGCATTGCAAAAGATTTGTAAGATTCTAAGTTCTATGCATAAAGCTGTACTGACTCTCCTAATTCAGACCCCAGCTCTTCAAATGTTGATAGATCCTATCCATCAGAACTCCCTTCAGCAATTTCCCTGCCATCAAAGTCAGGATCACTGGCCTGTAGTTTCCTGGATCAATCTTGCTATATTTTTAAACAATGGTATCACATTATCCATTCTCCAATCCCCTGGAACCACACTCATGGCCAAAGATGAAACAAAAATCTCTGCAAGGGCCTCCACAATTTATTTTCCAGCTTTCCACAAGGCTTGAGAATCCACCAGACCAGCCCTTGGGGTTTTACCCACCATAAAGCTCTTTAGCGCCTCCAATAGCTCCTCTCCCTGCTGATCCAACATAACACCACTAATTTCCACATTTCATTCACTTCCATCATTTTCTCCATGCTAAGTAATGAAGAGAAACATCCATTAAACGAGTGTGTGTGATGTTGATGAAGGGCCTCAGCCCATAATATCAACTGTTTATTCCCATATTTACTGTATTATAAGCAACGAAAAACTGAACAGTAACTTTTATTATCTGGGTGAACTCTGTTATGCCGTTGGACCCCTCCTTT
This sequence comes from Hemitrygon akajei, assembly GCF_048418815.1. Classification (NCBI taxonomy): domain Eukaryota; kingdom Metazoa; phylum Chordata; class Chondrichthyes; order Myliobatiformes; family Dasyatidae; genus Hemitrygon; species Hemitrygon akajei. The sequence goes on along the minus strand of NC_133148.1, from coordinate 15,296,922 downwards.
GTGAAAATCGCAAGAACTCTAGTTAAGGGGGGGTCAGCTGACCCAAAAGAGAGACGTGCGGAAGACCACGTTCTCTCAAGAAGCAGACTAACGGTGACTTCGATTATCGTCTCATGGAAACCACGTGAAAAGCCCTCGGGCAAAGTGGGCTGGTTAAGCGAAAGATCGCATTACCTGCAACTTGATTGATACCTGCGATCCCGTGAAGAAGTATAAAGGCGGGTCTGAGGGGAGGACCCTCAGATGCACCCAGCAGATACGAGATCGATTCCCGTGGGAGCGGGACGCCATTTTGAAGGAAGCTACGTGCGCTAGATTCCGACTTTGAATCTGTGGCTAAAACCAACGAAAGACTGCTTTTAAAATAACAACGGGGAAGTCTGCTCCCCTGATTCCAAGGATTTGCTCTGCCAAGACGACGGGCAAGTATGCATCTTTTCTAAATTGTAAAGGAAAAAGCCTGCAAACTTCTGAGTGACTCTTAAGACTTCCGTTGGACTCAGTATTACCCCCCTAGACAACTGTAGAGCTTATTTCTGATTGATTATGGTTACACCGGTGTTTTAGATTGAGTTTTGACGATTTGAATGTTTTGTATTAACCATACGTTTGTGCCCTTTTTGAATAAAACGTTTGAAAATAGTAGCATCAGACTCAGCTGATCCATCTATCTTTGCTGGTAAGTTACCTGGTTACGGGGTTTTCGTAACAAGTGGGGGCTCGTCCGGGATTTGAAACCAAACGGGAGGGTCAGTGAATCGGGCTGTAAGTCCAAACTTAAATCTGGTTACGCAGGTAGTCAGACGAGAAACCAGCAAAGATGGATGTGCAGGAATTTATGAGAAACCCGACGGTAGGGGCGCTATGGAAAGCTACAAAATCAGACTTGGTAAGTTTGGCGCAGGCATTAGACCTCACAGCGGTGAAGCCAGCAATGAAAAAGCAGGAAGTGCGAAGGGTCATACAACAGCATTACGTTGGGAAGAAGGTGTTTACAGCTGAGGATTTGGAAAATATTCCCGAAAGATTAGTGAGTGGGACAAATCAGGCAGAGTTGGAGAAAGCAAGGCTGGAACATGAGTTTAAAATAAAGCAGCTAGAAATAGAAGCAGCTCAGAAGGCTGCAGAAAGAGGAGCCGAGAGGGCAATAGAAGCCGAGAGGGAAAGAGAGCAGGTGTTCAAACTAAAGCAGCTAGAAGCAGAAGAGAGAGAGAAACAAAGGAACCATGAATTGGAGCTGGACAGGCGAAAACAAGAGCGAAGAACTCAAGGGGGAGAGAGAGAGGAGGGGTTTGATATTAGTCGGGCGTTGAGGTTGGTCCCCCCGTTCGAGGAGACGGATGTTGATAGTTATTTCTTGCTCTTTGAAAAGGTGGCAGAGAATCAGCAGTGGCCCAGAGAGCAATGGGTGGCGTTGTTACAAAGTGTGTTACGAGGAAAAGCACAGCGGGTATATGCCGCGCTGCCCACAGAAAGGGACGGGAATTATGATCCAGTAAAGGAGGCCATTCTCCGAGGTTACGAGTTAGTACCTGAGGCGTATAGACAAAGGTTCCGAAATTTAAAAAGAGGGTGGAATCAAACGTATACCGAGCTAGCCCATGAGAAGGGTGTGCTCTTGGACCGTTGGTGCACAGCTGAAAAGGTGGCCGAGAACTATGGGCGTCTCAGGGAGCTAGTTTTGATTGAGGAATTTAAAAGTTGCGTTCCGGAAGAGATCCGAATGTATTTAAATGAGAGGACGAATCAGTCCATCTCAGAGATGGCTAGGCTCGCAGATGAATATGCCCTAACCCACAAGACAGTTTTCCTCGCCAAAAAGTTACCCGAGACACCGTCGGAATGGTAGGGACAGTCCGCCGGCTAAGGGAGAAACTCCACCGGGAGCTAGCACAAAAAGTGAGGATAACAGACAGGAAACCTGGAGATCTCCTGGTTTCAACTGTTTTAATTGTGGAAAGGTGGGACATATTGCATCAAAATGCACTGCTCCGAGGAAGGAGTCGGAACGAGGGAAAGCAGCTATTTCCATAAGCTGTGTTGCGTCGATCCGAAAATCGACAAGCAGGCCCCAGACAGATGGAATACAGGAGGGGCGGGAGACATTTAGGTCCGAAGGAACCGTGGCTTTGAAGGAAGGGGATCCCCCAATTCCCGTACGAATTTGGAGAGACACGGGGGCGGAACTATCGTTAATTAGCCGTAATGTGTTAAAATTCGGCCCTCGCACGGGGGAGGTAGCCCTTAGAGGTATCGGGAACCGAACCGAGGTCGTGCCTTTGCATAGGGTCTTTCTAGATTGTGAGTTGGTGTCGGGACCAGTAGATCTGGGGGTCCTGCCGGAATTGCCAGGAGAAGGAGTGGACGTCCTTCTGGGTAACGACCTAGCGGGTGGGAAGATGGGTGCCGCCGTGAAGCTGACCACCCAGCCCGTGAGAGTTGAAGACCCTCCCTCAGAAAAAAAATTCTATCCCGCATGTGCGGTCACTCGCAGCATGTCGAAAAGGGCCGCTGAGACCGAGAGCGGGTGGAATCTGGCCAGTTTTGATTTGGCCGAAACTTTTTTTACCGACTCTGTACCAACGAGAGTCCGAGGAAAGGAAAGCGGAGAGTAGGGAGGAACGAGTGGGAAATAGGGAGGAGGTAGACCGGTCCTTAGCCAGAAGAGAGTTTGTACGGGAACAGAATGGTGACGAGGAGCTGGTAGCCTTGAGAGAGTCGGTTCTCTCCGAGACTGAACTGGAAGCAGAGCCAGAGGGTTATTATCTCCAGGAGGGGGTGTTGATGAGGAAGTGGAGACCCCCTGCGGTGCAGACCGATGAGGACTGGGCGGTGCTACATCAGATAGTAGTCCCGAAAGTATATCGGAACGACATTCTTGACTTAGCCCATAAGGGGCATTTAGGAATAAAGAAGACCGTGGAGCGGGTTCAGAGGGAATTCTATTGGCCCAATCTGAGGAAAGATGTTACTGAGTATTGTAAAAGATGTCATACCTGCCAGGTGGTGGGTAAGCCGAATCAAGTTATCCCTAAGGCCCCCCTCCGACCTATTCCCGCATGTGAGGAGCCTTTCTCCCGAGTCATTGTGGATTTTGTGGGACCCTTACCTAAAACTGCGAGTGGGCGGCAGTATATCATGACCCTGATGTGTGCCGCTACACGATTTCCCGAGGCCGTGCCTCTGGGTAGTATTAGGACCTCTGCGGTGGTGAAGGCCCTTATCAAATTCTTTACCACCGTGGGGCTACCCAAGGAGATACAATCAGACCAGGGAAGTACATTCACGTCGAACGCATTTCGGCAGATGATGACCCAGCTCGGGGTGAGGCAGATTATGGCCTCTGTGTACCACCCGGAGTCACAGGGAGCGTTGGAAAGGTTCCACGCTACCCTAAAGACCATGCTTAAAGCTTATTGCCAGGAGAACGTTCGAGACTGGGATGAGGCTTTACCCCTTTTGTTATTTGCCGTAAGGGATACAGTCCAGTGCTCCCTGGGGTTCAGTCCGTTCGAGCTGGTTTTCGGTCACAGGCCCAGGGGACCCCTAACCCTACTGAAAGAAAAATGGTCTAACCCGACCGCCCAAGTCAGTGTGGTCGACTATGTGCTGAAATTCCGGGAAAGACTGCGTCAAGTATGCGCCTTGGCAAACGAAAACCTTAAAGCCTCTCAGGAAAAAATGGGTCAGTGGTATAACAAGAGAGCGAGAGAACGAGAGTTTCACGTGGGCGACCGAGTCCTGGTCCTATTCCCGGTAGCTACTCACCCCCTGGGGGCGAGGTTTCAAGGACCATATACAGTGCGTAAGAAAATAGACTCGCTGAATTACGTGATCGAAACCCCCGACCGACGAAAGCCGACCCAGTTAGTTCACGTGAACATGATAAAAGGGTATCACGAACCCACCCCCCCGGTTGTTGGCGCGGCTATGAAAGCCGATGAAGTTGGGGGGGACGGTAAGGAGGAACCAGAACGGTTCGACAAGATAGGTATAGTCCCTACCAGATTAGAGAACTCTGTCGTATTGGCGAATCTTGCGGGTAAAGTTGGCCACTTAAAGCCTGAACAGCGGGAGCAGGTAATACAGCTCGTTAACCGGCATGCAGACTTATGCCCAGATGTTCCCCGAAGGTGTAATGGGACGCAACATGATGTGATAGCTACCTCAACCCAACCTATTAAACAAGCCCCTTATCGGATGAATCCTGAGAAAAGCCAGCTGGTAGAGAAGGAGATTGAACATATGCTAGCTGCTGGGATAATCCGCGAATCCTCATCCGCGTGGGCTTCTCCTTGCGTGGTTGTCCCAAAGCCGGACGGGACCATACGATTCTGTACCGATTATCGGAAGGTCAACGCGGTTACCCAGACCGATGCTTACCCTCTTCCCCGGGTGGATGATTGCATTGATCAACTGGGGAAGGCAAGGTACATCACAAAAATTGACTTGCTAAAGGGGTACTGGTGCGTTCCTTTAACGGACCGGGCTCGAGAGATTTCAGCCTTTGTCACCCCGTCTGGGTTGTACGAGTACAACGTTATGCCGTTTGGGATGAAAAATGCCCCAGGGACATTTCAGCGGATGATAGACGCTGTGATAAAGGGGTTAACCCACACCAAGGCTTATCTTGACGATGTGGTAGTTTGGAAAGACACCTGGGAGGAGCATCTGGGGGCTGTAGAAAGTTTGTTTACCCGAATGTCGGCAGCCCACCTTACTGTAAACCTCGCCAAGAGTGAGTTTGGTCATGCCACGATCACCTATCTGGGGTATGTGGTGGGAGACGGGCAGTTGGCCCCTGTGCAGGCGAAGGTCCGGGCTATTTCTGAGGTCCCGGTACCCTCCAACAAAAGGGCCCTGAGGAGGTTTCTGGGCATGGTGGGATACTATCGGAAATTCTGTAAAAATTTTGCGGACATTGCGCTCCCCCTTACAAAATTACTGCAGAAGGAGGAAAAATTTGAGTGGGGTCATTCTTGTCAGAATGCCTTTGAAAAGTTAAAAGCCGTATTGTGCCATGACCCGGTGTTAAAAGCGCCCGATCTGTTAACCCCCTTCTCCTTGGCCACGGACGCCAGCGATGAGGCGGCAGGAGCAGTCCTATTGCAGCAAGCGGGGGATGGAGTGGAGCACCCGGTAGCATATTTCTCTCGGAAGTTCAATAGACACCAGAGGAATTACTCTACCGTGGAAAAGGAATTGTTAGCGCTTGTGTTAGCGATACAACATTTCGATGTGTACATTTGTCCGGCGCAAAGACCCCTAGTGGTCTATACCGATCACAACCCGCTGGTATTCTTGAACAATATGAAAAACAAAAACAGAAGGTTATTAAGCTGGAGTCTGATGCTACAAGAATTTGATATTAAGATCCAGCACATAAAGGGGAGTGATAATGTGCTAGCGGATTGTTTATCCAGGTGTTGAATTAAGTATACGATGTATGGCACGGTAGGGTAAGGTATTAAAGAAAAGGGGCACTGTACTTGTTACCTGTTTAGATACTGACTTGAATGTATAACAGTAGTACTCTGTGAAGAGAAAAGCTTGTGTAGTATGTAGATTCAAAAAGAAAGAGAAAAAAAAAATCCGGTGTCAACCTGTTTTTAACCGCTGGTTAAAACCCATTATGGGGGGAGGTGTTATGCCGTTGGCCCCCTCCTTTGTGAAAATCGCAAGAACTCCAGTTAAGGCGGGGTCAGCTGACCCAAAAGAGAGACGTGCGGAAGACCACGTTCTCTCAAGAAGCAGACTAACGGTGACTTCGATTATCGTCTCATGGAAACCACGTGAAAAGCCCTCGGGCAAAGTGGGCTGGTTAAGAGAAAGATCGCATTACCTGCAACTTGATTGATACCTGCGATCCCGTGAAGAAGTATAAAGGCGGGTCTGAGGGGAGGACCCTCAGATGCACCCAGCAGATACGAGATCGATTCCCGTGGGAGCGGGACGCCATTTTGAAGGAAGCTACGTGCGCTAGATTCCGACTTTGAATCTGTGGCTAAAACCAACGAAAGACTGCTTTTAAAATAACAACGGGGAAGTCTGCTCCCCTGATTCCAAGGATTTGCTCTGCCAAGACGACGGGCAAGTGTGCATCTTTTCTAAATTGTAAAGGAAAAAGCCTGCAAACTTCTGAGTGACTCTTAAGACTTCCGTTGGACTCAGTATTACCCCCCTAGACAACTGTAGAGCTTATTTCTGATTGATTATGGTTACACCGGTGTTTTAGATTGAGTTTTGACGATTTGAATGTTTTGTATTAACCATACGTTTGTGCCCTTTTTGAATAAAACGTTTGAAAATAGTAGCATCAGACTCAGCTGATCCATCTATCTTTGCTGGTAAGTTACCTGGTTACGGGGTTTTCGTAACAACTCTCACAGTCTTTGAGTGACTCCTGCATCCCAAATATAGATTTATTTCCAAATATTTATGCTCTTAATCTTGTTTTGCCAGAGGCTGGCTAATGATTTTGAAATTGGTTCCCCACAATTCAGAAACTTGCTCTCCAATTTGTTCTTAACTATGTCTGTGAATTCCTTGACATCTAACAATATGTATTTACTATCCACAAAGTACTCACACAGTCTCCCTTCTTCATTCCGTACGATTATTCATCCCTAGCAGGATTATCTACTGGCTGAATCAGATGTACTGGAAGCATTAAAAAAAATCACCCGGAATAATCATTTCAAGTTAAGGCAATCCCCACTGACCTTGGGTAAGCTGAAATTCCTGATTGCCACTATGGTATTATTTATCTGCCTCTGAGATTTGCCTACACGTCTTTTGGGAGGTGAAATGAGCATAATCACAGCAAAGGGATATATTTTGTTTTATAATTTCAAAGATCTGCCATGTGGGGTTTCTTTTTAATAGACTTCTATGATATCCTCCCTCATTGCTGCAGTGATGATGTCAGGTCAATAATGCAACGTTCTTTTACACCCCTCCATTCAACACATCTGAAACTTCTGTAGCCTACTACAAATTGCCGATGTTCTGTTCAGCTTACCTTTGTTAAATTTGCTTTACCAGTCGGGCACCTTCTATTGTAATGGAGCCCGGTTAGCTTTTTAAATGCTTTATTATGCATATACCTACTCTAGTTTTCCTTCCATATTTGACTGAACTTCACTGCCAACATTGCACTCCCTTCCCCTTCCATAGTATTTCTACTGTGTTCCATCAAACTGCAGACTTGATTTAGGCAGTGGAAGGGAGGAGTGGGATAATCTTCAGCAATTCTGTCAGACTTACAAAGATGTGACCTGCCTTTTGGACTCTCAGCCACCATTGTGGCATCAATGCTGAGATGCTTGCCTGAAGAAGGACACAGACGTTGGTTGCCTTAATCTGCCCATGGATTTGTTTGATCTTGCAGAGACAGCACCACTGTTCAGTCATCCACGTGGTTTGTGTGAAATTTGAGATCCTGATTTTTGTTCAAACACTCTTTCGAGGTCTCAGCCTTTCAAACACATGGAATATTTTGCCCAGCTGTAGGAAGAATTAAGCTGGAAAGATTGCAGAAAAGGTTTCCAAGAATGAAGGGATTGTATTTTTTAAATAAGATTGCTGGGAGAGGCTGGAACGTTTCCCTGCAGAACATGGAAGTGACTTTTCACAGATGCATCAACTCATTGGAGAATAGGCAAGATGGATAGTCAGTCTTTTTTCCTAAATGTAGGGAGTGTGAATATAGCAGGCATTGATGGAGAAGGATTTAAAAGGAACATGAGGGGCAAACTCTTTACAGAGTGTGGTGGGTATATGTAACAAGCTAATAGAGAAGTTGTAGTGGTGGCTAAAATTACAATGATTAAAAGACTTTTGGACAGGTACATGGATAGGAAATGTTTGAAGGTATGTGGCTGAAATGCACCTAACTGGGACTAGCTCAGAAAGACATCTTGGTCAACATGGACATATTGGTCTGAAGGGCCTGTTTCCATGCTGATTAGCTCCATGACTCCTGAGGAAGGCAGCAGCTATGATAATACATTGAAGATCATGAATTTTATTTTGTATATCTGCAATTAATCAAAGCTATCCAACTTGAGGTATTAGAAGTATTTCCATTTAAAAATGTTTCAGCTTTGGCTTTTATTATTGAAATTTAAAGTTCAAAGTGAACTTATTTGCAAGCAAGAATTTGTCACTTTGAGATTCATTTTCTTTCAGGCATTGACAGGGAAATAAAGACAAGCAATAGAATTTATGAAAAACTGTACATGACAAAGACTGACCACCATCCAATATGCAAAAGAGGACAACCGTGCAAATAATAAATGCAAAAAGGTAAATGTAAAAAGAGAACACGCATTGTAGGCTATCTGAAAATGAGTCTATAGGTTGTAGAGTTCATCCAGCACTGAGCTGAGTGAAGTTATCTGCACTGGTGCAGCAGCCTGATGTTTGCAGGTAATAATTGTTCCTGAAGTGGGACTGAGGGCTCCCGTACCTCCTGCCAATGGTAGTTGCAAAAAGAGAGTATGGCCTAGATGATGAGGATCCTTGATGGTGGACGCTGCTTTGTTGTGAAACACCCCAGTTTCTTTGGCTGTGTAAGTCCAGGGAAACCAATACATGAGATTGAGGCGTGCTTGATCCTAACCCAAACTTCGGTTTCAGTGGATGTTGTGTCATTTGCTACCCTGTTACAAATTAATGCCACGAAATAACAGACAGTACACTGCATATGATTAAAAGAATTATATTTATGAATCCTAACTGAAGGGTTAGTAAAGAATAACAAAAAAGAAAAGGACTTATTCTAAATTAAACAGTCAAATGTGGAGCTCATCTTGAACTTCTCTGTCACTGATGCTCTGGGCCGTCAGTCCACGTGAAAGAACACTCCACCTTCCAAACGTCACTCGCAATCCACCTCGAACAAATGGGTCTCCAACTGATCATATGCTACAACTGTTTCTCCCCAGTGTCTTCTCTCTTCATCTCCTCTCGAGCAAAAGAATACCTCAAGCCCAACCTTATTGTCGCTCACGAAGAAAACCTCCCGCTAGGTGGATGGCACACATTACACATCATCCCTTATCTTCAACAATAACCCAAACAGGTTGTAGGCAGAACAGCAACCCTTACAGAACTGCTAAATGAAATACCTACAGCATAACAGTTAAAATGTGAACTGAGGCGTTACATTTGTGGCAGTACTCCTTGTAAATGGTGGGGAGGGCTTTGCCTCTGATCAACAGGGCTGTATCCATGAATTTCTGTACACCTTTCCATTTAAAGGCATTGGTGTTTCTATATCAGGCCATGATGCAACCAGTTAGGGTACTCTTCACTGCACATCTATTGAAATTTTATCAAAGTTTTAGATGACATATTGATTTGACACAAACTTCTAGAAAAGCAGAGGCAATGTTATGCTTTCTTTGTGATGACACTTACATGCTAGTCTCAGGACAGATCCTCTGAAATGGTAATGCTGATTAATTTAAGGTTACTGATCCTTGCTACTTCAGAACACCTAATGAACATTGACTCACGGACCTCTGGCTTTTTCCTCCTATAATTGATAATCAGCTCTTTGGTTTTGCTGATGTTGATTAAGTGTTTATTGTCATAGCACCACTCAAACAGATTGAGTGTTTTATGGCAGGGATGTTTTGATAAACAGCATTTTGTTTATTATATATCTAAGCTTAAGGCCCTTTATTTCACGTGCTTTGCTGATTGAGTTAATTATAATGTGGAGCTTGGCCTCCAAACTTTCTGCATAGTGCAACTTAATGGCTGAGATTGGGTAATGTTGGTTCTACAATGGAAGGGATGAAGGCTGAACAGCTTCTCATTCTTCCTGTACACAAGTTCCAGATTGTTAGGAAGGTTGTTGGAAGTGAGATAGTTATGGAGTAATACTGTATGGAAATAGACTCTTCAGCTCACCTGGTTCATGCCAACCATATCATACTCCCTGCTGGTCCCTGTTGTCTGCATTCATTCCATAACTCTCCAAGCCCTTCCCTTCCATATCCCTATCTTTTGGAGAGAAGAAGGATGAGAGGTGATGATAGAACTGTACAAGATGGTAAGAGGCACAAATCAAGTGGACAACCAGAGACTTCCTATATAGGCAGAAATTGCTAATAGGCAGAAGCATATTTTAAAGTGATTGACATTTGTTCTTTTACACAGAAACTGATTGATGGATGCATGCACGGTGGCCTTTTCCTGAGGTGGTGGTGGAGGCAGATATATTACAAGCATTTAAGAAACTCAGACACATGGATCATAGAAAATATTGGACAATATAGGAAGAGAAGCGTTAATTGACCTAAGAGTAGGTTGAATAATCGGCACATCATCGTGGGCCTAAGGGGCTGTACTATGCTGTGACGTTCTATACTCAGTGGTCACTATTAGGGACCGAACCTGCCCAATATAAAGCATCCACTAAGTGCCTGTTCATAGCCTTCTGCTGCTGTGTGCTGGATTTAGCCTGGAAGAGGATGCCATCATTGATTCACTTATTTTGCTCTTGATGTTTGATGATATTGTTGAGCCATCATTGGCTATGCCTTAATTACACTGTGGTGCTCCTGACTCTCTCCACAGCGAAGCCATTGTAGTGTAGTTGTGAGTGGTCAGTTTGCACCTTCCAGAAGACCACAATCATTTGCTAGATTACTACGAGCAAGGACATAAATATTGAAGGTCTTAAAGGCACCACGAACATAACTCTTCTCTGATATCACCTCACAGTTTCAATAACCCCACAACTATTTCAACACTGACTGCACTAGTTGAAACCCAATATCATTAGCACCTGAATCAAACTCTGTAGTTTAAAGAGAATGATCAAGAGCAAATTAACTGCAAGCACATTGGGTTCCTAAATTAGAAACCCCACTCCAGCTGAAGGAAGCATAGAAGCTCCACAAACAACAAAGTGGAGGTTCAAAATATAAACAGAACAGGGGCTAATTGGACTGAATAATGAGAGGCCTGGACAGAGTTCATGTGCAGAGGATGTTTTCAGAGGTAGGGGATTCTCAGACCAGAGGGCACACATCAGAAATAAGGGCATCTCTTGAGAGCAAGGATGAGGAGAAATTTCTTTAACCAGAGAGTGGTGAATCTGTGGAATTCATTGTCGCATGTAATTGTGGAGGCCAAATCATTATATATGTTTAAAATGGAGGTGATAGGTCCTTGATTAGTAAGGGTGTCAAAGGTAACAGAGAGAAGGTAGAAGAATGAGGTTCAGAGTGATAATAAATCAGCCATGATGGAATGGCAGAGGGTTCTTAATAAGGCAAATGGCCTAATTCTGCATCTGTGTCTTATGGTTTCATGGTATGGATTCTTCAACACTATCAAGACATTGGTAGTCCAAAAACGTAAGGATCCATACCATTGAGAGTCAAAAGATACTGAACAGCATGGACTGAAAGGAAGTCATTACACATGCGAAGTTGAATTTTGCATAGCTCATCAGCACAATTCTATCTTTGACATGAGGGTCCCTGGATCCACTGCATGGTAAACTATTTTTTCTAACCCAACTGTCGCCTAAAGCTATCTTCCTCAGAATGTGGTGTAACCTTTCATTTGTCTAAGGTTGCTGTAGAATGGCATTGTGAATTCAAGCAATCTGACCTCATCATAACAAACAATAGACTGAAATACTCCACAAGGCTGCATTATCATCACAACACTCTCCTCAATCCTTCTTGCATTAATACTACACCTGGCTTCCAGCAGTTGTCTAAATGCATTAGACGTTAGAACTAATTGCACAAAAAATGGAGAATATTCAGTCACATTGCCTCTACAAAGATGAGGAAGGATTTGGGAAAACCAACTCCATTGGATTTCTGTTGGCCTTGGCAGCCAACACCAGAGCCAAAATCACTGTAACCATGCTGAACCGTACAGATGACACTTGAATATACACATGTTAAGAGGACAAGCTCCAAGCTGTCACAAACTTCTTCAGTGATGCATGTATGAGAATAAATAGGCCTTATTATTACAATCCATAAATCAGACATCTTCTGCTAATGTACATCCATTGGTTAACAACAGGCCCCTGACAATAAACTTCCATGGAAAATAACTGGAAAATGTGACCTTCCGATTTCGTTGGAGCTGCCTTGAAGGAAAAGGTAGGCATTAACAATCATCACTTTCAGAATTAACAGTCATTGGCCATTGAAACAAATGGGAGGGAAAAGGTAAGACTTGAAACTTTGTTGAAGCTCATGGCCTACAGGACAGCAGTAGACCCTGTTTTCCAGTAGACTGTGAGACTGAAACTACAGAGAGCTGGCACCTCGATGAACTTAAGGCATCACCAATGCTGCCTCAACAATATCACCCAACTTCACCTGCAGAGTAAGGGAATCAATGATGGTATCCTCTTCCAGGCTGAATCCAGCACCAAGCCTCTAATTTCAATAATCCTGCTTCAATGAATGGACCCTTATAATTGCCAATCCTCTTGTACACACGCTACTGCATACTATATTACAACAAGAGGTTAGCAGGAAAACAGGATATGTGACAAGAGTCCTTAACAAAGAGGGTTTGGACCCAAATGCTGGAGTATCTAAAGCAAGGTTTGAGACACGGTATCAAACTGGACTGAGAACTGAGCGCAAAACAATATCACTAGTAGGGCTTATGATTGCGCACTGAACCTCAGTTGAGATGCTATTTAAATACTCAATTATTGGCACTCAAAGCATGATTGGCAATTCCCACGATGGTTCTGAACCTTTAAAGGGCTGCGGCAGCTATCCATATTCTGGAGAGTTGGAGCAACTGAACCTGGGAAGCTGACGTGGTTGGGTACGCCTCATAACAAGATATTCCCAAAGAGTGCAGTGGGAAGAGCTGAGTCTGTGAGGGGCTGCCGTGCTGAGGGATAAGGGGAAGGAATAGAGACAGGAGGTATAAGAGGTTTCATTATCATGGGTAGAGTCAAATATTTATTGATTTTCAACAACTGCGGAAAGGGACAGGAGAATTTGTGCAGCATAAAATCCAAGTTAGAACTTCTAAACTGGAGGAAGAGAATTTTCACTGCTGTAGTGAACTATTTTAAGTAAACAATCTGTTAAAATTAACAATCTGCACCAGGTAATGTGATTCTGTTATTGGGGCAGCTCATGCTGGTTTTGTTGTGATTGGGTATAAGCACCAATGCAGCTCCTTTCCATAGATGGAAAATGAGTGCAATTCCACTACTAGGTACAGAGCCTGGAACTTTATCCAGGATCGTGACATGTATTGTTGATCCAAATGAAGAAACCAAGTTGATTTTAACCAGGAGCAGACTCCTTTAAGTAAATTCTGTCTCTCACTGTTTATCAGACAAGAAAATTTAAAAGTCTACAGAACAGAAGGATTTCAGTCAAACTTGAAAAAAGATAAAGCTGAACCTCAACTTTAATCTCTTCAGTGACTGAAATTCATTGACAGTGGATGGAAATAGAAGTGACAGGTAACCAACACAAATCCAGAAAATATGATTCAATAAGGCTTTGCACCTCGGTTCCTTTCTTTGGTTCCAGGACCATTGAACCACCTTGACACAGTCATTGCTCTGTTGGTGAAAAAACGAACAAAATTCTAGCCTGTGATTATTTGCGAGAGAGTCTGGAGATGCTGGAAATCCTGAGCAAAACACACACAATGTGGAAGAATTCAGCATGTGAGGCAGCATCTATGAAGGGGAGTAAACAGTGCATATTTCAGGCTGAGATCCTTCATCAGGTACTGGATGTCAGTCACCTGCTGCAAACAACACCCTTGACTTAAAGTTCACTGTGAACATACACCACATTGTCCTCTGCCACAAGAGCACAAGAAGTACTTAGGACATGGACCAGTACAACACAGGCCCTTCAGCACATCGTGCAATTTTAACTAATCAAATCTGTGCATGCATGGATATATCTTTTCAATTTCTGTCTGTTCATGCTTCTGTCTAAATGTCGTTCAGATATTAATAATTGTAGCTGCTTCCACTACTTCCCCAGCAGTGCATTCCGGGCAACTATCATCCATGGAAAATAATCTAAAAAGGTAAAGATCTTTTAAGATTAGTTTTATTTGTCACATGTGCATCAAAACATTGAAACATGCAGTGAAATATGTTGTTTGCATGAATAACATAGTCCAAGCATGTGCTGGAGATGAAAGTGTCACTATGCTTCTGGTGTCAATATCACAATACAAAATCCTATTAACCCTAACCCATGTCTTTTAAATGTGGGAAGAAAATGAACCACCAGAGGAAACCCACCGTGTATAGGAAGAATACACAGACTCCTTACATGCAGTGATGGAATTGAATCCCAGTTGCTAGCACTGTAATAAAATTAAAACCTCTTTTAAACGTCCCATGTCTCAACTTAAAGCTATGACCTCTCGTATTTGACATTTCAACCATGGGAAAACACTCTGACTACCTACCCAATCTATGTTTATAATAATTTTATATTTCCATCAAATCACCCTTCCACTCTGATGCTCCAGAGAAAATATCCCAAGTTGTCCAAATTCTCTCTAATCCAGACAATATCTTGGTGAACCTCTTCTGTATCTTCTTCAAAGCCTCCACATTCTTTTTATAATGTAGCAACCAGACTGTTTGTAATATTCTAAATGTGACCTAGTCAAACATTTATATAGCTTCAACATGACTTCCCTATTTTAATACTCAGCATCCCAAATGCAAGTGAGCAATTTGACATATTTTATTAACCATCTACTCTACTCGCATTGCCACTTTCATGGAGATGGAGACTTGCAAACCAATATTCCTCTGCACATCAATTCTCCTGAGGGTCCTGCGTGCTCAATCAACTGCTGTTCACCCTGCTGACCCATGACTGTTGTGCTGCAACACACAGCTCGAACCATATCACCAAGTTCACCGATGACACGACCATGGTGGGTCTCATCAGCGAGAACGTCGAGTCAGCTTACAGAGAGGAGGTGCAGTGGCTAACAGACTGGTGCAGAGCCAATAACCTGTCTCATAACGTGAACAAAACAAGAGTGATGGTTGTTGACTTCAGGAGGACACAGAGCGACCACTCCCCACTGAACATCGATAGCTCCTCAGCAGAGATCGTAAAGAGCACCAAATTTCTTGGTGTTCACCTGACGGAGAATCTCACCTGGTCCCTCAACACCAGCTACATAGCAAAGAAAGACCAGCAGCATCTCTACTTTCTGCGAAGGCTGAGGATAGTCCATCTCCCACACCCACATCCTCATCACATTCTACAGGGGTTGTATTGAGAGCATCCTGAGCAGCTGCATCACTGCCTGGTTCAGAAATTGCACCATCTTGGATCGCAAGACCCTGCAGCGGATAGTGAGGTCAGCTGAGAAGATCATCGGGGTCTCTCTTCCCGCCATCACGGACATTTACACTACATGCTGCATCCGCAAATGAAACAGCATTATGAAGCACCCCATGCGCCCCCCATACAATCTCTTCTCCCTCCTGCCGACTGGGAAAAGGCTCCGAAGCATTCGGGCTCTCACGAACAGACTATGTAACAGTTTCTTCCCTAAGCTATCAGACTCCTGAATACCCGAAGCCTGGACTGACACCTTGCCCTATTGTCCTGTTTATTATTTATTGTAATAACTGCACTGTTTTCTTTGCACTTTGTGCAGTCCTGTGTAGGTCTGTAGTCTAGTATAGCTTTCTGTGTTGATTTTTTTACGTAGTTCAGATTAGTTTTTGTACTGTGTCATGAAACACCATGGTCCTGAAAAACGTTGTCTCATTTTTACTATGTACTGTACCAGCAGTTATGGTCGAATTGACAATAAAAGTGACTTGACTTGACTCGACTCGAACCTCATGGGAATGTGCATAATCCAGTACTTCCTGGTACCAGTCTGTATTTTGAAATAAGAGGATGGAGTGAGGAAAAGCAAATGAATAAAGGTTGAATAATGGAGTCAGAATTCTGCTAAGTAATTTCTACAATCTGGTACCTCAATCTGAAGTCTCTCAGACGCTTCTTCATACTTCCTTCTGTATAATGACCCCACTATCAAATATCTGGCTATGATCACCCATTCAAAGACCTCATTTCCTCAGGAAATCTTGCTTTCTTAGCTTCCAGACTTGGAGTATCCTAGTCCTGCACAGAACCCTTTTATGTCCAATCCAAAGTCCTCAAGGAGGATTGTTGCAAGAGACTCATTATTTCATCATATTCTTGCCACAACAAACTTATTTTTCCTATCTTGACTCTGTCCTTTCACCTCTGATCTGGTTCCTTCGCATTGATATCAAATCCCCTCAGGCACTTTCACCTTTTTCTAATTGCTGGCTCATCTTTACTATGGACATAGAATTCCCGTACATTTCCAACTTATATATGGGTTTTTCTAAGGCCCGTCTGTTTACTACCAGAGCAGTGGCCCACCCAGTTCTTCTTTACCTGTGCAATCATTCTCTTGAACAAGCTTGTTCTCACACTGAACAATTTCCTGTGCATTAGAAGTGGATCAATCGATTTGCTGCGTGGGAAAGCTTCACTCAGGTCGGGGAGAAGAGTTTAAAAAGGAGCGTTTTGTGGGGCTCGGTGCATTAGTGGCAGACCAGTCAATTTGCGATTCATCAGCAGGAGCAAATGAGAGTAAAGCAGTGGATCAGTGTAGGAGCAGGGACTAAAGGCTTTGGCTCAAGAGGTTTTGGCGAGGAGGCACAGGTAAGTAATAGGTAAGGCTTTTGGTGTGGATTAATAAAAAGTTACTAAATTACAGACAATTAAAGTAGGGATGATGCAGAATCAGGTGATGGGCTGTAGCTGCATGATGTGGGAGCTGGTGGACCCCAATGTGGTTCCCGGAGATTATATCTGCAGCAAGTATTGGCTGCTTGAGGAACTCATGCTCAAAGTTGTTTACCTGGAATTTCAGCTTCAAACACTGTGTCACATCTGGGAGGGGGAGGGTTACCTGGATTCTCTGTTTTAGGGGGTAGTCACATCCATTAGATTAGCTGCCTCATATTCGATCTGTTGTTAGGAACAAGAGTGTGTGACTGCAAGTGAAGCAGGTAGTGAAATCCAAGAGACAATGCTCGAGGAGTCTCAGCCATCGAGCTTGTCCAACAGGTCTGAGATTCTTGCTCCCTGTGTGGATGAGAGTGGGGGCTGTAGGAAGGATGAGCAACCTAACTGTGACACCTTAGTTCAGGGTGCCATTCAAGGGGGTGGTGGGAGAGAAGAGAAATGTAGTGGTAATTGGGCATAGTACAGACAGGGGAATAGACAAAGTTCTCTGTTGCGAGGATAGAGCATCCTGAGGGCTGTGTTACCTGCCTGGTGCCCGGGTTTGGGACATCTTATCTGACCTGCAGAGGAATTTGCAGTGGGAGGAGAAAGATCCAGTTGTCATCGTTCATCTGGGTACTAACGACATAGGTAGAATGAGGAAAGAGCTTCTGCTGAGGGAACTTGAGCACCTAGGGACTAAATTAAAATGCCATGTGCAAATTCGTGTAGGTTCAAGAAGATTAGAGAGTTAAATGATTGATGTGGGAGAACTGGGTTTGAGTTCATGAAAAATTTGCACAAGTATTGGGAAAGGAGAGAACTGTACCAATGGGACAGGCTCCACCTGAACCATAATGAGATCTGGATCCTAGCGAATCACATAACTAGGGCTGTGGATAGAGCTTTAAACTAAATGGTAGTGGTTGGGTTCAAGAGACTGGAGAAGTATGGATAAAGTATAAGAAACGTTTGGATAAAGATAAAGCAAAATGATTTTTTTTTTAAAAAGTAAGAGTGGAGTAAAGAAAAGTCAAGTGCAAAGGAGTAAAAGATTACAAGATTTTAAAAGCAAATTTGAGTGTGACGACACTTATTTTGAATGCCCGTAATATTCAAAATGTCAGTGAATTTGTGGCATATATCCCTGCAAAGGGGTATGATTTAGTGGCCATTATGATTTGTTGCAGGGTGGAGAGGATTGGGAATTAAATATCCAAGGATATCAGGGAATACGGAAGGATGGGCAGGAAGGTAAGGGAGGTGGGGTAGCACTGTTAATTAAAGATGAGGTCAGAGCATTAGTGAGAGACAATATAAGATATAAGCAGTAGAATGTTGTATCCATCTGGTCAGGGATTAGGAAGAGTAAAAAGAAAAAAAAATCACTGGTGGGAGTTGTCTATCGGCCACCGAATAATAACATTACAGTGGCACAGGCAATAAACAGAAATATCAGAGGCATGTAAGAATGGAACAGCGGTTATCATAGGGGAATATAATTTGCACATAAATTGGGTGAATCAAGTTGGTCGAGGCAGTCTTGAGGAGGATTTCATAGAATGCATTCATGATGGCTGTCTTGAACAGCATGTTACTGAACCTACAAGGGGCTGTGCTATCTTAGATCTGGTCCTGTGCAATGAGACAGGGAAATTTCGTGATCCTGTAGTTAAGATCCTCTTGGAAAGAGTAATCACAGTATGATTGAGTTCCTCATACAAATGGAGGGTGCAATAGTTCAATCAAAAACCAGTCTGTTATGCCGAAACAATGGGGACTATATGGTGGGAAGATTGAGGAACAGTGGAAGACCTTCAAAGAGATTTTTCATGGTGCTCAACAAAAGTATATTCCAATTAAAACCAAGGACTGTAAGGGTGGGAAGACCCAGCCTTGGATAACTAAGGAAATAAAAGAAGGCATCAAACTTAAAAGCTTGTGCATACAAAGACGCCAAGTGTAGTGGGACACTGGAAGACTGGGAAAACTTTAAAAAGCAAAATAGTACCACTAAGAGAGCAATAAAGAAAGGGAAGCTAGATTATGAAAATAAAGTAACACAAAATATAAAAATGGATAGTATTTTTTAATAATGATACAAAGAAGCAAAGGGTAGCTAAAATGAACATCGATCCCTTAGAAGACGAGAAGGGGGGATTGATATTGGGCAAGGAGGAAATGGTAGAGGCTTTAAATGACTATTTTGTGTCAGTCTTGATGGTGCAGGACACATCTAACATGCCAGAAACAAATGTTATGGATGCGATGGGAGGTGAGCACCTTGATACAATAGGTATCACTAAAGATGTAGTTCTAAGCAAATTTGTGGGCCTGATGATAGATAAGTCCCCTGTTCTCAATGGAATGCATCTCAGGGTACTGAAAGAAATGGCAAAGTTATAGTAGAGGATTTAGTGATAATTTACCAAAATTCTCTTGACTCTGGGCTGGTCCCGGCAAATTGGAAGAAGGTGAATGTCACACCACTGCGCAAAAAAGTTAACTATAGGCCAGTTAGTTTAACATCTGTAGTTGGGAAAATGCTTGAAGCTGGGCCGCTTAGCCACCCATGATTTAATCCCTACCTAATTATGGGGACATTTTACAATGACCAACGAACCAGTCCATCTTTGGACTGCGGAAGGAAAACTGAGCACCCAGAGAAAACCCATGCTTTCCATGGTGTGGACGTACAGACATCTTGAAGCTGATTTTAGATTTGAAATCCGAACTCTGATGCTCCAAGTAGTAATAACCTTGTGCTAACCCTACACTGCGGTGGTGCCTAATTAGGAGGTGTTGTTGATAGTGAACTCTATAGGGAGATCTTCATCAATTAGGGAGGTGGGCTGGTGAATGTTAAATTGTCTTCAATAGAGTATTGGTGATTATATAAAGTTAAACCAGTGTAGAATATGTATTATTAATGGTTAGGCAGGAGGGTGTGTAATGAATAGAGGATCCAAACAGTACAATTGCATTGCTCGTTGAAAGTAACTTCACGGGCAGACAAAGTGACATAACTCATTTTTCCTTTGCACTATAATTTCTCCCCAGTAAATAGTATTTCACTATTCATTATTAATCTCACTCATCTCCTTTGCCTGCACACATAGACCACTATACTATCTTTATCTCCCTAGTTATCTCCTTTATTTCTTAATATCTCTGAAGAATCCCTTCGGAGTTTCCTTAACTGTGCCCTCCAGATCAGTTTTATATTATCTTTTTATCCCTGGCACCAGGCCTCGAGCTTTTCCAGCTGCTCTCTGTGGGCCGTCTCCTCATTGTTGGTGATGAGCTTCACCACTTGGCGATATGATTACTAGGGTGTTTAGCCATGCAGTCATGTGTGAGCAGATTGTACAGCAATAGGCTCAGCTCACAGCCTTGGGGTGCACTCGTGTTTAGGATGATAGGGAGGGAGGAGCGGTTGTGCATCGTGACCACCTGAGGTCTGTTGGTTAGGACATACAATACCCACTTCCACAGTGATGTATTTAGACCGGGGGGTAGAAGATTGTTCACCAAAGTAATTGAGCTTTGACCAGTGACCAATGCAGACATCAGAAGTTTGAGAGGAGGAGATTTCACTGAGATCCTCAGTAGAGAAAAGGCTGCAGTGGATTGCGGCAGCATAATTGGTCTGACCAGCGACCAATTCGCTTTTGGGATTGATTAGCATGAGTAGATTAAAGGAAGGCAGGGGCAAGTGCAGGGGCCATCATCGGAGCAGACAGAGTCAGAGTAGTGACCTTGAGGCTTTCGGTTTTCGAGGCTTCAGTGAAGAGAGGTTTCATTCAGAGAAATCAAAGAAAAGAAAAGTTGTGTTACAATTTTTTCTTACCTTCTTTATATCTGATCAGTTGGGAAATAGAAATACCAGGCAGGGTAGTTCAATGCTTCTCGTGGGATGAGGGAAGACAGGGAGACCTCCAATGTCCCTGACGACAACATCTGTGCGAGTATATTAGGCTGCAGCTTCCAACAATCCAAATCAGGGTTTTGCAGCTGGAAATAGATGAACTACAGATCATTCATGATGCTGAAGGGGTGATAGATTGGACATATAGAGAGATAATTACACCTAAGGTGCAGGACACAGGAAACTGAGTGACGGTCAGGAAGGGGAAGGAGGTGAAGGAGCAGGTGCAGAGTACCCCTGTAGCCATCTCCCTCAAAAACAGGTATATCACTTTGGATACTGCTGGGGGTGGGGGGGGGGGGTGTGATCTAACAGAGGAACATCGTAGTGGTTGGGTCTCTGGCACTGAGTATTGCTCTATGACTCAGAAGGGAAGTGGGGGTGGGTGGGAGAAGAGGCATGCTCAGTTTCAGGGGATTTGTTAGTTAGGGGAATGAACAGGAGATTCTATGGATGAGAATGAGATTCCTGGATGGTATGTTGCCTTCCAGGTGCCATGGTCCGTGATATCTTGGATTGAGTCCTCAATATTTTTAAGTTGGGGTGAACAGCCAGAGGTTATGGTTCATGTAGTACCAATTACATGGGTAGGACGAGTGATGAGGTTCTGCATTGGGAGTTCAGGGAGTTAGGTGCTAAGCAAAAGGGCAGGATCTCCAGGGTTGTGATCTCAGGATTGCTGTCCATGTCACATGCTAGTAAGACCATAACTAGAAAGATGATATTGTTTAACACATGGCTAAAGAGATAAGACCATAAGTATAGGAATAGAATTAGGCTATTTGACCCATCGAGTCTGCTCTGCGATGACATCATGTCTGATTTTCTCGCAGCCTCAATGTCAAGTCTTCTTCCCGTATGCCTTCATTCCTTGACCAATCAAGAATCTATCAATCTTTGGCTTAAATATGCATAAAGACTTGACCTCTACAGATGCCTGTGACAAAGCATTCCACAGATTCTCCATTCTCTTCCTAAAGACATTCCTACTCATCTTTGTTCTAAGCCTCTATTCTGAGGCTGAGTCCTCTGGTCTTAGGCTATCCCACCATAGGAAGCAGCCTCTCTATATCCATTCAATCAAAGCCTTTCACTATTTGATAGATTTCAATGAGATCACCCCTCATTCCTCTGAATTCAAGTGAATACAGGCCGAGAGCCATCTGTCACGTACCCCGTGACGGGTTAAAGAACCAGCAGAAATGGAAAACACCTTAGAGTCAGGTATTGCTGTTAACCAATGGTATTTATTAGTAACTGGACAATACAGTAATATAAATGCAGATATATCAAACAGGTTAGCAATGATTTTATATATATATATGTGTGTGTGTGTGTGTGTGTGTGTGTGTGTGTGTGTGTGTGTGTGTGTGTGTGTGTGTGTGTGTGTGTGTGTGTGTGTGTGTGTGTGTGTGTGTGTGTGTAAATAGAAAAACCAGGCTTTTTCAAACCTAGGGGTAAATGAATACAGTCTTACGATGATGAGTAATGTTCAGTTCAGTTTGTGGTATTGAGTTGAGTAGTGATGGCGAGAGAGAGGTGTATAGAACTTCAGGAAAGCTGATGTCGTCGATCTTCCTGTTGTCCTCTGAAATCCTTTAGAAGTCACCGAATGTGACCACAACAAAGGGGACCGTTCTTCTGTGGTGGAATTATCAACCCAGGCGAGGGTTGGACACACGAATGACTCCCCACCGGTCACACCTTTTCGACACTGCGAGAGCCACTGTTCGATTCTCTTGATTGATCCTTCAAAAACCCACCTTCATGTGGACACAACAAAGCTCATCCAGTGGCCAAAACCGTGTGTCGGTGAGTCTATCAGCTGACCTTGTATTTATCTCAGCATGCTGAACACCATCAAGCTGCTCCGTCCTTCTCTCTCTGTAAGAACTTACAAGCAAAGCAGGCAGTGTCCTTGTAGAAATGCAAACACGCTGCCTAGAAACCATAACATCATCTTCCTAGCATTCTTCATCTCTCTCTCTCTCTCTTAATAACAAGGTCTTTGTGTTGGACACCTCCCTCCCTCTGATTTTAAAAGCACTGCTCATAGGGTCAATTCAGGACCCTGTCACAGATTAAACACTCTTCATATCACAAACCATTCAATCCTGGAATCATTTTTGTGAACCTCCTTTGAGCCCACTGTGTTACAGCAAATCCTTTCTAAGATGAGTGGTGCAAAACTGCTCAGAATGATCCAATTTGCTCACCAGTAGTTTATAAAGTCTCAACATTACATCCTTGCTTTTATATTCTAGTCCTCTTGAAAGGAATTCTAAAGTTGCAATTACCTTCCTTACCACAGACTCAACCTACAAGTTAGCCTTTAGGGCATCCTGCAAAATGTCTCCAAAGTCCCTTTGCACCTCAGTTTTTTTTGTATTTTCTACCCATTTAGAAAATAGGCAACACTTTCATTTCTTGTATCACAGTATATGACCATACACTTCCCAATACTGTACTCCATCTGCCACTCCTTTGCCCATTGTCCTAATCTATCCAAGTCTTTCTGAAATCTCTCTTAATTCTCTAAACTACTTGCCCCTCCACCTATTTCATATTGTCTGCAAACTTTGCAGCAAAGCTATTAACTTCATCATCCAAATCATTGAATATAATGTAAAAGGAATTGGTTCCAATACAGACCCCTGCGGAACACCACTGGACACCAGCAGTCAGCTAGAAAATGTTCTCTTTATTCCCACTTTTTGCCTCCTTCAAATTAGCCACTACTTCAGTCATGTCAGCATATTTCCTGTAATAGCAAGGGCTCATAATTTGTTGAGAAGCTTCATGTGTGGCTCCTTGTCAAAGGCCTTATGAAAATCCAAGTACACATCAGTCGATTCTCCATTGTCTATTTTACTTGTTATTTCTTCAAAGAATTCCATCAGATTTTCCAGGCAAGATTTTCACTTGAGAAATCTATGTTGACTATGGTCTATTTTATCATGTGCCTCCAAGTTCCGTAAGACCTCATCATTCATAATTGATGCCAACATTTCTCCTACCACTGAGATCAGACTAACTGGGTTATAGTTTCCATTCTTCTGCCTCTCTCCCTTCCTGAAGAGTGGAGTGACATTTGCAATTTTTTAGTCATCTGGAACCATTCCAGAATTGAGTAATTATTGAAAGATCAATTCTAATGTGTCTATTATCTCTTCAGCCACCTCACTCAGACTCTGGGGTGTGCACCATCTGGTTCAGGTGACCTATCTACCATCAGACCTTTCAGTTTCCTAAGAACATTCTCTCTAGTTTTAGACCACAGACTGTTATAAGAAACATAAGGTTTTTATAGTAGGTGATTTTAACTTTCTACATTAATTGGGAATCCCATAGTATAAAAGGACTAGATGTGATAGAGTTTGTCAAATGTGTTCAAGAAGCTTTCTTTCATCAGTATGTAGAAGTCCCAACGAGAGAGCGTGCGATAGTGGTAATTTGTTGAAAGTGGCATCACAGGTAGATAGGGTCGGAAAGAAAGCTTTTGGTACTTTGACCTTCATAAATCAATGTATTGAGTACATGAGATGGGATGTTATGTTGAAGTTGTATATGATGTTGGTGAAGACTAATTTGATGCATTGTTGCAGTTTTACTCATCTACCTATATGAAAGATGTAAACAAGTTTGAAGGAGTGCAGAGAAAATTTACAAGAACGTTGCTGGGTCTGGAGGACCTGAGTTATAAGGAAAGATTGATTATGTTAGGATTGCATTCATTACACCGTAGAAGGTTGAGGGGATATTTGATACGGTTATAAATATTGTGACGGATATAGATAGAGTAAGTGCAAGCAGACTTTGTCCTCGGATGTTGGGTGGGACCAAAACCAGAAGTCATGGGCCTTCGAGCCTGCACTGCCATTCAGTATGATCATGGCTGATCATCCAACTCAGAACCCTGTACCTGCTTTCTCTCCATACCCCCTGATCCCTTTAGCCACAAAGGCCATATCTAACTCCCTCTTAAATATAGCCAATGAACTGGCCTCAACTGTTTCCTGTGGCAGAGAATTCCACAGATTCACCACTCTCTGTGTGAAGACGTTTTTCCTCATCTCGGTCCTAAAAGGCTTCCCCTTTATCCTTAAACTGTGACCCCTCATTCTGGACTCCCCCAACATCAGAAACAATCTTCCTGTATCTAGCCTGTCCAGTTCCTTTAGATTTTTATACGTTTCAATAAGATCCCCCCTCAATCTTCGAAATTCCAATGCGTATAAGCCTCATCGATCCAGTCTTTCTTCATGTGAAAGTCCTGCCATCACAGGAATCAATCTGGTGAACCTTCTTTGTACTCCCTCTATGGCAAGAATATCTTTCCTCAGATTAGGGGACCAAAACTGCGCACAATATTCCAGCTGTGGTCTCACCAAGGCCTCGTACAACTGCAGTAGAACCTCCCTGCTCCTGTACTCGAATCCTCTTGCTATGAATGCCAACATACCATTTGCCTTTTTCACAGCCTGCTGTACCTGAATGCCCACTTTCAATGAATGTTGTACAATGACACCCAGGTCTCGTTGCACCTCCCCTTTTCCTAATTGGCCACCATTCAGATAATAATCTGTTTTCCTGTTCTTGCAACTAAAGTGGATAACCTCACATTTATCCACATTAAATTGCATCTGCCATGAATTTGCCCACTCACCTAACCTATCCAAGGCACCCTTCATCCTCTTAGCATCCTCCTCACAACTCACACCGCCGCCCAGCTTCCTGTCATCTGCAAAATTGGAGATGCTGCATTTCATTCTCTTGTCTAAATCATGAATATATATTGTAAACAACTGAGGTCCAGCACTGAGTCTTGCAGTACCCCACTCGTCACCACCTGCCAATCTGAAAAGGGCCCATTTATACCCACTCTTTGCTTCCGGTTTGCCAACAAATTCTCCATCCACATCAATACTATACCCCCAATACTGTGTGCTTTAAGTTTGCACACTAATCTCCTGTGTGGGACCTTGTCAAAAGCCTTTTGAAAATCCAAATATACCACATCCTCTGGTTCTCCCCTATCCACTCTACCTGTTACGTCCTCAAAAAATTCTATAAGATTCGTCAGACATGAGTTTCCTTTCACAAATCCATGCTGACTTTGTCCGATGATTTCACCTCTTTCCAAATGTGCTGTTATCTCATTTTTGATAAACAACTCTAGCATTTTCCCCACCAAAAATGTCAGGCTAACTGGTCTATAATTCCCTGGTTTCTCTCTCCCTCCTTTTTTAATAAGCGGGGTTACATTAGCCACCTCCAATCCTCAGGAACTAATCCAGAATCTAAGGAGTTTTGAAAAATTATCACTAATTCATCCAGTCTTGAAAAACTATCACTAAGGCAGTAGATGTTACCCTAGGGCTAGACCGATCAAGCAGTGGGTCAATAGCACAGTTCAAATCTCCTGAAATGATTAGCTGCTGTGTATTCAGGTAAGGTATTAATGAGAAAATGTTATTTGCAAAGTGGATGTCATCCAATTATGGGCGGAAACATTTACCAAAATGACAGGTATCTGAAAAAGAGATCCAGAGACTATAAAAAAGCGATCATTAGGGTCACTGATTACAGCAGATGGTGTAAACTGCATTCTGTCGGTGATTAATATTGCCACCCTCCTGGACCTACTATTAAATCCGGAATGAAAAACCGAACTAATTCATGCTTTATTTATGGAGTCTGTTATGGTCTTCCACTCTTAAATGTGTCTCTTGTAGAAATATTGTATGTGCTTTTAATTGTTTCAGATGACAGAAAACATTAGCTCTTTTAACAAGACCATTAAGCCCCTTTACATTCCAAGAAATAAACCTCACAAGGTGGCCTCCATCAGCAGCACTCATGTTAACCAGATCAAAAGACACACAGGGCCCACAATCCAGAACAGTGCGAGGGCACAAGCTGCACACAATAACGCACAATGTAAAATTGTCTGACAAACCAGTAACAGACAAAAGAATAAGCTGCCATGGTGATCCCCCAAAACACTCCCCCTACCCCTTTACCAAACAAAAATAAACAATTAACCCTGGAATCCTAAATCTACCTCCACAACTGAGGATGATCGCAGGCATTACCAAACAAAACACTTACACAGCATTTTCCATACAACCAAAACTTTCAATCTAATCTAGGGTGGCTCTCCTCCTTAAAATTTGTACAATCACTTATTCTACCTCTAATATAGAATTAAAAATAAAACAAAACAAAACAAAAAATACTAGGAAACTAAACGCCAGAGATGCAAATCCCAAATATTTACATTTTGCTGGTTGTAAGTTTTTGTTTTTGAGAGATTCCGCAGCATAGCAGTTCAACCCGATCGCGTTCCACAAATTAAATTGGAAAAAATGAACAAAGAAGTGAATTGCGAAAATTAACAGTTTGCCTCAGTCCTGACGAAGGGTCTCGGGCCGAAACGTTGACTGTTCGTATCAACGGATGCTGCCCGACCTGCTCAGTTCATCCAGCTTGTTTGTCCGTGTTGAATAGTTTACCTCAACGGGAGGCCCCTTCAATGCTGCATGAATAGCCTGAAAAAAAGTCATTGCTCTTCTCGTTCTTCTTCTCCCGAGCGTGAATGGTAAAACTCTTTGGCCGCCTCAGGGGTATCGAAATAATGCTCTTTACCTTCATGGATGATGCGGAACCGGGCAGAATACAAGAGGCCAAACCTGACTGGAAAGCAGGGATTTCACCTCCTTGAACGCTGCTCGTTTGTTCCCCAGATCCACACTATAATCTTCATGAAAAAAACACGCGATGCCCGCGGAAATACAGCTCCTGCTTCTGTCTATTGATGATGCGTTGCATATCTTGAAAGAAGTGAAAGGGAACCTGGAATGTTCTTGGTCTCGTTTGCTTGGCTTCTTGGACGCTGGATGGTTTAGACCCGACTCGGAGAGCACGTGAAAGCACGAGAGGCCATGGGAAGAAATTCGTCCCCAGCACTTCGTCCAATAAGTCGGTCATAAATTTAACAGGGCCTGAACCTTCCAAATTTTCAGGAATACCGACCACTCTCAAATTGGATCTCCACGTCTGATTTTCGAGGTCATCTAGCTTTCCCTTCAGAAATGCGTTTTCGCTCTGCAGCGCAGCAAAGGCGGCTTCGGCGCTCGCCAGTCGGTCACTATAATCATTCAGGCCATCTTCAACCTCACGAATACGTTCATCGAGCGTCTCGTAATAAGACATAATTTGTTCCATGGTAGCATTAACTGGTGGCAAAGCATCTTCAAGTTCTCGTTGTAGGGCAGAATGCACCGCTTGAGTCAGGTCAGTAAAAGTACTAAAGGAAGATAAAGGAGATCATCAAGTAGCGCAGGTCCAGTACCGTGCAATGGCGCCATAACCGTAACATCGGCTTTCTTGCTCGAGGCTTCGCTTTTTCCCCAGTTTTACTTCGAAGGTGCATCTTATTTACCACTTCAAAGTCCAGCAAAGTCCTGGGTTGTTCACAATGTTAAATATTCAATTATCTCGAGCATATGGTAAATATAAACAGGTATATTTTTAATAAAAATCGAGAGCCACAGTCACACGCACCTACTCACTCCGTACTCAACCTGGAAGTTCCGCAAAAATTATTTTTGATATGTGTCATTTCCAGCCCCTCAAAGAACTTCAGAATGATTAGCATCAATGTCACCGGTCGGTAGTTATTTATTTCTGAAGGTGTAGAGTCCATTGGCACAAGGATGTTGGTGGCTGATTTTAACTTGTGGCACAGTAGCCTGGATGACTGAAGTATTAAAGATTTTGATGAAGTCGTCAGTGAGCAAGTGTGCACAGCCCCTGAGTACTCGGCCAATGATATTGGCTGGTCGTGTCGCCATATGGGGATTGACTCTCTGCAGAGTCCTTCTCACGACCTTCAGTCCACATACTGTAAATCTGTGCCCATCAGTTTAGTACTATATCAGTTGCTACACAGCTGATCAACTAATTTCCAAACCATGTGAAAATAATTGATTTCAGTTCCATGAGTTTCAATTTTTTTCCATAATTATGTGTAAATAAAACTCACATCTTTGTCCACAAATCATGACTTGAAGAAAAGATTATTTCTTTACCCTATAGCAACCCACTGTGTTGGTCTCTGATTAGCTAACCTTACGAAGGTGAGAATGATTGAAAG
Organism: Hemitrygon akajei; assembly: GCF_048418815.1. Classification (NCBI taxonomy): domain Eukaryota; kingdom Metazoa; phylum Chordata; class Chondrichthyes; order Myliobatiformes; family Dasyatidae; genus Hemitrygon; species Hemitrygon akajei. Next base: position 15,268,046 of record NC_133148.1, on the reverse strand, counting down.
AGACAGCAGGAGGTATTTCCTTCTGTGGAATCATGAGCTGCTCTGAAGAGCCCCTTTGCAAATCCCAGTGTGTTTCCTCGAGCTATCAATTCAAATAAAATGTTTCACGGGATTTACCATTAGATTCATGCTTGGATTACAATTTTTAAAAAATTTCACAAGCGATTTGCAGTCAAAAAACTTTAATATGTTATGTAGAATAGCTTATCATGCACTCAACTCAGGAAAGATCCATGGAATATGAATTTGGTGGACAGTGGGAGGGATATGGTGTGGCCCATAAAGCCCCAAGCTGGCCTATGCATGTCCATGCAAGGTTCTGAGTTGGTAGAGCTGTTAGCCATCAGTTCTGTTAGCTGTTTACTGGAAGCCCCTTCATGGAACATGAGTGCTTATTGTCATTTAATGTCGTTCATATATTATGCTGTCCAACCATTTTTCCTAAACCAATAACTTTTCATTGTCATGACTATACTTCTCACTTATCACCTTCATGCCTTTCAGTTCATTCTCCCTGCCCCACTAAGTTATTTTCCTCCTCATCTGTCTTCACAAGCTTGTACTCCTTCCATCTCCCCACCTTCTTATTCTAGCGTGTTCTTCTTTCCTTCCCAGTACTGATGAAGGGTCTCGGCCTCAAACATCAACTGTATATTGCCTCCATTCTATAGGTAGGGTATTGCCTGACTTGATGAGTTCCTCCAGCATTTTACATGGGATTTCCAGCAGCTGCAGAAACTCTTGGATGTATACTCCAGCTGCCTTTCTGCTAACTTATCAAACCTGACCATACATAATTGCAGATCTTTGTGTCTTTCTAGTAATCGTCTCTATGATGCAACAGACTTTAACAGCGAAGCTTTATAGAAACATAGGTGCATCAGAATAATAGGTTCTCGCGAGTGTGTGTGTGTGTTGTACCTTTTATCCCACCAGTTACATTGTCAAAGAACTTTGAGAAGGTAGCAATGACAAGCCAGGGAACTACAAGTCACTCAGGTTGACATCACTAGTGGGGAATTGACTCAAGGGAAGTCTGAGCGACAGGATCTGGAGGAGTTAATGTGGCTTTATTTGTGGGAAGTCATGCTTGATGAATATTCTAGAATTTTTGAAGAAGTAAACAAAATGGTAGTTGAGGGTAGAGCTGAGCCTTCGATTAGATCCCACATGGTAGGCTGACCTGAAAGTCCAGGAATCCAGACAAAGGCAGTTAGACGGATTCAAAACTGGCTCGGAGGTAAGAAGCACAGTGGTGGGTGAAGGATGTTTCTCAGAAAATAAGCTGGTCTAACGGGATGTTTTGGTATTCCGAGTCTCTGCCCACTGGTCCCAGCATCCCTCACGATAGGAAACACTACCTGCCCTCCACCTACTATGGCATTGATTCCATCATCCAAATCATTGACATATAACCTGAAAAGAAGTGGTCCCAACACCTAACACTGTCGAACACTGTTAGCCACTGGCAGCAAACTGGAAAAGGCCTCCTTTATTTTCACTCTGCCTTCTGTCAGTCATCCAATCTATCTATGCTAGTATTTTTCCTGTCGAACCATGTCCTATAATTTTGTTTAGCACCTTTATCTATGGCGTCTTGTCAAGGGCCTTCAGAAAATCCAAGTAAACAGCATCCACCGATTCTTTTTAGTCTATCTTGCTTAATATTTCCAAAAAGAACTCGAGCAGATATGTGAGGCAAGATTTCCCCTCCGCTAAACCATGCTGAATTGGCCTGATTTATCATATGCCTGCAAGTACCAAATTCTTGACCAATTAGGGAAGTGCACCAAGGTGATTCAACACCACTAAGTGTGAGGTGATGGACTATCAAAGTCAAACCAGCATAGGACTTATCTGTGAATGGTTGGGCATTTCAATCAGCTACGAGTGAATGGTTGATAATAAAACAGGAACCTCTCCACACCGGGTCTCCGGAAACAGTAGTTTATTTAATCTTCCAGGAATATATTCCTATGAGATTTGAAATCGAGACGGAACACATAATGAATTAATTGATATCGTCTGCACTTCTCAATTCGAGTTGCTGAACTGTTCCTGCTATTTCCTTTCTTTCCAATAGAAATAACAAACACTTATAACAGTTAAATGTCAGGGAACTGCAGCGAATTATTCATTGTTTCCTTTTCAATGCCGTGAGGATTTGGTAAAATGCCAAACTAAGTTGAAGGAAATGTGTCTGTTACTGATAATCTGAATGATGTTTCCAGTGTTTACTCGCTGCATAGCAGAGAAGGAAACCGACAGAAAAGTCATGAATCACGGTCGGCATGCGGAGACTACAGGCATGCCCGGAAATTGAATTCTGTTATCCATATCGAAAAGAGGCGACTGTATTTCGAAAGTCTGTATTAATTTTCTCCCACATTGCAGCATATACTCCTCCACATCGTCTGCAGGCAAATACTGTCTCTCTGTTAATAACCCATTGCCCTGTACCATAGCCCGTCCACCCGACTAGGTAGAGTGCAGCTGCCAGACATCAAAGGCACTACCTCTTTACAGAGCCCCCTGCACCTATAGAAAGAAGATAAGATTAGGGAAAAAAATCTTACCATCTACAACACAGGAACGGCCACTAACGGTCCACCTGTTTCTTAACAACAATCGTATTTCTCTGTATGAGGCTGGATTTCTTTTTTACCTTTCCTATATAGGCTTCTGTACAAATGTATTTTAACTGGCATAGTTGTGGCCACTTCTATCAGCTAGTTCCAGATAACCATCACCCTCTGTGTAAATACAGTTACCCTTCAGATCTCATTAAAATTTCCTCTCTCACCTTGAACCTGTGTTGTCTCATTCTAAACTTGACTGTCTTTGGAGAAACCGACCTTCCTTCCTCTCATAACTTCATGAGCATGCCCATGCCTGCAGCGTTTCATTGGGAACAATCTCAGCCTACCCAATCTCTGCTTGTAACTGGGGTCCTCAATTCCAGGTAACATCCCGTTGAATCTCTTCTGCTCTCTTGTACTACCTGATCCTTCCTGCAGCGTGGTGACCAGAACCATATACCGAAACTCAATGAGCAATCGATGCTTTCCTGTCCTGCCACATCCCATCATAAATGGCCCAGTATTAACAATTTAGTCCGGATAATTCGACCCTGAGCTATTCTTGTAACTATAATGTTCCTTCCACACAAAACTGATTTCCCACTGCCTCAGTTTTTGCCTCAAACCATGGAATACCATGAGCTAATCCAGGTCTATCTACAGATTGCCACAGAATGTTTTTAACGAATCAAATGACGGAAAATCAGTCTGTCTCTGTGTCCTACGTACGTCGAGCATAGAATGGTACAGTACAGGAACCAACCTTTCGGCTTTTTATACCAAATTAAATCGTTTCCTTCTGTCTGCATATGATTCATAACATTCCGCTCACTGCATATGCGTGTGCCTGTCTAAAAGCCTCTTGAAGACCACTATAATGTCTCCATCACTACGCCTGGTGGCCCAACCCCACCCCTCGCCTTAAAGTCATTCTCTCTTGTATTCGACATTTCTCTCCGGGAACAGTCATTCTCGCTGTCATTCCTCTTATGAACTTATAAACTATCGGTCACTCCTCAACCTACTATGCTAAAAGGAAAAAAATGCAAATTTATGCAACAACTCCTTATAACTAATGTCCTCTGATCCATGCAGAATCCTTATAACTCCGCTTTTTCATTCTCTCCAAAGCATTCATATTATTTCTATAGTTGAGCCACAGACCTACAGAAAATATTGTCACCAAAATTTTATACATCTGCATCACGACTTCCTGGCTCTTACACTCAAGACCCCTAACGACGAGGCAAGCATACTTTATCACTCTATCTAAATGCGGTGCAACTGCGGTATGGATTGGACCCCGAGAGTTGCTGTATCATTTCATATTAATCCGGCGGTAATATGGTATATACATTTTCATCTTTGTCCTAAAAAGATGATCGAAACTTTTGCAGAACTCTGTTGCTCTGCTAGAAAATCGAAACCCTCAATTTCTTCAGTATTTGGCTTCCAGTGTCGTCGAGATTCGCCACCTAAATACGGACCCGTGTTCATGAGATTTGACTGTCAACTATATCACTACTTCGGACATAGTAGTGCATTGTACTGCAAAAAGAACGAATTGTATTATAATATGCAATACAACTAACAAAAAGTTTGATAATAAATATACTTTTAACTTTGATTGGAAATCGCAACTTGTATATGACTTCAGGGTAATTGTGATGTCACAGTGTTGAGATATGATAAATTATATATCACAGCGATGACAGATAATTAAAGCTAAGGATTTTGAATCGAATTTCTTGCGTCCATGCAGCTTTTGTTTCAGATTTCATTACGTCTTCCAAAACTTGTTGCAGAAATTGAACACAGCGATATTGTCAAGGAACTAGCCCAAACCTGATATTACGAATTACTTTGATTCCCAGCATCTGCAGATTTCGCTTGTTCTTGATCATGAATTGGTGTTGTAGTTGTAAAGCTCGCAGGGTCGTATATTGGTGCTCAGTGACATTGCTGAGCACCAAGTCTTGCTGTCAAAATAATCTCAAAACAGATTTATCAAATAAAATTATGCATCTTTTAAAGCAACACACACGCTGAACGAACTCAGAAGGTCAGGCACCATCTATGGAAAAGAATAAACAGTCGGAGTTTCGGGCCACGACCGTTCGTCAGCACTGAGAAAAAAGGGAGAAGTTGCCAAAATAAAAAAAGTTAGTGGGTGGGGGGAGTGTATATATGCTAGGTGGAAAGTGATGGGTGAAGCGAGGTGAGTGTGAAAGGTCAAGGGCTGGAGAAGAAAGAATCTGATACAAGACGATAGTGGAGCACAGGGGGATGAAGGAAGAAGGAGGGGAGCAGGGGGAAGTAATAGGAAGGTGGGAAGAAGTAAACGGTCAGAGTATGGAGCAGTAGAATGGGAGTGGGGGTTTCTTTACAGAAACAAGAAATTGATATTCATGCCATCAGGTTGGAGGTACCCTGTAGGAATACGAGCTGTTGTTCCTCGACCCTGAGGGTGGCTTTATCTCGTCACGAGAGGAGGCCATGTATTGATACGTCCGAAAGGGAACCAATCTGGAATTCCTCTATTCCTCACTCTGATCTTTTACTTCTCACCTGCCTATTATTCCGCCCTGGGTCCCCTCCTCTTTCCCGTTCACCTATGGTCCATTCTCATCTCCTATTAGCTCCTTCATTCCCCAGTCCTTGAGCTTTTTCATGCACCTGGCTTCATTTATCACCTTCCAGCCAGCCTCTTTCTCCTCCCACCTTTTAGTTTTGCCATCTTCCCCCTTCCTACTTAGTCTTGAAAAAGGTCTCGGCCCATAGCGTCCACTGTTTATTCTATTCCTTCGATGCCGCAATATCTGCTGAGTTCCTCCAGCATTTTGTTTATGTTGCTATGGATCTGCAGACTTTCTCGCGTTTCTGTATAATTTATGTTTAATTTTATGCTCCTTGCGAATGTTTATACAATTTATGCCAATGAAGCTGCTGCAAATATTTTGCATTGAACCTGTACACACATGTTTTTGTGTATATGGCAATAAACTTGATTTTGTGGGTTCTACTAAAAGCGTGGCCGGTTCGGCTAGCACCAATTTACCATTCTTTTAGGCTTATGAAATATATTGCCTCCGTGTAGTGGGGAGATGAATTGCAGACTGACACTTCAATTACGATCTGCAGTTGTGATTTTTAAGCCTCTAATTTCTGTGTTTTTCGCTTAGATGCAATTTATTTCCATTAAAATATTAGTTAGGGGAATCTGTGACGTCTGGTGGACGTTCGATTAATTCAAATAAACTTTGAATGGGTGGAAATATCATAGATATTCCATCTCCGATTTTAATTGATTTCCATTGACGTATGAACAGCCTAAAGCGAACCTCACAGGTTCTTGATCTGTGACCTCCCGTGGGATAACAGTGAAGGGTACATTCAGAAATTGGAGCTGAATAATTCGAGCGGGAGAGCCCCGAGACGCAAAGGGTGGACCGACCAGTTACATTCTCAAATGTAACAATCGGAGGGGAACTTGTTGACGTTGCGCAAGTTTCTCCATTGACAGCAATTTGTTCAATCAAGAAACTCGGCCAGGAAACGCAGGCAAATAAGATTTTGCATCATTTTGCGGTGACTCATTGTGAGTCTGAGAAACAGACGTTGGATTAAAATTCAACGGAGGCGTCTTTGGAGTGTCCTCGACTGTGTTTTGCTCTTTCATTCCGATGGGGAAAAAGAGTCTTTGCTATGGAGAAAATAAATACCTAGTGCTATTCCTATCAGCTGGATTTCGCTGTGCCATCTTTGGGGCTTTTGCAAAACAGGTAGAACACCCTAATCTTTACTTTATAAGAACGGGATCACAGTCAGGATAAGGGTGTGAGGTTTCAAAATATATTGAGCAGAATGACTGGTCATTCGTAAATCCTGCGAATTTAAAAGTCAAGTACGAATGTTGTGAACAAAACCAGGAAGCGCAGATGTACAAAGTGGAAGTTGCATTGAATATCAGGTGAAGGAACAATTGAACTATTTAACTTCCAAATTCACAAGATACAATCGATGTCCATCGTACTTATTCTGGAAGCCAAAGGGTAATTGGGACACTGTTTGGCAGAAACCCTGTTGTTAATCCGCTGGAGCTGTTTGGATTTATCAATAGTCTGTCAACTTAACTGCCAACATCTCTCCTATCTAGATCCCCCGTCTAAAAAGTTTAACAATTTTGCAATCAGGATATTTAGTAGAATGTTATGGCTTATTGGCAGAGAAATCGAATTCAAAACTGGTCCTGCTTCAGGTTAATAACTAGTGTCAGAGCCAGCTTTACGATCACTGAAAAACCGAGGTGAAATTTGCTGTTATGCAGCAGTAGTACCCTACAAAGACATAAAGATCTGTAAATAGTTCAAAAATAGAAATAATGAGGTGGTGTCCGAAGTCCATGGATCGTTTAAATATCAGCGAAATAATACTTAGAGACCTGTACAGAGTATTGCAGTCTTGTGGGAAAATGTTAATTCTTTGGATTTGAAACGTCGCTGACTGATAAATGGAATAGAAGAATTGTGACGTTTGACTTATGTCGAAAGGTTGAACAGGTGAAACTTGTATCCACTGGACTTCAGAAAGGTAGCAGGGGAACCTTTACAAATGTTAGTTATATTCTTACCGCTAGATTTTATTTTCAATGTGTGCGTTCCTGCAATTTTGGAGTCTCGTCATGCTTTTCTTTCGCCCATATTGAATATCATGTGAATCCTGACTGTAACTAATATTCAGAGGGAAGCGTAAAACTTTCGACTCCAGGACATTTGAGAAGTATGGTAGGACTGTTTCCAATGCTACTTTTAATAACATCATGATAACAGTTTTCGTTAGGATCACATTATGCATTGTACCGCAATGTGATATGTACAGTATATACCATATCCGTTGCTATTCCTTTTCCTTTGAATTGCTTATGGCCTACCAAGGCATATGTAGATGTGTGTGTGCGTCCCTAACTCCTGGTGGAGTCGTCGGGGCGCCGTCATGACAAGCTTTTTGCACCGATCTTTTTGGTGATTGCTCATTATATAGCGTGTCTTGGGCATCTGAAACCCATCCATATCCAGGTTTTTTGGAGAAAGCCCACGGATTCGAACTCGTGAGCCTTCACTCAGAAGTCCTAAACTGATGCCATTACGCCACCAACCGGCCTATATGTAGATCTCGTCTATTAAATCTAGAATTTCCCTGCATGAATTTTAGATTGGAATTTTATTTAAAATACAACTTATTCTGTAATGACCAAGTTCTTCATAAATCAGTGAAACATTTAGTTCTCACGTAGAAATAAAAACGTTCTCAAGTGGAGAATGGAAAATGCAACTGAGATGTGTTGCTCGAGATGGTTTTTAGAAATGACATGGTTCTGCAATAACTCCTGCATGAGCGCGAGAAACATTTTGGGAAGTGTCCGTTGGAATACAGACTCTCTGACCGATTGTGGATAAGAAGAAATAAAAGGAACAATTAATATATTCGTTTCTAAAATTCTACCCTGAGAGAAGGACTTAAATGGGACAACATGGTACTTTACAGGAATACTAAACATTCCAGAAAATGACCTTCACATATCAAACTCTGTTTTGAAAAGTAATTACAGATGTAAAAGTAAAACCAACTAACGGAGGATCACGTTAAAACTCGTCGTCTAATAATTACTAGGGATTACTGTTCTGTGTTTTTGAATATTACGAGGCGCAACGTTTTAAACATGGGCTTTCTTTCAGAGTAGAAAATTACAATGCTGTACTGAAAGGGTCATCGATTTTTTTCACAATAGAACCAGTTTCCAAACTGTTCATTAGAATTTCCCCTTACCTTTTCTTATTATAAAGAACATATTTTACTGTCATTAACTTAGCATTTGTTTTATAAAAGCCTATCCAGCAGCAATTGACAATGCAGAATGAAATGTTCGGAACAGCCAAGAAGGGTCAAAACGCCTGTTTCTGTGCTGTAATGTTCTATGGTTCTGTGGTTGGGAGCAAGTGAACCAAAGTTATTATAGATTTGCAGAGGCGATGTTGCATCCACTAGTTCACCTGCATTGACACAACACTACCTGTAAGTCAGAGATTGCGGTAAAGAGACAACCAGACCGAATGGTCAAAAGTGTGTATCAACACATCATTTCATTTGTAAATCATTTGGTCCTTTCTCAGTTGAAGGAATTTTTGTTGTGGTACGCACAATAGTCGAACCATTACATGCATATGCAATAGCGATAATACAGAGATATGAATTATCAATTGGCTCATATTCTTTGTATGCTTCCAATCAGCATCTGATCACTATATCTCAGATATAGAGGAGCTGGTGTATTTATCACTTCATCCGAATGTCGAGTCATTTGATGTGCTGTGAACCTGGAGTTGTATTGTCTTTTCAGATCATTTCCATTCAATCATATTCAAGTAACACTTAACCTAAAATGAGCTTATCACCTTCCATATATGTTCTGAACAGAAGGGAACGAGTCTGTCACCATGAACCCTGACAGTCTCCAGTGCAGCTGAATTACAGACATCAAGACGGATGCATGATGAGTCTTCCTGGTATTGTCCCTGACTATGTCTTGAGTTCTTGTGGGGTTCAACTGGAAGACACACTTTCAAACATTTTTAACCTCTCCCTGCTCCAGACTGTGGTTCCTTCCTGCTTTAAGAAGACGCTATCATCCCAGTAACCTCCCTCTGCAAATAGCACGCCCCCCCCCCCCCAAAGTATTGTCAAGATATTGGACATTATCAGCTCTTGCTCACAACGTCTGCATCCCAGTAAATCCCTTCTGCAAACAACCCCCCCCCCAAAAAAAAAAAGGTATCAAGATATTGGACCTGACATCTACTGGGCTCATCCCTGGAGGATCTGTATAATACACATATCTACATCAGACTATGTTTATTGAGTACAGTTTGCATTCAACGCTATTATTCCAAATAAATTCAACACCAAACTCTGACGCTGGGAGTCAAAGCTTCCCTCTCAGTCTTCTGAGACTGGATGCTTGGCATCTTAACAAACAGACTACAGCTGTGAGGATAAGCGGCAAGATCCCTGCCATGATTATTCTAAACACGGGTGGTGGACGAGGTTGTGTCGTCAGCCGCTTACTGTATTCCGTGACTGCGTGGCCAGATTCCGTTCTAACTACATCTACAAGTTTGCAGATGATATCACACGGTAGGCCACATCGCAAATAATGATGAGTCGGATTTCAGAAATCTGAATCAAAATCAGAATTATCACTACCATATGTCATGAAATTTGTTGTTTTGTGGCAACAGAATTGTCCAAGTTATACAAGAAACTAAAAGTTACGATAAAAATGAGATAAGTAAATAGTGCAAAAGAGGCTTAGTAAGTTAGTGTTTATAAGTTAATGGGCCATTCAGAAATCAGATGGAGGAGTGGACAAAGCTGTTTCTACAACGTCAATTGTGCATCTTTAGGCTCGGGTACCTTTACCCTGATGTTAGTAATGGGAAAAACTCATGTCTCGACGATGAGGGTTGATAGATGGAGTCTTCTCGAGATACAGTGTTCAGAAGATGTTCTCGATGGCAGGGAAGCTCTTGCCCGCGATAGAGCTGACTGCATCTACAAACATCTGTAGCCTCTTTCGATCTTGTGCATTGGAGCCTTCATAACAGCCGGTGATGCAAAAAGTCCTAATGCTCTCCACAGTACATATGTAGATATTTGCTCAAGTCCTTGACAACATTCCGAATCTCCCGAAACCCCTAATGAAGTATGGCCACTGGCTTGCTTTCTTTGTGATTGCTTTGTTATGTTGAGCACGGAATAGGTCGTCGGTGATGTTGATGCGCAGGAACTTGAAACTGAGTTTGAGATGTTGATGCCGTGGAAGGTGAAGGAGACAGAGAGCTTAGTGGCATGGAGTCACGAGCAACATTTCCCTCAATAACAAGAAATCAAACAAGTTTTGTTTTCTTCAGAAAGGGAGGCGGTTCACATGCTCCTCTCTACATCAACTGCTGAGGATTGGAGCGCTGAGAGCTTTAGGTTCCGAAGGGAGAACATAGCGAACAGCCCATCCTGGCCCTACTACCTAAACACCAGACCCAGAAATCTCAGCAACGCCTCTACTTTCTCAGGATATACTAGAATTTAGCATGTTCCCGTGCATCTTGCCAACTTTTATCGAAGCATTATAAAAAGCATGCAGGCTGGATGTAATGTGCCTTTGTATGGCGATGTTCTATGCGTGAACTCAAGAAACTACAGAGAGTTCTGGACACAGCGGAGCACATCACGTGAATCACCCTCCCCTCTATGGACACTTGTCCATATGCCTCTCTGCCTCAGTAAAGCAACCAGCATAATCAACGAACCCACTCACCCCAGTCATGCTTTCATCTCCGCTCTTCCACTGGGCAGAAGATACCAGGTTCAAGAAGAACTTCTGTATCATTGTTATCAGATGACTGAATGGTATTAGATGGTGGACTTTTGATTTCACAATCTACCTTTTTGTAACTTTGCACTTTATTTAGTATAGGCGCTACACTTTCTATGTCCTGCAACACATTATTCTGCACTCCGTTATATTAGCTCATCACAATGTTGCTATGAATTAATCTGTATGGACGGTATGAAAAACAAAGTTTCTACTGTGCCTTGGTTTCTGTGGCAATAGTAAAACATCTTACCATTTTACAATTTAATACTCTGGATTATACTGTGCATTGCTTCTCGCGATCCTATATTAAGCAAGTGCTATCATTCACCTGACTAAATAGAGAGCTTGAAAGTGTTTTGAAATTATCCGAACAGTTGTGTTGTCGTTCAAAAATCTGAATGTGGAGAGGAAGGAGCTTTTCTTAAAAAGGGGGTTGCAGGTCTTCAATCTCCTGTACCTTCTAGCCTACGCAACACACACAAGTTGCTGGAGGAACTCTGCAGGCCAGTCAATATCTATGGAGAGGAATAAGCACTCTATGTTTCCAGCCGAGAACGTTCATCAGGACTCGAAAGGAAGGAAGAAGAAAACGGATTAAGAATATGAGGGAGGGCAGTGGAATGAGTACAAGCTGGCAAGTGGTAGGTAAGACTAGATGAGAAGGCAGTTGGGAGAGAGGGGAATGGGCGATGGTGAGAAGTTTGGAAATGTAAAAGACTGAAGAGGAAGGAGTCTGATAGAAGCGGACAGTGGACCATTGAAGAGAGCGTTAGAAGAGGGGAGAGGCTGGTGAGGAGAAGAGAAAACATGAGGGGGGAACCAAAATGGGGAATCAAAAGAGACATAAGGGGAGGTTGGTGAGGAGAGATTACCGAAAGATAGAGAAATCGATGTTCCTGACATTAGGGTGGTGGTTACCCAGAAGGAGGTGTTGTGTCTCCTGACTGAGTGTCCCCTCATTGTGGCAGTAGTGGAGGCCATGGGCAGACATGTTGCAATGAGAAGTCGAATTGAAATGAGTAGCCACCGGTAAACACCGCCTTTTCTGGCAGACGGAGTGAAGGTGCGAAACAGTCCCATAACCTACGTCGAATCTCACTCATTTCAATTCGACTTCTCATTGCAACATGTCTGCCCATGGCCTCCACTACTGCCACAATGAGGGGACACTCAGTCAGGGGACACAACACCTCCTTCTGGGTAACCACCACCCTAATGTCAGGAACATCGATTTCTCTATCTTGTGAGATGTGAGAAGGTTGCAAGTTGAGTACCAGCTATAGTAGAAGGCCCAGACCACCTCGTAGGTGAAGTGTCGCCTCACCTGGTAGGGCTGTTTTGGAGCAGTGAATGCTGGTGAGGAGGCAGGAGTACCTGTTGCGGAGATAAAAACCTGAAGGATGTTTATTGGGGAGGGACGATTTAACGAGGGAGTCAGATGGAGACTTCTTCTTCAGGTAACTTGCTATAGAAGACTTCATCCTTTTATCTCTTTTATCTATCATCTCCTAGCTTCTTACTTCATCCCTTTCCCCCTCCCCATCTACCTTACCCCTCATCTGTTTTCTTGTATTACCTGCCAGGGTGTACTCCTTCCCTCTCTCTCTCCTCCTTATTCTGGCTTCTTCCCTGTCGGTCTGAAACTTCAATAGTTTTTCATCATCATATATGTTACCTGACCTGTGGAGTTCCTTCAGCATTCTGTGTGCGCTGTTTGAAAATTGTTTTGTTTTCTTATCAACTCCTCAACTGAAAAGTGCTCCTACCTTCTCATAATCATGGTTTCATCCTCTATTCGGTGCGATACAATTTTAAGGCGGTGGAAGAAGTCAGACAGGAAAAGTGAACATTTAATGTTTAAATTTGTATCGCACCAAATACTGTAGGAAACCTGACTGACATCCTAAGAAATTCCTTCCATTGGAAATCAAATTGAAACGTCACCATTGAATCCTTCTCCACATATGCTTTTGTGTTCTGTCGCATCATATTCTTTTGATCCCAAATGTGGGAAAGTTTATTGTTGGCCAGATGTTAAGGCAGCAAACATGTATTAACAAATGCTGAAGTTCACAGATTCTGGTAATTCTTTGAAAAGTAACAAATCAAACCGTGTCAGGTCGCTCTGCTTCTGTAAGAGGCACAAACAGGATGTACGGTGAACAATCGTTTATCCGATCTATAGTTTTGTTTCATTTATGGGTATATTTTTCCTATGGGAGTTCAATGTTGAATTGGTGGAATAATATCGGTGGCCAATAGTGTATAAAATTTCCAGTCCGTTGTCTTTTCTACAGTTTAGAAGAATAAGATTGATTGCATTAAAGAGTCAAATTGAATAAAATTTTATACAAAAACCAATGCTAATGCGGGATTTTATAAAGTGATATGAGTAAAATTTAGGAGATAGTTTTCTATTTCTTTCTCTCACAAGTTAAAACAAACATTGCCTTAATGATTCCTGTGAATTTTGGGTGGACTGAGGCCAATTGGTTTTATTTGTTAGATGAAAGTGTCGGTATTTATGAAATAATGCAGACAAATGGAAAGAGAATGCAGACAAAAATGCTAAAAGCCTCGCCTTTCTATACCAGCATTGATCAATGGATGGCAGTAATGGGTGTACTTGAAATGAAATATCTTCTAGTCAATAAATTAGAACTGGAGATCCCAAATTAGAATTATTATGGTTTCAACATTTTTTCTGGTTGGATTCAATGAATATGGATTATTATCTGCTAAAGACAAGGAGTATAGATAAGTCCTGGTCAAGAAGTTCAATTTATGGCACCGACACTAACTAGGAAAGGACAGCAGATATTCTTTCCAAAAGGACACGAGCAAACCAAACGTGTATTTCATCTCCCGATGAAGGGTTTCGGCCTGAAACGTCATCACTACCTCCTCCCATAGATGCTGTCTGACCTGCTGAGTTCTGCCAGCATTTTGTGTTTTTATTTTTTGTGTATTTGTTCCGTATTTTTTTGCTCATCCCTTGTGTTCTTCTAAAGCTAACTTTAAAATAAGGACGTTCATTTTTACTGAGATGATTATCTCAATTTCTCGAGTTGCCATGGTTGGATTCCAACTCATGTCGTTGGCTGTTAATGCAGTGGCAGATATGTTTTGAAATTAGCTCTTTCCATGCTATCAAAGCTCTGCTATTGTTTTTTTCATTCACCTAATTCCACAGCAACACGCCCAAACCTAATCCCGGCAACACGCATTGAATGCAGAAGGAACTTGACAAGCTAGGTAGCATCTATTGAAGGGAAATAAACAGTATCTACGCTTTTTCCGTTTCCTGGTGCAGCTCCTTTCTTATTCTATTCACCATGCACTGCGTCCATACAGTGTGCGGGATTGCCATGGACTCTTTGGTCTCACAAGCACGTGAACGTCTAATGTTATGTCAGTGCCACTTGTCTTTAATTCATTGCGAGAAAAAATTCTAAGGTTCCAGAAACACAACCCGATGAAACTCACCCTCATTTCCAGCAAGCATATTTTCCTCTCGGTTCATATACATGCTAATATTGCCCAAGTGTATCTCATCGTGCTGTCTTACTGTCTAGACAGGTAGATGGAGGAATTTAAGGTGGGGAATTTATATGGGAGGCAGGGTTTAAGGGTCGGCACAACATTGTTGGCCGATGGGCCTATACTGTGCTGTACTATTCTATGTTCCATGTTCTCAATTCTGTTACCTGCAAACTGCTGAACACCTTCTATGTTCACCTTGACAAATTGAAACTGATCTTAAAAGTTCAAAAACATCTCGTAAATCATGGAGGAACTTGCAACCACCTAATAAGGATAACTGCAGAGAAAAGGGTTGGATGTTCAGATTCACCTGAAGGGGAAGAAGTGCAGTGCACCTGTTGGTAGAGGTGGCGGATAAATGAAGAGGAGAGAAAATGCAAAGCTAATTTTCTTCTATTTGAATGCAAGGAATCTAATTACTGAGGTAATTGAAGACAACATTTTAAATCAGACTTTGATTTTGATTAAGATTTTATTTCCTTTATTGTCACACGATTGAAAATTGGGTAATTTGGCAACAGGGTATAAATCTTTTTTTTCAATTAAAACAAGAAGAGATGCCACAGAGGGTGTGGTACTTCAGTTTTGTAAATCTTGGATTGATAAACTTGGAAATGGTGTGTGTGGGGATGGAGTTGTTGGGGTCAGCGGATCAGTCAGGGGTACCGGTTATGTCAAGGGCAGATCTCAGTGATGAATCTGTATTTATTTTAAAGAAGGCAATTGTGTATCAGAACATAGGATATAGAACTTAGAAGAGTACCACAGGAACAGGTTATTCAACCCACAATGTTGTGTCGAACCAGCTACAAAACAAATCAAAAACACCCGAACACTCATCCCTCCTACCTACACTATGTCCATATCCCTCCATCTTCATTACATCAATGTGCCGTTCCAAACATCTCTAAAAAGCCTCTACTGTATTTGCTTCTACCAGCACACCAGGCAGCACATTCCAGACATCCACAACTCTCTGAGTAAACAAATTACCTCTCACATTGCCCTTGAACCTTGCCCCTCTCAGCTTCAATGCATGCCATCGGGTATTAGACATTTCAACACTGGGGACCAGAAACTCTGTATATTCCATCTATGCTCTTCATAATCTTGTAAACCTCTCTTAGGTATCCCCTCAAGTTCTGACCTTCCAGAGAAAATAGCTAAGTTTATCTCGCCTCTCGTCAAAGCTCTAATCCAGGCAGTATCCTGGTAAACCTCTTCTGCACCCTCTCCAAAGCCTCAGCATCCCTTCTATAGTGGGTGAACTGAAATGCACACAATACTTCAAGTGTGGCCTAACCAGAGTTTTATAGTGTTGCAACATAACCTCCTGACTTTTGAACTCAATGCGATGACTAATTTGAGCAAGCATTCTATATGTCTTATCAACTGTGGATCCACTTTCAAGTAGATATGAGCTTGGATCCTAAGATTGCTCTGCTCATCGACATTGTTGAGGACCTTGCATTTGTCCTACCGAGGTGATACTCTTCACATTTATCTGGGTTAAACTACATCTGCCATTTCTTAGCCCATGTCTGCAACTAATACATATCATGCTGTATTCTGCCAGTCTTCTACACTATCCACAACTCCACCAATCTTGTTATCATCCACAAATTTACTGACGCACCAACCTACATTTTCATCTAGGTCCTTTGTATATATTACAAACAGCTGAGGTTCCAGCACAGATCCCTGCGGAACTCCGATATTACAGACCTCCAGCTCGAACAAGCTCCTTTGATCACTCCCCTCTCTCTTCTATGTGCAAGCTAGTGCTGAATCCAAACAGCCAATTCACTGCGCAAACCATGCATCTAATCTTCTGGATTAGTCTTCATGAGGGACTTTGTCAAAAGCCTTACTAAAAACCATGCAGACAAATGCCACTGCCCTACCCTCAGCAATCTCTCTCGTCATCTTGTCCAAAAAAACTCAATCAAGATGATAAGGCACGATCTGCCACAAGCAAAGCCATGCTGGCTCTCCCTAGTTAAACCATGGGTTAACCGAAGCTCATGTATCCTATCCCTAAGAATTTTCTCAAGCAATTATCCTACAACTGATTTGAGACCCACCAATCTATAGTTCCAAGGATTTTTCCTTGTTCCATTCTTAAAAAGAGGTACAACATTATCCACTCATCGGTCCTCTGGGACCTTGCGTGTGGCTAGAGAGGACATAAAGGCACTTGTTAAGGGCCCAGTAATCTCGTCCCTTGTCTCCTTCAAAAGCCTGGGGTAAATCCCATCAAGCTCTGACCTATCCACCTTTATAGTCATTAGAAGGCTCAACATTTTCTCTCCCTTGAACTCGAAACGCCCTGAAGTGTTTATACACACAGTCCTGACCTCCTGGTCCTCCATATCTTTTCCCTTAGTAAATACTGAAGCAAAGTACTCATTAAGAACCGCACTCCAATTTCCCCCAGCCCACTTTATCCATGACTGGTTCCTCCCTCTCCCTAGTTATCCTTTTACTATTGATCTATGTATGGAATACCTTGGAATTTATCTTAATCTTGCTTGTCAGGGACATTCCATGGCTCTTCGGCTTCTTTATACTCCTCATGTGTTTTTCTTTACCCCGACTTACAAAGCTTTAAATACTTTTTCCTCTTCTTCTTGACTTAGTTCATCACCTCTGTGAACATGGTGTTCTTAACTTTCCATTCCTGTCCTTCCTTCTGATGGGAACACACCTTTCCTATACTCTGTGCAATTGATCTTTAAACCCTCCTCCACATGTCTGATCTGGGCTTGCGAGGGAAAAGGTTTTCCCAATTAAAGCTTTTTAGTTACTGGCTAATGCTCTCGTCATTTGTCCTACTCCATTTTAAAACTTTCCCAGAAGGACCACACCTATTCCACAGCTACCTTGAAAGCTAAGGAGTTGTGACTACTGTTATCTAACTGTTCAACGACTGAAAGATCAGTCACCTGGCCAGACTGATTCCCAACACGAGTTCCAGTATTGCTGCTCCGCTCTTTCAACCGCCTACATATTGATTTAGGAAACCTTCCTGGATACACTTAACCAATTCAACCCCATCTAAATCCCTTACAATAAGAAGATCGAAGTTTACACTCGGGACATTGAAATTTCCCATGACAGCAACCCTATTATTATTACTACATATTTCCTTAATCTGGTTGCATAACTCTTCCTCAACTTCCCGGTGCCTATTCGGGGATCTGTAGTACATTCCCATCAGTGTGATTGTACCCTTCCTATTCCTGAATTCCACCTAAATGGATTCAGTATCTGACTCCTCTGAGTGCAACTGTGATATTAATAGTGCAACTCCACTCACTCGTTTACCTCCTCCTCTATATTTTCTAAAACTTCGAAAACCTGGTACATTAATCATACAATCCTTCTCCCTTCTCTGCCAAATTTCAGTAATGGCTTCAGCATCGTAGTTCCATGTACTGATCCATGCTCTAAATTTATCATCTTTACCCACAATGCACCATGCATTAAAAAATACACAATTCGAACTATCTGACCCAACACACTATGTATTTCGACTTTCAGTAATTTCCCTGACATTTACCTTCTGGTTCGATCCTTCCCTTACTGACCTGCGTATCCGTTTCCCAGCCCCTGCAAAACTAGTTTCATCTCTCCCAAGCAGCAGCAACAAATTTTTGCGGCCAGTATATTGGTTTCGCTCCAGTTCAGGTGCAATTGGTCTGACTTGTACAGGTCACCCTTTCCTCAGAAAAGGTTCCAACTTGAACTTGAACTCTTGTCCTTTGCACCATCTCTGCAGCCACTCACTCATACGTGCTGTCACCCATTTCGATGTCATTGTTGTCAACATCCCCCACGAGCTCCGGCTGTTCCCTCTTTTGCTTGACAATATCTTGCAGCCGCAAGATGCATCATGGAGCCCAGTAATTGGGAGGAAATACACCATCCTAGAGCCTTGGTTTGTGGCTACAGAATCTATTTTCTCTCTCCCTAACTATCGAGTACCCTATTACAACAGCAGTGCCTGACTTTATGCTTCCCTGTCAGGCCTCAGAGCCGGCCACGTTGCTGCTGTCACTGTGCCGTGATCCGATGGCCACCCACACCCAGTAGTATACAAAGGAGTGTACTTGTTGCTGAGGAGAATGGCCGCAGGGGAACACTGCACTGACTTGCTAATCCCCTACCTCTCCTGGTGGCCACAAGTATACTGTCCAAAGGCTATACACTGGGTATGAACATCTCTTTAAAGTCTCGTTTGTAATATCTTCAGCCTCCAGAATGGTCTTGATTACATCCAACTCTAGCTCCAATGGGCGAGGTACCATCATAAATATGCTTGACATTGACGTCAGTAAGGCCAGTAAAAGGTCCATTTTAGGAATGTAATCTAAAATGTTAAGGCCTATTTGATTCAGGGAATGGTGTTAAAATGGGGATTTCGGGTGATCTCAGAAGGGGTTTTCTGTGATTTGACAGACAGACAGACATACATTATTGATCCCGAGGGAAATTGGGTTTCGTTACAGTCGCACCAACCAAGAATAGTGTAGAAGTATAGCAATATAAAACTATAAATAATTAAATAGTACGAGGTAAATTATGCCAAATCGAAATAAGTCCAGGACCAGCCTATTGGCTCGGGGTGTCTGACACTCCGAGGGAGGAGTTGTAAAATTTGATGGCCACAGGCAGGAATGACTTCCTATGATGCACAGTGTTGCGCTCAGATTTTTAGAAGGTGCTAATTGGTACAGGAATTGGAATTGGTACCCGGAACCTTTGTGTTTTCAATAATATGAATGGCATGACTGTTCATTAGGAGTTAGTGTTAAATTACAAAGTCTAAGTTTCGATGTAAATTTATTATAAAAAAATATATATCGGCATATACGACTCTGAGATTCGTTTCCTTCTGGGCATTCTCAGTAAATCCAAGAAACAAAAGAATCAATAAAAGATTGTACCCGACAGGACGAACAGCCAGCCAATGTTCAAAATGGACCAAACTATGCAAATACAAAAGAGAGAAATAAAGAAATTATAATTAACATCGGTAGCTGAGCGAAGGGCGCTGAGTAGGCTACGGTCAATTATGGATAACTCTGAACATCCTCTACATAGCACCATCCAGAGACAGAGAAGCAGTTTCAGCGACAGGTTACTATCGATGCAATGCTCCTCCGACAGGATGAAGAGGTCAATACTCCCCAATGCCATTAGGCTTTACAATTCTACCGCCAGGACTTAAGAACTTTTTAAAAGCTATTATTAATGCTTTTTGAGATAGTGATTTAGATGCATATCATATTTTTACTGAGTTAAGTATTGTATGTAATTAGTTTTGCTACAACAAGTGTATGGGACATTGGATAAAAGTTGAATTTCCCCATGGGGATGAATAAAGTATCTATCTATCTATCTATCTATCTATCTATCTAATGATAATGATAAGAGTCCTTGAAATTAAATCATTGGGTTGTGGGAACGGTTCAGTGATGGGGTGAGTGAAGCTATACCAAATGGTTCAACAGCCTGATGGCTGATGGACACTAACTGTTCGTGAACCTGTTGGCGTGTGTCCCGAGGCTCCTGTACCTTCTTTCTGAGGGCAGCAGCGAGACGAGAGCAT
Source organism: Hemitrygon akajei (assembly GCF_048418815.1). Classification (NCBI taxonomy): domain Eukaryota; kingdom Metazoa; phylum Chordata; class Chondrichthyes; order Myliobatiformes; family Dasyatidae; genus Hemitrygon; species Hemitrygon akajei. The sequence goes on along the minus strand of NC_133148.1, from coordinate 15,247,879 downwards.
AGTCCGGGTGACGGGGGTCCTTGATGATGGATGCTGCCTTCTAGTGAGAGTGCACCGTGTAGATGTGCGCTATGTTGGGGAGAGTTTTACCCTTGATAGACTGGGTCATATCCATTACCTTTCGCAGGGCTTACCGGTAAAGGACGTTGCTGTTTCCGTACCAGGTCGTGATGCAACCAGTCAATATACTTTCCGCCACACATCTACAGAGTTTGTTAAATTTTCAGATGACATGGCGAATCTTCTCAAATTAAAAACCAGCGGAGGCACCTCATACTACCGAAGTGAGAATTTAAAATTATCGGTGAACACATCAGCCATGATCAGCACATATTTTTAATACTCAGCCAGGTACTCAATCTGTGGTCTGTGAGATTTCATGAAGGATCATCCATGTGTTGATGGTCAAAGCGAACATAGAAGGCATTGAGCCCCTCTGGGAACTAAGCTTTTGTCAGTAACACCAATTGAATTTTGTCTTTTTGTGTGTTTAGCCCCTAACCGTCAGTCTGTGAGTTTGTATTGCCATGTGCTCTTGTTTGTTTTCACGCCCCATGTGCTTTTGTCCCCGCTCCTGCTCTACTCCTGCCTCTGTATCACTGAGTACTCCACCTCTTACCTCTTTCTCATAATTACCTGTTTTGCTGTTTTACGTAACCCGTAACGGGTTAAAAGGACCAGCAGAAATGGAACACACCTGGAGTCTGAGTCTTTTGTTGCAAACTCTATTTTAATAGTATCTACGTAAAATAATAATATAAAACAAGATAAGGCAAACAGGTTAGCAGAGTTTATGCATATATAAGCGAGTAAATAAAGTTCCCAAACTTCTCCAAGCTCAGGTGGTTAATGATTCAGTCTTTCGATGGTATAGGTATGAAGTCAGTTTAGTTCGTAATATTGAGTTGAGTAGATTGAGGAGAGGGAGGGAGGGAGGGGGGGGGGGAGAGAGAGAGAGAGAGAGAGAGAGAGAGAGAGAGAGAGAGAGAGAGAGAGAGAGAGAGAGAGAGAGAGAGAGAGAGAGAGAGAGAGAGAGAGAGAGAGAGAGAGAGAGAGAGAGAGTGTGGTAACGGAGCTATTGGCATTGGTTAATGGTTAAATTGTCTCTACATTGGAGGCATATAAAATTTTAAAAAAACACGTTTAAGATAAAAGATGTAAAAGGGTAAAAGGATTTCGAGGGATTTGGAGAGATTTTTCCTCTAAGGAAATGTCCATTACCTAGAATTCAGTGTCCAAATGGAGCGGTGAAACAGAGTCGTTGACAGCATTTAAAATGTATCTGGAGGAGCACAGGAATGACCTCTGCGGCTCTGAGCCGAGTGCTGGAAGGTGTGATTAATACGGACATGTACTCACTGGTTAGCATGGACTTATAACATTGCTTCCAACATTGGCACCAAGCATGACCTTGAAAGAAGAACGTTGAAAGAACGACCTATAGGTTTTGTGCATAATGACGGCACTGTTGGAAAACAAATTGTCTAGTCTAGTAGTCTCTTAAACTTCACTAGTGTATCTGCCTCCGTCACTGACTCAGGCAGTGCATTCCACGCACCAACCACTCTCTGAGTGATAGACCTTCCTCTAATATCCCTCTTGAACTTTCCTCCCCTTATCTTAAAGCCATGTCCTCTTTTACTGAGCAGTGGTGCCCTAGGAAACAGGTGCTGGCTCTCCACTCTGCCTGTTCCTCTTAATATCTTGTACACCTCTATCATGTCTCCTCTCATCCTCTTTCTCTCCAAAGAGTAAAGCCCCAGCTCCCTTAATCTCTGATCATAATCTATTCTCTCTAAACCAGGCAGCAGCCTGGTAAATCTCCTCTGTACTCTTTCCAATGTTTCCACATCCTTCTTATACTGAGGCGACCAGAACTGGACACAGTACTCCAAGTGTGGCCTAACTAGAGTTTTATAGAGCAGCATCATTACATCGTGTCTCTTAAACTCTATCCCTCGACTTATGAAAGCTAATACCCCATAAGCTCTCTTAACTACCCTATCTACCTATGAGGCAGCTTTCAGGGATCTGTGGACATGTACCCCAAGATCCCTCTGCTCCTCCACACTACCAAATATCCTGCCATTTACTTTGTACTCTGCCTTGGAGTTTGTCCTTCCAAAGTGTACCACCTCACACTTCTCCGGGTTCAACTCCATCTGCCACTTCTCAGCCCACTTCTGCACCCTATCAATGTCTCTCTGCAATCTTCGACAATCCTCTACACTATCTACAACACCACCAACCTTTGTGTCGTCTGCAAACTTGCCAACCCACCATTCTACCCCTACATCCAGGTCGTTAATAAAAATCGCAAAAAGTAGAGGTCCCAGAACAGATCCTTGTGGGACACCACTGGTCACAACCCTCCAATCTGAATATACTCCCTCCACCACGACCCTCTGCCTTCTGCAGGCAAGCCAATTCTGAATCCACCTGGCCAAACGTCCCTGGATCCCATGCCTTCTGACTTTCTGAATAAGCCTACCATGTGGAATCTTGTCAAATGCATTACTAAAATCCATGTAGATCACATCCACTGCACTACCCTCATCTATTTGCCTGGTCACCTCCTCAAAGAACTCTATCAGGCTTGTTCGGCACGATCTGCCCTTCACAAAGCCATGCTGACTGATCAGACCATGATTCTCTAAATGCCCAGAGATCCTATCTCTAAGAATCTTTTCCAACAGCTTTCCCACCACAGACGTAAGGCTCACTGGTCTATAATTACCTGTACTATACTTACTACCTTTTTTGGACAAGGGGACAACATTTCCCTCGCTCCAATCCTCCGGTACCATTCCCGTGGACAATGAGGACATAAAGATCCTAGCCAGAGGTTCAGCAATTCTTCCCTTGCCTCGTCGAGCAGCCTGGGGAATATTCCGTCAGGCCCTGGGACTTATCCGTCCTAATGTATTTTAACAACTCCAACACCTCCTCTCCCTTGATATCAACATGCTCCAGAACATCAACCTCACTCATATTGTCCTCACCGTCATCAAGTTCCCTCTCAGTGGTGAATACCGAAGAGAAGTATTCATTGAGGACCTCGCTCACTTCCACAGCCTCCAGGCACATCTTCCCACTTTTATCTCTAATCGGTCCTACCTTCACTCCTGTCATCCTTTTGTCCTTCACATAATTGAAGAATGCCTTGGGGTTTTCCTTTACCCTACTCGCCAAGGCCTTCTCATGCCCCCTTCTTGTTCTTCTCAGCCCCTTCTTAATCTCCTTTCTTACTACCCTATATTCCTCAATAGACCCATCTGATCCTTGCTTCCTAAACCTCATGTATGCTGCCTTCGTCCACCTGACTAGATTTTCCAATTCGCTTATCACCCATGGTTCCTTCACCTGACCATTCTTTGTCTTCCTCACCGGGACAAATTTATCCCTAACATCCTTCAAGAGATCCTTAAAATTCGACCACATGTCCATAGTACATTTACCTGCAAAAACATCATCCCAATTCACACCCGCAATTTCTTTTAAATGTCGAGACACTCGAATTCCTTCACAGAACGTTACGGTTTCTTAACATGGCCGCTATCTTTTAAAAAAAACTACCAATTGCTCTAGTTTATGTAAATATCTTCTGATGAATTTCAGTATAAATTGATTCCGATTCTGAGTAGCACACTGAACGTAGAACATGGACACAGATTGTGCAGCCCTTGGCCCAAACGTTGAGCTGATCTATATAAATCTTCTGCACGATCAAGTCCATAACCCTTCATTTACTTACATGGACAGTAGATTCTGCTTATTTTGGACATTTCGGGGCCAGTACAGTTTGGTCCAATTGAGTGGCCAAACTGGGGAAGTTTCGTGGAAATACTTTAAAACATATAAGAAAAGACAAACTACGGTTTAAATGAGTAACAAATTATTTAAATGGAATACATAACAAATTAGAGCATTAATAATACTACTACAGTACTATAAAATTTTATTTCCTAATGAATATAATGCTAGGAGTTCATCAAAGTGTATTCTGCCCTGTTCATTTGATTTACTGTGAACATATCAGCGCAGGCACCTCGACGATTGCATGCTCAAAGCATTCAAGACAATTGTCCAAACCTTCAAATTCTTCGTATTTTCGAATTGTTGAATTAGACAAATCGTTTCATTTTCACTCCCGGCCGTCTCCATGGCTGAATTTTTGAAACCGCAGTGAGCAAAGCAGTTCCAAATTGTTTTCCTGCTTACTTCTGACCATCTAACAGTGACAAAAAGCACTGTTTCATGGACAGTAACACACACAACAGACGCTAATAAAAACTGTTCAGTCTAAGGACAACATTCGCCTCACAAATGTACGGTACTGACGCTAGTTAGAAACTTTGGCAACAGTGTCGTGGCTCGGTTAACTTACATAGTGTGCCAGGTTAATGAAGGGAAACGAGACAGTGTTCTTTCGAATAAATTTTGTTCCTTCAGAATTGTCCCAAATAAGCTGCTGCCCCGATTAACCAATGGCCCATTTGACCGTAATCCACCGTATGTGCCGATCTAAGAGTCTCTAAATGTTCCTGCTTTATAAATGTTCCTCTTGACCACCATCTCAGGCAGAACTTTCCAGGAAACCATCAATCTCAAAGTAAACATCAAAACAATCTCTCACATCTCTCCGAAACTTTACTCCACTCTGCTTCAATATATCCTCTCGTACTGGCCATTGCCTCGCTGAGAAATAGGGCTCTCTATGTTTCTCGTACCCGGAAACGCCTCTCATCCACCTTTGCTCCAAAGAGGAAAGCCCGATGTCGCACAATCTCTCTTCATAATGCATGCTCTCCAATCCAGGCTGGATTCTGATAAATTTCCTCTGCACCCTCACTAAAGCTTCCAAATCCTTCCTATACTGAAGCAAGCAGATCTGAACTTGCTTTATTATCCGAAAGATGTGGAAGCTTTAAGTGCGGTGTGTCCAGAGTTTTATAGAGATCCAACATTAGCTCGCAACTCCTGACCAAAATCCTCAGTTCAACGACCATCTGCCATTTTTCCACCCAGCTCTGCACTCTGCTTGTATCTCGTTGTTGCCTATGACAACCTTTTACACTAAGCACAACACCGCCAACGTTTGTGTCATCTGCAAACTTACTAACTCACCCTTCCACATCCTCATCGAAGTCATTTGAAATAAAACACAAAAAGTTGGTGCCACAGAACAATCCCTGCGGAACACCACTCGTCACCAACCTCCAGGGAGACTACCCTCCATGTTCCACCACGCTCTGACTTCTACGGGAAAGCCAAATTTATTTCGTGCAGCTAAGCCTCCATGGAACTCACGCCTCACGTCTGTCTGGAAAAGCCTGCCTTGAGGAATCTTGTCAAATACATTTCTAAAATCCATATACAACACATGCACTTCTCTACCTTCATCATTTTGTCATAACCTTCAAACATGCTCGTGAGGCGCGATTTCCCCCTCAGAAATCCATCAAAGTTTCGTAACAAAAATTCCACCGCATCTTGTTGTGACCGAACGTATGCACGAACTTTTTAAACTTTTTAAACTTCACTTCATTCGCTCATGTTATGTTTTTGTGATAGAAATTATTTTAACGCTGACTTTCATACGGCAGTATTTGATAATAGTTTCAATGAGAAAACCATCATTTTGATGAATGTCTTCAAATATCAAATAGTATATTACGAAGCGCATCGCAACAACAGTTTATATCTATATGCTACTAAAATTCTCGTGCTCTGTTTGTCTGTTTGTGAGCTCCAATAAGCCCAAACGGTGCATTACTGCGGCACTTTTTTGACTAAATCGACTTAACTTACAAAATGCATGCAAAGTTCAGGGTTGCATATTCGTAGAAAATTGTTCACTCGTCAACCCGAGCAGATTCCAGCTTTACTGGAAACCGGGACGCGACACCACAACGCATGCGCACGGCCAACCTTAGCAGCGCCTCACGATGCTCACAGCAGCGACACCAACCGCAGCAAAAGGGCAGGGCAATCACGTCCATTTAGGAGAGCGCCAACCACACCATCAAGTAAAATCAGCATCCTGGAGGCTTTGGTGTTGCTGCTTCGTATCTTCTATCAAGCATGAGGGTAAAAAATATGGACAGCCTAATTATGCCGCGTGGAAAGAGAAGGGAGACATTATGGTCAAGAGATGACGCCAAACGTCGTCGGGAAGCGCAAGGAGAGGGAGAGAACAAGACTCAAGCCAGGGCCGCATGACTCCAGGATCAAAAAGTCAGGACAAAAAAGATGAGAGAAGAAGAGACAGAGGAAGAGAGGTATGCACGTCTGCAAAATGACAACAATAAGCACAGAAGGTGGAGAGAACAAGAATTGGTCAGGCCGGGCCGCACGAATCCAGGATCAGAGAGAAAGAACAAATGGTAGAAGAGATGAAGAGACGAAGGATGAAAGGGCTGCGCGTCTCCAGAAAGACAAAAATAGGCAGAGAAGGAGGAGAGAAGAAGAGACAGAGGAGAAATTAAAAATTTAGAGTATTCTTGAAGGGTGGCAGATCAACCAGAAATGTTGTCATCAAGTGTCCTTCGTTAAACGAGGAGGAGCTGTATTTGTCTTGCTACGCGTCTTTCTTCTTTAATAAATTGAGTTTTTCTTCTTTAGTTTCCAAAGGACATCACATCAGACTGCACTACCTTCTCTCAAAGGGTGCCCCTACGTTATTTCCATTATTTAGTTCCGAAGTGCCGCTCGTTCACTTTAATTTAAGTATGGTTAAAATTTATTTGGATGTTCTGATACATTTAAAACGTTTGTTTGGAAAACTACTGATTACATTTCATCGACAACGATAAGCAAACATCTTGATTTAAATCTCTCTTGATGAAGGGTTTCGGCCCGAAACGTCGTCACTACCTCCTGCCATAGATGCTGTCTGGCCTGCTGAGTTCTGCCAGCATTTTGTGTTTTGATTTAAATTATTAACGTAGAATTATTTCCTTTACTCATCATGCGGATTTAATAGGCATTGTGGTTCGGTTTTATCAGGAGTCATTGTAGCATTGAAATAGATACAGTATTTTTGAAAAAATGTATTCGTAGGCATATGAATTTTAGACCGGAATTTTCAGTGGTTAAAAAAGCGGTCAATTGGCATTTTACAGAAATCTCTTGTTTGGCATTCTGAGAATAATATGTCACAAATATGAAACAAATAGTATCAGTCAAAACAGCGATAAGCATATAATCTGTTGATGAGATCATTTATTTTCCTCGTGATTTTATGGTCCCGATGACTCAACGTAACTTTTGCCTTGACGGCCAGTAATATCAGATTTTGGATTCCTGTGAGGATGAAAGATTGTGATCCTGACTCCCGTTGCTTTGGCGAGAGTACGTGTTCTCTATCGAGTGTTCTGATTGCTACATATCAAGGGCCCGCGCAGTGTCTCCTCTCACGGATAATTTATTGATGAATCTCAAGGCAGTCTTATTTCCGTTAGAAATGCGGAAAATTTCAAAGACAAGTTGGGCTCCCAGTGTAAATGAAGAACCGAGTAATGCATACATTTACAGCTACACTGTTCTTCCAATGTGAGCGGTCAGGTACCGTCCGAGCTGCGGTAATGCAGTTTTCTGCCCTCAGTGAATGCCACAATTCTGGCCACTACGTGATTGCTGACTGCGATGGAAGATCAACAGGGCAGCTTTTGTTTATGGCCGAGAACATGGTACGATTCTTTCTATTGCCATTCTCTCTGATAGTGTAATTATATGCTTACCAATACACGCATTACGGATCGTGGCAGTTGTATACCTTGGCCGTAACATTTGCATGAAAATTCAGTGATCTCAGTCTTCCATCATCTAATATCTAGAACCAGAAAAGATTTTGCGTGTTTTCCATCAAACGTTCACGCTCTACAAAAGCATGCGTACATCTCATGTATTTATTCTAAGGGTTTGTAGAATACAATCTGTATTGTATTTACATTAATATTCAAAGTTTTCTGCAATGAACAACTTCTTCACAAACCTGTGAAGTATTTAGTACTCATGTAGGAAAAAGTAAAACTGGTTCTACTTTGGAGCACAGCATGTTCATTTGGTTGCAACGCACACAAAATGCTGGCAGAACTCAGTAGGCCAGGCAACATCTATGGAAAGGAGTGAATCGTCGGTGTTTCGGTCTAAGACCATTTATTAGCACTGGGAAGGAAGGTGAGAAGTTAGAATAAGAGGGTGAGAGGAGGGAAAGAAGAACTACAAAATGGCTGGTGAACGGAGACACCGGGAGGGGTAAGGATTCGAGTAAATAACTGGGAAGTTGATTGGTGAAAGAGATAAAGGGCTGAAGAAGGGGGAATCTGATAGGAGAGGGCAGAATGCCTTAGAAGAAAGGGACGGTGGTTGGAACACTAGAGGGAACTGATTGGCAGGTAAGTGTTCATTTATTTGTTACATTTGAGGTCTTGAATATAAATTATGTGATTGGGCACCATCCCATGCATTAGAATCAGAAAAGCTTTGGAAATTATTCGGAACTGCGGCACACAGCGTGGCAAAGTATCAAGAAGCATAAACAGAAGTAGTAATCAATATATTCCTTTGTAAAATTCCAGTCTGAGAGAATCACTTACATGGAACAATGCAATTACTTCCAAAATCTAATAGATCTCCTTTAAGTTTTGTTATTCGTGCAATTTCAGTATAATATTTGCACGTGGCACACTCCAACCTGATGTTTCTTTTATAAAGGAAAGTAACGGATTAAACTGCTGGACACAGAGAACTATAGTTTACTTAATCCATAGCCTTTTCTCAGTGCAGAGCCTTGAGTATAAACTTTATTTTGAAAAGCATACAACGGAGAAGTTACGAAGAGTCAATTCGAAACAACTCCTAAGTTTTCTTTGCCAGTGAATATGGATAGTAGGGGAGGGCGCCGATCATAAGGTCAAACTAAACTGATAGTTTAGTTCAAGCACGAAATTGGAATACCAGATTGCAAGGTGCATTTAACTCTTTCACATTTGTGGTAGATTCCAATCTTTCACTGCTGGACAATTATTTCACCCCAGTTTATTTTACATCATTCAGAGGAATAAACATTGTATTTCATTGTTTTGCAACTGTTTTGTGAAATTCCAGCCAAAACCAGTCATTGACAAAGCAGAAATCAGAATGAAACTGATAGGATAAACAGGAAAAAATTATAAATTCACACACACAGTACCAAGGGTATTATAAATGCAGCAGTCTGATGTTATCATCTACACAAGAGATTCTGCAGATACTGGAAATGGAGCGGCATAACTATCGACATTACGGGCCGAGACCTTCATCAGGACAATCACCATTCGTCGGATGCCATCATTTGGCTTCGGGTCCATTAAAACAAAAGCTGCAGCTGCGTCTGTTTCAACATTCTCTACTTCACCTGAAATGATAGAACACGAAGAGAGAATCCAGTGAGCAGCTAAGTGAGGCAAACAGTCAAACCGACTGAATGGATCAAAAGAGTACAGTAACAAAATAAAATGTTTTAATATATTCCTTGTAAATTTTTAGATTCGTTATCAGCTATTTTTTGCAGGAAAAAAATTGATCGATGGGCTCGTTGGGTCTTTACGTTTCCAATCAGCATCAGTTCCGTCATATGTCAGATGTGAAGGAGCTGGTGCATTTTACTGTTCGCTACTTCGTCTGATACCTGGTGCCGCGTGGTGTAATGTCTGTGACTGGGTATATTTTCTTCAACCCGTCTCAATGAACTAATACTCTAAAATACACTGTTCACAACTTTACGTATTATTTTCATGAACGAGAACCACCATCTGCGTTAAACACAAAGAATGAATTCTTCTTTGGTATGTTCTGAACTGTTGTGTAGTCGGACGTAAAAGGAGGAATATTGCCAAACAAGGCTGCAAGTAATCAAGATGTGTTTTGGAGCACTCGGCTTCATTACACAATAAATAGATGTCGAAAAGTATAACGTGCGTCCGAAGGCACTCTTTCAATAATGCCCACGTTTCTGGTCTGCATAATGAAGGGCATCTTTCTTGTTTGCGCTGAAAATACGGTAAAGTTTTAGTAGTTTCGTCATTGGAATGAATAACTTGCCTCACGAGGAAAAATTGAATGGATTGCAATTACACATATGGAGTTTGGAATCATGTACGCTGATATTTTGAAGCAAGTAAAATCGTATTGTGCATGATAAAGATGAACATTGTGAAAATTTCCACGCATGTGTGACCTACAACAGAGAGAAACACACACAAAATGAAGTATATTGATATTAGGGATACTGACTATAGAATACTGACTATTAGGGATATTAGGGATACTGTTAATATCCGATTGCAACATATGAAAGCCTTCTACAATATCCGCAAAACCACCAATCCGCGTCATCCGCAAGCTGACTAAAATGCCCTTCCACTTATTCATTTGTAAAAACTCCAAAGAGCAGGGATACCATAACATTTCCCCGCGGAATATCACTACTCACGGAACTCCAGTCGGAATGCGCTCCATTTACTGCCACAGTTCTGTTTCTGTGGGCAAGCCAGTTCCAACTTATACAACAACTGCCTCAGGATCGCCTCAATCCTGACAGTCTTATTGAGCCTACTATGGGCAACCTTGACAAGTGCCTTACGAAAATGCATATTCATCGCATCTGCTGCTCGATCTTTAATGCTTATTTTTTCACGTCCTCTAAACAGTTAATCACTCTCGCGAGGCACGGCCTGAGCCACACAAAGGCATTTCGCTACAAGCCCGTAAAAGCTGTCTGTAACAACCCTCTCTAATCGTTTGCCCACCACCGATATAAGACTCTATACTTTTAATTCCCAGAGTAATGAATTCTACAAATTTACATGACTTGATTTATCTTTGTACAGAGTATTAGTAGTTGATTGGTATTATTGACCCAGCTATCCTCTTTGTCCACTTATTTCGCTTTGAGTAAAGGACATACTCAGACCAACATGCCGTGATTATCACCCTGCTAAACATTTTATAGCTCATACATTATGTTTCCCCTTAATTATACACCTTAGTTGTCCGATTCCAGTAGGTGTAACTCTTTTATCCCCGCATATCACCACCCATCCTTGTTCTCCACATTTATCCTCGCCTCCCCGCCTGGATTCAGCTGGCCGATTGTTTGCTTTATCTTTGTCTGCCCCCACCTATCACATTTCAACAAATTCTCTCCCTTCTCACATTTACCTGCTTCTGCCCGTGTCTGTCACCTCGGCTAGGTAAGATTTTCACCTTCAGCCTTTTGGGTCAACTTTCTGCTCTCCACTTTATAGAGACTACATTCTTTCTTCACTTCAGTTCTGATACACCGGGTCAACTTCCGAAACTTTCCGCTCGCAATCTTGCATGACCCGGCGAATGCCTCAAATAGTATGTCTCTCTGCCCGATTGCCAGCTTCTGCAGTTTCTTCTGACCCATTTCTATGTCTGTGTGCCTCTATTTGCGTTCTAATTCTCGAAGAGCTCTCATTAATTCTTAGATCAGACAACCTTGTTTATATCTTATCACCGTGGTTCATCCGGGTTTTATCCTGTCACTGTCAGAAACATTGTACTTTACAAGTTTCTTTGTCTCCTCGCAAGTTCTGAAGAAAGGGTTTCAACATCAATTGTTAACTGTATTTTGCTTCCCACAGATACATCTTCAACTACTGACTATTTCCAGTGATTCTCTCATAATTCTCCGCACTTTTGAAGGTTAAGAAAACGTAACTTATTTCCTCTAGATGAAACTGCTGCAATAAGGTGGGAATGACCTAAAAAAATATTCCTTGGCCGCTGGCACTGAGATTCACATAGAATATTTTCGCCAAGGAAACTATTACTGCCGTGGGTGAATATTTCAAAAGTGAATATGTTTGATTTATATTAGTCGTGTAAGCTTTACAGGTAGCATGCTCATCCTAATCAAGAATTATATTATGATGTGGAAAAAACAACTCGAGAAACCAATCGCCTGTCCTTTGTTTCTATGCAACAAATTCATATCCATTTTTACCATCACTATGTTCTTTGTTTGTTATAACTCTGTATATGAACAGAATTCTGTGGAAATTTCATTATAAAATTGACTATCACATTTTATACATTGGTCAAGTTGTCAATCTTATAAACGTCTCCTGTGTTGATTAGCATAACTCATTGATATTTGCTAAATACTAATTCAGTAGTCCCACCAGTCAACTTTCTAATTACATTTACTCTTCCTGAAATTGGACGCTCTGATAACGTGCTGGAAAATGACTGTTTTCCCATCAGATTCCTAACCGAGAAATACCGCATCTCTTCCTAATCAATTTGCCCTCGTTTCTTCACCTCGACCAAGTTTAAGCATAAATGAATACTTTTATCGCCGAGTTCTCGTCTCGTTTACAGCTCTTGGTGTCTCTCTGCGCCTTTCTCTCAAACAAACGTGCGCGTGCACACACACACATACACACACACTCTCTCTAATCTAAGAGATTTCTTCTCTTTTATTTATCGCATTTTCTTGACAAATCCTGCTGGCATTGTCAGTAATTCCTTCCTTTAGTTATAATCTTTGTGCATGGTCATTTAATTCTTTTATGCACGGACGTCATGTTCATAAGAGATATTAGGTATGCACTATAAGCCCAGCGAAGCTTCCCGAAACCCAACCACACATTGGGAGAAACAGGAATTAAGTTTCTGTTAGACTGATCGTTTCACAACTTGAAATGTGAAATATACGCTAAACATTTTAATGGATTTGCATAGACTATTGGACAATTGAAACTCGTTATTACCTTAACAGTCGTTGTAAATGCGCTGTACATCATACTCATCATAAAGAGGATCACAAAGGTGATGAGCGCTGAAGAAGAACTAACATCTTCATCCATTTTTTCGAATCTTTCTTCATCGCCTGAATTGTCGTCCAAGTCTTCCAGAGTTACACAGATTGCTGAAACCGATAGATTAGAGTTTTACTGGATTTTATATATTTTCTTAGTGGAAATTCAAATGACCCACTTCCCTTGACGTGCTTGTTCATCAGACTGTTCTCAACTTCAGGTTTCAATTTTATATTCGTTCAGTGCATTCCTTAAAGTGTACTGGCATTAGTTCTGTGTCGTCCTTGTCAATTCTACTTGATATATCTTTTAAATAACTGATCATGTATCTACTTGTATCTGGGTTTTAGATAACACAGACCAGACGGTCAAATACCTTTCTCAAGTTCATGAAAGCGAGATTTAATGAGGGAGAGCGCTGTTAAGCGCCTTCAGACGAAGGACAATATTCACCTCCCATTCCTAACATATACTGAGTAGTTGCCTCCTGATCACATCCCACAGAGCAAAGGAAAGACAGAATTCAGTACATACACGTGACATCCCTTTCCTTTGGCGGGCTGTGCTTTATGTAGTTGCAGCATGTTTTCAACTTGCGTATTTTACTCTTCTAAATGCAAACTTATACTATTCGCTTTTGGCTGCAGCTTTAGTCCACGACATTGCAATAATCTGCATCCACAAATTTATTTTGTCTCATTCCCGAACATCCTCTGCTTCTAACACATTTATGTTTTAAAAATATATTTATCTTCTCTAAACTGAGCTCCTGACACTATACAATATTTACTGGAACATGACCTTGTCATGGTCCGGTCCATGAAATCCGCATTCGGGTTCGCGGTCTGGTCCATATTCTTTATTCCAGGTTTTCTGGTTTCCCCAGTTTCTGTTGAGGCAGTTGGTTCTCGTTTGGGCTGGCTTCATAAATAGCTGCAGGATTCAGCCGCTGGCTGCTGGATTGTTCCTGTCCAACCCCCCTGTCTGTATCCCTTCCCTTCACCTTCCTCCTGCAGCCTTGCCTTGCCTCGCCTCGCCTAGCCTCTCCTTGCCTTGCTTTGCCTGGAGCCTTGCATTGCCTCGTCTGGAGCCTTGCCCTGAAACCTGTGCCTGGAGCCTGGCCCCGCCTCGCCTTGCCTTGCCTTTACCTGGAGCCTTGCCGCGCCTCGCCTCACCTTGCCTCTGCCTGGAGACTTGCCTCGCCTTGCCTCTGCCTGGAGCCTTGCCTCGTCTTGCCTGTGCCTGGAGCCTCGCCCTGTATGGAACTGTCTCTTTGTGTCCACGCCTTCGCTAGGTAGGTCCGGCCGTTTTGCCGCTACCTCGCGTTGGGAACTGTCTGTCCGTGTCCACGCCTTCGCTAGGTAGGTCCGGACGTTTTGCCGCTACCTATCGTTGGGAACTGTCTCGTCGTGTTCAGCGTTCTGTGTAATGAGTCCCTGCCCTACGTCCCGTATCCAAGGAGGGGTACTGGCTCGGTGTTCCATGTTCCTGTCTCTTCCTCGACCAAGTCAAGGCTTCGGGGTCTCGTCCAGTCCCAGTCACGTCCAAGGTCCTTGTCCTGTCCAAGCCTTTGTGTTTTCGTCTTGTCATGTGCCTCGCCCAGCTCAGGAGTACCTTGCCCAGTCCGGTGCTGAGGTTCCCTCGTCCGGTGCTGGGGTTTCCTTGTCCAGTCCATGAGTCTCACGTCCAGTCCTGTGCCTCACCTCGTCCTGTAGCCACGTCTTGTCCTCACCTGGTTCTGGAGTCCGAGCCCGAGTCAAGACCCAGGTTCTGGGTCCTTATCTAGTCTCTGGCACGGAGTCCAAGCCCAGGCTCCTAGTTCCCAGTTCTATGTCCTGGTTCCGCTATCCTCGTCATGTCCTCGCCCAGACCCAGGATTCTTGTCTCATCTGGGGCCTGTGTAATGTCCAACGTCCTTTATTCCCCACTTTCCTTGCTTCCTTCCCACGCCTAGTCCTGTTCCTGGTAGTTCAGTGTCTATGTCTTGCTTTTTGGTCCACTCCCCACATTCCCATTTATGACAGGGCTATTCTTTCATTTATTAATATCCCTTCATGCATTTACAATGCTGTCATTTGCATGGCCATCAGTCACTTGGTCTTCTCTGTTCTGTCAGCTGAGTAGTTATTAACGGTTGTGAGGAGTTCTAAATAGAATACATTGGACCCTATTGAGCAAGACTGTACAATTTTCAAAATTCAGTTACCATCACACGAGTCAAGAAAGTACAAAACTGACTTAAGAGTACCACTTCAGATCTTCATTTGGAATTCATAATGCCGGACACAGCAACATTAGATTGAATTCGACTGCAGCTGACGCACCAATTTTTACATAACTACAGGTTCCACCCTCCTTGCAGATCAGTTAATTCTGGACACGTGATTGTCCATTGCAGTCTAAGTCGGCGTTTTCTTAAACTTGAACACTGTTCTCTTGTTGTTCACTTTGTCTGGCGCGGTAACCATATCAAGCAGGCCCTGAGCAGAATCATGCAGCCAAAGCCCGAAACCAAGTTTAGCTGATGGAAATCCCAGGGCCGAGAGGAACAGTTGGAGGGATGATAGATCTCATTGAAGTGCATTTACTTAGGATATCACAGTACCATTCACAGAAAAGTCACGGGGAATATTTAACAACATATTTTTAAAAATAATCTAAACATCTGGATTTATGTAGCATATTAATATAAATAGACGAGGAAATGTGCAGTCACTGAACTGGCTACAATGTTTGGGACCTTCACATGACTGCCAATTATTGTGCCGAGGAGCCCAAAAAGGGATCCAGCTTGAGATATCGGGTAGAGCATGACGAGATTGAGAGGGAAAGGACGAGGCTGTGAAAGCTCTCAATTTCAAGATAATTATCTTCACAGAGAGACTTCGGCAGATCTATAACTCGTGTATGTCAAGATGCATAGGGAAGGTAAGTCAAATAGCCCGTCTTCTAGAACATGGTGGCATAATCTCTATAATATATAATGTGAAAGACTAAAGGGCTTTTGGGAGGGCAATGCCATGTTCATGGGTGCTCAGAACAAATGCAAAGACAAGCTTTACAGGGTCAATTCAGTAGATGCAGACTGAGAAACAGGTGTTAAATAAGATCATATAATAGCGAACATGAAATCCGCTTCAGCCATTTACTAGGAACAGGGGTGGTGGCAGGCGAACGACTTTTAGGATTCGCTGATGTCGATTGTTTTGGCCTTCTCAATTCTATTGAGCACTGGATGCCGTATAATCAGTGTTAGAGGCCAAATGGAATATGGAGGTCAATACTATTTACCTGGCATCAGGTATGTTTCTGCTTGAAATCAGCAACCAAGCATCATGTACTTAATTCACAAAGAGATTAGAAGGAAATGTGATTTATAAATTTGCCAATGAAACTGCTGTCAGCAGAATTTCAGAGTGTGACAAAGAGCGGTACATCAGTGAGATTAATCAGCTGGTTGATTGGTGCTGCAGCAACAACAGTGTTCTCAACAAGAATAAGATAAATGAACTTATTGTCGACAGTCCTGACAGAACATGGAGGTCAATACTATTTACCTAGCATCAGGTATGTTTCTGCTTGAAATCAGCAACCAAGCATCATGTACTGTATCCAAGTTCTAATCGAGGAGATGGCAGTGGAAAAGGTGAGCTATTTCAAGTTCCAGGAGGTATTCTCTGAAGATCTATCCAGATCCCAAAATATGGATGCAAATAGGTAAATAAGCACGTCAGTGGCATATTTTATTAAGACCTAGAGAAGATTTGCTATATCACCAAAGACCAGACCAAATTTTTGTACAAGTCTAACATTCATAGCGTCAGCATTCTAACTGGGTAAATCGCCAGCTGGAATTTAGGCACCATTGCATGGGAACCGTAAATACTGCAGAGTGTTGTGTGCAGCTATCCATAGGCACGAGACTCCCCAACATTGAGAACATGTCAAACGGCGGTACCTCAAGGGGTTGGCAACAATCATTAAGGGCTCCCACCATCCAGGACGTGCCATCTTCTCATTACTGCCATCAGAATTACAGGGGCATGAAGGCACACACTCAACTTATTAGGAACAGTTTCTGTTCCTTCTTCATCGGATTCTGAACAATCCATGAACCCACTAAAACTACCTCACTAATTTCCCCCCTTTATCACCACTTATTTATTTTTAAGCATCTCTTTCATATTGTATTTTATGTATTGCATTGTACTGCTGCTGCAAAACAATAAAATTCGCGACAATGTCAAAGAAAATTATTCTGATCCTGATGCTTATTCCGTGCTGTTGTCTATTGTCTATGAACCTTTTGCTTTTAAAGTTCAGATGGCAGGTACACATGCACGAACGAGCCTATCCGTCAAATCAGATCTCGAATCTAATCTCCACGAACCGCTAGGATCTGAATAACCTTAGTAATTTGCCTTATATCGTTACCTCTCTCGTCTCCCTGCCATATTTGCGACATGTGAAAAGGAAAGAATAGAAGTATACCATATATATTAATGAAGCTAATATAAAAAAACTGAATAATGTTTTACTCTTAAGAGCAAAGATATGAACACACATGTGGAAGCCAAGTTTTCATTCTGAATTTATTTCAATATAATGTGGCGTACAGAATAAATCGCTATCTGCTATTTATTCCGCGACTTGCTAGCATCTCTGAAGTATTACATTTTCAGAATCAACGTAAGGTTAAAAATATTCTAATGCTATCGAGAGCTCATCACAATGTTATCGAACAGATGAAATTAATGGAATATTTCATTTACGGTGAGATAATCTGAAGAGTGAATGCTATGCGTGTCTCACAGTAAATCAGCAAAACGGAAACTCAAACAACTACGCAGTAAGCAAGAAACACTTCCAAGCTATTAATCATCAAATCAAGGGTGATTAGACGCACGATTTCAAGCTGTCAGTTAGAACAACTGACACGTTAACTAAAGTAGGTTTACCCCGGGATTTATTAATACTTCTGACTATATTTGTTTGTAGCGACGGATGTCCAACCAAACAGCTATAGGTGGTTCCCTTCTCCCAGTCTTCTGCGCTGATCCTCAGTTTGCTGGTGACCGAGTTAGAGCCGTTTTCCTTATCGCTGTTAAACTGGATGGAGAATCCCGAATGCAAAAGGGTGTCATTCGCCATCCAACCGACGTATATATCTTCTGGATAAAAACCGGTCACGAGGCAAATGAGGGTAGCTGCTTCCTCGGCTAGAATCTCCTCAGCTGATGGGTACAAGAGGTAGGCTTTAGGGAGGTGCATTTCAGTAACTGGAAGGGGAAAAAAAAAACATACGTTAAATTAGTTTCATCTGTGACTTGCAGATTTGTATCTTCACCAGACTCCGGATGTTCAAATATCAATAAACTCAGAAATTAGATCAGCTTTTCAACTGAAAACATATCGGCTCCAAATATAAATAAGGTGTTGCATTTGCTCTTTGTTATTAAGATACTATGTATAGTTTTGCAGTTTTGTGCAGCTTCTATTCTACGTTACCACAGGTGGACATTTTTTTTCTTCTGGATTGCTGTTACGCAACGGAATGGAGGAGATTATATTTTTAAACTCTATTGACTAGTTCATGAATGTCACTTCCAAAAAGCTTATTTGATGTGCCTCAAGACGGCAGTTAATTGCGCTTACCCTTGGACTTTTTGGTGGCGGTTTTCAGTGGTGTTGGCAGATCACGGTATTCTACGAAGCACAGGCATTCGGTTCCACTGTTCCACTCCTCTGCACTGATCTTCAGTTTGCTGATGATGACGGATTTACTTCCCCTCCACTCTGGACCGCGAGTCTCTACTCCGTTCATTCTCCGACTCCCATTTACTCGCCAGGAGACTGTGACGTCATGTAAATCTGTGTAAACCACTTCGCACACAATTGTTGCTCTCCGAAGCATCCAAATCTCTTCAAAGGAAGGCTTTTTTATGATGGCATTAATGTCTGCCACACGGCATTCTTCTGGTAAAAAAGTGGGAATGGTTATATTCATTCTGTGATGTTTCAGATGTGGATAATAACAACTATAACCAGGCCGGAGTAGCTCATAATCCCACTTACTACTCATTTCCCTGACATTTTTTTCTGCTTCGCTCATACAACTATTCTTGCCTAATCAACCTGACTCCTCTATCTTCCTTGTTTGATATCCTCATTGATTCTCCCGATTATAGATACCACAGCGCAAACAGTATACTGACATGAATTTAATAGTAAGTATTTTTTCCCATTCAGGGATGCAAACGTTCCCCCTTAGATCTTCAAAATACTGAGGGAAAACGTGGCTTCCTTCAAAGGTATTCACACAAAATGAGCAAAAGGTTTGTCTTCCAGTCCCCAGTGTGATTCTAAAAGAAGTTGATCGAAAAGAACTATTAAGCGGAAAGTTATACTCAGTTAAAACAGCAGTACTTTCTCCATTATGGACGGAGTAACACGCTCTTCGAAATAAGAAAACAAAATATAACATGCCACTGAATTATAATAAAGAACATGTTGTGTGATTAGCATTCAATACATCATTACTTTACGAACCGAGGACCGACTGCCAGTCCTTCAATATTTTCGGTCATATTTTGTGGGAGTTACTCCACTAGAAATAGAAAAATTTGCCAGTAACATGAAACGGAAGCGGCCACGTTGACTCCGTAGGTTACCACGTGCCATAAAATGTAATGGAACCACGTATTCGAAGGAAGGGCTTCCACTTAATTGATCTTGAAAATTATAAAACTCTACTGCGAAATATGAGCCGACACCTCCATTATTTACCACCCAACGCATTCCAGAAAAAATATAAACTGTGATATTAAAATACAGTAACAATTGGAGGATCAATTCAGTTTCAAATGTGCACTAGGCTTTAGTAACTTTGCTTAATTACTTTTGTTTCGATTCTCTATGCAGCAGGTAAGTTCATTGTTTACCTGCCTTGCATAGAAAATGTGAGCTATTTTCCTGAATTGCTTCAATGCTTCCGGCGAAGCATAATTTTCACTGCTGTTGGGTAGCGAATTACAGAATATAAACCCATCGAAACTGAAAGGAAGGTGCCATACTCTATTTCCAAGTGACACCCGCGTATTTGAAGCCCCTGTCCATCACGGTATTTTGTGGTAATACTGGGTAATACTGTCAGAGTAGCACGGGTGGATAAAAGCAGTCCATGTTGTGCATGTTAAACAGTACAGCAACCATGTACCAGAAGCGAACCCTTTAAGGGTTTACGGCCCTAAAAGCTGTGGCGAACAGGATATCACGGTAATCGATACTGGGGCCTCAGATACTCTGAATCTATTTCAATTATATTACTGGGGGATATACTATAATATGTCTGTTTACTGGGAATACGAGCTATGTGGCATCGTGGGCAGTAGGAATGATTCTGGGCGAATTTGGTGGAATTTACACCAGATAAGTAAATTGTTAAGTACTCAGCAGATTGAATGTTACGTGGAAAACGTGAGGATACTGACCGAGGAGAAATAAATATGACAATAGTATATTTTATGAATGGTCGGAAACTGGAAAATGTTGGTGTTCGGAGTGGTCTGAATGTTCTTGTGCGTGAACCATTGAATATGCGGAGCAGATTGTTATAATTTATTTTAGTTATTGTCTAGAAATTATGTCGTAGAAATCTCACTTTGCAGTCGGTGCCAGCTTTAGGATATGATCTCGATAGAGAAATGGACTGCTTCATTTGATCAGGCATTGTGATTGGATATGTTCAATATGCATACATAAACGATCATCTGTGCTTATCATGGAAAGGAGTTCACTCATGAAGCTCCTGAAGGGTACTAAACTGCCCTAACCATCTAATACGACGACGTCATTGTGCTTGTATAATTGATTTTCATTATTTTCTTTGGTGCAATTAGTGGCTCCGACCTTTGCCAACCAACAACACGGAGCCACGGTAGCGCGACGCTATTACCGCTCGGAACGTCTTGGAGTTCGGAGTTTAATGCCTGCGCTGTTCTATAAGGAGTCTGTACGTTCTCCATGTTTTCCCCAGCTGCTCCAGAGTCAAAGAAAAACCGAGTTGGTTAATTGGGGTCATTGAGAAGCATAACTCGCATGTGTGTGTATCGCAATGGAATACATGGGATTGCAGATGCATGAAAGAGGAGCGTGTCCAGGTAGATTGGAAGAGGATATTGGCGGGGATAAAGGCAGAGCAGAGATGGCTGAAGTTTCTGGGAATAGTTCCACAAGGCGCAGGATAGATATGTGCCACAGAGGAAACAGTTCTCAAATGGCAGGGGCCGGCAACCGTGGCTGACAAAGGAAGATAAGGACTGCGTACAAGCCAAGGAAAGGGCATATAAGGTAGCAGAAGGGAGTAGGAATTTATATGATTGGGAAGCGTTTAAAATCAAACAAAAGACAACTAAAAAAAGCTATAAGAAGGGAAAACGTGAAATTTGTGGACAGACTAGCCAATAATATAAAACAAGATATTATTATTTTTCAATTATATAAAGGGTAAATGGGCGGTGAGAGGTAATATTGGACCATTAGAAAATGATGCTAGTAAGGTAGTAATGGGGACAAAGAAATGTCAGATGAACGTAATGGGTATTTTGCATCTATCTTCACTGTGGAAGACACTAGCACTGTACCAGAGGTCCATGGGCATCAGGAAGCAGGAGTGAGTGCCATTGTTATTACAAAGGAAAAAAGTGCAAGGCAAACTGAAAGTTACATAAGTCACTTAGACCAGATGGTCTACATCCCAGAGTCCTGAAAGAGGTTGCTGAAGAAATAACGGATGGAAGGGCCATGATCTTTCAAGAATCACTTGATCCTGGCATGGTCACGGAGGACTGAAAAATTGCAAATGTCACTCCACTCTTTAAGGAGGGAGGGGTTATAGGCCAGTAAACCTAATCTCAGTGGTTGGGTAAGTGTGGGAATCTATTATTAAGGGTGAGGTTTTGAGGTACTTGGAGACTGATGATAAAACTAAGTCAACGTAAGTGTGGTTTCTGTGAAGGGAAATCTTGCCTGAGAAATCTTTTAGAACTCTTCGAGGAAGTATCAACCAGGGTGGACAGAGGTGAGGGAGTGAAGTGAGTTACTTGGATTTTTAGAAGGGGTGTTATAAGATGCCACAATTGAGGCTGCTCAACAAGATAAAACCCTATCTCTTTACCGGAAAGATGCTGGTATGGGTTCCAGAATAGCTGACAGGCAGGAGGCAGTGAATGGGAATAAAAGGAGCCTTTTTTCTGGTTGGCTGCCAGGGACTTGTGGTGTTCTTCACGGGTCAGGAATAGGACACCAGTTTTTCACATTGTTTATCAATGGTTCACATAATGGAATTGATGGCTTCGTGACAAAATTTGCGGATGATACGAAGAAAGGTGAAGGAGCAGGTAGTGCTGAGGAAGCAATGCAATTGCAGCAGGGCTTAGAGAAATTAGAATAATGGACAAAAAGGTGGCAAATGGAACACAGTGTTGGGGAATGTATGATAATACATTTTGGCAAAAGGGACAATAGTGTGGACTATTATCTAAATGGGGAAAAGTTTCAAATATCAGAGGTGCAGAGGGACTTAGATGTCCTCGTGCAAGACTGCCAGAAGGTTCATTTACAGGTTGAGCTTGTGGTAAAGAAGGCCAATGCAACGTTGGCATTTATTTCGAGGGGAACAGAATATAACAGCAAGGAGTTTCTGCTGAGCATTTATAAGGCACTAATCAGGCCGCACTAAAAGTATTGTTAACAGTTTAGGGCCCAATATCACAGAAAGGATGTGTTTTCATTGGAGAGAGTCCAGAGGAGGTTCCCGAGGATGATTCCAGGAATGACGGGGAAAACATATGTGGAGCGTATGGCAGCTTTGGGACTGTACTCACTGGAATTTAGAAGAATGCGTGTGGATCTCATTGAAACCTCCCTAATGTTGAAAGGATGAGACAGGGTGATGTGGAAAGGATGTTTTCTATGGTAGGGTATCGAGATCTGAATGGCACAGCCTCAACATTGACGGGCGACCCTTTAGAACAGACGTAAGGAGGAATTTTTTCAGCCAGAGAGTAGTAGATTTGTGGAATGCTTTGCCACAGACTGCGGAGTAGGCAGCCCGTGCATATTGTTAGGGTGGAAGTTGATCGTTTTCTGATCGGTATGGGCATCAAAGGACATGGCGAGAAGGCAGGCTTATGGGGTTGAGTGGGATCCGGGATCAGCCATGATGGAATGGCGGAGCAGACACGATGTTCTGTTCTGTTTCATGGTTTTTTGGTCTTACTGTAAAATTTAACTTGCAATTAGGTTAAGGTTAATCAGGGTTGTGCAGCTTTTGGTGTGGCGTGGCTCGAAAGACAAAAATAGCCTACTCCATGCTGTATCGCTAAATGAATGTTTACTATATAATGGGATCTAATGGTCCAAGTAATTGACAGAACTATGTTGACTTTGCATCTTCCTGTGAATTACATTTCAGTTTCTCCATAAAACGGATACGTCTGAAATCCCTAAACTTCCCGCTGATAGTCGTGGATGATATTATGTTTTGTTGTGAGATCCAGGCCGAGGACCATCAACACCATGCGAGAGAAAAAACTGACAGTCGTCAGGTCGAAAGTGTTCCACTGCGACGTGTTTTCTCCAGTCCTGGTCAGATGGCTGTTGATGGTACGGAGGATTTCAATACTTACTTTACTAATCGTGGAATTGAATTTAGGAGTCGAGAGGTAATGTTGCCGCTATATACGATCCTGGTCAGAACCCTCTTGGAGTACTGTGCTCAGTTCTGGTCGCCTTATTACAGGCAGGATGTGGAAGCCAAAGAAAGTGTGCAGAGGAGATTTACAAGGACTTTGCCTGGATTGGGAGCAGGCCCTATGAAAATACGTTGAGTGAACTTGGCCTTTTCTCCTTGGATCGATGGAGGATGAGAGGTGACCTGATAGAGATGTATAAGATGGTGACAGGTATTGATCGTGTAGATAGTCAGAGGCGTTTTCCCAGGGCCTAACTGGTTGCCACAAGAGGACAGAGGTTTATGGTGCTGGGGAGCTGGTACAGAGGAGATGTCAGGGGTAAGTTTTCTACAGTGGTGAATGCGTGGAATGGGCTGCCGGCAACGGTGGTGGAGGCAGATACGATAGGGTCTTTTAAGAGGCTTTTAGAAAGATACATGGAGCTTAGTAAAATAGAGGGCTATAGGTCTGCCTCGTAATTTTTAAGGTAGGGACATGTTCGGCATCACTTTGTGGGCCGGAGGGCCTGTATTGTGCTGTAGGTTTTCTATGCTTCGGTGACTCACATCAGTTAGTTGGTCCCACATTTCTTTATTTATTCTAAGATATAGGGCAGAATAGGGCCGTCCGGCCATTCGGGCAGCGCCGCCAGCAACTCCTGATGTAACCCTGGCCTAATCACTGGACAACTTACAACGACCAATTAACTTACTAACCGGTAAATCTTTAGACTGTGGAAGGAAATCGGAGTAATAGGAGGAAATCCACGCATTGCACAGAAAAGACGTACAAAATCCTTACAGAGGATCGTCCCACCCAATGATTCAAGCCAACACATCGGAGACTCATCGTTAAACCATCCTCCGTTACCTGTGAATTATTAGTATGCTAATTCGTGTGTATTGATTATACTTTAATTGAGCTTAAAAAAGTTTGTTTACAAGTGTGGCCCATTAAACAATCTTCTTAGAATATAATCAGAAACGACAAAAATGGGCTCTATTCACATTGTCATTCAACAATTAATGTCCGTACATATTCCTTCAGCTTTACCCTATTGAGCTTCTATTGGTGAGACAAGTTAATATTATAATGCATTTTGTCTTCGCAGGTTCAACAGTGATCCGTTTGCATCTTATGAATTTTAGTTGACGCTCATATATGTTATTTTAGCAGACCATCAGAGAGGTCTGATTACTACTATACTACTTTACAATGATCGTTCCACTCTGCTCATTGCAGGCGGTTGATGCATTTTATCTTTTGTCTGGGATATCGAACACAGAATGGATGTGTGTATATTGGCAAACTTTACTTACCTTTCAGGGTCATGATGTTTGCTTTCACAGTAGATTTTGAAGGTGGGTGCGTGATGACACAGGAGTATCTTGCGTCATTCTTCCAATCGGCTTCAGTCAAGTAAAGGAGGCTTCTCGTGCTGAAGGTCATGTCCTGTTGAAGTGCCGTGGAGAAGCTGCTAGCGTTCGAGTAGAACGCGGCTCCGTCCTTCTGCCACAAAACGGTTATGTCATCGGGGTAGAATCCCGTTATCATGCATGTGAGTATAGCGATACCCGTAGTTTGAATCTCCTCTGGAGACGGTGGCAAGAGGCGTACCTTTGGTTCCAATGGTTTGGCTGCAAGAGAAAGTCAACCAGCGTTAATCTCCAAAAATTGTCTTTCTGAAATGTGGTTGCAATGAAACGGTGCAAGTACTCAGCTGGACTTGTAGGATCTGCGGAGAAGAAACATTGCTCCCCTTTCTATTTGACAAGGTTTCTATCAATACGCTTGTCAATTTGTTTTAGACTCCATGGTGAGCAGCCTACTTGTTAGTGAGCTGCTAAGGGTAATGGTGACAATAACTTTCTGTTCGGAATTATGCTACGTGCGGCGTACCACAGTACTGTGATTTTTGTAGTTTGTGATAGAAATAAAGATTTGTATGAACATATAGGAAATATAATTCCTGAGGTTATGGCTGACACTAAACTTGCTGAATCGTGAGGCTTGGTGTCTCAACCGCTGACACGACACAGATCAAATAGAAAGTTACACGTTCGGCGGCAGATGAACTTTAATGGCTCATTATTAAGAAACTTTTATGAACAGAGATATACTGAAGTTCAAGCCCATAGTATACAGAAAATGGCAGCACCGCTAGATGGAATGTTGGCAAAAGAACATGACATACTTGCCTTCATAGATTAGGGTTTAGCATGTGAAAGTTGGGAAGCTCTGTTTTAATTTCACCAAACACTCGTGCACTCGCGTTTGAAATACGTAGTTCAGTTCTGATCGTCACTTTATAAAATGAATGTCACTGCACTGGAAAGAGTGGATATCATATTCAACTGCATGTTAATTGGACTGGAGAACCTCAATTATGGGGAGCAATTAGGTAGGCTTGTCTTGTTTTCTTTGGAGTGAAGGGAACTGAGGAGTGACCCGATAAAACCAGATACAATTATTAGCGACAAAGATAAGCTAAATTGACAACATCGTTCCTTATTGCTAGCATGGAATCCAAAGAGAGCATATGCTTAAGTTAAGAGAAGGAGCTTTAGGAAAAGGTATCTCAGACGAAATGGCTGATATCTTGATCGTGGTCACCATATTATGAAAGTATTTGGACGATCACTGAAATAGGAAAGACAAAGAATGTTTTATGTTACTGCACTTTGGATTGAGGTAGACGTGAAACAGCATTTAACATGGGTTTCAGAGGGACATGGGTTTCAGTGTTGTGTCATTTTATGACTCAACGACGATTGAGTGTGGTAGCGCAAGGATACCGCTAT
The DNA here is from genome assembly GCF_048418815.1 of Hemitrygon akajei. Classification (NCBI taxonomy): domain Eukaryota; kingdom Metazoa; phylum Chordata; class Chondrichthyes; order Myliobatiformes; family Dasyatidae; genus Hemitrygon; species Hemitrygon akajei. Next base: position 15,221,512 of record NC_133148.1, on the reverse strand, counting down.
TAGTATGTCTGACACAAATCACATTTAATTTAGGTTTTTCAATTCTCATGTCGATAAACATGTAGGTACTAGCTACGTTGACTACTGTAACTTATTCCTAATGTGGAGGTTGAGGGTAGACTCTGTGAGGAGTTGTTGAAACTACAAAACAATTTTTAAAATGTACAATTCCTTAGTACCGATGCACACTCAGTTTTACTGGGCCGAAAAGGCTGCTCTTATGTTCTAGCACCATATGTCTCTCACATTTCTGTTAACAATGCATCGGGGGTATTTTATTGGTGACGTAATTGTCGCAACGCCCGTCTTATAACCATATAAAATAGCCATATAACCATATAACAATTACAACACGGAAACAGGCCATCTCGGCCCTTCTAGTCCGTGCCGAGCGCATACTCTCACCTAGTCCCACCGACCTGCACTCAGCCCATAACCCCCCATTCATTTCCTGTCCCTATACCTATCCAATTTTTTTGTTAAATGACAATATCGAACCTGCCTCTACCACTTCTACTGGAAGCTCGTTCCACACAGCTACCACTCTCTGAGTTAATAAGTTCCTCTTCGTGTAACCTCTACACTTTTGCCCTCTAACTCTCAACTCCCCTGAGTCTTCCCCTGAATTTTGTATTAACTTACGGCTCTACCAGAGGGCAACTCGCTCACAGTCATGCCTGTTTTGCTCTGCAATCTGCTGCCTGACATCCAGCACTTTCTGTTCCTCTTTCTGCATCTACACTACTTTGGGTTTCGATTGTTCTTATTGCACCCACCTTTTGTGTTTCGTGTCCGTTTTGATAATGGAGTATCTAATTGATTGTCCTGCACCGAGCAGGAGTATTCTACCCCACTGTCCCACTCCGCAACGCTGCTGGTCAAACGGCCGACTGTCATGTACTGGCTTCCGATCTTTGTTGCCTGTCCTGTTTGAACACCATCAGCCCTTTTCTTTCCACCCACTGTCCAGGAGATGGAAACCTCAGTTGGAGTTGTGGTGATCACTTCACACACCAGTGTGGCAGTTTTGTTTATCCACATTTCTTCAACGGTAGGATCTCTGAGTAACAATGCGAAACCTAGAACACAAAATTGAGAGGATGATTTATTGATGACGAACCTGAAACTTAGCAATGATTTCAATTTAATAATAAAGAAGGGTGAAGGGACGGATACATTCAGACTTTCCCTGAAAGGACGACAGTGATAAAATACCGGAGTAGGGAAAGGGTCAGTGGCTTGTGGCAGAATAGTCAGAGGTATGGAGCTAGCCAGAGAGGCAGACTGAGGGAGGACAGAACACTGAAAGCTAGATCGTGGAAGCGAATATTAGATGGAAAAAGTGGCAAAATATGCAGCGTCTAAGGTCATTCCATGTATTTATGCAAGAATGAAAGACCAGTTTACACAAAGTTCAACTGTTTGAGTCGTCGGGTGGTTGCCTCGACTACTTTCTTCCTTTAATTTATTTCTTTTCCAACACTTTCATTATTGCATGCTGATTCCAGCCAGAGATATAACATATCCGTAAAATTTAACGTGCAACGAAATTTAGAAAGGATCGCAGAATATCTTTTACCACCCCTTGCCCGTGCTCCTCTTTTAATCATTTATAATTATTATATTGTAACTTGTCCTTTACTGTGTCTATTGTCTTGTTTATTAATTATTACACTGTCTTGCTCTGTTTTGTGTACTTTACAGAGTCCCGTGTAGGCCTGAAGTCTGATGTAGTTTTGTGTTGTTTCACGTAGTCTAGTGTAGTTTTGTGTTGTTTCATGCAGCACCATGGTCCTGGAGGATCGTTGTTTCGTTTTAACTGTGTACTGCACCAGCAGCTATGGTTGAAATGACAATAAAAGCTACTTGCCTTGACTTGATTTGGATTCCTTAGAATCGTTTAGGATACACAAATTCTATTCGATGCATTAACATGATCGGAAATCAATATTCGCTGATGCAACAAGAGATATTATGATTACTGCTTCCAAGATTTGTTTGGAATTCTTACCTCTGATATTTCATGTATGCTGACTAAACGTTCAGAATCACATTCCAGTCTGTCCCTTATCCAAACTTTATATTAACAGGCATCTCAATCTTTACTAGTCTGGTTCTTTTTAAATCGCGTTGATCACAACCCAACAACTGTAAAACTGAGGATGAAAATGGAAATATTTCATCTGTAAATTGGGAACTCCCTCTCACCTGACTCGGTTCGTATGTCTTTGCGGATGTTGCTGCTCATTGCAGAGTGGGATACGTGGCACGAATACACAGAACCACCGGTCCATTCATTCAGCGGCACTTTGAGCACACTTGCTGAGGTAAACGTTCTGTTTGATGTTTTAACCGGAGGACTGGTGGTAAAGGCAGAATGTTCTGCCAGATCACTGCGATGTTTTCAGGTAATTGTGTTTTCAACACAAAGCTACAATAGACTACATGAAACGCTCATGACACAAATCAATTCCACAAAACCCTGTGCCTTTTGTCTGTCGGTTGCAGAATAGACGAGATTGATGTTTGGTGCGATCGGTTGCCTTGCTAAAATTAACAAAAACGAAAGACGTACTCTACTAATTTGGTTAGACTCTTATCACTGTCCTGCAAAATATTAATCATCAGAAACATCATTGAAATGATTGGATTAATTTTACGTTGTTCTTCGTGACAACGTGTTAGGCATAATACAACTGCAATACTACTTACATCTAGAACTATGTTAGCGCTTCTAAGACGTTTTGGCTGAAGGGGCGACTTAAACAACGGTATTTCATTCAGTATAGTGGTATCAGATCTTGCAGTGAATATTTCGTGTACCTTGAATGGTACTTTATAATTACGCCTGATAAACCCTTGGCCGTTTCAAAGGTGCTCACGAAGCAACACAGAGAAGGAAGATTGAAAATCTAGCTGCCAGAATAACAATCTTTCACTCAATGTCAGCAAGACCAAGGAGCTCATTATTGACTACAGAGGAGAAAACCGCGGGTCCATGAGCCAGTCCTCATCTTGGGAGAGAATCACCAACTTCAAATTCCTCCACCTATCCTGAGTCCAAGCTCATAAGTGTCATTAGAAAGATAACGTAGCAGTAGAGCTGCTTTCTTAGAAGTTTGAGAAGATCCAGCATATCACCTAAAACTTTGACAAACTTATGTCGATATGCGGTAGAATATACCATTGGAAATTCCATTGCCCTTGAGTGGAAAGCATGCAAAAAGGTTGTGGATACTGCCCAGTTCATCACGAGTAAAGACCTCCACACCATTAAACACATCAACATAGATCGCTGTCACAGGAAAGCCGCATTTATCTTCGAGGACCACCACCATCCGTGCCACACTCTCTTCTCGCTACCGCCATCAGAAAGGAGGTACAGAAGCCTCAGGACTCAAACCATCAGATTCAGAAACAATTACTACCCCTTCACCATCAGGCTTTTGAACCAGAAAGGATACCTTCACTCAATTCATTCACCTGCTACTGAGCCTTTCCCACAGCCCACAGATCACTGTAAAAAAAGATCATCTCATATTGTCAATATGTATTGTTTATTTATTATTGTTATTTTTATTTACTTTTTTAAATTGAATTGCACAGTTTGTGTTTTGCCCATTGGTTGTTCATCCTGATGTGTACCTGTTTTCATTGATTTTATTCTGTTCAATAGTATCAATGAAATTCATTTAATGTGAATACCACCAAGAAAATTAATTTCAGGCTTGTATATGATGCCGTATATGTACTTTGATTATACTTTGAACTTTGTACTTTGATGATCATGATGTACGTAATACAGCAAAAATATGAGCAGTGCACGGCACCTCAGTGTGATATGGCAATTGTCCCGTATTGGACCGCAAAGCACTCCAGCGGGTGGTGAAAACCGCCCAGCGGATTATAAGCACCCAGTTGCCCACCATTGAGAAAATCTACCATAACCATTGCCTGGGCTGAGCGAAAAGTATGATCAAGGATGCACCTCAGCCTAGCCATGGACCTTTTACTCTCCTCCCATCTGGTAGGTGCTACAGGAGCCTCCGCTCCCGCACTAGCAGGCTCAAGAAGAGTTTCTTCCCTGAGGCTGTGACTCTGCTGAACCTCACATCACAGCGCTAAGCAGAATTGCACCCATATTGACCTGTCTCAGTACTTTTATATTCGTATGCTGTAGCACTTAATTTTTATTCACAGGTATTTTGTAAATAATACTATTCTTTCGCACTTCTGGTCAGATGCTAATTACATTTCATTGGCTTTGTATCTGTACTCGGCGCAAGGACAATAAAGTTGAATCTAATCTAATCTGAAACGTTTCCAATCTGTCCATAGCACACAACACTGTATTTTACAATTACAATTTTCTCAAACTGCATCTTGCTGTTGATGAGTGTTCAGGTGTACTGAATGTGGGAATCAACATGGCAAGTTTACAGTGTGCCCGCTGAGATGAACCTGGAATTAGATAACATTGATCATGAGACCACATTAATTCTTCAAGTCCACCCTTCCCGTTAAACATCCCGTTTTACACTACGAGAGAATTTCCGGTACCCGGTGGGATGAAACTGAAGCAAACTCGTGAAATGCGCCGTTTGTGTCAAATCAAATTAGCCAGGAACGTGCTGGGCAGCCTGTAGCAATCGCTGTTTCCGGCGCCGACATAGCATGCTCACACTCACTAACCCTAAGCATAGGGCTTTGGAATATGGGAGAAAACCGGAGCACCTGGAGAAAGCACACAATGTACAAACTCCTGACAGACAGGAATTGAGCCCCAATCTTACAGCCGACATTGTAATAGCGTTATGCCAAGTGCTCGCTAGAATCACGTGGATAGATGTTGGGTCCAGAATATTTATAATTAGTCTAAATGATAAGGACGAAGGAAACGTGGATATTTAGAAAGAGTTTTGGAGAAGCAGAAGGCACATGGTAACTCAGCAGTTAGCGCAATGCTATTGCAGCTCGGCGGGTCTTATTTTGGAGTTAGATTCCGGCGCCATGTCTAAGGAGTTTGCTCGGTCTCCCCGACACCGTGTGGGTTTCCTCCCGATACTCTAATTAACTCCTATAGTGGAAAGACAGACCAGTTAGTAAATTGTCCTTTGATTAGGTTAGGGTTAAATAGGAAAGTTACAGGGTGGCGTTACTAGTTGCAAAAGGAAGTCCTTTCTGTGCTGTATCTCTGAATAAAATAAAAGCAACAAACGAAAAGAAAAGAAACAAGTGTTTCGATCTACCGAACGTGTGCAGAACTTATACCAGTTACTTACACTGATTCTACATGAATCCATTTTGGTTTCTTCGCCTCCACAATCACATCAATTCCACCCAAGTTCTATCATTGTTCTAAGCACTGTGAACAATATTCTTTTGAAAATTAACTAAACAACTGCACGTCTTTCGGATGTGGCAGGAAACTGGAGCATAAATATGAGGTCCCTCTTTTATGACAGAGTCCAGGTAAAGATATCTTTTCTATTGTATTGTATTACAGATATTGAAATTACTTATATGCAGTAGAAGGATATTGCAATACTTTTTATGGAGAGATGGATGCCTACATACAAAGGGCAATCACATATCACTGTGGGGAGTGAAGGCTAGAGCACATAATAAGACTGACGACGGTGAAGTGGAGAAGTAGGATTAGCGACAGCATGGTCAGGTCCATTTCATAATTTGTATATTTGCATTCTTGCCTTGAATGTTCATGTCAGCAAAGGAGTCAGAGGCCAAGGATGAATAGAGCTGTTGGGTAGATTTAATTAAATCTTTGGACCGGTTGAGGGTAATGGGATGAGGAATCACATCCATAATGTCGCTGGGGTGATGAAGTCACTGTCTGAAGGCTGCGTGCAGGAAAAAACCGTGATCCTATTTGGAAAATACATGGATCCCTACAGTTTGCAGGATGGAAGAGGTTGGGCTTACATTGGATACTATGAGATTAAAAGCGTCATCCATTCTGGGCCTTCTCACGCATGTCTGTGCCAATAGCCACCTCTCAATCACCTGCGCAGTTTACTTGAGGTGGGCAAGTGAACAAATAAAAACGAGGAAGCGACAAGCAGAGCAGTCATTGTGTGAGTGGACCAGTGTTGGAGTGGGGAGGATCTGACTCACCAGGCTTCAGCGACAACGCACTTGAGCGAGGCAAGTATCTGGTTATTTTCTTCTTCTACAATCTTCCTCGGCTGGTCCAGAGAGCAGTGAGCATTGCTCCAGGGACGTGTTGTGTTCTTTGTGTGAGAATTGGAACCCTGGGAGACCTCCAGCCTTCTGGATAACCACATCTGCATCAGTTAGCTCCTCAGACAACCTGCTCGTTGACCTTCGGCTCATACGGGAAAATGAGGAGGTGAGACATAGCACCTACAGTAAGTGGTCACCCCGAAGCTTGGTGACTGTCAGGAGAAGGAAAGAAAATGGGTAGCCAATGCAGAATACCTCTGTGGCTGTTCTCCTCAATAACAAGTACACCACTTTCGAGTGTGTGTGTGTGTGTGTGTGTGTGTGTGTGTGTGTGTGTGTGTGTGTGTGTGTGTGTGTGTGTGTGTGTGTGTGTGTGTGTGTGTGTGTGGTGCACTACGACGACATACCAGCAGGGGGGAAACCGCAGCGATAGGGGTTCTGGCACTGCATCTGCTGCTATGGTTCAAAAGGAAAGGGGGCAGAAGAGGACTGAACTAGTGATAGGAACAGTTGACGCCAGAATCTATGGACACGATAGAGACACCCAGATGGTATGTTGCTTCCTAAGTGCAAGTTTCAGAGACTTCTCAGAATGGATCCAGAGGATTTTAAGTGGGGAAGATGAGCAGCCAGAAGTCTGGGTACGTAGTAACACCAATGGCATAGGTAGGAAAAGGGAGGAGTCCTGAAGAGAGAATTGAAGCTGCTAAGTAAAAAGCTGAAAACCAGGACCTCTAGTGTTGTACTGTACTCTCTGGAGTTCTGCCTGTGCTACGCCACAGTGAAATTCAAAATAGGATGGTCTAGCAGATGAATGTATGGTTGAGGAACTAGTGCAGGGGCACTGTTGAAGATTTATGGATCTTTGGGATCCCTTCTGGATGACCAACACAATAGGAGCGTGTTTGGGGACCAGTATACTTGCGAGAATGTTTACAAGAGCTGTTGAAGAGGGTTTCAACTAACTTGGCGAGGTGATGGGAGACGGTGAGATAGTGCTGAGGATGTGGCAGCTGGTATGCAAGCAGAGGCAGTGTGCAGCGGGATTTTCAAGAAGGTCAGATAGATGATTGGGCAAAGTTACAGAGAGTGAGTTGCAGTGTAACAGGGGGACAAATGGAAAAATGTTGACGAATACTGGACAGAAGATCTTATATTTGAATGCACGCAGTTTGTGAAATAAGGTAGATGATTTGTAGCGCAGTTTGAGACTGGCAGATATGACGATGTAGGCATCACTGAGTCATGGCTGAAAGTAGATTATAGTTGGGAGCTTAACGTCCAAGGATACACCTTGTATGGAAAGAACAGAAAGGTAGGCAGAAGGGATGGCGTGATTCTGTTGGGAAAAAAATGAAATTCAGTCCTGAGAAAGAGGTAATATAGGATCGAAGATGTAGAATCGTTATAGCTAGTTTAAGTGCATTTTAGACGATGATATGTGTTTCTAAATAAAAGATATTTTGTTCTATTCCAGCAATGTATCAAGTTGTTTTCACTACGAGTTTATGATTCAACTTCCCTGCCAAGTATCAAATGATTAAAATACAGTTTATATTTCTGGCGACCCCTTTGTGCACTATTTCATCTTCAAACTTCTTTCGTATTTGGGTTCACTTTACACACTCAATCTTCATATACTTGAACTAATAAAGAGGTTTTCTCTAATATTGGTAGCGCACGGCAATGTAGGTCATGTCTGCGACAGTGGGAAGCTAATCGGCACTCAAATATACAAATATATGAAAAATCGCATTATATCAATGAATCAGGTAACACTTTAAAGTTACTCTCGGGGGAGGCGTGCAGCAGGTCGAGGGTAATTGATGCGCTTCGATTTGTAAAATACTCCAAGTTCAGTTTTCTTCTTTTAAGCCAACGAAAGAATTATCTTGGGAGGAAAGGCGAGTATCTAATTTCTTCTGGGACATCTCAGCGAGTTAGCATTTTTCTATTTGCAAAAGTACATTATGATATTGCACTACACCGTTTGTATCCTTTAAGTGAGAATCTAATTGCTCTTCTCATCGGGGAACATATGCTCTTGCCCAAAATGTAATGAAAAATGTCACTTACCAGCTTTCACAGTCAGCTTTGTGCCACCTCCGTACTCGGTACACAATGATTTACTTCCCATTCATCCCAATGCGGAAAGTGATCATTAACAGTGAACTATAGAGGTAGGTCTTCCAGAATAAGACAGAACCAAAAGGCTTAACAATATATTCTATTTGTCAATGGGTTTCAATTTCTTTCAGTTTTCATCTGCCTTTCTGTTTATTCGGTGCATTAAAAGGGCTTGTGATATTGAAACGGGAATTTTGGTGATTAAGTACCAAGGAATGTAGGTGGAATTCAACCCAAAGAAGAAGTATCGTTTTAAAATTATGCCGAGCAACATCGATGAACGTAAAGGCACAGTTTGTAATCCCACTTACAAATCGACGAACAAAATAAAACTGTCCCGGAGGTTTGTGCTATGGCTTAGACGACTGTGGCACTGTTTTGACACATCATTTCACGTGAGCACAATAACCTCACTGTTGTAAATAGTGTATAAATCCGTCAAGTAATCCTATACCTCCATGATATGAGGGAACTGGACATGAATGAAAAGGTTTTATTGGCTTCCGTCGATAATAACTCTCAGCCAGGCAGATATCAAGGAAAATATCAAGCTTTGTTATTCATATGATTATAACATTTATATTACAATTACACAAGTATATAGAGCAAGGCTCCATTATGCATACCAGTGTCTGGCAGAGGCAGAATGTTTGGCAGCGAAAGGTTTTAGTCGCTGAAGGAATGTCTTGCATTCGTTTTGCATTAAGAATTGCGGAGGAGATTTATGTATGACGGGGACTGAAGATTCATCACTGTGGCACAGTTTGTTGACACAGTCACTGATGCTAGTACTAAAAGGTTCCTTGTACATCAATACAAGATCATGTGGTCAAGGCGCAAATTGCAATCTTGCTTAACGCCGTTTTTATTCCGCACAGCTACTTTTATAGCCAATAATCTCTCGAAAATGGCGTCTGCATTGTACAGTTCAGAAATGGGTTAGCATTGTCCTTTCTCCAATTACAAAATGCATTGGTGATTTTTGAATTGCAGAGTCCATGCTTTGGATCACTGTGGCAGCTGCTGTCTGACACAGTGGTTCATTCAATAGCAATAATGTCCCCATTTGCATAACTCTGGAAGGACAAAGTGACGCTGCACCTCCAACTGTGCCCACTTGGATATGTGCGGCATAGTGACTGTCGCTAACGTTTTATAATCCAACCCTCGCACTACAGTGTAATCCGTTACTGCTCAGCAATTTTCTTCCCCAAAAGACCGAAGCAATCATAGTTTCTCGCGTGAAAGATTTTCCAACGTATTTGAATAGGCTTGTGCTCAAGTTTGTTACTGTGGTAGTGGAGAGCATAGCAGAAATACGTGGCTGTATCTTCAGCAATTAGATTCGTGATCTGCAGGGAAAAGGACTTTGCTTGCTTGTTGATAGATTCCGCATATCGTCCTCCAATCGATAAGCTTTCATTATTGGTTTGACCGGGTCTTTGGCGGTACCAATATGTGCTATTCAGGTCACAGGAAGCATTTTTTAAAACACAGTTGATGGTCAGATTTTCGCCTGTTTGTTTTTTTGCTTCTGTTGGTGTCTGTTCTACCCATGCACTGAAGGCATCTGAAGGAAGGAAAACAAATTTAATCATCACATATCTGAAGCAGCACAGGATGTAACATAAAATGAAATTTGTTTACGCAACGGCAAAATAGTAATCATTATTCTCTTTAAAAATGAACTGCACGTACCCGGTAACCACGCTAAAAATATCAGAACACAGAAAATATTCATGGTTTCTTCACCACCAGAAAGCCTGTTAAGTAGAGAAGGTTCCAGACATCAGCGTCGGCTGTCTGTGCAACCTTGTGAAGGAGCGAAGACTTAATAAGCCTCGAGAGTCTGGGCTCATTTGCATAATGCAGAAGGCGTATTAACTGTGATTATAGCTCGGTTAATGATATTCATTATATCCGATATTTCCATAATTACATCGGTGAAATATATGAGCACAAACGTATGGATAGAGATATAGAGAAAGATCTCCATCCGCACTGAATGTATTTCCATTCTTCTTTGCTTTATTATCTGGAGAGGGCTTCAAAAATGTGTTAAAAGCATCCATGAGTAACCGTCAACTTGAGACAGCAAATGCACTAAAAGCCATTAGTTTAATCACCATGAATAACTAAATAATATTCCTGTTGTTGCACATTACTGTCTTGCGGTCCTTCGTCTGTTCAACATCGGTAGTCAACATGAATCTGAGGCCAGCCGTAGTTAGAAAACTGACCCTAAGTTTATTGTCAATGGTGGTGTCTTAGAATTCGCTTGCAGTGTATGTGCGTAATAATGAAGCAACACACAAGATTCTGGAGGAATTCGGCTAGACAGAAAACATTACTGCGAAAGAAGAATTCAGATGTGCCTCATTTAGGGCATTAATCCGGGTCATTTATGGTCAGGGAAAACACTACAGTTAGATTTAGGGACCAAGATCCCGTGAGGTTGTTTACTTTAAAGATATTTGTTCGAAATTCGAATAACGTGGCAAAATACGACACACACTCCATTATGAAGTGAAGGGTAGAAGCAGATGGGCAACGAATGTGAATAATTATCAACCTCTGAAGGTCAATATTACTCAGAAAACTGTGTAACTTGAATGGAATATACAACTTCTAAGGAACCTTCGATGGCGACAGGCGTGGCAAATTTAGTCAATAAGAAAAATAAAACATTCATAATGTTTAGGAGGATAACATCGAACAGTGATACCGAGAAAATATAAAGAAGCCCGAAAAGACGTTCAGTATTAAATTAGGAGACAGAGGGTACTATAATCATATTTTGGCAAGGCGGACATATGTATCAAGAGACGGGGATAACTAGGACGAGGATAGAACCACTGACAGAAAAAGTAGGAAGCATGTTTTTGGAGAGACAGCAGTACGGTTCTAAATGTGCTTTTTGCGTCGGTTTTCACCAAGGAGAAATCTTTACAGGATAGTGAGATCAGAGTGGAGCATGCTAAGATGGTAGGAAATTTTAATAAAGAAATAGGTAACGTTAGATCACTTTGAAATCATTACGTTGAAGTCTTCTGGAGAGAGGCGATAGGTGCAATTACCGTTGACCAACAACGTTGTTTAAGTTCCATTTCATTGTCATTTGACTGTACAACCCAAATAATATAACATTCAGTACAGTTAGACCACAGTGCTTCAACACAACAGATATCACACAGCACGTCAACCAATGTATTATACTATAAATGAGTTAATAAAATATAATTGAAAGTGTATGTTGTAAAACGCAGCACAGGTAACCAGTAAACAGCTCTCAGTCCTAGTAACGGGACCTCAGTTGTGGCAGAGTATTCATAAGTCTCACAGCGTTCAGGACAAAACCTGTTACCCTGTCTGGCAGACCTACTCCTGACGCTTCTTTACCTCCTTCCGGATGGAAGTGGGACTTAGAGATTGTGGGTTGGGTGGTATTGATCCACAAAAATGCTTCTGCTAAAGGTCATATATTGGTTGGGGTGGCTTGTGGGAGACCTCCAATGATCCTTTCAGTTGGTTTTGTTGTCTTGTGATCTTGCGCCCTGATGCCTTGGAGCTTTGATACCACACAATGATGCAGCCAATATGACACTCGATGGCACTTCTGCAGAAATCTGTTAGAATGGCAGCGGGAGCCTTGCAAGCCTCAAGTTCGCATGAAAGAGCTGCTGCGCCTTCCTAACTAGTGAAGAGTTGTTGTACGTCCAGGGTAGATAGAAAGTTATGTGCACACTGAGAAACTTTGCGCTGTTGTATCTCTCTCTCCATGGCACAGCCAAAGGTGTGCCATGGAGAGAGGTCCACCTGTGCCTTCCTGAAGACCACAATAATCTCTTTCGACTTGTCCACCTTGAGACTCAGAATGTTATTCTAGCAACAATTGGCATGCCTCTATACCCCATCTCTGAATGCTGATTCGTGATTGTTGCTGATGAAGCCATCCACTTTAGTATCATCAGTGAAGCTGGTGATGCGGGTTGAGATGCATCAGGCAGTGCAGCCGTGAGCCTGAAGCGTGAACAGCAGGCTAAGAATACAACCATGGGGGCATCAGTGCTCAGCATGATGGAGCTTGAAATGTTCCAGCCAACACGGAGTGTTTGGGGTATTTCCATCAAGGCGTCCAACGTCCAGTTACCGAGAGGGGTGTTGAGTCCCAACAAGGACAACTCAGCCACCAACTGCTGAGGGATGATAATATTAAACACCGAGCTGCAGTCAATGAAAAACATTCTGGAGTACGAGGCATTCTTTTCCAGGTGGACAAGTGTCTATGGCACCATCAATGGCATATCAGTTTGAGCTGTAGGCGAACTTGAAATGGTCCAATGCAGCTAGGAGGCAGGATTTTATGTATTCCATTACTCAGCCGCTCAAACCACTTCGTGATTATTGAAGTCAGTGCAACTGGCCGACAGTCATTTCCATCAGTTATTGTTGCTTTCGGGGGTATCGATAGATGGTGGTTGCCTCGAAAAGTGCAGGGCCAGTGGACTGTTTCAGACAAGTAGAAAGATCACCGTTAAGATCCCTGTCAGCTGGGCCGCCCAGATCCTTATTGCCTGCCCAAGTATGTTGTCCAGACCTGCAGCATTGCATGGATTTACCCTAGATAGGGTTCTCCTCGCCTCAGCTGCCGCCAGTCATGGTGGATGTTCGCCGGAAAGAGAGGGACCTTTCTATGATGTCGCATCATTTAATTGGTCAAATCATGGATTGAAGACATTCAGCCCATTAAGAAGGAGGGCATCAGCGTTGTTGATGCACCGTGTTGACTTACAATTGGTAATGCTTTGTATAACTTGTATTTTTGCATCTCAAGGAAGGTGTGTGTAGCCAGTGTTGTTCCTTTGTCCAAGAATGGAGATGGCGATAATCTGGAAATAATTGATTGGTGGGTCTCATGTCCGTGGTAGGGAAACTAATGAAGATGATTCTTAGGGACAGAATTTATGAGCATTTGGAAAAACATGGCCTAATTAGGGATGGTCAGAATGGCATTGTGCAAAGGCAGATCATGTCTGAGTAACATCATTGAAGTTTTCGAGAAGATGGAGGTGATTGGTACAGATAGAGATAGAATATGTCTACGTAGGTTTCAGTGAGGTATTCGACAAGACCATTCTTGGGAAACTCGTATAGAATATTAAGAAGCACTGCATCCCGAGCGACTTGGCCGTTTGCATTCATAATTGTGTTGCATACAGAAGACAGAGTGCAGTAATCAATGGCTCTTATTCTAGTTGCAAGTATGTCAGTAATGTTCTTCTGTTCTAGAATTTTCGATGTTTGTGATTATATATACATACATATCGCTTTAACATAACCGTAGATGTGTGGAATAGTAAGTTTGTGGATGCAGGAAGGTAGGTGCTATTATGGATAATACAGAGGTTTGCCAAATGTTAGAACAGAAAATAGATCAGTTGCAGAAATGGTCAGAGAAAACTCAGACAGAGCTTTAGCCCTGCAAATATAGATGCTGCAGTCCTGAAGATCTAATGTAAAGTTCCATCTACACAGTTAGCGACAGGACACTTTCAGAATTTGAGGTACAGAGCGATCATGGGAATCCATGTCGACATCTCACAGTTGCAGCCCATTTGATAGGATAGTAAAGAAGATAAATGTCATGTTTCCCTTTATTAATCAGAGAACTGTTTTCAAGCAGCGGAAAGTAATGTTTCAGTAATGCAGAAGAGGTTTAGGAGAATGCTGTCTGGATTAGAGGGTATGGGGTATAAGGAGAGCTTGGGAAACTGAAATTGTTTACTCTTGACTAACGTGGCAAGAGAAAACCTGAGAGCATTTATAAAGTTTTGGGAAGCATTGAAAGACAAAGCAGCCGAAATATTTTCCACAGGATCGAAATGTGTAGTGCTAGAGGACATATATTTATGGTTTGAGGGAAATTTGAAAAGAGATATGCGGCGCATGTGTTTTACATGGCGAGTGATGTGTGTCTGGAATGCTCGACGAAGGTTGATGGCAGATACAGATACAAATGGAGATATTCAGGATGGTCTTGCACAGGCACATGAAAATACGGAGAATTCTATGTGCGTGTATGGGGGGCATGTGAATCATGTGCTGGCCGAACGGATGAGTATAATTATGCATTATTAGGTGAATTAGAATTAAAAGTTCAGATTATTAACATTAACAATCAAATAAAATGACTTGAACTTATTATCATAAGCGTAGTATATAAAAGCCAGATTAGCAATCATTATAGATTTTGTTTCTGTTTGACCCATCATTATAGATCATAAGGTTTTTTTTCTGATTTTACATTGGTACAGTGGCTGTAGTAGTTTCAAACTGATATACTCTGGAAATCAGTCCAACTTGACGAAATATAGGGAAAAACTAACGATGAGACGTAAGCCGTCCTGCTGAAGATCTCAGATTAAAGATTCAATCACAAATAAGAGAAGATCTGCAGATGCTGGAGATCCAGTCAACACACATAAAATGCTGGAGGAACTCAGCAGGCCAGACAGCATCTATGGCTGTGACCCGGAACATTGACTGTACTTTCCATGGATGCTGCTTGACCTGCTCGGATTACGATTGTTGTAGTGAAAATGACTTTTAAAATGATGTCTTGGCACCGGATAGATTGAAAGCGGCAGTCTCCAGTAGATTACGAATCTAAACTGTGGCTCGTTAATTACGAGGTTATATTTAAGTGAATTGGGCATTAATCAAGGAAAGTTTAATAGATTCAATGCGCGAATCAGAACATATCTTTATGTTCAACATATGCTTGGAGAGCAAAATGAAGGGAAGACGCTGCCTGCTTCCGAAGAAAGATTGATGTGAAGAGAAATGTCTCCCTTGCGCTGGGTAAAAATCAGAATAAACTTGTTACACTTCGTCACCAAATCCCCAAATTACTACTTTTCGGAATGTAGAATGCATAATACGAAGAGTGCTTCAAACAATAATATTCATCACTTTTGTATTCCAACTTTGCAAAAAGCTCTTGGAATCTATGATGATTTCACACAAAAGTTGACATTGTAATTCTTTGAGGAAATATGTTCCATGCCTTACAGTCTTATGGTCTTTTATATCTAAAGCGTTGAACTCTAAAAACGATGTGTACCAGATAATCAATCGAATGGCCCTCCCACATATTTCAATTGTCTTTCCAACTGAGGACGCACAACGAATTTGGTAGGGTCTCTATTTACCATCATGATCCCGCCAAGACCGTGAGCAGAATTTTACTCTTGGTTGCTTGTTGTAAACGTGCAAAGTATTTGAGCCAAGATATCTATCCGAATCTTTAACCTCCTAGTTCTTCTTAACACAAGTACACTTATGTTATATATTCCTTTCTCAACTTTCCAAAACAAAATGATACTTCTCACATTATCCAAAAATGTTATTTATTTACCCAAATCCCAGTCTACCTCCGAAGCTCGTTACTCGCATGTTTATTCTTAACTACATTCTGGAATATTAATTCCTGTTAGTGACAATCGACTGAATAAATTGCACGGACAAGAGAACCAAGATTGGAGACCATGTTACGTGATAAAGCCGTGCCAATTTCATGGCGCTATTTAAGGTTGCCGAATCGTCTAACGGGCACAACGAAATACTTTATTATCACTTGAAACTAATTGTGCTATCCACGTCAGTGCAATGACTAAAGAGCAGAAAGATTTGAAAGCAAATTGAAACCAATATTCATAATTTTCACAGTCTAACAAGAACGCTTTCGATTGATGGTATTGCCGTGACTTTAAATATGTTTATTCATGCAAAAGGCCTAGTCTATTTCTTAATTCTTGGTACCATATTATCACTGTCTTGATGTAACGAGGTTGATGCTTCAAAACACCACATGGAGATTTGTAAAAGCATTCGCTATTTCGCTACAACATTGTGTAATGAAGGAACTGCCCAGTAAAAAAGTGTAACATGTGGAAGGACCAATAAGTGACCCCTGCGCACCTATCTTCAGCTGCCATCCGTTATCGCCCATCTGTTCTGTATTGGTGACCGCAACATCTGAGTTCGGGTTTGCCCCGTACTTCATTTAGAAGGAGGTGTTCACTTAAATTTCAGGAAGTAAAACTATGGGATGAATTAGTGAATACATTTATACCACAGGGTGGCAGATAGAATAGGTGGGCGGAGGTGACAGCAGTCTCGTACAGCTGTTTCAGTGAACGGAGCTGCCACCTGCATTGTGTTGAAAAATCAAAGTTATAAGCATATTCAATGGGCATTCACGGTGATAGTGGACAAATGTTAGCATTTGATATAATTGAGATTTTAACCTGTGGCTTCTCAATACATTTAGCTTGTACGGTGGCTTCAGAAATAATACAGTGATCATCAGTTTGTAACCGCTCTCCAATAAAATTCAGAAAGCCATATACACACATTCCCAATATTGTTTCTGGGCTCCAAATAAACACTGAGCAAAATTTTAAAACTCTGCTTCTCCAAAGAGTGATGGAATTGATAACGGAAAACAAGAACTTGGCAGATGATATGTTAAAATATATATTTTGTGTCAGAGGTTACACTCGAGAAAGTGTCGGAGAGCAAAAAAAATGTAAAGGAAGGGAGCATTCGTTACAATTGCAATTGGCAGGTTAATAGTACTTAAAGAATTGTTGGAGCACGGAACGGCAAGTCTCTGAGTTTGATAGATTCGTCGAAGAGATGGAAAAGTAGCGGCTTGTAAGACGGCATTTGACTTTTCAATAACAATTCCAACGTAGTTGTGATTTCAGTGAATAGACCTAAAGTTCAATCAAATATGCCAATCAAATGCATCAAGTACATGGAAAGAACTCTTCGCATTTGTTCAGCTTTTCAGTATTCTATATGGAAAAACTACTATAAATGCAGTCCTGGGCCAATCAACTCTTCTGCAGATTTTTTCAGGTTTTTGAAATGTGATTTCAAGGAATGTGTATCTCAAGGAAGGTGTGAGTAGCCCGTGTTGCTCCTTTGCTCAAGAATGGGAATGGCGATAATTTGGAAATAATGAATTGGTGGATCTCATGACAGAGGTAGGGAAACAAATCAGATGATTCGTAGGGACAGAATTTATGAGCATTTGGAAATACATGGCCTAATTATGGAAGGTCAGTATGGTGTTGTGCAAAAGCAGATCATGTCTGAGTAACATCATTGAGGCTTTCGAGAAGATGGAGGTGATTGGTACAGATAGAGATAGAATATGTCTACGTAGGTTTCAGTGAGATATTCGACAAGACCATTCTTGGGAAACTCGTATAGAATATTAAGAAGCACTGCATCCCGAGCGACTTGGCCGTGTGCATTCATAATTGTGTTGCATACAGAAGACAGAGTGTAGTAATCAATGACTCTTATTCTAGTTGCAAGTATGTCACTAATGTTCTTCTGTTCTAGGACTTTCGACGTTCGTGATTATATATACATACGCATCGCTTTAACACAACCGTAGATGGGGAAATAGTAAGTTTGTAGATGGCAGGAAGGTAGGTGGTATTATGGATAATACAGAGGCCTGCCAAGTGTTAGAACAGAAAATAAATAAATTGCAGAAATTGCAGAGAAAATTCAGACAGAGCTTGACCCCTGCAAATATAGATGCGGCACACTTGAAGATCTAAAGTAAAGTCCCATCTACACAGTTAGCGACAGGACCCTTTCAAACTTTGAGGTACGGATCGATCATGGGAATCCATGTCGACATCTCACAGTTGCAGCACATTTGATAGGATAGTAAAGAAGATAAATGTCATGTTTCCCTTTATTAATCAGAGAACTGTGTTCAAGCATCAGGAAGTAGTGTTTCAGTAATGCAGAAGGGGTTTAGGAGAATGCTGTCTGGATTAGAGGGTATGGGGTATAAGGAGAGCTTGGGAAACTGAAATTGTTTACTCTTGACTAACGTGGCAAGAGAAAACCTGAGAGCATTTATAAATTCATGGGAAGCATAGAAAGACTAAGTATCTGAAATATTTTCCACTGGATCGAAATGTGTAGTGCTCGAGGACATATATTTATGGTGTGAGGGAAATTTGAAAATAGACATGCGGCGCATGTGTTTTGTCTGGAGAGTGATGTGTGTCTGGAATGCTCGACTAAGGCTGATGGCAGATACAGATACAATGGAGATGTTCAGGATGGTCTTGCACAGGCACATGAAAATACAGAGAATTCAGTGTGCGTGTATGGGGGGGGGGGGTAGGGTTGAATCATGTGCTGGCCGAACGGATGAGTATAATTATGCATTATTTGCTCAATTAGAATTAAAAGCTCTGATTATTAACATTAACAATCAAATAAAATGACTTGAACTTATTATCATAAGCGTAGTATATAAAAGCCAGATTAGCAATCATTATAGATTTTGTTTCTGTTTGACCCATCATTATAGATCGTAGGTTTTTTTTATTTTACATTTGTACAGTGGCTTTAGTAGTTACAAGCTGATATACTCTGGAAATCAGTCCAACTTGGCGAAATATAGGAAAAATCTAACGATGAGACGTCAGCCGTTCTTCTGAAGATCTCAGATTAAAGATTCAATCACAAATAAGGAAGATCTGCAGATGCTGGAGATCCAAGCAACACAGATAAAATGCTGGAGGAACTCAGCAGGCCAGACCGCATCTATGGCTGTGACCCGAAACATTGACTGTACTTTCCATGGATGCTGCCTGACCTGCTGAGTTCCTCCAGCATTCTGTGTGTGTTGCTCGGACTAACGATTGTTGTAGTGAAAATGACTTTTGAAATGATGTCTTGGCACCGGATAGATTGAAAGCAGCAGTCTCCAGTAGATTATGAATCAAAACTGTGGCTCGCTAATTACAAGGTTATATTTAAGTGAATTGGGCATTAATCAAGGAAAGTTTAGTAGATTCAATGCGCAAATCAGAACATATCTTCATGTTCAACATATGCTTGGAGAGCAAAATGAAGGGAAGACACTGCCTGCTTCCGAAGAAGGATGGATGTGAAGAGAAAGGTCTCCCTTGCTCTGGGTAAAAATCAGAATAAACTTGTTACGCTACGTCACCAAATCCCCAAATTACTACTTTTCGGAATGTAGAATGCATAATACGAAGAGTGCTTCAAACAATAATGCTCATCACTTTTGTATTCCAACTTTGCAAAAATCATTTGGAATCTATGATCCTTTCACACCAAATTGACAATGCAATTCTTTGAGGAAATATGTTCCATGCCTTATAGTCTTATGGTCGTTTATATCTAAAGCGTT
This sequence comes from Hemitrygon akajei, assembly GCF_048418815.1. Lineage (NCBI taxonomy): Eukaryota > Metazoa > Chordata > Chondrichthyes > Myliobatiformes > Dasyatidae > Hemitrygon > Hemitrygon akajei. The sequence continues at coordinate 15,201,921 of NC_133148.1, read as the reverse complement.
GAACTTTAAAAACGATGTGTATCAGATAATCAATCGAAAGGCCTTCCCACATATTTCAATTGTCTTTCCAACTGAGGGCCAACAGAGAATTTGGCAGGGGCTCTACTTACCAATATGATCCCGCCAAGACAGTGAGCATAATTTTACTCTTGGTTCCTTGTTGTAAACGTGCAATGTAGTTGAGCCAATATATATCCAATTCTTTAACTTCCTAGTTCCTCTTAACACAAGAACAATTACATTATATATTCTTTTCTCAACTTTCGAAAACAAAATGATACTTCTCTCACTGTCCAAAAATGTTATTTATTTACCCAAATCCCTGTCTACCTCCGAGGCTCGTTACTCGCATGCTTATTCTTTACTTCATTCTGGAATATTAATTCCTGTTAGTGACAATCGATTGAATAAATTGCACGTGCAAGGGAACCAAGATTGGAGACCATGTTATGTGATAAAGCCATGCCAATTTCATGGCGCCATGTAAGGTTGACAAATCTTTTAAGGGGCACAACGAAATACTTTATTAACATTTGAAACTAATTGTGCTATCCACTTCAGTGCAATGACTAAAGAGCAGAAAGATTTGAAAACAAATTGAAACCAATATTCATAATTTTCACAGTCTAACAAGAACACTTTCGATTGATGGTATTGCCGTGACTTTAAATACGTCTATTCATGCAAAAAGCCTAGTCTGTTTCTTAATACTTGGTACCATATTATCAGTGTCTTGATGTAACGAGGTTGATGCTTCAAAGCAGTACATGGAGGTTTGTAAAAAATATTCATTATTTCGCTATAACATTGTATCATGAAAGAACAGCCCAGTAAAAGAGTTTAACGTGTAGAAGGCCCAGTAAGTGACCCCTACGCATCTATCGTCAATCGCCATCCATTATTGCCCATCTGTTCTGTATTGGTGACCGCAACATCTGAGGTCGGGTTTGCCCCGTGCTGCATTGAACATTCAGGAAGTAAAACTCTGCGATGATTCAGTGAATACAATTATACCACAGGGTGGCAGATAGCATAGGTGGGCGGAGGCGGCAGTAGTCTTGTACAGCTGTTTCCATGAGCGGAGCTGCCACCTGCACTGCGTTGAAAAATCAAAGTTAAAAGCATATTCAATGGGCATTCACTTGCTGATGTTGGACACATGTAAGCATTTGATTTAATGGAGATTTTAACCTGTGGCTTCTCAATACATTTAGCTTGTACGGTGGCTTCGGAAACAATACAGTGATCAGTTTGTAACCGCTCTGCAATAAAATTCAGAAAGCCATATAAACACATTCCCAATATAGTTTCTGGGCTCCAAATAAACAGTGAGCAAAATTTTAAAACTCTGCTTCTCCAAAGAATGATGGAATTAATAATGGAAAACAAGAATATGGCAGATGATTTGTTAAAATATATGTTTTGTGTCAGAGGTTACACTCGAGAAAGTGTCGGAGACCAAAAAAATGTAAAGGATGGGAGCATTCGTCACAATTACAATTGGCAGGTCAGTAGTATTGAAACAATTGTTGGAGCACGGGACGGCAAGTCTTTGGGTTTGATAGATTCGTCGAAGAGATGGAAAAGTAGTGGCTTGTAAGACGGTTTTTGACTTTTCAAAAACAATTCCAACATAGTTGTGATTTCAGTGAATAGACCTAAAATTCAATCAAATATGCCATCAAATGCTTCAAGTACATGAAAAGAACTCTTCGCATTTTTTCAGCTTTTCAGTATTCTATATGGCAAAACTACTATCAATGCAGTCCTGGGCTCATCAACTCTTCTGCAGACTTTTTCAAGTATTTGAAATGTGATTTGGTCCTTCGGTAGTTGATGGGTCAGTGGTGAAATAGATAAGCAATAGATACTAGATAAGCTACTGGGTGACATAATCTCAGAGCAACTATCCTGGGCCCAACACATTGATGGAATCAGGAATTAGGAATTTGAGGAGATTTGAGATATCACCAAATGTTCCAGCAAATTTCGACATATGTACGATGGAGAATGCTCTGACTGGTTATATAGTGTAGTCTGGTGTAGATGCTCCAATGTGAAGTATTGAAAGAGGCTGCTGAGTGTTATAGGCTCAGTCAACGCTAGCACAGACATAATTTTTCCACCATCATAAATATCTTTCTCAAGCAGCATCCATCATTAAGTATTCTCACCATCTGAGACATACCCTCTGTTTATTATTGCATCGAGGAAAAGTAGAGCCTGAGCACCCACTCTGTGCCATCAGATATATGAACAATCCTTGAAACTATCAACACGATCTTGTTATTTTGCTTGTTTATTTATTGTAACTTATAATAATTTATGTCTTGTACTATACCTCTGCTATGAAACAACAAATTTCAAGATGTCAGTGATGATAAATATCACTGATTCCAATTTCAATCAGAGTGGAATTGAAACCCATCCAACAAGGATGCACTATATTTTACATACTGGAGTGCAAAAATATATTGTCTGCTGCTGTTTTAGAGAATCATGATAGGTTCATGATGCTCAGTTGCAATTTGAGCATCGTGATCTGAAGATGCAGTCAAGATATTTGGAAGAATTCATTGAGGAATTAGTGAGGTCAGCCATATATCTACTCGGTGAAAAAATGAATGGCAACGATTTATAAACCAAATGCTGTGGAAGATTTGGAAAAAGATTAACTGTTTCTAGTTATTGTCAAATGCTGAACCTTGAAAAGCACAGTGAAGCAAAAAAGACTACAGGACTACGGGACAAACGGAAATGCGTTTTGCAGAGCTCTTCGCATTTTGAACATAGAACAAGAGCACGGGTTGGCGGTTGGGTCTTTTGCTTGTTCTGTCTCTCCTTTCACAACCCCCCTATGTTCCTTGCGGCACAGTGCAGGTATTCGCATGTATCGCAGTTCCATCTTTAACATTGTTCCTCCAGGTACATGAACTGAGTGCAATGCCTTCTCCACTTTGTAGATGTAATGTTGACTTTCTTCAGTCTGATTTTGATGATGTATTTGAAGCGTTTCCTCTGCAATCAGATCACTTCATTCAACTAAGAGTAAAGTATTTGTTTCGGGAGAAGAGAGTTAGGTATTTGATTTACATGATCTACCCATCGGACATGGTGTTGCTTTATCGTGTTGGAGGTGCTGTTCATGTAAGCTTCCTCCAGTGCTGTAGTGCGTCTGCCCTTCCTGCATATCCACAAAACATATCGTAAGTTTACTTGGTGGCATTGTTCTGGGGATTTTCAGGTTCCTACTCCATAATTCAGCTCCATGAAGTAACATAACTCAGAGAACTGCTTTACAGACCAAAGGTTTTGTTTAGACCCCAGAATGTACCTCATATGAGGAGGAAGACCTGGATGATGTGTGATTGCGAATGGGATGTGGTTCTTTTGCCGTTTATATTGGATATCAGTGAACTTCAGTGCAAGATTCTCAGTATGATCACCCGCATTGCGTTACCACTTAAAACAGTGAGAGGCATGGAATGTTTAGGAATCAGTTAGGTGCAGCATTTTCCCAAGGAGATTTTGAGTAAATCCTTCAACTTGCCTTTTAATCTCTTTTAGTATCAAAACTTGTCTGGAACATGGTCTATTGCCAGGCATCTGAACAACATGAGCTACTGGAAGTAGCAGAACGATTTGGACCAGTGAGTAGGATTTAGGATTCGTGGTTAGGGAAAAAAGATATTGACGAAGGCATACTGGATCTTTTGTTGGCAAACGCAGGGAACGCAGATGGACAGAGGGCTGAAGATAAAGAGATAGTATGACCTTAAATTCTAGTCACCCTACCGCAGAAAACGCAGATGGAAAGAGGGCTGAAAATAAAGCGGTAGTATGACTTTAAATTCTAGTCACCCGACGGCAGGGAAAATGTGATTGCATTTGTTAGTGTGCAGAGGCGATGTGGTTGGATGCCTTCACTACACAAAACCTCTTTTAGCCAGAGACTCCACGTTTGTCACGCTTTAAATGCCCTAAAATAGTCCTTGCAGTTGAGGCTGCGCGTCACCTGTGAATTCACCGAGCTCATTTATTGCATCCGGTGCGGCCTCTTCTACAACTGTGAGACGAGGCGGGGCTGGTAGACAGCTTCGTTGAGTGCCTTCACTCAGTCGGCCGTAACATCGAGCCATTTTAATTACATTTCCCATTCCCAAACTGACATATCTGTCAAACTCCTCCCGTAATGCGACGGTAAGATCTGTTGCAGGTTAATGTAATAACACCTCATATTCCGTCTTCACACTATCCAACCTGACGTCATCACTATGGACATTTTCTTCTGATGACCAGTCCCCTCTGTTCTCCTCCTCCTTGATGTTCTCATCCCCTCGCACACCCTCATGCCCAGCCTATTACCCATATCCTCTTTCTTAAGGTTAGAGTGAGAGTCATAGAAATGTTTAGCGCAGTAAAAAGCCCTTCAGCACATTTAGTCCGTGACCACTGAATTAAACTGCCACACACATCGACCTGCACCCGGACGATAGCCCTCCATACCACTCCCATCCATGTACCTATCCAAACTCCTCTTAAACGTTGAAATCGAGTTCGCATGTTCCGGTTGCGCTGGCAGCTCATTCACCACTCTTATGACCCTCTGAGCGAAGACATTTCCCCTCATGATACCCGCAAACACTTCACCTTTCACCCCAATCCATGGCCTCTAGTTGCAGTGCCACCCAACCTCAGTGGAAAAAGCTTGCTTACATTTACTCATAATATTGCATATATTTATAAAATCTCCCCTCCATCTTCTATGTTCCAAGGAATAATGTCCTAACCTATTCAATTTTTCCACATAACTGAGGTCTGCCAGTCCCGGCAACATACTTCTAAATTTTCTCTGTGTTTTTTTTCAATCTTATTTATATCTTTCCTGTAGGTTGGTGACGAGAACTGCACACAATACTCCAAACCCTGGTTTCTCCTACTGAAGTGCAACATCCTGAACATTTTTAGAATAAAGTCCATCTGCCTCAAATTTCATAAATTCACCACCCCCGGCTAAAGAGGTTTTTCCACATCACTGTTTTAAATGATCGCCCCTTTAGCCTGAGGCTGTGTCCTCTTGTCCTAGACTCCCCCACAGTGAAACACGCTTTCCACATCTACTCTGTCTAGGCCTTTCAATGAAATCTCCCCAATCTTTCTAAATTCCTGCGACGGCTGGCTAAGAAGAGATCTGATATGAGAGAAGTGTGAACTATGGGAGAAAGGGAAGGAAGAGGCTTCCCATTGGAAGTGATAGGCAGTTGAGGTAAAGAGACAAGAGGCCAAATTGGGGAAATTAAGAAGAGTCAGGGGAAGGGAAATTAATTACTGGAAGATGGAGATATCGAAGTTCATGCCATTAGGTTAGAGCAGGCATGGGCAAACTACGGCCCGGGGGCCATATGCGGCCCGTTAAGCTTTTTAATCTGGCCCGCAGAACTTGATGAAATTATATTAATAAACCTTGTTAACGTTTTCTCCCCGCAATTCTGGCGTTTTCCCAATAGATGACGCACTCTATATACATTGACCTTTGTTGAGGTGCAGTGTATTATTCCACATTTACGCTTTACTCTTTGACCTCTCACCCCTTCTGTAAAGATGAGTGGAGCTAAGAAAAGTGGATAGAGAATGTCGGGTGTTTAATAAGGAGTGGACAACTAAATATCTTTTTACCGAACACCGATCAACTGCTGTATGCCTGATATGCCAAGAGACTGTGGCGGTTTTTAAAGAATATAATATCAGCCGTCACTTTGACACAAAACATGCCAACTATGCTAGCAACCAGTCAACGAAAGAACGGGAAGCTAATGCTCAGAGGTTGGCAGCTAATTTACAGGCTCAACAAATTTTTTTTCACCGTCAAACTGCCATTCATGAGTCAAGTACCAAGGCGAGTTTTATGCTGTCATTCAAATTAGCAAAGGCCAGCAAGCCTCTGTCTGAAGGCGAGTTTTTAAAAGAATGTATGGTGGAGACAGCAGGTGTATTGTGTCCGGAGAGCAAAGACAAATTTGAAAAAATCAGTTTATCACGCAGGACAGTGACTCGCCGTGTGGAACTGATAGATGAAGATATAACCAGCAACTTAAATAAAAAGGCAGAGTCGTTCACGTTATATTCATTAGCACTGGATGAAAGCAACGATGTAAAAGACACTGCTCAGCTCCTCATTTTTATCCGAGGAATTAACAATACTTTTGAAATAACGGGTGAGTTTTTGACAATGGAGTCTCTGAAAGAAAAAACACGGGGAGAGGACTTGTATGACCGGGTGTCTGCTGTCATCGAAAATATGAAGCTCCCTTGGAGTAAACTTATCAACGTCACCACAGATGGATCTCCTAATTTGACAGGGAAAAATGTCGGCCTGCTGAGGAGAATACAGAATAAAGTGAAAGATGAAAATCCTGACCAGGATGTTATTTTCCTTCACTGCATCATCCACCAGGAATCTCTATGTAAATAGGTATTACAGCTGAATCATGTTGTGAATCCTGTCGGAAAACTTGTCAACTTTATACGTGCAAGGGGACTTCAGCACCGTCAGTTCATCACGTTCCTGGAGGAAACTGATGCGGATCACCAGGACCTACTTTATCACTCCCGTGTCCGCTGGTTAAGTTTGGGCAAAGTGTTTCAACGAGTATGGGAGCTCAAAGAGGAGATCGGTGCATTTTTAGAGTTACTGAGGAAGGCCGGCGAATTTCCTGAGCTGAGCAACAAGAGCTTGCTTTGTGACTTTGCGTTTTCTGTGGATATATTTTCACACATGAATGAACTGAACGTGAAGCTACAGGGGAAGGATCAGTTTGTGCATGACATGTACACAAACGTGAAAGCCTTTAAATCCAAGCTGGCTTTTTTCTCCAGGCAAATGTTGAATAGGTTATTCACTCATTTTCCCACACTAGCCACGCTGGAAGAGGCCGGCGCAAATGTGAAAAAATACAGCGAGTCACTGGATGCGCTGCAGAGAGAATTCTGCCGTCGCTTTTCTGATTTTGAAAAAATTGACAAGTCTCTTCAGTTGGTGGCCTGTCCCCTGTCACAAGATCCTGAATCAGCACCAGAGGAGTTACAGCTGGAACTGATCCACCTTCAGTCTGACCCCGTCTTAAAAGAGAAGTTCAACTCTCTTAAACTGAATGACGTTTATGCTTCACTTGGTAAAGAGGTGTTTCCAAACTCCGGAGGACGGCACAGAAGATGCTGGCGTTGTTCGGCTCGACCTATTTGTGTGAACAGGCGTTCAGCGTCATGAACATCAACAAAGACAGCCACAGATCCAAGTTAACTGACCAACACCTCAGATCCATCCTGAGAATCGCCACAACAAAACTAAATCCAGACTTTGATGCGCTGGCTAAAAAGGGAGACCAACAACACTGTTCCCACTGAAATTAAAAATAAGTTTCTTCGTTGTGTTATGTAAAAAATGCATTTGAAAATATTTTTTTCAATAAGCCTGACATGTTACATGTCATTTCTGTTAAGTGATGGACATGAGTAGTGCGCAGGTGCACGTATGTTCTCAAAATTAAAAAAATGCGCTCCAGATCAAATAATGCGCTCCGCATACTGGTGCGCTGTCACTGTTCTGTCCTTGTGCTGGTCGTTGTTGAGTTTTGGCACAGGGGACAATTGAATAAGAAGGAGCAGGACAAGTAGACCTGAATTTCCTACCGTTTTTGAAATAAAGACAGTCAGGAGGAGAGTGATGATGATAATATCTTGAAGGATAACAGAATTTTCAGTGCTTTAAAATAATAACTGTTACTATTAAAAAAGCTGTATTTTATTCGTTTAATTTTCAGTGTTTTAAAAGTCATTTCAATAAATAGCTAAATTCCATGGGATTTCAAAGACAGATATTTTGTTGTAATGCATTTGTTCATTTTCAATTGAAATTAAAGCACATGTTTTCTACATATCCCATGATATTTTATTTTCTCTTATGAGGTGTATTACCAAAACACTCCGTCCATCTGCTCCTGGTCCGGCCCCCCTGTCAAATTTTAGAACCCTTTGTGGCCCACAAGTCAAAAAGTTTGCCCACCCCTGGGTTAGAGGCTAACTAGAGGGAGTGAGCGTTGTAGCTCTCCAAAACTGAGAATGGCTTCTTCGTGGCAGAAGAGGAGGCCATGGACTGACATGCTGGAACGGGAATGGGGATAGGAATTGAAGTTGGCTACCTAAAAATCTCGCTTTTAGCGATAGAGCTGAGGGGCTTGACAAAGTGGTCCCCCAAAGCGGTACATCGTTTTTCACCAATATAGAGACGACGGCATCAAGAGCACTGAATACAGCAAACGACCACAACAGATATGCAGGTTAAGTGTTGCCTCAGCTGGAAGGACTGTTTGGGGCCCTGAATAGAAGTCAAAGAGAAGTGAATGGGCAGTCGTTGCTCTTCTGCTGCTTGCAGGTTAAGTGCCAGGAAGGGCATTAGTGCGGATCGATGAATAGACAAGGGGATTACAGAGGGAGCAATCCCTGCAGAAAGCGGGAGTCGGGTGCGAGCTGATACAGATGCCTTGGTGGCAGGGTCCCTTTGCAGATGACGAAATTTTCGGAGAAAGATGTGTCGGATGCGGCTACTCATGTGGTGGCAATAGAGGACAAGGGCAACTATATTCCTAAGGGGTCAGCTAACCATGGATGTTCTGGAAATGCAGGAGATGTGGATGAGTGCAGTATCAACGGTGGAGGAAATATCCACTGTTCATTTCACTCCATAGATTCTGCGTGAACTGCTGAGTTCCTTCAATATTTCGTATTGCTTTTGCTTTTTAACTGCCCTATTTATCTTGTCTGAAAGCTCCATACCAGGAATGCAATGCTCGCAGTGGTGTCATTTGAACTGATAGGTGTTATCTAAGATATTATACTTCCTGTTTCCAACATCTCAACTCACCTGCGTTGTTGGCATTTTGCGAACGTGCCAGTTCATTGTTTTAGTTCCATATTGTAAGGGAACTAAAACAAGGAACTGGCACGTTCACAAATTCAATACAGCATCCATTTACTAAAGCATCAATAATCGCTCCAGAACAAGGCTTATTACCTTGCCGTCGACAAAGACTGAGATGATTCTCACAGTTGTTCTATGTACCAATATCGGCTGCTTTACATTCAGTGAACTTGCAGATCTTTGGCACCATAGAGAAGGTGGAAGCACAGCCTACATCATGGCTGTTCCAACACCTCCGAAAGCTCTTTAGTCAGAAATGGTTGTCGTGACAACTTATCTGCCTTTAAAGTCAGGCAAGCTTGGAGGGAAGTTAGAATATACCTTTACCAAACAAACCAGAGCTGAAATTTCTTCCCAGTAAATGGATGCAGTAGACTTTGAAGATAAATCTACTAATGTCTTAAAGTGGACGATCTGTTTCACGGATAAGACACGATAATTAAAGACACAGAATTTTAACAAATAGGCATTGGGAATAAAGCATACAACAAAACCCGGAGCTCCAAATGAATAATAAACTTTTAATTTTAGGCCCAAGATATTAATTCGCCATTACACGGCAGGTGCCTGCATGGCTCCAGTGCTCAGTTACAGGCCAATAACTTCCACTTGATCAGCTGCGCACTGTTTTGCCACAACGTATCAGCACATTCTCCAAGATGAACGTTTATTTCGAATTGAAGCTTTATTTCGAATTAAAGGAAGCTACATACATTACACATTTTCAACTCTTGCTATCTATTTGTGAATCGATCACAGCATAACGAACTTATTGTACTAAATCCTTCAGTAAGTTTGCTAACTGAGGAAATATTTATGATTATATAACCATATAACCATATAACAATCACAGCACGGAAACAGGCCATTCCGGCCCTCCTAGTCCGTGCCGAACTCTTAATCTCACCTAGTCCCACCTACCCGCACTCAGCCCATAACCCTCCACTCCTTTCCTGTCCATATACCTATCCAATTTTACCTTAAATGACACAACTGAACTGGCCTCTACTACTTCTACAGGAAGCTCATTCCACACAGCTATCACTCTCTGAGTAAAGAAATACCCCCTCGTGTTTCCCTTAAACTTTTGCCCCCTAACTCTCAAATCATGTCCTCTCGTTTGAATCTCCGTAACTCTCAAGTCATGTCCTCTCGTTTGAATCTCTTCTAGATTCTAAGAACTTGCTGGTGCAAAAACATTATTATGTAAATCAGGGACGAACCCGCACCATGTCATGCATTTCGATATCCGCAATTAAACCAACATAGCTATTCAGACTACGACTGAACCATGGAAACCTCAAGAGAAGCAGGAAAAGCAAAAGGTGCGAGGCAGTGATAACAAGGGTAAAATCTCCATCAATATTCGTGGGACTAATAGTGGTAAAATAAACAAATGATTTCAACACCATCATGTGAGACGAGGGAGTTGTTCTGCAGATGCTGTGATACAAATCAGTAAAGGTGTGGAGCAGTAAGAATGCATTAATCTGTCCGGAGCTGCGTTCCTGTAACGTAGAGATAAATCAATTTTCTAAATTTATGTATCAAGTTTAAATTATAGAGGTTTGCCGGTAATGCATTGGGCAGATTTGACAACCTGTTGTAGAGCTTTCCTGACCGTCGCAGTGCAGTTTCCAGCTTATCCACCATCAACGACATATATACAAGGGCAAGTAAAAACATGAGAGATCACAGCCACCCCGCTTCTGGACTGTCTGTCCCCCTCGCTTCAACGAAGCGGGTATGCAGCATCTACGCCAGGATCACTAGAGAAAAAAAAAACAGTTAGTGTCCATAAACAGTAAGGCCGATCAATACGTCCGCCCACCAACCCACCCCTTCATACCCCCAACCACCACAACATTAAAATTTCCTTTCAGGCACCTTATGCACTGACAACCCTATGGCTAGCGACACTTTATGGGCATATGACCAATCCAAGCCCATAATCTATCTTGCATACTTACATTTATTGTCTTATTATTATTGTGATATTTATGTTACTGTGCTTTTTTGACCTGCATCGGATCCGGGGTAACAATTATTTTGTTCTCCTTTACTCTTGTGTTCTGGAAATTACATTAAACAATCTTGAATCTTGAATCTTGAATATTGATCAAATATTTATCGTGTAGTGAATAGGACTCATTTCAGAAATCAATCGAGAACAGATTTAAAAGAATATTAACTGCTCCAGTGATACAGAGAGATAAGAAGAACATAAGCAAAAGTAGTGGACATGTGGTTCTCTTCAAGACTGCTCATTCATATCGTGACATACTGGGAGATCTTCTCCTCTCTCTCTCTCTCTCATCTCTCTCTCCCTACTTCTCTCTCCTCTCCTCTCTCCCTCTTCTCCTCCTCTCTCTCTCTCCTCCCTCCCTCTCCTCTCTCTCCTCTCTCTCTCTCTCTCTCTTCTCTCTCTCTCTCTCTCTCTCTCTCTCTCTCTCTCTCTCTCTCTCTCTCGCCGTCTCCACGTGACTTAGAATCATGTATGCAAGAAAGAAAACATCCGTCCTCAATATTTAAACTCAAGGATATGCGTTCAGGCACATTGTATTCTGGTCTAACACATTCACATATGACACCATTTTATCGTACAGTCTTACATTTTGTGTTGCAAATCTTGGTATTTACTAGAGGTATCATGTTTACCTCTTTCCTGAAACATCACCCCATGACTCCTCATTAGTACATTATACAAAAAAGCAATATACTACATAAAAAGTACAATATGTACAAATTTAATATCGACGTTAAACAACAGGATTATTAAAATTACAGTTCCATATGGTAATAAATCACACGATATAGAGGCAGCCTGGCGCTACAATCGTCTAACGTGTCCCTTCAGGCAGTAAGTTAAAACAGACAGTACTCTGAGCAAAACAAATGTTACAATGATGGTAAAAGTTGAAAGGATCCGAAGCAGCATTGTATCTCGACATTGCTCCCCCAATTCCAAAACCTACTCCTAAAATCGGCCTCCATTGAAGCAAGACACATTTTTCTGGGTTACGGCTTTCGGGTGTCCTTCCCGTGCACTCAGTTGACATTGCGCAGCAGGGTCCCTGTTATTGATAAGATTACAAGGTAATGTCGGAATTGTAATAGGGAAATTATATACGTAAGGGGATTGGGACAAATCAGCTTAATCCGGATCACAAGAGAGGAAATGTGTTGAATGCCTGCGGGATGGCTTTTTAGAGTAGCTTGTGCTTGAGCCTACTTGGGCTAAGGCTATCTTAGATTGGGTGTTGTGTAAGAACCAAGATTTTATTAAGGTGTTTAAGGTAAAGGAACTATTAGGGAAGGGTGACCATAATATATTTGAGTTCAGACTGCTGTTTCAGAGGACAAGGTATAAGTCAGATGTAACAGTATCACAATGGAATAAAAGGAATTATAAAGACATAATAGAGGAGCTTTGCCAGGTGGAATGGAGGGGGTTACTGGCGGGGATGACGGCAGAGTAGAGGTGGCTGAAGTTTCTGGGAATAGTTTACAAGGCGCAGGATAGGTGTGTCCCACAGAAGACATAGTTCCCAAGTGGCAAGTGTAGGCAGCCATGGCTGACAGGGAAAGTTAAGGGCTGCACAAAAAACAAGGAAAGTGCATTTTATGTAACAAAAGTGAGTCAGAAGTCAGGTGATCAGCAAGTTTTAAAAATTCAACACAAGACAAATAAAAATATCTATAAGAAGATAAACAAGTGAAATATGATGGCAGACTAGCCAATAAAGCAGGATACTGGAAGTTTTTTTTCAGTTATATGAAGAGTAAACGGGGAGTGAGAGTTGATATCGGACCATTGGAAAATGATGCCGGTGAGGCAGAAATGGGGGGGGGGGGGGTGTAAAGAAATGACAAATGAACTTAATGAGTACTTTTCATCTGTCTTCACTGTGAAAGACACTAGTAGAGTGCCAGAGGTCCCTGAGTGGCAGACAGCAGGAATAAGTGCTATTGCTATTACAAAGGAAAAAGTATGAGGCAAACTTAAAGGTCTTAAGATAGTTCAAACACCTGGACCAGATGGACTATATGTTAGAGTTCTGATAGAGGTAGCTGAAGAGATAGCAGATGCATAGTTCATGATCTTTCAAGAATCATTTGATTCTGGCATAGTTCAGGAGGACTGGAAAAATTCAAATGTCACTACTGTTTTAAGAAAAAAGGAAGGCAAAAGAAAGGAAATTATAGGACAATTGGCTGAACCTCAGTGGTTGAGAAAGTGTTGGAGTACATTATCAAGGATGAGGTTTCGGGGTACTTGGTGACTTATAATAAAATAAGTCAAAGTCAGCATGATTTCTGCAATGGGAAATTTTGCCTGAGAAATCTGTTGGAGTTCTTCAAGGAAGGAACAAGCAGGGTGGATAATGGAGAGACAGTGGATTCCACTGACTTGGATTTTCAGAAGGCTGCTTAACAAGATAGACTCCCATACAGGAAAGATACTGGCATGCATAGAGAAATGACTGACAGGCAGGAGGCAACAAGATGGGAATAAAGGGGGCCTTTTCTGGTTTGCTGCTCTTGACCAGTGGTGTTACTCAGGTGTCAATATTGGGACCACTACTTTTCACATTCTTTGTCAGTGATATATATCATGGAATTAATGGCTTTGTGGCAAAGTTTGCAGATGATACAAAGACAGGTGGAGGGGTGGGGGTGAGGTAGATGGTGCGGAGAAAGCAATGTGATTGCAGCAGGACTAGACAAATTGGAAGAATGGGCAAAGGAGTTGCAGATGGAATACAGTATTCAGAAATGCATGACAATATATTTTGCTAAAAGGAACAGAAGTGCAGACTATTATCTAAATGGGGAGAAAATTCAAATATCAGAGAAGCAAATCAGAATCAGAATCAGAATCAGAATCAGAATCAGAATCAGACTTTAATCGCCAAGTACCTATGCACATACAAGGAATTTACTTCCGGCAGATGTTGTCTCTCTGCTCATAACAATAATAATGATAAATATAAATGAAAATATAGATTATACATACAGGTAGTGCAATCCAAGTAATAGTTAGCCGACAGTTAACCGGCAGTTAACTGTTCAGCAAAGTGACCGCAGTAGGGAAAAAACTTCTCCAGTGCCTATTAGTCTTAGTCTGGAGGGATCTGAAGCGCCTACCAGACGGAAGCAGATCAAACAGTCCGTGTGCAGGATGGGAGGAGTCCTTTATGATGTTTCCCGCCCTCTTCTTTAACCTGGAAGTGTACAGGTCCACAATAGAGGGCAGGGAAGCTCCAATGATGCGCTCGGCAGTCCTCACTGTGCGCTGTAGTCTGGTTCTATCCTGCTTGGTGGCGGCTCCAAACCACACAAATGGACTCAGAATTCCCCGTGCAAGACTCCAAAAAGGTTAAGTTACAGGTTGAGTTTGTGGTAAAGAAGACAAATGCAATGTTGACAGACATTTCAAGTGGAATAAAATATAAAACATGAGGAGATAAAGCTGAGGCTTTATACAACACTAGTCAGGCCATACTTGGAGTAATGTCAATAGTTTTGGGTCGCTATCTCAGAAAGGATATGTTGTCATTGGAGAGAATCCAGAGGGGGTTCACAGTAAAGATTTCAGAAATGAAGGGGTTTAACAAATGGGGAACGTTTGGCATCGTTGAGCATGTACCCACTAAAATTCAGAAGAATGCTTGTAGATCCCATTGAAACCTACAGAATGTTGAAAGGTGTAGATAAGGAGGGGTGGATATGGGAGAGAACATTCCCCATGGGGGTGTACAGAATTAAAGGGCACAGTCTCAAAAATTGTGAGGCGACCCGACCCTTTAGAACAGAGGTAAGGAAGACTTGTCTTAGCCAGAGAGTAGTGAATCTGTAGAATACTTTTTCACAGACGCCTGTGGTGGTCAAGACCATGGGTATATTTAAAAATAAAATTGATAGTCTCCTGATTGGTCAGGGCATCGGAGATTATGGTGAGGAGGTTAGTATTGGTTCAAGTCGGATCTGGGATCAGACATGACGGAATGTCAGAGAGGACTCAATGGGCTGAATGGCCCAATTCTGCTCCTATCTATCAAACACGAGGAAATCTGCAGATGCTGGAAATTCAAACAACAGACACAAAATGCTGGTGGAACACAGCAGGCCAGGCAGGATCTATAGGAAGAAGCACTGTCGACGTTTTGGGCCAAGACACTTCGTCTGGTCCTGACGAACGGGGTTCATATAACTCAAATGGCAGTTCAAGTAAAAGAGGGGTGGCGCGCAGGGAGAAAGCCTTTGCTTCTTGTACAGCCTTGCTCTGGACCCCTTTCAAACTGTTGCCTTTATTTCCTACTTACTTTGGATAGAGGTTGTAGCAGGATGGTTGGACGTGTCTTATGCTGCCTCCAATAGCCCAATAGCCCCACAAGCCTTTGCTTCTGCCAATTATTGTTAGGGACAGCTATTTCTACTATCTTGTTTTGTACTTTACCCAGGATTATTTCATGTCCTGTGACCCACTGCCCACCCAGAAACTTGACTGTCTGGCTCGGCCCATGTATTGTAAATGGAACCACCCATTAACTGTCCTTCATGTGACTTACCTGCTTGCCCTAGGCTTAGGCTAACCGCCCTTGGTAGGGGCTCTTAGCATGATGTCATCTGTATAGTGGCCTGTTATCCTTTAAGAAATATATCCTTGCCCTAGTTTATCTTATTATCATGTGATGAGATTCAGCATCAATTGATTCAATTCTGTGTGGCACAATAAACATGGAACTTGGAACATGGAACAGTTCAGGACTTGGCCCAAGATGTTGTGTTCACCTATATAAATGTACTAAATGATCAATTATACCTCTCCCTCTTACGCAGCCCAAAACCCTCCATTTTCTTACACCTGTAACCCTATCTATGAGACTTTTAAATGTTCCTACTGTATATGCCTTTACTAGGACCATAGCAAACAGTTACATGCACCTAGCACTCATTGTGTAAACAAAAAATCTATTTTGATATCTCCCCTATGGTTTACTCTCAGACATCACGACCTCTCTGTTCCTCCACACCTCTAAATATCCTGTCGTTAACCCTGTGCTTTCTTCAAGTTGAACCTTTCAAAGTGTATCACTTCTCACTTTTCTGGATTGATCTCTATTTGCTATTTCTTTACCCACCCCTGCATCCTGCCTATATCTTATTGTAAAGTATGACAACGATATACACCATAAACAACATATGTCTGTGACACCTGCAGACTTACTAACCCACCCTTTCACTTCCTCATCCATTTAATTTATTAACCTCACACAGAACAACCCTTGCAAAACACCGCCCATCACCAACCTCCAGACAGAAAACTCTCCATCTTCTTCTATCCTCTGCCTTCTGCCAGCAAGACAATTCGAATCCACACAGTCAGCTTTCCTTGGATTCCACATCTCACATCATTTTGTAAAAAGCCTGCCTGGGGAACCGTGTCAAACACTTTCTAAAATTCATGTAAACCACATTCACTATTTTACCTTCATAGATTTTTTTCACCTCCTCCAGAACCTGAGTCATGCTCGTGAGGCATTATCTTCCCCTTACAAAATTGTGAAGTCTTGCGATTTAAATTCCACTACATCTTGTTGTGACCAAAAATTATGAACCATTTGCATGAAGCTAGCATTGCATTTTAAACTCTATTCCCCTCGCTCTTTTCAAGATTTTCTGACAGGAGATTTCTGACTTTGACTTTCAGGTGACGATATTTGATAGTTGTTTCAATAAAAAGAGCAACAATTGTGACAAAGGTCTTATAATATTAAATGGTGTATTACAAAGCGTATCAAAATCAACAATTACATAATTGAGCTCTCAATTAGTTGGGAAGTTACAGATTAAATTTCTTCGACAGTGATGAGCAAACGAATTAATTATTTTATTAACAATATTGCTAAGGGAACAGTCATCAATAAAATTAATTATGCTAGTTTATTAGTTCTGTTCTTTCGGAATGCGTCCAATTCTCCAGAATATGATTTGATTGGTCTTTGGCCTCAAAGAAAGCTGTTTGTATGATTGAAATCCCTAACTTATTTCCTTTACTCAACATGCAGGTTTAATTAGCATTCTGATTCCACTTTATCCATATCACTGAATAGTGAAATATATATGAAAATGTAATCAGCAAGAGAAAATCAGCCAGAATTTCCAGTGGTTAAAAAGCAGTCCATGAGCATTTTATTGCATTCCTTTTGTTGACATTTTGACAGTAATATGTCTCAAGTAAAAGACGAACAGTATCAGTTATAACAGCGACAAGCATATAATCTATTGCCAAGATAATATATTTTCCCGTGATTTGGGGTCTCGGGTGATTCAACACAAGTTCTTGCTTGACGGGCAACAGGATCAGATTTTAGCTTCTCCTGGGTTTCAACGATGCTGAAAGGTTTTCATCCTGGCGTAAAGGAATTGGGATGTTATTCCCGCTACTATGGTGGGAGTACGTGTGCTCCATCAGGTTCCGTTATTTAAACAGCTGTACAGGGAGCCAGTACTTGCGCAGATAATTGATCCATCTCAAGGACATCACCTTTTCTATTAGAAATGTTAAAACTTTCCAAATCAAATTGGTCTACCGATATAAGTAAAGAACCGAGAGATGCATACAAGTACTACATTATTCTTCCAATGTGAGCAGACTGGCAGCTTTCGAGTTTCGGTAATGCAATTTTCTGCCCACGGTGAATGCCACAACACCTGGCCACTCTATTCCCTGACTGAGATGATAGGACACAGGGATGATAGGACCGAGAAACATATTCAGTGATAGCGGGATTATAGGCTCAACAATCCAGGTGGGAACACATTGCGTATTGTGGCCTCTGCGTACTGTGGAAGTCACGGTAAGGCAAGCGTTAAATGCAACATCCAGTGAGTAGAGGATGACTATGGCAGTGTTTAGTCAAATCTTTAAAGTGACACACACAAAATGCTAGAGGAACTCAGCAGGCTAAGCAGCATCTATGGAAAAAAAAGAGTACAGTCGATGTTATGGGCCGAGACCGTTCATCGGTGTCCTGTACACTTTTCCATAGATACTGCCTGGTCTGCTGAGCTCCTCCAGCATTTTGTGTGCGTGCTTAGATTTCCAGCATCGGCAGATTTTCTCTTCTTTGCTTTAAAGTGAGACCGCCGGCGCCAATATTGCCAATGCAGACAGATAGGTGAGAATTAACGTGGCAGTGGGCAATTAGCCTTGAACATACATGCTCTTTATACGGTAGTGGATGCCGGAGACAGACGAGAATGTAAAAACAGAATGATGTGAAATACACCCAAAAAAGTAAGGAGCATTTAAAATATCATAATTTGTTTCAATTTACTCCTCATACAATTAAGAATGTTAAGTACATTGTATGGGTTGGAATGGACTAAGTGAGTGTCTACAGCCATTGTTAGAGAAATGAAAATGTGGGAAGGCTGTAGATTGTTGAATGTAGATGTGAAATGTGAAAACATTGAGATGAATCTTGTGAAAAAAAATGTGAGTAAAAGCTAAATAATTAAAAAGCAGAGGAACAACAGGCAAAAGATAACAGTGTCTACCTCTGTTTCAAAACAAATAATTAGCACCAGATTCTGAAGATGAACTGAGCGTTGTACCTGACTTCTCTTTGCACTGTTTCAACGAGGACATGCCAAATGTTGCCTCTTGATTACTCAGTGAGGCCGGCATCAGCCTGCGTCCTGCCCCAGGTGCCTGTTCCTAACAGCACTACAGGAGACAGGAGGCAAAAGGATGCAGACGGGATAAGCGAACTTTTACTTCAAATGTACCTTGAACTGATGTACTTCTTAAAGGAGCCGAAAGAATATGTTCCCCTCGCTGTAGATCGCAGTGTCCAATAGGAGGCAATAGTGTTAATTAATGTGTGGAACGTGTGAATAAATATTTTCAAATGTATTCCAGATGGTTCCAGAAGCTGGGACACCGGTCCTAACAAAACTTCCCTCAGCAAATATCTGCAAGGACCCATAAGAAATAAACATGTAAACCAATACTTTGAATATGAAATAATGTTTGAAGAGCTTCCAGCAGTAAATCTAACCTACTACTAGAATAACCTGTTTTAATACTAGTCAAAGCCAAAAACAAGCTTGAGCACGTAGATATAGCTTGAGCATGTAGATAGATTTGACCATGTAGATGTTAAGAAAGAGGATGTGCTGGAGCTTTTGGAAAGCATCAAGTTGGAATTCTCAAAATTCCTCCGACTCCACCGCATCTGCTCTCAGGATGAGGCTTTTCATTCCAGGATGAAGGAGATGTCTTCCTTTTTTGAAGAAAGGGGCTTCCCTTCCTCCACCATCACCTCTGCTCTCAAACACATCTCTTCCATTTCATGCACATCTGCTCTCACCCTGTCCTTCTGCCACCCACTAGGAATAGGATTCCCCTTATCCTCACCTACCACCCCACCAGACTCCAGGTCCAACATATAACTTCCGCTACCTCCAACGGGATCCCACCACTAAGCACATCTTTCGCTCTCCCCCTCTTTCTGCAGGGATCGCTCACTACATGACTCCCATGTCTATTTGTCCCCCCCCCCCCCCATCCCTTCCCACAGATCTCCCTCCTGGCACTTATTCTTGTATGCGGAACAAATGCAACACCTGCCCTTACACTTCCTCTCTCACCACCATTCAGTGCCCCAGGTGAGGCAACACTTTACCTGTGAGTTGGCTAGTGTTATATACCTCATCTGGTGTCCCAGTGCAGCCTTCTATATATTGGTGAGACTCAACGCAGAATGGGAGACCATTTCGCTGAACACATATGCTTTGTCCTCCAGAGAAAACAGGATTTCCCAGTGGCCACACATTTTAATTCCACGTCCCATTCCCATTCTGATATGTCAATCCATGGCCTTCTCTACTCTGAAGATGAACACCTTATATTCCATTTGGGTATCCTCCAACCTGATGGCATGAACATTGATTTCTCTAACTTCCGTTAATGCCCCTCTTCCCCTTCTTACCACATCCCTTATTTATTTATTATTTCCCCCTTTTTTTCTCTTTTTTGTCTCTCTGCCCTGCAACACAATAACTCCTTGCCTGCTCTCCATCTTCCTCTAGTGCTCCCCTCTCCCTTTCTTTCTCTCAGACCTCCTGTCCCATGATCCTCTCCCTTCTCCAGCTGTGTATCCCTTTTACCAATCAACTTTCCTGCTCTTAGCTTCATCGGTCCGCCTCCCATCTTCTATCATTTCGGATCTCACCCTCCTCCTTTCAAATCTCTTAATATCCCTTATTTATCCTTACGTCGACTGTACTTCTTCCTATGGATGCTGCCTGGTCTGTTGCATCTCACCAGCATTTTGCGTGTGTTTCTGGAAGTTGGATAAGTTGCCAGGACCGGATGAGATATACCGCAGGCTACTGTTGGGAGACAAGGGAGGAGATTGCTGAGCCATTGGTGATGATCTCTGTAATATCGATGGGGATGGGAGAGGTTCTGGAGGATGGCGGATGTTGCTCCCTTATTCCAAAAAGGAAGTACAAAATTATAGACCAGTGAGTCTGCATTCAGTGGTTGGTAAGTTGGCAGGATTCATGAATATTTGGAGAAGTATAATATGATTAGGAATAGACAGCATGATTTTGTCAAGGGCAGGTTGTGCCTTACAAGCCTGATTAAATTTTTTGTGGATGAAGGAAGATGATTGATGAAGGAGGAGCAGTAGCTGTAGATGCAGTATATGGATTTTAGCAAGGCATTTGATAAGGTACCCCAGCAAGGCGTAATGAGAAAGTAAGGAGACATGGGATCCAAGGGACTTTGCTTTGTGGATCCAGAACTGGCTTGCCCACAGAAGGCAAAGAGTGGTTGTAGATGGGTCATATTCTGCATGGAGGTCGGTAACCAGTGGTGTGCCACAGAGATCTGTTCTGGGGCACTTACTCTTTGTGACTTTTATAAATGATCTAAATGAGGGTTGCATTAGTAAATATGCTAATGACACAAAGGTTGCAGGTGTTGTGGATAGTGTGGAGGGCTGTCAGAGTTTACAGCGGGACATTGATAGGATGCAAAACTGGGCTGAGAAGTGGCAGATGGAGTTCAACCCAGATAAATGTGATGTGGTTCATTTTGGTAGGTCAAATATGATTGCAGAATATAATATTAATGGCAAGACTCTTGGTGGTGTGAAGGACCAGAGGGATCTTGTGGTCTGAGTCCATAGGATGCTCAAAGGAGCTGTGCAGGTTGATTCTGGTTAAGACGGCATATGGTGTATTGGCCTTCATCAATCCTGGAATTGAATTTAGGAGCTGAGAGGTAATGTTGTAGCTGTACAGGGCCCTGGTGAGACCCCACTTAGAGAACTGTGCTCATTTCTGGTAGCCTTACTACAGGAAGGATGTGGAAACCACAGAAAGGGTGTAGAGGAGATTTACAAGGATGTTGCCTGGATTGGGGAGCATGCCTTATGAAAACAGGTTGAGTGAACTCGGCCTTTTCTCCTTTGAGCGACGGAGGATGAAAGGTGGCGTGATAGAGGTGTATAAGATGATGAGAGGCATTGATCGTGTGGATAGTCAGAGGCTTTCTCCCAGGGGTGAAATGGCTGCCACAAGAGGGCACAATTTTAATGTGCTTGGGAGTAGGTACAGAGGAGATATCAGGGTTAAGCCTTTCTATGCAGAGAGTGGTGGTGAGTGCGTGGAATGGGCTGCCAGCAACGGTGTTGGAGGCAGATATGATAGGGTCTATCAAGAACCTTTTGGATAGGTACATGGAGCTTAGAAAAACTGAGGGTGATGTGTAACCCTAGTAATTTTTAAGGCAGGGACATGTTCAGCACACCTTTGTGGGCCGAAGGTGCTCTACAGTATTGTGCTGTAGGTTTTCTATGTTTCTGTGATTCAAATTATAACTTTGCAAGGACAGTTTCCTCCACCCACTGCAAGCCCAAAATGATGGCAATCAATTCTGCCATTAATACTGAGAAATGGCTAGTAAGACGTTTCTTGATTGCCACCTGTAATTCAGGTACAAAGACAGTCACACCAACATCCCCAGACAAATTATCTTTTGATCCCTCAGTAAAAAAAAGTTTAACATATCATAATAATCTTCCTTAACATATTGATGAATCAACAGACTCTCAGGCATATCAGGAACCTTAGACTTCATTAAATCATGCAACATAAAACCAATTAAATTCATTTGAATAAAACAAGGTGGAGTTACCGAGAAAGCTGCGGTGGGACATAATTTATAATTTAGCAGACCCATATTCAGAGCATGAGGAGAAAAACTAAAAACGCAAAACTAAAAACACTCCCTTTGTGATGTTCCCAATAGTCTTCCAACACAGCTTTAACATGGTGATCATTCCTCTGCCCCCTCAAATTAATCCAGTATGTTACCAACAACTTCAACCTCTGTAACTGTAAGGTAATCGACCCATTTCAAGATGCAAAGCTTAAACAGGAAACAAGCTTACTCCGCCACAACAAAGTCTTAAAGCCTGTGGTTGTATCAGATACAAACATTTTAAATTTGAAGATGACGCTGATCCATAAGCCACACAGCCATAATCAAGTACTGATCCGATTGAACAAATGTACATGGTCAACGGAGATTTTCATGTAGCACACCAAGAATAACCACATAGACACCGGAGGAGATTTAATGTCCCTTTACATTTCTCAATTATTTAATTGATATGGTACTTTCATGTCTGATTATTATCCAGCCACATGCCAAGAAATCTTATCACTGACACTTCAAGAGTTTGACTATATAACTTCAAATTAAGTACATGTTTGTTGATCCTCTTAGTAAAACATACAACTTCTGTTTTAGCTACTGAAAGCTTCAAACCTCAAATCTATTTGCCCACTGTTCATCCTTATTAATTGCTAATTCTTGATTCGCCAGGGCATCAAAGTGTATGGGGAGTAGGCAAGGGAGTTGGGATGACTGGAAGAATTGGATCAGCCACGATTGAATGGCGGACCAGACTCAATGGACTGAATGGCCTGCTTCTGCTCCAATATCTTATGGTTTTATATAGGAAAATGATCACTTCCAACATTTGATCTCTCATGAGATCTGTCACTCAGTCCAGCCAGAATGATCGAAACTAATGTTAAATATATAGCAGTTTCAGAACTGCTATGAACATTAAGTTTCATTCCCCTCCCATCTTTAAGACACAAGATGTGAAATATCTAAAAATTACTTCTACAATCAAACCATTGCCATTATTCTGCAAACAACCCCACAGTGAACTATCTGCATTAACATCCCCACACCATTCAACCCTTAGTGAGCTAGAGCTACCTGTGCTTTCCAACAAAATCGAGGGCTTTTCATAAGGGTTATAAGAATTTACCACTTTAATGCCCCTACCTGTTGAATCAAATACTTCTGCTCCAAGTGCCTCATATACTTCATTTACATCCACAACTCTATGTCTTATCACTTTCCTTAAAATACTTGTAACACCACCATTTATACCAACTAGTCTATCATACCTAATAATCCTGTAAGGAAAAAAAACCTTAAATGTAATAACAACCAGGTTTCCTGAATATATTTGATAAATGTTATAAACCAAAAATAAACTTCTTAAAGTTTTGACCATTGGAAAACAGGTTTCTCACATTCTATTGCAATATTCTTATGCCCGTTATGTACCTTCACAAGGAGACTGAAATACAGATACCCCACCCATCAGAGCTTCATTTACAGCTTCCCACATAACACCTGTTATACCAAATACTTTCCATGCAGCTTTCACAATAATTTTAATTTTCTCAGTATGACTAGATTTTTAAGCACTACAATTAAACACATCTGCTGAGCATTTATAAGGCACCGCTGAGGCCTCACCTTGAGTATTGTGAACAGTTTTGGGCCCCTCATCTTAGAAGGGATGTGCTGGCATTGGAGAGGGTCCAGAGGATGTCCACAAGGATGATTCCAGGACTGAGAGGAACGTTTGATGGCACTGGGACTGTCCTCACTAGAATTCAGAAGGGTGTGGGGCGGGGGGGGAAGCGGGGAATCCCATAGAAACTTTTTGAATGTTGAAAGGCCTAGACAGAGTAGATGTAGAAAGGATGCTCCCATGGCAGGAGAGTCCAGGCCAAGAGAGCACAGCCTCAGAATAGAGGTGTGCCCTTTAAAAGCAGAGATGCAGACGAATTTCTTTAGCCAAAGGGTGGTGAATTTGTGGAGTTTGTTGCCACATGCAGCTGTGGAGAACAAGTCTCTGGGTGTATTTAAGGCAGAGATTGATAGGTTCTTTACTTGACATGGCGTCAAGGGTTATGGGGAGAAGGCCGGAATTGGGTTTGAAGGGTTAAAAAAAAGGATCAGCCATGATTGAATGGCAGAGCAGACTTGAAGGGCCTAGATGGTCTAATTCTATTCCTTTGTCTTATGAACATCACAACCTTTAATTTATCAACTAGTAAAATATGTTTAGTAAGAGGAACATAAGGCCGACAATCAGCCACTGACTTCACATTCTGTTCTGAGTGGTAATGCTTTACCAGCATTTGGTTTAATTTTTGCCACAGCCTCTGCACAAGTCACACCAAAATGTACTTCCACCTGTTGAAATTCAGCTGCCTTCCTTAGCATTTCACATCCTCTATAATCTGCACTAAGTTCTCCTCCATATTTACAATGATTAATCTTTATGCCTTCATAATCTTCATACTTATGTTACCTGCCACATTTTCTACATCTTAGCTTCCCATGACATACTGCTGCAACAGGCCCAAACCTTTGACATTTCTAACATCTAAGTGGGGGTGAAATGTAAGCTTGTACATTATAACTAACATACCCCAAACTAACTTTATCAGAGAGCTTCATTTCATCAAAACAGATCAATATAGAGAAACTATCCATCCTTCCCCATCCGTGACTACTTGCAATCGCTTTTCCTCCTTAGCCAAGCATCCCATTAAATGCCATTGACCTTATCTATCAAAATCTCCACTGGAACATCTGTTATAATGCCCCTAACACATCTATTTTCATTAGGCAACATTGATATTATGTGTTTGTCAAGTAAAGTTTTCAATCACAATGCCTTCTCACACTGTTTTTTAATCCTCACAAACAATTAACACCTTCCCTCCTTTTAAAGTACAAACACAATTTATATTCTCAATGGTCAGTTTTAACTATGTAGTTAATTTAATGTGATTGATAGAGGGCAGCTGTTCCCAGTCAAATTTAATAAATACCTTGAAGTCTTCTTTCCTTTTTTCCCCAATATATTCTGCCCTTCCTCTCCATCATTTGAAATTGTTCCAACATTATGTTTCTTTTTCCATTTTCCAGATTTAGATTTAACTTCATTACAACCTGCCCCCACTAACCTACCCTCATCCAAACCCTCCATTTCCTTTTCCAGATGCTCCCACAACATCCCCACACCATTCACAGCCAGCACCACCAACTGCCAGGAACCCTCCACTATGGCAGTCTTCTTCTTTTTCCTTGAGTTTTTAAGGCAGTTGGCATCCGTACTGTTATATTACTGCCATCTTCAGGATTTATTGTCCCTCATTGTCCATTCACTTGACTGTCTAAAGTCATCTTTCCAGTCCCATTGCCTTTAAAAAAACTAAACAACCATTTCCTCCCCTGATCACTCTCCTCACATTCCAATAAACCTTTAACACTGTTCTCTACCAGTCCTATTTTGCATAATTGTTGTAGCATTTGTTGTTTTTTCTGTGCAAACTTCCTGCATGAAATAAGGATATGTTCTACTGTTTCAGTCTCCTGACATAGATCGCAAAAATCTGTTGGATGTTTATTTATGATGGCAAGAGTACCATTAAGGTTGCTGTGCCCAATTCTCAGTCTACTTATAATTACTTGCTCCTTCCCATATCTACTGTTCTGAATTGAATGTAAATGTCTTCCTTTTATTGCTCTATCCCAATGCTGCTGCCACTGTTGATTTATCCTTCTCCACACTAGGCTCTTCCCCTCCGACTTTGATAGCTTAATATTGACCTCTACAAATCCTTTTTTGACTGCTGCTTTTACCAGCTTATCTGCTGTCTCATTTCCCATAATACCCAAATGTGCTGAAACCCAGATGAATACGATATTTTTGCCTTGTATAACCAGTCTTGAATTTGCAAACAGGATTTCATAAAGCAGATCCTGGTGTCCTCTAGCTGTACCCGCGTTAATGCTTGCAAGGGCCGATACAGAATCGCTATATATCACAATATTATTACAATCAACCTGCTCATTCCATTGTAGTGCTAACAATATGGCAAACATTTCAACTGCATAAACACACAAGCAATCTGGTGTTCTCTTGCTCATTTCCACTTGATAACTTGGCACAACAATTGCAGACCCTGTTGCACCCGTTTCTGGATTCCTTTGATCCATCCGTAAAAATTTGTACCTCTTTATATTTACATTCCCTATACCTATGATATTCACTGAGTATATCAGCCATTTTATTACTGCATTTAATCTTAAGCAATTCCAAATCTACAGAGGG
This sequence comes from Hemitrygon akajei, assembly GCF_048418815.1. Taxonomy (NCBI): domain Eukaryota; kingdom Metazoa; phylum Chordata; class Chondrichthyes; order Myliobatiformes; family Dasyatidae; genus Hemitrygon; species Hemitrygon akajei. Next base: position 15,175,416 of record NC_133148.1, on the reverse strand, counting down.
ATTTTCTAATACTCAGGAAAGTCTGACAGGCCACACCACATTTGGACAAAACTCTTTATCATAAACACCCATATCTTTTGCTGTTTGCTCTCCTGTCCAGCGAAAACTTAATTTTATTGTCCTTTCCTTCTCCCAGCATGTCTGCAACACCCTTTTTGCAGGATGGCTATCACCATGCCCCCTTAATTTAATCCAGTAATTGGCCTCCAGCTGTTTACGTCGCAGCCCCAATGGCATTTCATTTGCTTCAAGTTGGAGTGCACACACTGGGGAAGATTTAACCGCTCCCAAGCACAACCTTAGAGCCCCAGTTTGCATCATATCCAGTTCTGCTAACACAGATTTTGCTGCTGACCCATATACAATACTTCCATAGTCTAATCTTGATCTTATTAATGCTACATAAATATACTTCAGTGATGCAAAATCAGCACCCCATTCCAAACCAGCAAAGCACCTCATGACATTTATCATATTTTTACATTTAGTAACTACATAGCTAACATGATCTCTCCATGTTAATCTCAAGTCAAAGTGCACTCCCAAAAACCGAAAACTTTCAACTCTCCAGGTTACTTCCATACAGTCAGATTAAATCCCAAGCTTTTTCCTTGTAAAGAACATGGTTTTTGTCTTTGCCACTGAAAATTTAACACCCCACTTTGTCCACCACTCTTCAACTTGATTAATTCCATCTTGCTTTTTGGTAACTATATGTTCAATATTTCTCCCTCTTGTCCACAAAGCCCCGTCATCTGCAAACAATGACCTCCCCACTTCTGTTGGTATATTTACGAATATATCATTTATCAAAATGGAGAATAAAGTTAGACTCACTACACTCCCCTGAGGCCTTCCGTTTTCTACAACAAACAGGCTTGATAGGTCTGATCCTATTTTCACCTGAATAGTTCTCCCATTTAAAAAGTCCTTAACCCAATTGAACATTGACCCCCCCCCCACCCAGATTCCCATAAAATGTAGCTTGATTAGGAGCCCCTCCTTCCATAACATATCATAAGCTTTCTCAACATCAAAAAAAAACTGCTACCACTGCCTCTTTATTTACTTGTGCTTTTCTTATTTCATCCTCTAGACACACCACTGGATCCACAGTATTCCTTCCTTCCCTGAACCTGCTTTGATACGTAGCCACCATACCTCTTCTTTCCAGGAAGTACACTAACCTCTCATTTATCATGTGTTCCATAAGATTACATAGATGAGACATCAAGGCAATTGGCCTGTAATTTCCTGGCCTGCTGGCATCTTTTCCAGGTTTCCTTATTGGAATAATTATTGCCTTTTTCCAGCTCTCTTGTATTCTCCCTTCATCCCAGACTTTGTTACACAGAAACAGTAGATTCTTCAGACTTCCTTCACTCAGGTGTTTTATCATACTATAATATATTTCATCTTTACCTGGTGCAGTCTTTCCTGTTCTACCTAGCGCCTTTCTTAATTCTCCCATGCTGAAAGGGACATCTTGCACACTGTCAAAGTTAGTTTTCCTACATAAACCCTCCATATTTTCAGCTTTTGTTCTCTCTCTACCTCTTCTTCCCTTCTCAGACAAACTATCAGAGCTATGCACCATAACAAAAGTACTTGCCAACAACTCTGCCTTTTCCTTATTTGTTACTGCAGTCACATTTCCATCCACCAGAACTGGGTACCTGCACTCTCTCCTGTCCCCTCCCCCCCCCCCCCCTTTTTATCATGCCCCACACCTCTCCTACTTGGGTTGTGTTTCCGAGTGAATCACAATACTTTTTCCAGTGTATCCTTTTAGCATGTCTTATTGTCCTCCTTACTACTGCCTGAGCTTGTTAGTACTGAATCATGTGTTGTAAGTTATGAGTTCTTTTAACCAATTTTAAATTCTATTTCTCACTGTTTCCTTACAACTATCATCCCACCATGGTATTACTCTCTTCTTTGTTCCTCCTTTACTTTTAGAAATTCTAATGCAGCTGATATTATACCTTGTTTTAATATGTTGTCAAGTGTTTTATATCCATCTCATCACTGACCTGACTTAGATATCTATCAATTTTTTCCAGAAATTTCTCCTAGTTGGCTTTCTCAAGGATCCATTTCCCACCTGTATTCTCTGTGACCAATGAGGTAGAAATATTTATCTTGCACCAGATTGTGTAATGATCATTCCTACAGTTCCTTCTTGGTACACTAACCACTCACATACTGATGCAATAGAGTTTGATACTAATGTAAGATCAAGCACAGACTCTTTAACTGTATTAACATCAATTGTAGTACTACTGCCATCATTTAGGCACACTAAATACTCCTCTATTACTTGACCATTGATGTCTGTTCTGTGACTCCCCCATAATACATTATGTTCATTAAAATCACCACACCAAACAACGTTACTACTATTCTGCCCTTCTATCTCCTCAAGCTTGATTAACTCTAGTCTTTTGCATGGATTATAATAATTCACAATCACCAAATCTTTCCTCTCAGCCCATACTTTTACTACCACATACTCTTGTTCACTTCCTATACCTAGTGTTCTATATGGACTATCTTGCTTTACATAATTTGCACATCCTCCTCCTCCCCCCTTTCTCCTGTCTCGCCTTACTGCCTCATAACCATATAAAACAAAATCTAAATTAGGTTTTAACCAGGTCTCCTGGATACACACAACATCTGGCTTTTCTCTCCTACTAGCTATAAACTGCTTGATATCTTGTCCATTACCAATCAGGCTTCTTGCATTCCATTGAAGAAGTAGCATTATTAGTAATATCAACCCACACAGACCGTCTCTTGACTTGACTGTACCCTGAGTTCATCATTTATCTCTTCCTATTTTTATCCTATCATACCCAAATGGTGCTCTGCAGCTTTCACAATAATCTGAATCCTTTCAGTTTTAGATTTGATCGCACAAGTTACATTTACCACTCCTGCTATAAAGGTCACCAATTTCTTCTTGTCTATCCATGCATTCTTCTTATCTTGCCTTTCTTTAGCTGCCACTTGCTCTTTGTTACATCGTCTCTCAGTCATTTTCTTCTATCCTGCCAACTTGACTGCATTAGCATATGAGACTTTTTCCTTCACCCTTATCTGCTGCACCTCCACCTCTTTTTTCACCATTGCACATCCCCAGTACACTACACTATGGTTACCTCCACAATTACAGCACTTTGGACCCACTCCGTCCACATTTTCCATATTCATATTCTCCACCACACCTTGCATATCTTCTCTTTCCTTTGCGCACTTTGGCCACATGCCCAAACTCCTGGCAATTGAAATGCCTCAAAGGTTTTGGTATATATTCTCTTATATTGTATCTCAGAAATCAAAAATATAACTCCTTTGGAGGCACCTTATCCTCAAATTCTACCAGAACAGTTTCAGTCTCCCTTTTGTCTGCTCCCCTTGTCATTCTTTTCACACTCTTCACTGAACTATTCCTCACCCTTAAGTTTTCCATTAGCTCCTTCATATTAACACTGAGGAGGACCCCAGAGATCACCCCCTTGCAACCACTGACCCTTACTCTTACAACCCTGGACACTTTGACTTTCCCAACGTTAGTCACCTTCATTGCCTTCTCCATCTGCTCTTTAGTTTTACAGCCTATCAGTAGGTTTCCATCTCCTAAAATTCTCACATGGCTCACTTCCCCTACTTGCCCTCTGATGATTTTTGTTAGATTAAGCAGATTAATTTTCTTTACTCCCCCTTCCCCCTGAAATCTTACCACTACATTTAGCAATTTTTCCCTCCAGCCCTTCTCCTCAACTTCTCTTCCCTCAATTTCCGATCCACCTACACTAGACCCACCTCCTTTCTTTCTCTTCCAACCCATCACCTTCCTATTCTTAGTCCCTCTTCCCACTTAAGCTCCATGATATATATCTCTCTGGATCCGGATCTGGATCTCGATCTCGAACTCTCACACCCTCCACTCTTTAAAGAGATCTCTTTAAATGATCATAGACTGCAGAAAACATGTGCCAGCCACAATTACCTTAACAAGATTAAATCGAAGACACAAGGGCTTAACAACTCTAGTTAAGATATTGACCAGTAAATTCAGGTGCTCAAAAACCCGAGAAGCTTATCTCCCTGTCCACAGGGCTCATAACAGCACTCGGGCCAAGGCAACTTTGATAACAGTTTTCACCGTTCCAGCATCATACACTCCACAATTGTAAATGATAAACGCAAGATGAACTGCAGGTACTGGAAATCTAGAGGAACACACATAATATACTGGAAAAACTCAGGTCCTGCAGCATGTATGGAAATGAATAAACAGTCAACATTTTGGGTAGAGACTATTCTTCAGGACCGGAAAGGAAGGAGGAAGACACCAGAATTTAAAAGGTCAGCGAGTGGAAAGTGGAATAGCTAGAAGGTAATAAGTTAAGAGCAGGCTGGGAAATGCCATGGGCTGGAGAAGTTGGAATATGATAGAAGAGAGTGGACTAAAGGAGAAAGGGAAGAAGCAGTAGCACCAGGGGGAGGAGGAGAGGTCAGAGGCCAGAGTGGGGAATAGAAGAGGGAAGGAGAGAAAATATTTACAGGAAGGAGAAATTAATGTTCATGTCATCAGGTTGGAGGCTACGTAAAGGGAATAAGAGGTATTGTTACTCCATTTTGAGAGTAGCCACATTCTGGCAAAAGGGGAGAGCATGGACGAAAATGTCTGGCCAGGAATGGGGAAAGGATTTAATATGATTGTCAACTGCTAAATTTGACTGTTGGTGGTTGGAGCAGAGGTGCTCGATGAAGCAGTCCTTAAGTTACGTAGGGTCTCAGCATTGCAGCCCTGAATGGAGATAAGAAACAAATAAATGGCACGTGTAGCATTCCTGTAGTTAATTTAAATATCTGTCCGACTGTACTTAATAATATGCACAAATTTAATCCCAACTGTTGTAAAGTGCCACCTGACATAAGCCCTCATGAGTGTTTTCATTGATGGCTTTTCCTCCCAATATGATACTGCAAATATAGTGAAAACATCTTGTGGATATGTGGTGCATATATCTCATAACATCTGAAGCGGCACAACTTCCTTCCCTCCTGTTTTTGCCTTAAAATACAGCTTGTAGCCGGTGCGCTGAAATCTATTAAGCCTTCGGAGTAGGACGTGACAATTGGCAATTAAGGAAACTACATTGGTTTCACACCTCTTCAGAACTCTGACAAAACACTGAACTAACTATGAACGTTTGCTGCTTTTAAGCCCCTTACTGCGATTGATGTTATATACTATATGGCGCATACTAACAGTAAGGATGAAATATCTGGAGCGAACGAACAAACTAACTTTGCTAAGGTAACGACAGCAGATCTTTAAGGGCACATAGCACTCGTTTGTGATCAGGCTGCCAATACTTCCCAAATTATTTTGATAAACTAGGACAATCATGGGTAGTAGAGTGGAGTCGTAAGGCACACCTTCCCTCCACTAGACTGCAGGCCACGCTTGGGCAAGGTGTATCACCTGCTTAGCCCCCAGTCAGGCTCACATGAAGACATGGGAGATGTTGGTAGATGGTTGTATGAGCAGCTGGTGCTTATCGCAAGTCCTGGCTGTGTGACCACTGACACCAGTCAGACATTGCGGTAGAATATTGATAATTGCTGTGATCACCCAACTTGCAGCAACACTGCCCAGTAAAAGACAATGGCAAACCATTTCTGCAAAAAAGAATTGTCAAGACAATCATGTCAAAGACCACGATCACAGGTAACGACGCATCACATAAGGATGATGAGTAAAATTACAGCATGATACATCAGGGACTGAAAGCACTTTATGGACGAAAGCACACTATTTGCAAAACTGTAAACATTGATGGGCATAATTCAAAACGAGAAGTTATAGACTATAACAAGAAAAGTAGCAGCAACTGTATGATTTGACTGAGGCATAATCCTGAAAGACAATGCCGGTATTTGGCTCTGCTGGGCCCTTCCCCAGGATTTATTTGTACTTGTCCAAGTCAACTTTATGCAGTTACCCAAATGGTTGAGTTGCCTCAATCTTATGGAGCAGCTAAAAGTACGCATGGGACCCTGAAATGCAAGTTGGCTAAATTGTGCAACGAGATTGAGCTAAAGTGGTCAGAGGCACCTCCACTATACCTTACGACTATGTTCTGCGTTCCAAACTGTGCAACAGGGCAGTCTCCATACAAGATTGTTTTGGGATGTCCCATGTGCTTGCCAGTTGACCTTCCCTTTTTAAGTAACAGACAGACTTCCATACTATGAGTGAAAACAGGGTGTAGTATTCTATAACACTAACAGCATCTCTTAAACTTCTGCATCAACAGGTTCTTGAAGCCCAGAGGATCATGCTGGAGACTGAGTGCCACATCCACAAGCTGGAAGATTGGGTTCTGGTGAAACCCTACTGACTAAGAAGCCACCGGGAGCCCCACTGAAAATGTCCATTACAAGTGTTGCTGTCCACATATATTGTTATACATATCCAAAGAAGGCCCGCGTGGATACATGTCTCACCTGTTAAGCAAGAGGTGCATGAGGCCTGAGGAACATTGATGATGTACTGATGGACTGATCTCTTTGCTATTTGCCACCTTAATTAATCACTATGCATGATATGTTTTGGGTAATCTTGGCATCTATGCCTAAATGCAGTAGTATCTCATGACACTAATACTGATAACACATTTTTTCACCTTAGTTACATGAGTCAGTTTGCTGGATGTGCTCTTTCATGGGCCTATATATTTAGAAGGTGGCTTGCCAATATGTTTATGCCCCTGAATCATATTGATTCTGTGTCTTCCTCTGATAATGAAATTAGAACCATAAGGGTGCACAGAACTGCACAGCCCATAGGAATGACTCTTGTCAATGCAGCTGTTTTGAGTGTTACTATCAAGCTGGTTACGATTGCATAACCCTCACTGCTCCGAAGCTGCATCATGGGTTGAGGTGAAGCATGTTACTGTAACCATCAAGGGATGTGATGAAACTTTGGTATCAAGAGTGTGAAATGTCTATACTTTTCAAATCCCATCAACTGTGTATTAAGCCAGCAGACGTATCACTGGCTGCCATAGCTACTCCTTCTAAAATGAGATATTTGGCTAGAACCAAAGCCATAGAGTGGTTGTAGTAATTTGGTCCATGCAGTCCCATAGATATACCACCTGCCTACTCTCTTTCTACAACTCACTGAGTGGGGCTGCCTTTGAAATTTGTGTGTGATTTATGTTCCGTAATGTTGCAACTGAGAAATGTTTGGAAATTTCAATTCATAAAAACTTATGGATTGTAATCCTGTTGTATACAGGTCAGATTTTTTTGTGTAAGTATTGTGAATTGACTTTCCATGGATGATCAACTATTTCATACAACAAACCAAGAAACCAGATGGTGTGCCAACCAAGGTCAAAGAACCAGTGTGGGGATGAAATGTTTAATGGCGTAGAGGATTTAATGTGGTTGGCTGTATAAGTTTATTTTCATTCAAAGGATCTGAATTTGATTTTCTGAAAGAACCGATTATTTTTGCAAAGACTTTGATAAGTTACTGAACAAGATTTTCTTTGTTTAAAAGTTGTCATGTGGAAGAATTGTTATGAAAGGAGTTAAGCTGTATATATATTAATTTTGAATTTGAGTTTGTAGACATATTGACGAACTGCAACTGAAGTTAACCATAATACATAGGAATAGGAATTCAATTAGCTTCCAAATAACTAGGGATAAAAAAAGGAAAGGTTAGTCTGTAAACCTTTAAATAGTGAATAACACTGGATCTAATTAGTTAGAGAAATTGGAGTAACAAAAGTTATTCTAATTAATATTACTGATTTTAACTAAACAGAAATTTGTTTTTTGTTGCTATTTGAGATTAGGAACCTAAAGGAATGTCGGAATTTCGAATTTTTCTTACTAATGCAAATATTTTGTATATTTTTATATGAACAAAATTTACCTCTAGAAGTGTGTGTTTTCTATTCACTGTCCCGTTTTGATATCTAGAGCCTCTGATGGCCTTCCAGCACTAAATGTAGTACAATGTAATTTGATTTTTCTCATAAATAGTGCAGCAAGTCATCACACAAGATAAGGCCAGTGCTACACAGATGTTTCATAAAACTTGGTGAGCCAGCCAGCAGGCAGCGTATTGGATAACCAGTGCATGCTGAATGTATACAAAGTACTTAAAGAATCTTATTGTTCTAACCCATTTGTTCAATTAATATCTACAGTGAAAAAAAATGGAATTCACAGAGGAAATGGGTGGCAAAATCTCAAATGCTGTTTTAGTCAGTGGCATAACAAGAACAAAAACGGATGAGGAAATACTCGACTTTTTAAAAGATTATGACTCAGTTGCCAGTTATTCCTCTAACTGACCCCAGTGCAGAATCTCCACATCCTTCATAGTAGAGTACAATTTTGGTCCTGCAGTGCAAGATATCTGCTCCATACTTCCGTACATTCAACAGGCAGGCAGTGACCAAAAGGTTTTTTGCCATGTAGTTATATTAGCCAGTGTTTACATTCAGAAAGTTGGAAAAGACATCACTTGGTGAGTTGAAAACCATAGTGAAGCACAGTGAGAAAGAACATGACAAAATCCTGTGAGAGAAGTTAATCCAAGTCAGTGAAATCCTTACTATCGAGAGTAGGGATTGCCAGTCATTTCTCATCTCTCTGATGCAGAGATTACAGGTTGATTACAGATACCAGAATACAGATTACATCAGATCCCTGTATAAAATGGAAACTGGTGAAAGGCCATCTCCTTCAGCGAGGAACACAATCCCCAGAGTACCCTACCTTCTCAGAGAATGGGATCATCTAGAGCTAAAAGACTGAATTTTCTACAGTAAAAGATTAACCAGAGGTTAAAAAAACATACCAGATTGTTTTAACTGAAAAGTTTCAATTTGATGTACTTAAAAGTCTTCACAATGAATTTGGTCACATGGGCATTGACTGTAATCTGGATTTAGTCAGAAACAGATTCTATTGGCCCAAGTTGGGTACTAATGTGGAACGCAAGCTTAAAACGTGTAAGAACAAAGGCCTTGCCTGAGAAAGCTGATCAGTTAATGAAGATTGGAAACTGAACCCTTGCATCTGGTCTGCATGGATTTTCTTACATTAGAAACAGATCAAAGTAACACAAAAGATGTGTTAGTTATAACTGATAATTTCAGTAAATATTCTTCGGCTATTCCTACACCTAACCAAAAAGCCAAGACAGTTGTGAAGTACCTATGGGAGCATTTCATTTCACATAATGGTCATCTTGAGTGCCTACACAGCAACAGAGGGCCTGACTTTGAATCCAACTTGATTAAAGAACCGTGTGAGAGGACTGAAATTCAAATTTAGAACTACACCATATCACCCCATGTCGAGAGGTTTAACAGGACCCTCTTAAGTATGTTGGGAACCCTGGAGATGAAAGATAAAAGTCACTGGTGAGATTATAAGTCCAACGAGATGAGTGCCTTTAGCCTATATGAACTGATGTTTGGACGACAACCCAAGCTCACAGTTGACTTTGCTTTCAGGGTACCCTGGAAAGACAAACATGGTACATCACACTCTCAGTATGTACAAAATTCGAAATCGCATCTCGAAGAAAGGTCCAAGATAGCTAGGGGGTACTCACAGAAAATGGCAGACCAAACTAAGAACAGATATGACAAACATGTGAAAGAAGGGGACCGAGTTCTAGTGTGCACCTGTGAGGTAAAAAACAGACTTGGTGATAAATAGGAAGAAATAGTCTATGTAGTGGTGAGCCAAGCTGTTGATCTGTCTGTCTACAAGATATGTCCTGTGAACCAGTCTGGGCCCATATGAACATTACATAGGGATCTACTGCTCCCTTGTGGATTTCTTCTAAAGACAATGAACAACTTTCTCCTGTCCCTGTTTGCAAGTCCACAACACGCAGGAGTACGAAGAATGAACAGTCAGTTGAAGAGGAAGAAAATCCAACTGACTCTGACGAAGTTGAGGTTTATTACCTCAGACCAAGTCTTGACATTGTAGACAAACTTTCTAAGAGTTGAGAAACTTGTGAAGAGTTACACAGAAGAATTGTGTGCTCCAAACCAACTATTTACTACCACTCCAGTAGCAGATCCAGTGCTAGAATCCCAAAGAAATGCAAGTTACTTAACTGATGTAGGGGAATCCACTGTGGAAAGTAACTTGCCTATCAGTCAAAAGGAAAACAACAACAAAAGAGGAAATGCATAATCAGTGTATCCTACCTGATGGAAAAAGTCTGCAGGTTTCGACAGTCCCAAATGAGTCTGAGATTCGACAAGGAAAAGAGATGCATAATGAAGTGTTGATGAGAAAAGACATGACAGATAAAAGTTTTCACTAACAGCCTGAACTCAGAAGATAGACAATAGACAATAGGTGCAGAAGTAGACCATTCGGCCCTTCGAGCCTGCACTGCCATTCTGAGATCATGGCTGATCATCTACTATCAATACCCAGTTCCTGCCTTGTCCCCATATCGCTTGATTCCCCTATCCATAAGATACCTATCTAGCTCCTTCTTGAAAGCATCCAGAGAATTGGCCTCCACTGCCTTCCGAGGCAGTGCATTCCACACCCCCACAACTTTCTGGGAGAAGAAGTTTTTCCTTAACTCTGTCCTAAATGGCCTACCCCTTATTCTTAAACCATGCCCTCTGGTACTGGACTCTCCCAGCATCTGGAACATATTTCCTGCCTCTATCTTGTCCAATCCCTTAATAATCTTACATGTTGCAATCAGATCCCCTCTCAATCTCCTTATTTCCAGTGTGTACAAGCCCAGTCTCTCTAACCTCTCTGCGTAAGACAGTCCGGACATCCCAGGAATTAACCTTGTGAATCTACGCTCCACTTCCACTACAGCCAGGATGTCCTTCATTAACCCTGGAGACCAAAACTATACACAATACTCCAGGTGTCATCTCACCAGGGCCCTGTACAAATGCTAAAGGATTTCCTTGCTCTTGTACTCAATTCCCTTTGTAATAAAGGCCAACATTCCATTAGCCTTCTTCACTGCCTGCTGCACTTGCTCATTCACCTTCAGTGACTGATGAACAAGGACTCCTAGATCTCTTTGTATTTCTCCCTTACCTAACTCTACACCGTTCAGATAATAATCTGCCTTCCTGTTCTTACTCCCAAAGTGGATAACCTCACACTTATCTACATTATATGTCATCTGCCAAGATCTTGTAGACACAGAGAAAAATCTAGAACTCTAAATATTCTGAGCTAGGAAATCCTTTAGTGACAATAGTTCAGTTTTTTTTTCCAAGCTCTGAGTTTATCTACTGTAGAGTCTCTTCCAGATTTCAATATATGTTGAACACCCCCAGCCCATTACAGTGCAACCTGATGCTATATGCAGAGGGACTGACAGATATTCAAAGTGGGAGGATGCAGCCCAGGTTAATTAAACTCAAAAATGGAATGTTAGAAACCTCCACCTGTGGAGGAATGAAAACAAGGTATACAAAAATAAAGAGAACTTAAGGGAGAGAAAAAGCTGTGCAAGAACGAAGTGTGGTTGACGCAGGCATGGGAAAGCAACAGAAATGCAGCAAACCTTTAGAAACTAGGGATATAAAATGTTAAAAGTGGAATTAGTAGTGAGTACCTCTATCTTATTTGCTTGAAAACCTTAGGGTGAAACCTGTGGAGGAGAGATGATAGAAATAAAAGATCTAATGAAGCTACAGACATAGCGGCTGTAAGAAGACAATATCAGTAGAGACGAGTGTCCAAGGTCGCTATCATGTGACCGGAAATTAGTTATGTTAAATCACACCAAGGGAATTGGTAAGTTAAAACTTTTACTGTTCCAAGTGTATAAATTTATGTGTGAAATATGTTCAGTATGTTGTAACTGAGAAATCTTTGGAAATGACAATATGATATTGAGGTACTTTGAAATAGAAAATAGAATGTGTGTACAAACTTATGGATTGTATTTCTATTGTATACAGGGCAGGTTTTTTTCTGTTAAGTATTGGGAATCGACTTTCCACAGATGATCAATTACTTCATTCAATGAACCAAGAAACAAGATGGCGAGCTACCCAAGATTGAAGAACCAGCATGGGAATGAAATGTTTAATGACATAGAGGATGTAATATGGTTGGTGTATGTTTATTTTCATTTGAAGGATCTGAATTTGATTTTCTGAAAGAACTGATTATTTTTGAAAAGACTTTGATAAGTCACTGAATGAGATTTATTGATCTATAGAAACTGTAAACAAACTGTGCACATGCAGATATAAATAACAATAAATAATGAGCATATCATCCATCAATATAAGAATATAACAGAGTTCTTAAAAGATTGTAGCTATCCCCTTTTGTTCAAGAATCTGATGGTTGAGGGGTAGTAACTGTTCCTCAACCTGGAGATGAATGACCTGAGGCACCTGTACTTTCTACCTGATAGCAGCAGTGACAAAAGAGCCTGGCCTAGGTGGTGAGGAGCTTTGATGATAGATGCTGTTTCTTATGCCAATTTTTCATGTAGATGTGTTCAATAGGTGGGAGGGTTTTACCCATGATGTACTGGGCCGAATCCATTACCTTTTGTAGGATTTTCCACTCAAAGGCATTGGTGTTCCCATACCAGGCCATAATTCAGCCAGTCAGCACACTTTCCAACACATGTCTATGGAAGTCTGACAAGGTATTTGATGACATGCTGATCCTCCGCAGACTCCCGAGCAGGCCAAGGGTCTGTTGTGCTTTCTTCACAATAATATTTATATGACAGTGAGACTCAGGGATATAAAGTTACCGACCCTCTCCACCTCTGATCCACTGATGATTTCTGGGTCACGGTCCTCTCTTTTCCCTCTCCTGATGTCTACAGCAGTTTCTTGGTCTTACTAACATTGAGTGAGAGGTTGTTATTATTACACAACTCAGTCACATTTTCAGTCTCCCTCTAGTATGCTGATTCATCACTCTGTTTTTTCATATGACTCACAGCAGTGGTGTTATCAGCAAATGTGTATATTGTCCTGGAGCTGTACATAGCCAAACAGTCATAGGTGTAAAGCAAGTAGTGCAGAGGGCTAGATGCACATCCGTGCAGTACCTCTGTGCTGATACAGGTTGTGGAGATGTTTTTGCCAATCTGAACTGACTGGGCAATAATGTATGAAAATAGCACTTTTATATTCTGACTTTAGAATAATGCTTGTGATAGGAGCCATTTTGTTCTGCTTGTGCATGAGTAAAATGTGTTCTGTGCCCAGTTATTTTAATTATGCCATTTTATTATCAGTGATGACAATACTTTGGCTGCAACATCTGCTTGAAAATTCAATGATCTTGGTTTTCCATCATGTAATATTGGAAAGTCAAAAGAGAAATTGCATGGTTCGCTTCAAAATTCACATGCGTATATTTCATGTCTAAAGGTTTATGACATATAATCAGTATCAGAACCAGATTTAATATCACTGGCATATGTTGTGAAATGTGTTATGCAGCAGTAGCATATTGCAATACATAGTAATATAATCTATAAATTACATTAAGTATATATATATAGATTAAATAAGTAATGCAAAAAAAGAGGAAACATACTGAGGAGGTGTTCATGGGTTCATTCTCCATTCAGAAATTCGATGCAGGAGGGGAATAAGCAATTCCTGAAACTTTCATTGTGTGTCCTATACCTCCTCCTTCAAGTTACTAATGAGAAGGGGGCATGTCTTGGGTGATGGATTCCGTAATGATGGATGCCATCTTTTTGAAGCATTGCCTTTTGAAGATATCCTGAATGCTGGGGAGGGAGGGTAGTGCTCATGATGGAACTGGCGGAGTTTACAACTTAATGCTGCTTTTTCGATCCTATGCCATGGCTCCTCCATACCAGGTGGTGATGCAACCAGTTAGAATGCTCTCCACTTTAGATCTGTAGAAATTTACTGATGCTGATCCCTAAATGTATCCCCTGGACTTATGATTCCTGAAGATAACAATTAATTCCTTTCTCTTACTGACACTTAGTGCAAGGTTGTTGCTGTAAGAACGTTCTGTGAGATGATGCATCTCAATCCTGTTTGCCTCCTTGTCATCATCTGAAATTCTGTGAACAATAGTTATGTCATTGGCAAACTTACAGATGACATTTGAGCTGTTCCTAGTCACACAGCTGTGGATGTAGAGAGAGTAGAGCACACATTCTTGAGAAGCACCAGTGCTGATAGTCAGCATGGAGAAGATGCTATTTCTGACCATAGCCTGCTGGTGAGGAAGTCAAGGATCCAGTTGCAGAGGGAGATGCAGACTTTTTGATTAGCGCTGAGAGTATGATTGTGTTGAACATTGAGCTAAAGTCAATAAACTGCAGCCTGGCATAAGTATTACTCCTTTCCAGGTGATTCAAGCCTGAGATGACATTGTGGATATTGCAGAAGGATGGCATTGCATGTGAAGGTAACATGATTTTTGAAAGGGATTGTACTGAAACTTATTTGAGTTCTTCCACATTTCCAAAAAACATTGTATATGAAGGAATATCAATAGACATGGAGTACTTGGATTTCTAAAACGTATTTGATAAGGAGACATACGAAAGCTAAGACCATACCTTTAAGGAATATAAGAGCTATATCACATAAGATGTCAAGATAAGAGATGTTTGTGATAAAGACGTGATACTTTTCATGGATAGAGGATTTGTTACAGACAAAAGCATTCCAAGTCCATTGATAATACAAAGAGAGTTGGGAAAGTAAATCTTGAAGAATACATAAAAATCTGCAGAGATATTCATTATTTAACAACTAGATTAAAATGTGGCAGGTGGAATATGATGAGCTCAACACTAATGCCTTTCGCTTCAGTTTCCCAGAAAGAGGATGGGTGACAAGAAAGCTTTTAGAAACTGTCCAGGAGATTGAGCAGAATCAGCTTATATAATCATAGAGATATATAGCCATTATGATTCTTATAATTTAATAAACTTCTAATTGGTCTCAGCTTTTGACACTCCAGTGAAAAAGTCTATGTTGATCCCACCATTCCGGAGAGATAATACCCTCTAATCCAGCCACTGTCCACATTAACCTCTAGACCACCCATTTACATTGACCTTACATTAATCCCATTACCTTCCCTACATTTTTGATAAGTCATCCAAGGTTCAGTTATTCACATAAGCAACAGGGGAAATTTATTTTGGTCATTCCTTACCAATTTGGGATTCCTAACTAAAAAAATATCACTGTGAGTACTGAGTTACCAAACATATTCAAGTCTGAGTTAGATAGGGAGAGCTTTAGATGATAGGTGGTATGGAATATAGAATTGAGCATAACCATTGAGCATCTTATCAAATGAAGCAGTCTCTAGAGAACTCATAACACATTTCTTTTCTCTTGCCCACCTGATACCACTCACCTACACCTTTGCAAAGTATTGCATTTTGAGTGTCTTTCTGTTTCGCTTTTTAAAGTACTTCCACCATTTCAAGCAGGTGGTATTTTACTGATCAGCTCAGCACTGAATGGCAAACACTGGTGTCCCTGCACTGGAACATTAAAAGGGCAAGGAAAGGACCTAATGTGCAGCACTGACTTCCTTTGTGACATAGTACTGCACCTAGCAACCAATCTTCTTGTTTTCCTCTCATTACTGTCTCAATTGAGTTGAAGTTGCTTCAAGCAGGGAGAGAGAGAGGCAGATTTAACTTTGTGTGCAGACCTGTATTAATAGAAAGGGATACCAAACCAATTACTGAATGCCAGACTCCCTCACTGAAGGGCATTAATCCTGGGGATGGAGACAAATATTCTTGAGGCTGGTGAAATAAAGGCATAAAGTACAACTAGGAATGAAATAGAGCCATCCAGATGGCTTTGTGTGGGGCAGGTCATGTCTTACAAACTTGACTCAGATTCTTGAGGAGGTGACAAAGATAATTTCTGAGGGTAGGACAGTGGCTGTTGCCTGCCTGGACTTTACTAAGCACTCACCAAGGTCCCCCACGGTAGGCTGATCTGGAAGATTAAGATGCATGAAATCCACAGTGACTCAATTTTGAGTCAGAACTGGCTTGCCCGTGGAAGACAGAGTGTAGTGATGAATAGATATAATTCTGGCTAAAGGTCAGTGACCAGTGGTGTTCTGCAAGGGTCAGTGTCAAGCTCCCTGTTGTTTGTAATGCAGCTATAAAAGTTTTGGATGAAAATGTAGATAGGTTGATTAGAAGGCTTGAAAAAAACACAAAAATGGTGGACTTGCAGACAGGAAATAAAATCGTTAAAGGATGCATTAGGATAATTGATCTACCATTTCTCCCCACATATGGGAATCCAGGCAATTGTGAGGTGTCGTACATTGGGAGGGCAACAGTAAGGGGAAAGTATACAGTGACTGGCAGGAGCATTAACACATTGATGTGTAGAAGGGTCTAGACGTGCAGCTCTATAGCCCTCTAAAAGTGGCAACACAATTAGAAAGAGTGGTAAAGAAGGTGTGTGGCATGATTGCTTTTATTGATTTGGGCATTGAGTATAATTCAAGAAGTCATGTTGTAGTTGTATAAAACATTGGTTAGGCCTCATGTGATTACTGGAAGGATATGGAGGTTTTAGATGGGTATAGAAGAGGTTTACCAGGGTGCAGCCAGGTTAAAAGGTAATTAGCTCCAAGCAGATATTGACCAAACTGGATTGTTTCTTCTGGAGTGGTGGAGGCTGAGGAGAGATTTAATAGGTTTATAAAATTACCAGAAGCATGCTTCTTTTTTCACCAGGGTAGAAAAGTCAAATACTAAAGATAGCATAGAAGTTTACTGGCTATATGTAGGGCAAGATTTATCTCATACAGAGGATGGTAGGTGCCTGGAATTGGCAAGCAACATGGTCATGGAAGCAGATATGATAGTGCATCTTAAGAGTCTTTTAGGAAAAGCACATGAATAAGCTGAGAATGTAGGGATAGTGATCATGGGCAGGCACTGGTGATCTGTGCTGTGCCTCAGTAGTCGTAGGATACCAGTTCTTATTGATTTGTTAGCAAAATGGGCTGGGTGGGAAATAACAGATGGAATTTTATTCAGATAAATGTGAGATGATGCACTTTGGGACTATTGATGAAGCTAGAACACACACCATGAATAACAGGGTCCCATGAAGTATCGAGGAAGAGAGGGCCTTGCTCTGCAAGTGCAAAGATCATTGACCTCCAAACAGATCCCGAAAGTGAATACTCATTAACAAATTATTGACAAATGCAAAAGTAGGAGGACAGTAATTATGCAAGATTTTAGTTACTTTAGGTAACTGAGTTACCAATAGAATTAAAGATTTTGAGAGGATTGAATTTGTGTACTGCATTCAAGGAAACTTTATTTAGGTATACAGCACGCCGGACAATAGGAGGTAGCGATAAGGTACCCTGTGCAAGGCTTATTGAGAAACAAAGGAAGCATTGGATCCAAGGGGACATTGCTTTGTGGAGCGAGAACTGGCTTGCCCACAGAAGGCAAAGAATGGTTGTAGACACATCATATTCTGCATGGGGATTGGTCACCAGTGGAGTGCCTCAGGATCCGTTCTGGGACCCTTACTCTTCGTGATTTTTAAAAATGACCTGGATGAAGAAGTGGAAGGATGGGTTAGTAAGTCTGCTGATGACACTAAGTTTGGACGTGTTGTGGATCATGTGGAGGGCTGTCAGGTGTTACAGCGGGACATTGATAAGTTGCAAAACTGGGATGAGAAGTGGCAGATGGAGTTCAGCCCAGATAAGTGAAGAGTTTAATTTTGGTAGGTCAAATTTTACGGTAGAATATAGTATTAATGGTAAGACTCTTGGCAGTGTGGAGGATCAGAGAGATCTTGGGGTCCGTGTCCATAGGACACTCAAAGTAGCTGCGCATGTTGATTCTGTGGTTAAGAAAGTGTACTGTGTATTGGCCTGCATCAATCGTGGAATTGAATTAGGAGCTGAGAGGTAATGTTGCAGCTATATAGGACCCTGGTCAGACCCTACTTGGAGTACTGTGCTCAGTTCTGGTCGCCTTACTACAGGAAGGATGTGCAGAGAAGATTTGCCAGGATATTGCCTGGATTGGGTAGCATGCCATATGAGGATAGGTTTAGTGAACTTGCCTTTCCTCCTTGGAGCGACAGAGGATGAGAGGCGACTTGATAGTGGTGTATAAGATGTTAAGCGGCATTGATCGTGTGGATAGTCAGAGGCTTTTTCCCAGGGCTGAAATAGTTGCAACAAGAGGACACTGGTTTAAGGTGTGGGGAGTAGGTACAGAGGAGATGTCAAGGGTAAGTTTTTTACTCAGAGTGGTGAGTGCGTGGAATGGGCTGCCAGCAAAGGTGGTGGAGGCGGATATAATAGGATCTTTTAACAGAATTTTGGATTGGTACATGGAGCTTAGAAAAATAGAGGGCTAGAGGTAAGCCAAGTAACTTCAAGGGTAGAGACATTTTCGATACAACTTTGTGGGCCAAATGGCCTGTATTGTGCTATAGGTTTTCTATGTTTCTATTTCTATGTAATGAAATTCAATGGCTGAGGCGGGGAGAGAGATAAAATTTTGACTTTAGTTTTAGCAAATGTAGCTGGCAGATGCTACTATCACACAGAGAGCAATTTTATCACCTTTTCAAAATGTTTGATTCCTGTGGGATAAAAGTTGATCAAAAACTGTTGACATATTGGAATCAAGCCCGTATCTATCACTTCATCCAGAAACTCCTTCCACACTCTTAAGACCTCGGAGTGAAGAAGTTACCCTTCATGTTCCCCTAAAACTTTTCACCTTTCACCCTTAACTCTAGTCTCATCCAACATCAGTGAAAAAAATCTGCTTGCATTTACCCTATCAAAACCCCTCCTAATTTTTATATACCTCTGTCCAGTGTCCCATCGCTCTCCTATACTCCAAGGAGTAAAGCCATATCTAATTCAGCCATTTACTATGACTCAGGTCTGCAACATTCTTGTAAATTTTCTCTGTACTCTTTCAAACTTATTGACCTTTTTCTTGCTGATAGTTGACCAAAATGCACATTATACCGCAAATTAAGCCTCACCAGTGTACAACATCCATACAACATTCAACCCCTATGCTCAATACTTTGATGTTTGAAGGCCAATATGCCAAAAGCTCTCTTTATGACCCTATATAACTGTAACCCACCACTTTCAAGTTACTGTTTAAAAGTTATTCATCAAACTATTGTGAGATAATCTTGCCATTTTGAGTTATTTAACTTAAATACTCTTAAAAAGATATTATAAAATATCAGGGCAGGATTTCCTAGAAGTCCATTAACAACTAGTATAATTATATAATAAGTATTTCATTTCGAAATAGCGGAGGATATGGAACTCACTGCTTCTCTGATTAGACAGGCAATTAACTGACAACACATGATCCAGAGCACATTTGAGAGCATGAACCTACCCATTACTCGCGGATTATGTCTATTGGCAGATGTATGCTCTGCAGACACACCCACTTGGAATAACGTACAAAATAATGTACAAAATAATGTACAAAATAATGTACAAAATTCTTCCATGCACCTGGGGAAGAAGCATGGAATACGGAACAAGAAGCTGCTTGACATTTTGAGTTCTTGGGTCTAATGCCACCCACAAGACAGGGAAACAGAGGCAACAGCAGAAGCAGCTAAGAGATCTTTGGAAGTGAAGACAGTACATAATTCCAGTAAGAGCCACAATATCTTCTTCATCCAGATCAGAAGATAGTCTTTCATATAATCACATCAGAGTGCATGCACAATTGAATTGAATTGAATTTCAGTTTATTGTCATTCAGAAACCACAAATGCAATGCAGTTAAAAAATGAGACAACGTTTCTCCAGAATTATATCACAAAAGCACTTGACGAAACAGACTACACCAGAAAATCCACATAATGTTTGGCAATCCCCAATCCAGAATCCGGAGAGCCTGTTGCATACTAATATCATGCTACCATCTTATTGCATTCCCAGGAAAGCTCCAAACCCACCAGACAAAACAAGACTACCCAGACACACCAAGTCAGAAGACCAACTCTACCACCCAACAAACCAAAACCTAAAGCTACAAGACCTACACAAACCACATAGTTACATACAGTTATAGTTAACATATAGTTACAACAGTGCAGACAATACCATAATTGATTAAAAAAAAACAGACTATGGGCACAGTAAAAAAAAATCCAAAGATGTTAAAAGACTGGAAGTTCGAAAGAAACTACCACACAGTTTTCACAAGTTCTCAGGGTGCCGATAGACTTGTCATCCCATGCCGGTGGCAGAAGGGAATACCTGTATACCCATGCATGCCAGATTATTATGTTCCACACAAAATGCCTCCGAGCTCCCATCATCTAACTCACTTCCATTCCTTTATGCACATGTGTAGATGTTATCTTAGCATGTATCTATGCCATTAATTTCATTGCATTCCTGTGGCTGGACATCCACTTTCCTATGTTTCATTTGATCAAAATGCTTCACCTGAATTCCTTGTTGGAGTTATCAGTGGAGATAGTATATTGGTGGCCACTTTTTCCAGACTCCCTTCAAATAGAATCACTTTCTTTGTGCACCTGATAAGCCATTTACTAATCTTAAGGTTAATCTCAATCAGGCATGGTTAATCTATTCATTCACCTGTAAGCTTTCAGGAACTAACAATCTGATGACATAGAGGGACGTAAAGAAGTCAGTCTTATAGCAAAGGGAAATTGGTGAAATAAAGGGGATAAATGTCATGGACCAATAGTCAGCATCATCAGCTTTTGAAAAAAGTGGCCCTAGAAGCATGTGGTCAGTTTCATGTTTATTTTAGCAACACAGTGCAGAGTAGGCCCTTCCAGACCTTTGAGCCATGTCGTCCCAACAACCCCGACAAACCCCATTAACCCTAATGACAGGACAATTTAGAATGATCAAATACCTATCTGGCACATCTTTGGATTGCGGGAGGAAACCGGAGCACCCGGGGAAACCTCAGGTATTCCAAGGGGATGTTATACAGGCAGTCCTTCCAGAATGGTGCCAGAACTGAACTCTGTAATGCCCATGAGCTCTAATAGAATCATGGTAGTGCAGCAATTAGCATGGTATAAATTTTAACCGATAACTGTGCCATTCAGGGAGCACTCTGTGTTTAGTAATTCTACTAGTTTTGAAATAGTTATGGAGAAAGATAGGATGAGAACTCATGTCAAGGTCCAAGACTGGGACACAGCCAATATTAGAGGTATTAGGCAGAATCTTACAGAAATCAAATAGGTGAAACTTTTTACAGGTAAACAGACGATAGGTAAGTGGAAGGCCTTTAAAATTATGCCTACCAGATTCCAATGTGAGCATGTTCCTGTTAGGGTGAAGGTGTTTGGACAGTTGGGAACAAGCAGATCCTTTGATGACTATAAAAAGAAGGAAATAAAAGGACTATAAAATGAAAATAAGGGGCACAAGATGTACCTGACAGGCACGGTTAAGAAAAAAATGAAGAGATTCTAAAGATATGTTAAGAATAAAAGGGTGTCTAAATGGAGAATAGATCCCTTTGAATATCAACATTTCTGTCTATCAGTAGAGCTACAGGAGAAGGATGAGATTTTTAATTGAATTTCTGATAAGGGTTTACTATGGAGAAAATGATAGAGAAATGTTGGAAATAAGTAATGATGGCTTGAGCCACATTCAAGTAATGAGGATGGAAGATTTGGTGATATTAAAGTGCACTGCGATTGACAAATTCACAGGCCTGACTGAGTGTATTTTTGGACCTTGTGTGAATGAGACAAGGATAAATGCCAGGAGGGAGATCGGTGGGAAGGGATTGGGGGGGGGGGGTGCAAAATTAAATGGACAAGGGAATCATGTAGGGAACGATCCCTGTGGAAAGCAGAAGGAGTTGGTGAGGGTAAGATTTGCTTGGTGATGGGATTCCGTTGGAGTTGGTGAAAGTTGGGATTGTAGATGAGGACAAGGAGAACTCTATTCAGAATGGGGTGGCGGGTGGATGGGGTGAGAGCAGATGTGCATGAAATGGAAGATATTTCACAATAATCCACTAGTTTATGATGTTAAAAGTCTGTTTAATTGCTTTTTTCGAGCTCTGGGTCTGGAGATCGCAAAGAGCTTGGGTCTTCGGGCCCACAGCAAAAGTTTTTCTGGCCTTCCCAACAACACATGAGTCTCCTACCATGACACCAACCCTTGATCTGCCTGTCTCCATAGCCCTGAGATCTTAGGCTTTCAAATACAGGCGAGACTCTCAGGCCAAATCCCGGCATGTCAGATAACGGCCAATCCTGAAACCAGGGGAATGGGTCGAAGAACTGAAGTTTGCGTGTAACTCCAGGTCAGGGTCTTCAAAGGAACCCTGAAAGGGAAAAATAAAGTTATTAAAGATGAAAATAGAGCTGTTTCTAAAGATGCAAGCAAAAGAGTTGTCATTTAGTGCCATCTTAACTCTGCCTTTAACTCCTACTATTTTAGGCAACATCACTCTTTTGAATCCTGGTGAATTTGAGGTCGGCATGCTGAACTGTGATAAGAAGGTTTTGTCATTTTATGGTGAACATCCCACCAATGCAATTACTTCCTCTTCAACTATTCTAAATACTGGACAAATGTTAGTCAGAAGATAATACTGATTGAAAGCAACAAAGGAGGTAATCAGAAGCTTGATATCCAAGGCAAAAACATGCCGTCCATTGGTTTCAGTTTTGTAGATTCTTTGACTTTAATGATTTTTTCTTTCTAGTAAAATCCATCTCAATTAAATTTTTAAACCATAAATTTTGTATCGGTCTTTTCAATTTGGAAAACCAAAGGAATAGTAACTTTTTTAGATTTATTTATGGGAAATTGTTTAATGTCTTTCACTCAGTTAGTGGACAAATATGAGCTGTCTAATGCACACGTTTTTAGATATTTACAAATTATGAATTTTCTACGTAGTTTACTTCCAAATTTTCCCTCGGCTTATTCACCCAATATAATAGATACTCTTTTTCAGGTTAAACCACTTCAAAAAGGACTGATTGCTATAATTTATAAATGGTTATTGAATTTGCATATGTTATCTAATGATAACATTAAAGCTGCATGGAAATTGGAATTTCGAGATTCACTTTCAGATAATCAATGGGATAAATTTTTTAATTAGGTAAATACTTCAGCTATTTGTGCCCATCATTCCTTGATACAGTTCAAGGCAGTGCATCGGACTCATATGTCAAAGGACAAATTAGCCCGAATCTTTTCCAATATTAGTCCTATTTGCGATAGATGTAATATTGAGGTGGTTACTTTAACACATATGTTTTGGTCTTGTATCAAGATAGATAATTTTTGGAAAGAAGTCTTTAAAACTTTATCAAAAGTCTGGAATTTGTATCTACAACTAAATTTAGTTACAGTAATTTTTGGGATCATTCCATCGGGAGCAGGATATATTCCTGTTTCTGCTCAACAGATGAAGCTTTTACAACTTTACTGGCTAGGAGAGCCATTTTGCTTAAATGGAAGGATTCTAATCCACCTACTGCTCTTTATTAGCTTACTTCAATTATGTCCTGTTTAAGTTGAGAGAAAATAAGAAGTCAGACATTTGATACATCCTTTAAATTTGAGGAATCTTGGCAACCTTTTATTCAATATTTTCATATAATTTGATTTATGGCTCTTCCAGTTACCTTCTCGAAATGTTGGATTTGATCAGAAAGTTTTTCTTCTTTCTTGCTTTCACTCTCAGTTTGAGCTGCCCAGTTCCCTTTTTCTCTCCTCTTTTGTTATTTTATTTAGTTTAGTTAATGGTTTTTTTTAATGTCTGTTAAAATTATAAAAGTTTCTTTATCTTTTTTCTTCTTTTCACGGATAAGAGGAGAATTGATTATCTTATTCTTTATTACATACTATTAGATTAATAATATGTATGATCTTGAGAATGTTTATTTTACCTTTTATATGAATTGTTATTGAAAAAGATATTGAGATAATTCTCCTCTTGTTATATATATATATATGTATTCTTTTATTTAATTAATAAAAAGATTGATAAAGAAAGAAAACATGTCATCCATTTATGATGCAATGAAAATGAGGCCAGTATAATCATCCATGATTGGATAAAATCATGTACATATGTCATGCACAGGGCTGCCAGTAGCCCCGTTGTGTCAGTGACATCTTTTGAAGAGCTTTGCAACTCAATTCCACTTTGATATTCTTTCACATGTTCCTGCAATGTGTTCTAACTTGGCATTTACCTAAATCCCTTATACAAGTCACTGTCTGCAATCATTAGACAGATACTAGCAAATTATCAAATGAAGGTCTGACTTCATCTCACCACTTCAGTATTTCTGCAGTCTGTGCTGCCCTCCATTGTTCAATCAGTGGAATGACTGGCAGGATTGCCAGGAACTGTACCATAATATTTTGCAATATTTCAAACCGTGCCATTAATTTGCACTCAGGGTCTTGGGGGCGATACATGTCTTTTATTTTTTAGTGGAACTATACTTATTTTTTGCTTGCTATTTTGAATGTCCTGTGTATGTTTTGCACCTTGGCTCCAGAGGAACACTCTTACATTTACTGCTTCAATGATATTTAAATCTGACTTAATTTGATTTGATTTGATGTGAAGGGATATTTTCATTATAAAAAAAGTTTTGCTCAGTGGTTTCAGGTTTACATTCAAAACCAATTTTCAGAAAAGATGCAAAATGCAATTTGTTTAAATGATTCCCAACCGCAATTTTGTGGTTTGTAATCTCAGAGCACAGTGGACACTGCAGAAATAGGAATCTGATTAGTATCAACCATGATAGCTTTTTACTCTGGAAGGTTTACAGCATAAAATTAGACATCACACTCCTGTGTAGGATTGGCCATTTGATTGTGGTTCACCTCCCACTGAGTCTGTATTGTTCTTGCAATCAAATGATCTCCTGGAAGTTAGTTTCTAATGGAAAGTAGGTACCAAATTGGCTGAAGAGTCTGTGCACCTGAGGGCTCAACATTGCTCTGCCCTGTGGTTCAGACACCCATAATGAAATCAGTGAGACAATCACCCCACTCCCTCTCACTGGGCCACTGAACCCATGATGACAGAGAAAGACCCTGTTGTTCCAGAAAATAAAGGACAGTTACATCACACTCCATTTGAACTGGGAATGGTATGAGGCTACACAATCTAGATCTGGATCCCACAGAAGTTACAGGTGAAGCTGTGCAGACATTCCTTGTGTCCCTTCTTCCCTGTGTCACAGCCTCAGTTTGGTCTGAATTTGCTTCCTCCTCCATTTCAGGTAGTGTTTTCCAGATGACAAATGTCTGAGCAAAGCCATTATTATAGGCACCTTTATTGGGTTTCAGTCAATTATTTGATGTGAGGGCTGAGAAATGTGATCACATTGTGATGCATGACATTGTTACAAGTATCACCCCTTTGTAAGAATGATGAGTGAGGCACAGAGATTCTGTAGTTACCGACAAGTAACTTTTATTGTCTCAACTAAAAAGCACGTGGGTTTACAAACTACCTGTGTGTGCTCTACTAGAATTTCCTAACCTTCCATGAACAGTCAGTGAAGAGAAAAGGTATTACCTGGGAAAAGAGTCTATGCTGGCCTGGCATTCTTCATGGTCCCAAACTCCACATGTCTGTGGGTCCTCCTTATCCACAATGGTTAGTTTTTGGTTGCTGGCGAGGTATTACCCCTGCATATTTGGAGCTCCTGACTCTTAGAGTGTTCTTCATCAATTGAATTAGTGGATCTCCATTCCATTGGTTCAAGGTCACCTGACCTACCTGGGTCACATTCTTACTGGTCATTATACAGGGCTACAACCAACATTGTTTCAGCCCTGTATATTTGTGTCTTTCAACTGTGACTCCTTGTTAAATGAGACAACTGAGACAGAGATTACAGGTTGCTTCTTTGGTAGGTCTGACATTTTACATAATAATACTCATTGGAGAATAGTTTCAGATTTAGTTGGTCATTACTTGAGTTTCCTTTTGTCCATACTTAATTGCTCTGATTCGATTGTCCCAGAGCAAGAATCAATTTAGAGTCCACGCCCTTTACATAACAAATACTACTTGTCTGAGAATGGTCTCAGGTTTAGCAGGTTCTTGTGTCCACGTTCAATTGATCTGATTGGGTTACCTTTGAGCAAGTTTCAGTTCAGAGTCCACAAAATGGGAGGAAACAAAGACAACTGGTTTGTCTGCTTTCCCTGTCCTAACACAACACCAATGATCTTTCTCAGATAAATCGAGTTTATTGTTATATGCACATGTATGATGAAGTACAAATACAATGAAAGACATGTTAGCATCAGCATCAGGGACTGTATCTGAAGCAAAGTGAATTTATTTAATGTGCAGCAAAATATTAATCTCTAATAAGTATCAGGAGCTGTTAAAATTAGCAGATATATTTATTTGTCTCTAGACTTCTAACAAGTACTGCTGTTAGAAAGTCCATGATTATTACACAATCCCAGAATGATATACCACAGAAGGGGCTATTCAAATTGTCCTGACTATACTGCTCCTTGCAAAAGAAATTGAGCCAACACTGCTCCCACGGTCTACACTCCTGCTCCCAAAAGAATATACTCAGTGAGCACTTTATTAGGTAAACGTGTACACCTGCTTGTAAATGCAAATATTTAATCAACCAATCATGTGGCAACAACGCTAGGCATAAAAGAATGCAGACATTGCTAAGGGGTTCAGTTGTTATTCAGCTCAAATATCAGAATGAGTAAGAAGTGACTTTGTGACTTTCACATTGAATTATTATTGTGATTTTCAAAGACTGCTGGTTTCCTGGGGTTTACATAAACAATAGTCTCTAAATCTTACAGAGAATGGTTCAAAAAAAGAACAAAAAACAAAAAAAGAAACATTCTGTGGGTGAAAAAATCTTGCTATTAAGAGAGGAGAGAATAGCCAAACTGGTTCAAGCTGACAGGAAGGCAACAGTAACTCAAATAACCATGCATCACCACAATGTTGTGCAGAAGAGCATATCTGAATACACAACATGTTGAACTTCAAAGTGAATGGGTTACAGCAGCAGAGGACCACAAACACACAGAAATACACTCAGTGCCCACTTTATCATTCCTAAGCTATAGGAGCTAATTAGATACATGAGTGTGTAATCAATAATAGCAATGACTGCAATCAACATATCCCTTCACCATCTGCCCAACACACACACACAGCCTTTTACTTAAGAGTGGGTTTTAGTATCTCTTCAATTTCAATGAAGGAGTGTAGAGGAAATTGTAGAGAAGCGAATGATAGTTATGGGGAGAAGTGGATCAGTTTGGAACTTTTTTAATTGGCATGTAGGAGAATGACGGGTGATCTTACACATGTCATAAAATTATGAGGACCATAGATAGGGTGCACACCATCTGTTTACCAGGCCCAGGGAATCAAGAACCATGGGGGCAGGGGGCTTAGATTTAAATTAAAGAGGAAGGAATTTAATAAGAGACTGAGGAGCAAACTTTGCACCCAGAGAGTGGTCTGCATATGATATGAGCTGCTGGAGAAAGTGGTTGAAGCAGTTATATTAATACCATGTGAAAGGAACAGACAGGTATGTGAATAGGAAAGGTTTAGAGATACATTTGCCAAAAGCAGGCAAATGAGACTAGCTTAGATGGGAATCTCAGGGAATGGATCAGTGGGGCCAAAGGGCCTGTTTGCATACTGTATGACACTATATGAGTAACTTTCTTTGTGTTCAGCAGAAGAATGACCCCACAATTGCAAATTTTCATACGATTGCAGAGGCTGGTTCCATCATTCAGTGCAATCACAGATGATCTTTCACTGCAATACCTTTCTGCACTTAGCCCTTCATTACTCAACAACAAAAAGTCTTTCAAAGAATATATTCAGTGATCATCCCTCTATAGAGCTATTAAATAAAGAATATCAAAAACATTATTCTCTGGCTGAGGATATTTCTTCTTATCTCCATCCTGAATGGAAAACTATTTATATTAATACTGCAATCACTTGTTCTAGGCTCCCTGGACATTAAAGAAAATCCCTGTGTCATGTTTCACAAGAATTCTGTATATTTCAGAGAGATAATCTTACTCTTCAAACTCTAGAGCAGGGGTTCCCAACTTTTTTACTGCCATGGTCCCCAGTTTGGGAATCCCTGCATTAGAGGGTACAGGCTTATTCTGATCTTCATATGACAAATTTATTAGAAATTCATCTGGTTCATTGTTGCTGTGCTTCTTCTACTGCAAGGTGAGCATTCCTTTGGACCATAAGACATAAGAACAGAATTAGGCCATTCAGCCCATCCAGTCCTCCTTGACATTCCATCATGGCTATTTTATTATCCCTTTCAATCCCATTCTCCTGCCTTCTCAGTGTAACTAACAAGCAACTAATCAATAACCTATGATAAAGAACAAAACTGTACTCAATATCCCTGATGCAATCTCAGCAGCACCCCACTGAATTTGAGAGATTTCTCATATTGAAACACAGTTCCTCCTGTGATAAAGACAACATTGCATTTTCTTTCTGAATTGCTTCCTGTATCTGAGAATGAATTTTCATGAATTTATCTACATGGTCAAAAAGCAGGACTATAAGGATTCAACATCAATGTTTTTGGTAGCAACGTAATCTAAGGCAACTGAACCATGCCCTGCTCAAGCTCCTCTCCAGCCCTAAGGAGCTGTTCTTATCCCTTTCACCAGGCAAATGAAGTGGCTTTTGGATAAAAGTATTGAGTAAAGTGCATTTATTTTCAAAGAATGTATGAATTATACACCCTTCAGATGTGTTTGCTTACAAGCATTTGCATTGAAACGTTTGAATCACTTTGAATGATTTTGCATAAAAATGGTCTTTATTTTGGTTCTAATGGTTTTCCTGCTGGTAAAAATTGTATATAATTTATGTTTAATTTGGTTTTTTTCCTGTGAATTGAATACTGCATATGTGGTGCTTTCTGTCTGTGATGCAGCTGCAAGTAAGTTTTCCATTGCACCTGAGCATACATGTACTAAGTCTGTATATGACAAATACGACTATGCCTTGTACATTCAAATTGAAATCATTAATATAATTACTAACAACAAAGGTCCCAGCACTGACCCCTGTAGCATCACAAGAGACTGTTCTACAGTTTGAGAAATAACTCTTAATCATCACCCTCTGCTTCCCACCACTGAACCAATTATAAATCCATTCCACATTCTCCGCCTGCATCCCTTGTGATCGAACCTTCCACACTGACCTGTCTTCAGGGAAGTTGTCTATATGAACTTGATAAGCTCATATAGACATCCATGACCCTTCCCTCTAGCTGACCTCTTCAAAGAACTCCGAGATGTTTGTCAGGCGCAGTTTCCAACACGCAAAACCATGGTGACTGTCTTTCCAAATGTTGTAGATCCTGTCTCTCAGACCTCCCTCCATTTATTTACCCACCTCCAATGTCAGAATCATGTACCTGTAGTTTCTTGATTGTTTTTGCTCCCCTTTTTACACAGTGTTGCCACATTAGACACTCCATAGTCATCCAGAACCTCACCTGTGGCCTGAGATGAATTTGATCTCTAGCTTCTCACAAGGTCTGAGAATGCTCTTGATAAGACCCTGAGAAATTGTCCAACTTAATACATTTTAATGCCTCAATATCTTCTCCCTTCAAAGTCATATATGGTCCAGGATAGCACCACTCATTTCCCCTATTTCCTCAGCTTCCATCAGAAAAGAAAACACTCATAAAAATCTCATCTATTTCCTTTGGTTCCAGATACAGATGACCATGCTGATCTCCAAGTTGGCAGACAACCTTTTTCATGCAAACATGCACAGCCAATCACCCTTTGTGAGATCTTGCCTTATGGTTCCAAAATTTGCTCTGCCCCAGTTCATCTCCATAACCTGTGAATTTGTTTTTTTCCTTCTCCATGACTATTTTAAACTAATAAAGGTACGGTCACTTGACCCAATAAGCTCACCAAAAGGCTCTTCTAACACTTGCTCTACCTTATTCCCCAGAATAAAGACTAGATTTGCATCCTCTAATAGTACCCGTTATACATTGATAAGGAAAGCTTGCTTGTACACATTTCTATTCTGCTCCATTCAAGCTTTTTACACAATGGTCATCCCAATCAATGAGGGACGTTAAAATCTCCAACTTATACTATGCTATTATATTTACAAATAGCTGTAATCTATTTACATTTCTTGGTGACTAATAGAGGAACTATAATATAGTCCCATCAGAGTGACCATCCCCTTCTTCTTTCGAAGTTTTGTGCACATGTCCTCACAGGATGCACACCTAACTATATCCTCTCTATGGACCATTCTTGTGTCCTCTTTCACTTCCCCTACTGTCTTCCCTGCACCTCTGTCATGCCTGTAGCATTTGATTATCTGGGAATATTTAGCTGTCAACCATGTCCTTCTGCCAGTCAAGTTTCTGCTATGCCTGTGATATCACAGTCCTCAGAGCCAATAAGTGCTCAGAGATATCCTTCTTACCTGTCAAGCTCTTGTTTTAAAATAAAAGCAGTTTAAACCAATAGTCATTCCTCTCCCTTTACTGTGCCCCTTTCTATCCCGATGACTAAATTTTAACTCATTGGCTAGATATTATCCCCTGATTTCTCATGGGCTACTTACACAAAGTGCCGGTGAAACTCAGCAAGTCAGGCACCTTCTATCGAGGGGAATAAACAATGATTGCTTCAGGCCAAGATCCTTCATCAGGACTGGAAAGGAAGGGGGAAAAGCCAGATTAAGAAGGTGGGGAGGAGAAGGAGTACAAGCTGCCAGGTGAAAGGTGAGACTAGGTGAGGGGAAAGGTGGATCGGAGGCAAAGGGAGGATAAAGTAAGAAGCTGGGAGTTGAAAGGTTGAAAAGGTAAAAGGAGGAAGAAGGAGGAATCTAACAGGAGAGGTCAGCAGATTATGGAAGAAATGCAAGGAGGGGAGCTCGAAGGTGACTGGCAGTTAGGAGAAGAGAAGTGATGAGAGTGTGAACCAAAAGGAGGAATGGAAAAAGAGAGAAGGGGAGGGTGAACTAATTACCAGAAGTTAGAGAATTTCATGGTCATGCCATCAGGTTGAAAGCTGCTTAGATGGAATATGAGATGTTGCTCCTCAAACCTGAGTTTGGCCTCATTGTGGCAGGACAGGAAGCCATGGACAGAAGTCAGGATATGAAAGGGAAGAGGAAATGAAATAGGCAGTCATCTGGAGATCCTGCCTTTTGTGGCAGACAGAACCACCCTACCACTCAGAGCCCTACCCCAATGTCGCTCTAGTTTAAACCTTCCTGAGCAGCACGTCTAAATCTTCCAGCGCGGATATTGGTCCCTGTCCAGTTAATGTGCAATGTGTCTTTCCTGTACAGGTTATCCCTACCCTTGGTGATCCAAGAACTTAAATTCCTATCCCCTGAACCAGCTCCACGGTGGTTCACATTCATCCATGATATGTTTCTATTTTTTCCCCACTAGCATGTGGCACTGGGGGTCATCCAGTGATTACCATCTTTGAGGTTCTGTTTTATAGATTCTCTCCTAATTCCCTATATTCATTTCTCAAGACATCACCCCTTTTCCTAACTGTGTCACTCTGATCAATATGCACCACAACAAATGGTTGCTCACCCAATGCTTTGAGAATGTCCTGCAGCCACTCAGGAACGTCCTTGATCATAGCATTTGGGAGACAACACAACACTCTAGCATCTTTTTTGTGGGCACAGAATTTTCTGTCTGTTCCACCAACTACCGAAGTGTCGGAGTCCGGCCCGGTCCGTAGCCCGCGTTCCGGGTCTTGATCCGGTCCGTGGACTCCGGACTGTCCCTCCCATCACCTTTGAGCTGGTTCAGATCCTGCTGGCTTAAGGAGGCACACCTGTGGCCAATTCAGCTGCAGGTTTTTATAAGGGGCCTGGGGACGGAGAACAGGTGGGTGGTCATTTTGTTCCGTCTCCTGCTCTCTACCAGTCCTGTACTCTGCTCCGCATCCTGTTTACCCTGCCCGGGTTCTGATTTGCTCCGCATCCTGTTTACCCTTCCCGGGTTCTGATCTGCTCCGCATCCTGTTTACCCTGCCCGGGTTCTGATCTGCTCCACATTCTGTTTACCCTGCCCAGGTTCCGACCTACTCTGTATTTGTTCTGTCCAGGTTGGTCTTGTTCCCCTGTTTTTTCTCGTATGTGCTGCTCCCGCTACTCCGCCCGTTTTGCCTTGCTCACGCCGTCGTGCTGTCTGCCTGCCTCTCCCGGGTGTTACCTGGGAATCATGGTTGTTGTGCTGGTCACCCTGGACCTAGTCCCCGTTCTACCCTTTTACCTCCGTCGGGCAGGTCCGGCCGGACTGCCGCTGCCCGGCGGGGCATTCTGCCCTTTCCTATCCATTGCCTCCGTCGGGCAGGCCCGGCCGGCCTGTCGCTGCCCGGCGGAGGTTCTATCCCTTTCTTCCCCCTGCTTCCGATGGTTGTGCTCCGCACCTGCCTAGGAGTAAGCATATTGCCCAGCCCTCCGTGTTTCTGCCTGGGAGGCAGCCCTACCAGGGGCATATCCGGCCTGCCCAGGAGGGGGCTCTCCTCCAGCCAAGCCATGCACCTCAAGACCTGCCTTCTGCCCGACCTCTGGGATCCTGATCTGCTGCCTGCTCCGCCTGCCTTGCCTGAACTCTGGGATCCTGCTCTGCCTGCTTGAACTTTGGGATCCTGCCTTGCCTACCTGACTAAAACTCTCTGTCTGCCTGAACCCCAGCATTACCCCCTGCATGCCATGGCATCACCCTCCTGTCCTACCCCTAGTACTTCAGTGCCTGCGTCCTGCACTTGGGTCCATTCCTGTCCCTGTTCCTGACATGAGGTTCCTATCACTACCACTCTGCCTGACCTCCCGTACTTGCTGTGCCTCACAGCCTGTCTCAGTGCCACAAAGTTTATGGGATAAATGCTATACATTGAAAGGGTAATTATGGAGGCATTTATTGTCTTCTAAAAGTGATAACTTGCCAAGCCCATTTTATATCAATCCAAGTTTGTAGGGGATATTGCCAGTGGTCTGCCCACAGCTTTTTTTTACACTCTCTGCTGGAATGAAGTCAGAGTGGACTCCCAACATTGTATGTTTGAAAAGGCAGAAAGGGATAATCCATGAAATTGCAAATCTGTTAATTCAATCTCAAAGGTAGCAAAGTATTGGAAGCATTTTTGGAGATTATGTAAATGTAGAATATCAGAAGCCATTTCATAAGGTGCATAGGAGGTGAAGTGTGCTGGCATGAATGAAAGATTGCTACAGCACAGAACAAGAGTTGGGATAAGTGGATGTTTTCTAGGTTATAAGAATGTAACAAGTGGAAAGCCCCAAGAATCAGTTCTAGCTCTCAATTATTTAGGAGTTATATTAACAACTTGGAGGAGGAAACACAATGTAAGATGTCCAGGTCTGCAGATAATATGGGAGGGCACATTGCAATGTCAGTATTAGGACTGTAAACGAACTATAGAGGGGTTGTGTGCATGGATGAAAACCTAGCAAATAAAGTGTAATATGACAAAGTGCAAGGTTATACACCTTTTTAAAATGAATCAAAAATCACTGTATTATCCAAATTGAGATATTTTGTAGTTAATGGGTGTGTCAGGAATGGACAGGAGGAGGAGTATAGGAAACTGATACAGGACTTTGTGATATGGTGCAACTCAAACTACCTGCGTCTCAATATCACCAAGACCAAGGAGATGGTGGTGGACTTTAGGAGATCTAGGCCTCATATGGAGCCAGTGATCATTAATGAAGAATGTGTGGAGCAGGTTAAGACCTACAAATATCTGGGAGTACAGTTAGACGAGAAGCTAGACTGGACTGCCAACACAGATGCCTTGTGCAGGAAGGCACAGAGTCGACTGTACTTCCTTAGAAGGTTGGCATCATTCAATGTCTGTAGTGAGATGCTGAAGATGTTCTATAGGTCAGTTGTGGAGTGCGCCCTCTTCTTCGTGGTGGCGTGTTGGGGAGGAAGCATTAAGAAGAGGGACGCCTCACATCTTAATAAGCTGGTAAGGAAGGCGGGCTCTGTCATGGACAAAGTACTGGAGAGTTTAACATCGGTAGCTGAGCGAAGGGCGCTGAGAAGGCTACGGTCAATTATGGAAAACTCTGAACATCCTCTACATAGCACCATCCAGAGACAGAGAAGCAGTTTCAGCGACAGGTTACTATCGATGCAATGCTCCTCAGACAGGATGAAGAGGTCAATACTCCCCAATGCCATTAGGCTTTACAATTCAACCGCCAGGACTTAAGAACCTTTTAAAAGCTATTATTAATGCTTTTTGAGATAGTGATTTAGATGCATATCATATTTTTTACTGAGTTAAGTATTGTATGTAATTAGTTTTGCTACAACAAGTGTATGGGACATTGGACAAAAAGTTGAATTTCCCCATGGGAATGAATAAAGTATCTATCTATCTATCTATCTATCTATTTATCTATCTATCTATCTATCTATCTATCTATCATAATGTTAACAGGCAGGTAGAGGAAGTAAAGAGGGCAAATGATATTTTGCCCTTTATTGTAAGTGAGTTGCAGATTCCAAATGAAGAGGTTACAATTTTACAGGGCAGCAATGAGTTGGCAACTTTGGTCCCTTTACTTGAGAAAGGATAGACTGGCATTGGAGGCAGTTCAAAAGAGATGCACTCAGGCAATTCATGGGATGAGAGGGTGATTCCACAAACTGCTAACTAAAAAAAGTCTATGTTCTTTGGATTTTAAAAGAAGGGGACAATTTTACTGAAACATATTAGGTTCTTAGGGGGCATGACAAGGATAGATGTTGAAATGTTTCCATTAGTGAGATGTAGATGTAAAACTGAGTTGTGTAGGAAATGCTTCTGGCAAAGTACGGTGAATCTCTAGAATTCTCCCCAGAGGTGTTGGAGGCAGGAACATTCAAGCTATTTAAAAATGATGCAACTTCTTTTTAAAGCTCTGGGAACTGAGAGCCAGCGGAAATTGGCGCAGTAGATGAGGCTTGGGCAAATCATCCATGATCACATTTAATGATGGAGCTGGCTGAGGACCGGGTGGGTTACAATTGCTCCTATTTTCTATATTCATATGTACTGGGAATGGCACAGATTAATGGGGGACTGTCAGAATGAAACTTTTCTATGGAATTATTGTGCTTCACTAATTTGATTGAACTCATTTGTGGGGTTGTGGGGTTGTGGGGGGGGGGGGGCGGGGGTGAATGAACCAAGATAGCAAAATGTGAATCTGTTACCATTTACATTGAGTAATTGGTTGTTGATAAGGTTCAGCATTGTAGGCTGATCACAAAAGGTAAAAGCCCTTGGCATCCAAGAGAGTTTGACTGATTAGATTCATGCTCAGTTGTGGAAAAAAAAGATTGATGGGTGATTTTTGTTACTGGAAGCCTCCTAGCAGAGTGCTCAGTACTTGGTCCTTTCCGGTATGTAACGTTACTGATTGAACCTGAATGCAGGGACATGACACAAAGGATTGCAGATTGTCAGGGAATTTTTATACAGCTCTTTTATAGACAATAGACAGTAGGTGCAGGAGTAAGCCATTCGGCCCTTCTAGCCAGCACCGCCATTCACTGTGATCATGGCTGATCATACACAATCAGTACCCCGTTCCTGCCCTCTCCCCATATCCCTTGACCCTGCTATCTATAAGAGCTCTATCTAACTCTCTCTTGAGTGCATCCAGAGAATTGGCCTCCACTACCTTCTGGGGCGGAGCATTCCACATATCCACCACTCTGGGTGAAAAAGTTTTTCCGCATCTCTGTTCTAAATGGCCTACCCCTTATTTGTAAACTGTGGCCTCTAGTTCTGGACTCACCCATCAGCGGGAACATGCTTCCTGCCTCCAGTGTGTCTAATCCCCTAATAATCTTATATGTTTCAATCAGATCCCCTCTCATCCTTATAAATTCCAATGTATACAAGCCCAGTCGCTCCAATCTTTCAACATATGACAGTCCAGCCATTCCGGAATTAACCTTGTGAATCTACGCTGCACTCCCTCAATAGCAAGAATGTCCTTCCTCAAATTTGGAGATGAAAACTGCACACAATACTCCAGGTTGGTTCTCACTAGGGCCCTGTACAGCTGCAGAAGGACCTCTTTACTCCTATACTCAATTCCTCTTGTTATAAAAGCCAGCATGCCATTAGCTTTTAACCCTATATTCAAAATTTCCTTCCACAGAGATAACACAAAAGCTTGTCTCATGGTTAACAGTTTGGGCTGCAGGAAGACAGTCTGACAGTTGAGCAGGAAGAAAGTAAATGAAATTTGATCCCGGGAAGTGTGAGGTAATATACTGGTGTGACGCGACAGGTCAAGGAAATGCCAATGACTTACAGCAGCTGCCCCATCTCAGAGGAGTATCACTTCCTTCAGTTCTGATTAATGTGATTTTGACAGACTGGCAATTTAATAGGCCTGGGCTTAAAATGGATAGGAATACTTGTTGATAGAATCCAGTGAGTGTTTGCAGTGTTCTGGTCTTCTTAGGTCTCATGATCACCTTTCTGACACCATGAGGCTCTTGCCCCAATCCTCACTCTCTTTTTCTTTGTCACTGCAAGGCTTCACTACTTTATTTGCATCTTTTGTTTGAAAGTGAGCCAAGAAGCATTTTCACAACACCTCCCCATCCATTAACTTCATCTCCTGCAATCACATTTCCTCTGGCTGCTCCAACCTCATCCCAAATTGTCACTGAATACCTCATTCACCCCTTTGATCCCTTGCTGTTGCACTCAGGCCTGGGCACCCATCTTCAAGCTCACTTCAGCTCACTCCAAACCTGTTTGCTGCATCTGAACTTGCATTGTTTCACTTACCAACATAGTTTACACCTTTGACAATACTGTTCCAATCCTTTAAAAATACTATTTCTCACTACTGCACACTTTAACAAACTTTCTAGCTGGGGTTACAAAAATGAGACCTGGAAGCTTATCTAAGGAACACTGACATATTTATTTGAGAAAGACAATAATGAAATGCATGGCAATTAAGCAACTGTGTGTGGGCAGAACCAGATGTGAGTTTAAGTTCTGGAATAAGCACCCTACCCTGGATGGTGTGCATCTGCTTTGGGCTAACTAAAGTCCCACCTTGGTTCTTCACTGCAACAGTTCTCGCCATAATTACAGAGTGTTTCAGGCCCACTCAAACAGCAATAAGTCATCTGGCTTTTTGCACTAAGCACTCATATTGGTGAGTCCCATATGCGCTGATGTAAAGTGGTAGGGAAAATCTGCTGCTCTTGTGGTGTACAAATGAATGCTGATCCCAACGATTCTGGACTAAAAAGGTAATATTACATAAGAGCTGAGCATTTATGGAACCTGACCAAGTTATTATGCCAATACAGATAACTGAATGATGATAGGATCACAAGAAAGGAGGCAGAAATCTGGAGCATTTCCCCATCCCAGCAGGATGGCCCTTACCTGTCACATACCTATGACACACTTGAGAAACCTCACTGGACCCCTGAACCAGTTTCATTGAAAGCCAAAGTCAAGAGTAAATGGGGTTCCCACTTTGATCCCATTAGGCTGTTCTTCAATGCCCAGCACCATTTGTGTACAGTGCATCAAGATGGAATTTCATAGAAGCAATGAATTGCAAACCAATTAATACTAGAACTCTACTCAGATATATGTGTCCTTCCTTTACTCACAAGGAGTTGGACATGAGATGTCCACTGAGGAGTGACCCAAGCCATTTATGTGTGCCCCTATTTGAAAGAGCTGTTGATTCATTTCATTCCAAAGTTAAAAGTTTTAAGTACAATTATTATCAAAGTATGTATGCATTATACAACTTCATGATTAGTCTCCTCACAGGCAGCCATGAAACAAAGAAACCTCACAAAATTAAAAGAAATATGGTAAAACACCAAATGTGCAGAGAACGAAAAACACAGAGCAGATCATGCGAACAATAAACACAAGCAAATAGCGTTTCAGAACATAAGTCTACAGAGAATCTGTCCACAGATCCATAGTTCAGTGCAGAGTGGAGTCCCTTGCCTCAGGACATTCTGTCCTTTTCAATCAGGCCTGTTGTCTAAACCCTCGTACAAATATTGCGTTCAGTCACTTTGATGCGCTCTTGGACCTGTACCTGAACTTACTGATTTGGCTCAACACTTAAATCATCATCCAAACTTCAGGTATTGTCACTTCAAAATGCTCTGGAGCCTGGACCCCACCATCTCAATTTCACTTGTACCCTAACCTTCTGATTCTACCGGGTGCTTAGAGAGATCGATCCTTGAGTCTTCCTTCCTCCTGGTGACCGGCCCGCTGCCTCACCTTGCCTTGGCTCCAGCACACTGAATTGCCTCCATATCCAAATAGAATTTACTGACTATTGCTTGCAATAACCATTTTCCAGAAAAAAGTGGTTAACTAAGTACCAGGCCATTGTCTCCTATTCCATCACCAACCTTATATGCTCTGGGGACTGTATTGTCTACAGTTTTGGTCTCCAGGGTTAAGGAAGGACATCCTGGCTGTAGAGGAAGTGCAGCGTAGATTCACGAGGTTAATTCCTGGGAAGTCTGGACTGTCTTATGCAGAGAGGTTAGAGAGATTGGGCTTGTACACGCTGGAATTAAGGAGATTGAGAGGGGATCTGATTGAAACATATAAGATTATTAAGGGATTGGACAAGATTGAGGCAGGAAATATGTTCCGGATGCTGGGAGAGTCCAGTACCAGAGGGCATGGTTTGAGAATAAGGGGTAGGTCATTTAGGACAGAGTTAAGGAAAAACTTCTTCTCCCAGAGAGTTGTGGGGGTCTGGAATGCACTGCCTCGGAAGGTAGTGGAGGCCAATTCTCTGGATGCTTTCAAGAAGGAGCTAGATAGGTATCTTATGGATAGGGGAATCAAGGGATATGGGGACAAGGCAGGAACTGGGTATTGATAAGGAATTGATCAGCCATGATCTTAAAATGGCAGTGCAGGCTCGAAGGGCCGAATGGTCTACTTCTGCACCTATTGTCTATTGTCTATTGTCTATGAGGGAGAGGGAGGAGCGGAGAGTCCATCATCCTGCCCAACGCCAGACCCTAGGCCTGAGTCAACATAGTAGTAGTAATTGGCACAGGTTTTCGGAACCCTACCAGGTACCTCATCTGGGCAGGTCGCCTTGCTAGGTTTCACCCTCTTGAAAGATGATCTGATGTCAGCTTCAGAGGCAGTGATCTCAGGGTCACTGGGTGCTGTAGGGATCCTCATAGCTGTAGCTTTATTCTTACTTTCAAGGCATGCATAAATATTGAAGTAATCAGGCAGTGAAGCATCAC
This sequence comes from Hemitrygon akajei, assembly GCF_048418815.1. Taxonomy (NCBI): domain Eukaryota; kingdom Metazoa; phylum Chordata; class Chondrichthyes; order Myliobatiformes; family Dasyatidae; genus Hemitrygon; species Hemitrygon akajei. The sequence continues at coordinate 15,135,925 of NC_133148.1, read as the reverse complement.
TGACTTTCAAGATGTGGAGAGGATGTTTCGTATTCTGAGAAAGTGTAGGACCAGAGGATAGAGTCTCAGAATAGAGGGGTGTCCTTTTAGAATAATCATGTGTAGGAATTTTGTTCACCAGAGAGGGATGAATGTGTGAAATTCTTTGCCACAAGCAGCTTTGGAGGCCAAGTCTTTATGTATATTTAAGGCAGAGGTTGGTAGATTCTTGATTGGTCAAGTCATGATGGGATACAGGGAGAAGTCAGGAGATTGGGGCTGAGAGGAAAGTTGGATCAGCCATGATGAAATGGTGATACAGATGTGATGGGCCAAATAGCCTAATTCTGCTCCTATATCTTATGGTCTTATGTTAGTTTTTGTTTTGTGGGAAGCACTAGCCTGCAAAATCTGCCAGAGTTGATGTGCACCCAATTCCACCTCTAACCTCAATTGGAATTGTTCCTTTGCTCTTGAGATAGTCCTCAGTAAGTTGTACTTGGCCTTCTTATTTAGTCCCTGATCACCAAACTTGAATGCCACAGATCTAGTCCTCAGCATACTATGAATCTCCTATTTCATCCACAGCTTTTGATTCTGGTAGGCATCAGAACATCTGGTATGTTCTTGAAGGCACACACTCATTGGTACAGGTTTTAATGAAGTCAGTGACAGCAGTGGCATACTCATTCACAATCTCTGAATACTGTCCAGTCCACTGACTCAAAGCAGTCCTGTAAGCACTCTTGCACCTCTCTTGTCCATACTTTCCTGGTCCTCGGTACTGGTGCTGCAGTCTTTAGTCTCTGCCTATACTCGGGAAATACTGCCAGGTGATCAGAAGTTCTAAACTATAGGAGTGGGATGGAACATTAAGTGCTCTTGATGATAGTGTGACAGTGGTCCAGTTTGCTGGCTCCTCTGGTTCCACAAGTGAAATGTTTGTAATAATTACTTAGAAAGTTTTTCAAGGTCTCTCTCACTCTCATTGTGTTATACGTACACACCCATAAGCTACTGTAGATAACCACAACAGAATGTTTCCCTTTCCACCACACCCATAGATCCAAATGCCTCTCGAATTGTTTTTTACCTGATGCCGAGACTCTTGCTCCATTTGTTGTCACCACCTGTTATGTCAGACCTGCGTCTGTGCACTGCATTGCTGTTGAAGTTGTGGGGCTAAATTCCCATGCTGCTAAAGTTCTATGAAATGCTAGTGACTTTGAATTTGTCACGCTCTGGCTAAAGAAATTCCACATCATCTCTATTCTGAAGGGGCAACTTTCAATTCTGAGGCTGTACCCTCTGTTCCTAGACTGCATCAGTACAGAAAATATCCTCTCCAAATCCAATTTACCTCGTCTTTTCATTATTCTACAAGCTTCAAAGAGAATCCTCCCCTTCTTTCTTCCAAAGCCCTGTGAGGACCATGGCCAGAGGCATTAGACACTCTCCATATATTAATCCTTTCTTTCCCAGAGTCATTCTTGTGAACTTCCACTGGAACCTCTCCAAAACCAGCACATCCTTGTGTTAGATAAGGGGCCAAAAACTGCTCCCCATACTCCAAGTGCAGTCTGACGATTGGCTTATAAAGCCTCACATTTATATCCTTGCTTTTATGTTCTTGTCTTCTTGAAATGAATGCTAGAATTTCCTTTGATTTCTTACCACTGACTTAACCTGGAAGTTAACCTTTCGTGAATCCTGCACCAAGACTCTGAAGTCCCTTTTCAACTTTGATTTATGAATGTTGTCACTGCTTAGAAAATAGTCTGTGCCTTTATTTTTTCTACCAATATCAAGACTATACACTTCCATACACTATATTCCATCTGCAACTTCTTTGCCCATTCTCCTGATCAGTCTAAGTCCAATTGCAGACTCCTTTCTTCCTCAATACTTCCTGCCCCTCTATCTATCATTCTATCATCAGCAAACTAGGCTTCAAAGCCATCAATTCTCCAACCAAATCACTAACATGTAATGTGAAATAAGCGGTCCCACAGCGCCCCCTGTGCACCACCAATAGTCATTGACAGACAACTAGAAAAACATCACTTCATTCCTATTCTTTTCTTCCTGACAGTCAGCCAATATTCTATCTGTGCTGGTATCCTTCCTGTATTACCATGGACTCCTACCTTTTAAGCAGTCTCATGCACAACACTTTGTCCAAGGCTTTTAAACAACATCCACTTACTCTCCTTTGTCTGTCCCGCCAGTTATTTTTCTTAAAACAATTGCAACAGATTCCAAAATGGCGGCGCGACGCAGCTTGCAGCGGCCCCTACGGAGCTGATATATTTGTTAAGCGGGGTGCGGTGCGCAATCCCAATCTGATGAAAAACGAATATAGGAGCACGGAGCAACATCTGCAAATCTCCAGGAAGGCCCTCTTCATTGCTGCTGTTGCTGTGAGGTCCGGGTTTCTGCTGAGAAGAACCGGCCCCTAGTCCTCGGGGTCGTCTTGCCGTTGGCGGGGGCGTCGTAGTACGTTCAGAGAAGCTGTGCCGGAGGGGATCGTCGGAGGCTCGGAGGTTCGACGGACTCGGAGTCCGCTGTGGTCAGGTCGCTTTCAGTGTGTGCTGTGTCTGCAAGGCTGGGTTCGACGGAGCTTTCATTGTGTGCTGCATCTGCGAGGCTGAGTCGTGCGGCGCCATGGAAGTCCATAGCAGGGGTATTTCCTTCTGCCGCCGGCGTGGGATGATGGGTCTATCGGGACCCTGAGGACTTGTGGAAACTGTGTGGTGGTTTCTTTCGAACTTATAGTCTTTTAACATCTTTGGACTATTTTTACCGTGCCCATGGTCTGTTTTGGCTTCACATTATTACAGGACCAATGATATAGTATAAGAGAACAAACAACACAGGCTTCTACTGCCACAATAATAGAGTGATCTAGGAATAATAGCGCATAGTTCCCTGAAGGTGGAATCTCATGTGGATAGCATGGTGAAGAAAGCTTTTGGTATGCTGGCCTTTATAAATCAGAGCATTGAGTATAGGAGTTGGGATGTAATGTTAAAATTGTACAAGGCATTGGTGAGGCCAAATTTGGAGTCTTGTGCACAGTTCTGGTCACCGAATTATAGGAAAGATATCAACAAAATAGAAAGAGTACAGAGGAGATTTACCAGAATGTTACCTGGGTTACAGCACCTAAGTTACAGAGAAAGGTTGAACAAGTTAGGTCTTTATTCTTTGGAGTGTAGAAAGTTGAGGGGGGACTTGATTGACATATTTAAAATTATGAGGGGGATAGATAGAGTTGACATGGACAGGCTTGTTTTTCATTGAGAGTAGGGGAGATTCAAACAAGAGGATATGAGTTGAGAGTTAAGGGGCAAAAGTTTAGGGGTAACACGAGGGGGAACTTCTTTACTCGGAGAGTGGTAGCAGTGTGGAACGAGCTTCCAGTAAAAGTAGCAGAGTCAGGTTCGATTTCGTCCTTGTAAAAAAAATTGGATAGGTATATGTACAGGAAAGGAATGGAGGGTTATGGGCTGAGTGCAGGTATGTGGGACTAGGTGAGAGTAAACATTTGGCATGGACTAGAAGGGCTGAGATGGCCTGTTTCCATGCTGTAACTATTATATGGTTATATAATAATGCCACTCATAGTTTGGTGGAGGAAAACATATTCTATCCAGGTAGCTTCCAATGTGCACCATGAACATTGATTTCTGAAAATTTCTCCTGGCTCCCCTTCTCTGTTTCCATTGCCCATTCTGGCTCTCTCTTTCCCCTTCTTTTCACCTCAGCAAGCATTTCTGAGTATGAACTTCTACATGGCTTTAAAACTGTGCAGCACTTCTTTTTCTATTAAACCTATTATGAATGAACAACCTAAATGGGATTTATTGATCCTAAATAGGATTTATTCTAAATCCTATTTAGAATAAATATTGAAAATCACATACTTTGGATATTATTTATTACTTAGTATATAATGATACACAGTACAACATAGTAAATCTATCACATTTTGTAAACTGTCTTATCTGTCTTTATTACAAATCTATTACAAGTCTATAAGCAATGCCCATATTAATTTCAAATCCTGATGAAATACCTCTTATCACTCTTTCCTTTACATCTGAACAGAGGCCACAGACAATGCCTTCTCCCCTCTTGGACTGTTGCACATCCTTTAGGCTTCATCAATCAGGCTTTTCTTTCTGTTAGACAAGTGATTAGCTGGAGCCTGTTCAATTTGGTCTGCAGATGGTGGCTTCACAAATTGGGGTGCATAAAATAACATTTTGAAGTGAAACTTCTGTTGCTTAATCTTCAGTAGATCATCCAAATATTCCACTTCTAGTCAATTTCTGAATTTACATTTGATTGAATTTAGAAGACTAAATCGACATTCACAGTCAACAATAGAAGCTTGAAATATTCCAATGATGTCAACAAGAATTGACAGTTCTTCAATTCTATGGATGTAACTCAATATATCAGTGAATGTCTTAACTGAACCACTCTTCACTTTCTCAGAAATGACATATTTTAAATCACAGTATTGTTGCGATATATTTGAGGCAACATTTGCTTCATATTTAATTATATTATCTGAGTATTTTTTGTTAGTCCTACAACATTTTCTTTCCAGATTCAAAATTGGCACATCTGCAATAGCAACAGGGTCAAACGTTTGCAATCTCTTAACTTATCATCAAGAAATCTATCATCTAAGTGATGACACACATGACAGCCTGTGGGGGGGGGAGGTCTTTAGAAGTGGGATTTTCTTGACTTAAATGAAACCATCAGTGATAATTATTGTTTAGAATCCTCTACTCAGTATATAGTCTTACAGAAAAATACAGCATAAGAACAGGCTAGTTGGTCCATCTATTCAATGGCAAACCCATTTAATCTGCCTACATCCACTTTTTGGCACCAGGGCCAGAGCCATCCATACACCTACCAGCCATGGACCTATCTAAACTTTGCTTAAAATTTTGAAATTTAGCTCACATGTACCACTTGTGCTGGAGCAGATTCCACACTCTCGCGACCCTCTGAGTGAAGAACCTCCCCTCATGTTCCCTTTAAATATTTCATCTTTTCCCCTTACCCCAATGTCAGTAGCAAAAGTCTGCTGGCATTGCCCCTATCAATACTCCTCATAAATTGTATATCTCTATGAAATTTCCTCATTCTTTTAAGTTCTAAAGGATAAAGGTAGGAATGACTTCCTATGACACTCAGAGTTACATCTCAGAGGAATGAGTCTCTGGCTGAATATACTCCTGTGCCTAACCAGAACATTATGGAGTGGATGGGAGTCATTGTCCAAGATGGCATGCAACTTGGACAGCATCCTCTCTTCAGACTCCACCATCAGTCCATTTCCACCCCACAACATCACTGGCCTTACCGATGAGTTTGTTGATTCTGTTGGTGTCTGCTACCCTCAACCTGCTGCCCCAGCACACAACAGCAAGCATGATAGCACTGGCCATCACAACCTCGTAGAACATCCTCAGCATCTTCCGGCAGATGTTAAAGGACCTTAGTCTCCTCAGGAAATAGAGACAGCTCTGACGCTTCTTGTAGACAGACTCAGTGTTCTTTGACCAGTCCAGTTTATTGTCCATTTGTATCCCCTGGTATTTGTAATCCTCCACCATGTCCACATTGATCCCTTGGATGGAAACAGGGGTCACTGGTGCTTTATCCCTCCTCAGATCCACCACCAGCTCCTTAGGCTTTTCACATAAGCTGCAGATGATTCTGCTCGCACCATGTGACAAAGTTTCCCACCGTAGCCCTGTACTCAGCCTCATCTCCCCTGCTGATGCATCCAACTATGGCAGAGTCATCAGAAGACTTCTGAAGATGGCAAGACTCTGTGTTGTAGTTGATGTCCGAGGTGTAGATGGTGAAGAGAAAGGGAAACAGGACAGTTCCCTGTGGAGCCCAGTGCTGCTGACCACTCTGTCTGACACACAGTGTTGCAAGCGCATGTACTGTGGTCTGCCATTCAGGCAACTATTTTGTTTGAAGTGTATCCTTCATATCATGCTTAAACCTACACCCTTTAGTGTTAGTCCATTTTTTCTGCTGTATCTATGTCTGGGGTTTTATATACCTCAACCACATCACCTCTCAGTTTCCTCATTCCAGGAGAGGATAAACACAAACAAAACCAAAATTCCTTACACCTCAAGCCCAACCAATATTGTGCACTGCTGAAACAAGATGTCCCTCTTTTAATATACTTAGATTATTCAGATTGTCCATATGAACCAACCGTGAAGTCTTCATGCTAACCAAGCTAATCGTGGTTTTCTAGGTACAGTCCACTTAGGCCCAGCATAAATTTCCCAGTCTAGATGCCAGTTTACTGAAATGATTGATGCATGAAGCCACTGAAGAATCAAGATGTAACTGAACAGCAAATTTTGCATTACTGTCCCAGTCATTAATGCCTGTTCCTTGTTAGGACAAATATGATCAACTGCTTGAGAACTAATCATTTTCTTTAAAATTCCTGGTAGAGAGGCATTGCTCAATCGCACTTTATGAAAGGAGGGAACAGAGTTAGTACCTTCACTACTCCAAGTCTGCCATTGATTATACCTCAGGCAGTTTAGTTGTAGACTCTTGAAATCACCCCGGAACCAATTGCTACTTATATTAGAAGCCAATCTCCATTTTCCAACTCTTCATTGATTCAAACTATACTATCTACAATGCCTCACCCATTTATAGGTTTGGCTTGGGCTGCAATCCTTCAAGTGATTTACAACTTAAACTGTGTTTATAAATTTAAAGAGCCAGACAGAATTACATTAAACATGAGGGATTTGAATACTAACTAGAGATCTAGATCTAAACTGGTCCTTTGTCTCAGATCATCCACACTGACCAAGATATCTGAGATAGAATCACATTTTTATGAATTGATTAGATTAAATGTTGTGGAGATGCACTGACTGCAACATCCAGAAAGTAATTCAACGATTTATTTTTATAAAAGAATGTGGCGACCCAATCACTAGCACACTCGAACCGGCTGACAATTAGCCAGAGCCAGAGACAAAGGTAGATAGCCTCAAGGAGTTTCAGTTACGTGCCTCTCGAAGTATCGAGTGGGGGAGACAGGCTTTAAAGCAAGACTGTGTTTTTGAAATAAACTTATTCTGTGGTTGCAGTTTATCGACTCCGTGTCGAAATTTCAGCGCTGCGCGTAGCACCCCGCTACATTGGTGGACCCTACTCTGTGATGTCGCCACCGGCCAGCCCCGTCCCGTCGTCCCGGCACCTTGGCGGCGACGTGTGTTCAAGTCCATTCATAACTTGGCCCACCCCTCCATCCGCACTACCGTCCGGATGGTCTCCAGCAGGTTCGTTTGGCACGGACTCCGCAAGCAGGTCCGTGACTGGGCCAGAACGTGCCTGCACTGCCAGACGGCCAAGGTGCAGCGACACACCAAGGCCCCGCCGCAGCAGTTCCGCCCCACCCACCGGCGTTTCGACCACATTCATGTGGATATCGTGGGCTCCCTGCCAGTGTCGCGCGGGGCGCGGCACCTCCTCACTATCGTGGACAGGTTCACAAGATGGCCAGAGGCGGTCCCACTCACCTACACCACCTCCATCTTGCGCCCGGGCGCTGATCGCCACCTGGGTTTCCCGCTTTGGTGTCTCGGCCCACATTACCTCCGACAGAGGCGCCCAGTTCACCTCCAGCCTCTGGTCAGCGATGGCCAACCTGTTGGGGACTCAGCTGCACCACACCACTGCCTACCACCCACAGTCGAACGGAATGGTGGAGCGTTTCCACCGCCACCTGAAGTCGGCTCTCATGGCGCGCCTGCGAGGAGCTAACTGGGCGGACGAGCTTCCCTGGGTCCTACTCGGCGTCCGCACGGCGCCCAAAGACGATCTGCACGCTTCGTCGGCCGAGTTGGTGTACGGCGCGCCCCTGGTCGTTCCCGGTGAGTTCATACCAGCCCCAAGGGGGCGAGAGGAAGAACCCGCAGCGGTCCTGGGCAGACTACGCGAGAGACTCGGTGCCCTGGCCCCCATACCCACTTCGAAGCATGGGCAGCACCCGACCTGCGTACCCAAAGATCTGCGGAACTGTAAGTTTGTGTTTGTACGCCGGGACGGGCATCGGCCACCGCTGCAACGGCCCTACGAGGGGCCGTTTACGGTGATCAGAAACGATGGGTCCACGTTCTTGCTGGACGTTGGGGGGAGAGAGGAGGTTTTCACGGTGGACCGACTCAAACCGGCCCATGTGGACTTGGCGCAACCGATCGAGTTTCCGGCACCGCGGCGCAGAGGCCGACCTCCCAAACAGGGCCCGGCCCAGACTGTGGACATTGGGGGGTCTACCGCCGGTTCTGGGGGTGGGGGGTTATGTGGCGACCCAATCACTAGCACACTCGAACCGGCTGACAATTAGCCAGAGCCAGAGACAAAGGTAGATAGCCTCAAGGAGTTTCAGTTACGTGCCTCTCGAAGTATCGAGTGGGGGAGACAGGCTTTAAAGCAAGACTGTGTTTTTGAAATAAACTTATTCTGTGGTTGCAGTTTATCGACTCCGTATCGTAATTTCAGCGCTGCGCGTAGCACCCCGCTACAAGAACAATATTTAATCTAATTCATCATTACCTTTGCTTCGAAGCATGAGTTTCGCACAAACTGTCAATACTTCCCATTTTTGAGAAGCGAAAGGCAGAATTATTTTGGTGCTGTGTTCCATGCTTTCACCTTTTTTATGTTGAACACCATCTTGTTGTCGAGTTTAATCTGCATCAGTGAAATACAAGAAATATGGTCACCTTTGCTATCAACAAAGTTCATGGCAAATGTGATCAGCTAGTGGAATAGACAGGAGTCCTAGAACATGAGCCCATATGTAAAAAACAGTCTCAGATTAAATGTTGCCAAAATGTCATGGAAAACTCCTCAATGGTTCAATTTAATATCAGAGAATGTATGCAGCATACAACTTGATATTCCTACTCTTCACAGACATCCATGAAACGGAAAAAAAAACAAAGAATGAATGACAGAAGCATTAGTACCCCAAAGCCTTCCCACACACAAATAGCAACAAAAGCATTATCCTCCCCCTCCTCCCACTAGCTCCAGCAAAAGCATCACTCCTCACTCCACCATGCAAGCAAAAACAAAGACCCCAAAGACTCCATGATCTAGATTCTATCAAAAATCCACCATCCATCCCAACTCTTTGACAACTCAGACAAGTTCTCTCTCCCTAGCAAGACAGAGTAATTGCTCCTTCAACAAATGAGAGTGGGAGACCAGCAGCTTGTTGTTTTGATATTACAATCTGCCACATCAGCTGTTTGAATTTTTTGCTGAAATCCCTCACAACCGGCAAAAACAAGACTTGCAATAGGACAATAAATACCAAAAGATTTCTGTTATTACCATTAATAATGAAGCAACACAACAATTTATATACCTCAGAAAAGCAAATTATTTCATTGAAGAAAAGTTGATTTGCTTTACATGGCAGTGCTCATCTGTTTTAATTTGTACCTTACTGATTTTTACCAATCAGCTTGGCATAACTCTTGGGATTGCAGAGTAATTATTCAATCAAATTATTAATTATACTGTTGATTTTGGTACATAATCTGATTTATTGTCTTCTAGTTCTCATCTGGGTTACTCTTAACTACGTTCTGTCAAAGGGTATTCAACCTGAATGTTGAAAATTTCCATCAGCTCCCGTAGTTGTACTGAATTAATTAAGCTAATGATGTCTGATTAAACAAACCCCTTGTGCTTGAGAAGAGTAAAAAAAAGCCCTCATGTGCTCAGCTGTTTAGTTGGATGTAACTGAGATGTGAGTAGGGCATAAAATCTTGGGCAGTTCAGTGTGGAATTTGGTCCCAGTGTCCTCCTTTCCGTCACTCCGCCATGGTTTTCCCTTTGCATATGATTTGTTTTAAGCCTTAAAGAAAAGACCCAGAGGAAGATTTATTGTCAATCAGTGCCACAGGTAGTTCAGCAATACCTGCATGGCAGATATTATAGCTTCTTTCATATCTATACAGATGGATCAAACGATCTAGAGACAGGCCATTCAGGTTTTTCTGCTGATGTACCAAAGATGACTATTAAGAAAAGACTATCAGGCAAATTTACACCGGAGATGGTTGCTCCCACTTTAGCTTTGAAATGCACCCTGATTACGTACTCCTGTGCTTTGCTTCATTCTTTGTTTTGACGTCTGTCAAAACATGCATTTCAAATTGTTGGACAGGCATTATTCTAGAGAATGGAAAACATCTGCTGAGGCTGCAGGATCCAGCCTTGTGCACTCATTCCTTATGGGTCATTGGCCATGTTGGGGTTGAAGAAAACAAGGTGACAGACATTCTAGCCAAGTAATCACTTAAAATTAAGCGTATAACTGTAGTGGTGCCTTTGTATAAACCGGAGGTTAAAGTCATAATTAACAAGTCTCTTTGATCACTACGTCAACAATGTTAGGATAACGAAAGAAAGGATGACAATTATATTTAGAAAAATTCAGAGGACTGTGGGAACTTTACTAAAGAAGCATTCAATGTTTACATATTGGACATGTACGGTTGAATAATTCCTTGTCCAGTTATGCTTAAATTCAGTACCCAAGATGGGCAAACGGAAAGTCTTGAAAGACTACTATCCAGTGGCCCTGACCTCACACATCATGAAGACGCTAGAGAAGCTGGACCTGGCTCATCATTGATCCTGGTCAGATCAACTCTTGATTCCCTGTAGTTTGCCTAGTAAGAGTGAATTACTAGTCGACGATGCTCCATTCTACCAGTTGAACAGGGCCTACTTTCATTTAGATAAGCAGGATAGCGCCGTGAGGATCATGTTTTTTTTGATTTCTCAAGTGCCTTCAATCCTATACAGCCTTCATTGCCGGGTGTAAAGCTCCATTCAGTGCAGATTGACAATTCCATGGATTATGGTCTATTGGACTGGCAGACCACAGTTTGTGCGGCTTCAAAGCTATGTGTCAGACATAGCTATAAGCAGCACTGGGGCCCCACAGGGGATTGTATTGGCTCCCATCCCGTTTACCCTATATACCACAGACATTAGATAATACACTGAATCATGTCATCTGCAGAAATCAGAAATTCCCTCCTGACTCAGCAATAGTTGAGTCTATAAAGAGAAGATGTGAGGATGAATACTTGACCGCAGTGGAGGACTTGGTCAAATGGTGGAAGCTGAATAATCTGTAGCTGAACATCAGTAAGACAAAAGAGATGGTGATGGACTTGAGGAAGACTAAGCCTCCACTCCTCACTTTTACTACTGATGGTGAGGACATGGATGTGGTGAGGACATACAAGTATCTGGGATGCACCTGGATGACAAACCTGAGTGGAGCACCAACAGAGGCTCTGTACAAGGAGGGCTAGAGTCACCTCTGCATCCTGAGGATACTGAGGTCCTTTAGATTATGCAAGCCTGCCCGTCCTTCATATGTTTTAGTAGTCTGTTGTCACCAGTGCAATCTTCTATGTGGTTGTATGCTGGGGCAATTGCATCAACATGAGGCTCAATAAACTAATTAGAAAGATTGGATCTGTTATAGGAGTCAAACCGGACACACCAGAGGCTGTGGTAGAAGAAAGGACCCTGAGAAAAATCCTGGCAATTCTGGACAATGTTTCCCATCCTCTAGAAGCCACCTTGGCTGAACAGAAGAGAGTTTTAGTAATAGACTAAGACAACTGCACTGCTCTAAGGAGCAAGCACTATATGAAGACATTCTTACATTTGGCAATTAGGCCCTATGATGAGTTAACCTACAGTCGGGGAAGTGATGACCCCCACCTGTTAGACTGTCTCAGGTAATTTATATTTTTATTCTTTATTAATTCTCTTCTAATATTAGTATATCTGCGCACTTGTAATGCTCCTGTGAAACCGTAATTTCCTTTGGGATAAATAAAGTATCTATCTATCTATCTATCTATCTATCTATCTATCTATCTATCTATCTATCTATCTATCTATCTATCTATCTATCTATCTATCTATCTATCATCTATCTATCTATCCATCTATCTATCTGTCTAATTTAGGCATTTGTAGGGAGCGCACTTGTTAAGAAATGATACAGATGCAATGAGATGCAAAGGAAACTTATAATTGCTACATTGAGTGCATCTTCCCCCCTCCCCCCAACAACCCCAAGCTTGTTACTTCTTCCTCTATCTTTTCTAAAACTTCAAAAAACGGATACATTAATCATTCGTTCCTGCCCCTCTTTCAACCAAGTTTCTGCAATGGCTACTCCATTGTACTTACATGTACTGATCCAGACTCCAAGTTCATCACCCTTACCCATAATACACCTAGCATTAGAATACACACACTCCAACCCATTTCACCCATCATACCTGTTATTTCGATTATGCATTTCAAAACTTTCCTTGACATGTATTTTCCGGTCCGATCCTCCCCTTACTGACCTGATGCTCTGGTTTCCAGTCCTTGCAACACTATTTTAAATTCTCCTGAGTAGCTTTATTATTGTTTAGTAGACTTTGCACCGTTTGACACTTAAGTTGATGGACGCGTATTTGATGAACGCGTTTGACTGGGCTTAAGTGTTTGAAAAAGTGCAATAAATATAATCAGTTTGTATCTCAGAAATTATTTGGAAATTATTTAATACAGATATCCAGCTGTGTTTCTTGTATCCAGGGTCAATGTCGAAATTATAAGTCAAGTTTAAAAAAAAACAATACTTAAAAATGCCAAGTAAGGTGCTGAGTGAGAGAAATATGGAAATGACAAACAGACTCGAAGCGGGTGTTCTGTCCAATGATGTAAACTACTGCATGTTTACAAGTACATTGATTACCAGGAGTAAAAGTCCTTCAAATATCCTGAGCACAAGGGAGAGAAAATAAGAGCAGGGAAGTTTTGGTACAACCTTCTAAAACATTGCGCAGGTCACAGCTGAAATATTATGTATAGTTCTGACCAGATTTGACTGGAGAGGAAGCAGATGAAATTCGCAGCCTATTGCCCGAGAGGAGTAATTGGATAGAAAGGAGTTGTCTTCTTTCATATCGAGGAGGTTGAGAAAAGAGGCACCAGAGGTATGCGTTACTCTGAGATGAATAGGTTTCAATAGGTTTCAACAGGTACATTTACAGGTACACCATCCAGCCCAAGATCTTAAGGCACAAACTAACGGAGATGGGAGTAGACTCTCACATGGTGGATTGGATAGTGGACTACTTGACAGATAGACCTCAGTATGTGCGGTTGGGAGACTGTAGGTCTGACACGGTGGTCAGCAGCACAGGGGCGCCGCAGGGAACCGTACTCTCTCCGGTCCTGTTCACCCTGTACACATCAGACTTCCAATATAACTCGGAGTCCTGCCATGTGCAGAAGTTCGCTGATGACACGGCCATAGTGGGGTGTGTCAGGAATGGACAGGAGGAGGAGTATAGGAAACTGATACAGGACTTTGTGATATGGTGCAACTCAAACTACCTGCGTCTCAATATCACCAAGACCAAGGAGATGGTGGTGGACTTTAGGAGATCTAGGCCTCATATGGAGCCAGTGATCATTAATGGAGAATGTGTGGAGCAGGTTAAGACCTACAAGTATCTGGGAGTACAGTTAGACGAGAAGCTATACTGGACTGCCAACACAGATGCCTTGTGCAGGAAGGCACAGAGTCGACTGTACTTCCTAAGAAGGTTGGCGTCATTCAATGTCTGTAGTGAGATGCTGAAGATGTTCTATAGGTCAGTTGTGGAGAGCGCCCTCTTCTTTGTGGTGGCGTGTTGGGGAGGAAGCATTAAGAAGAGGGACGCCTCACGTCTTAATAAGCTGGTAAGGAAGGCGGGCTCTGTCGTGGGCAAAGTACTCGAGAGTTTAACATCGGTAGCTGAGCGAAGGGCGCTGAGTAGGCTACGGTCAATTATGGATAACTCTGAACATCCTCTACATAGCACCATCCAGAGACAGAGAAGCAGTTTCAGCGACAGGTTACTATCGATGCAATGCTCCTCAGACAGGATGAAGAGGTCAATACTCCCCAATGCCATTCGGCTTTACAATTCTACCGCCAGGACTTAAGAACTTTTTAAAAGCTATTAGTCATGCTTTTTGAGATAGTGATTTAGAAGCATATCATTTTTTTTTACTGAGTTAAGTATTGTATGTAATTAGTTTTGCTACAACAAGTGTATGGGACATTGGAAAAAAAGTTGAATTTCCCCATGGGGATGAATAAAGTATCTATCCATCTATCAATCTATCTATCTATCTATCTAATGTCAGAGAAATGTGTACAATATGCATCCTGAAATTCTTCTTTTTCGTGAACATCCACGAAAACAGAGGAGTTCCTCAAAGATTGAATGACAGTTAATTGTTCGAACCCCAAAGTTCCCCCAGCTCCCGCCTCTCACGCATAAGCAGCAGAAAAGCAACGAACCCCTCCTCCCCCACCAGCAAAAAGGCATGCGGACACCCACCGAGCACTCAGGCCTGCAGCAGAACATCAATAAAGACACAGACTTGCAATACCCCAAAGTCTACTCATTCACCTGGTATTCCACATACCCCAGACTCTCTTTCTCCCTAATAAAGGAAACAGAAGTGTCCCGTTTCATAGGGAGAGGGGAGACATGACAAATGAACTCGCTGATCTATGGTGTTGCGTCTGTTGCGTCGTTTTTTTCCGAGCTCTGTGCCCAAAGAACTAGGGTCTCTGGGCACACAGCCAGCAGCCAGCTCGCTGCTTACGATCTTCAGTCTCCCACGGCGGCACCGGCCTTGAATCCGCCAGACTCCAGAGCCACAAAGATCCAGCACCCTGAAGGCGCTCAATTCTTCCAGGTGCATCTGTGCCATACGTAAAGTGGCCTGCCATGAGGCTCCGAGAGCAGGTCCCATTTCTGCAAAGAGCCGAAGTCAGCGTGTAACTCCAGGTCAGGGACTTCAAAAGAACCTTGAAAAGGAAAAACGAAAAAAAAAATCAAAGATAGAAATTGAGCTTTTTCCCAAGATACAAATAAAGGAGTCGACGTTCGGCGCCATTGTCCTCCTAAGCTGCGCCCAATAGATATACAAGGTTGATGGTAAGAATTCTACCTTGTGGCAGAGACTCAAAGATTAGAGACATTAATCCACTTTAAGACAAGATTTGAGTGATTTGAGGAGGGTGATTGCAATTTGTAACGGACTGCCTAACTGGGTGGCGAAAGTAGCTCCTGTCACAACATTTCAGAAGTACGGGTATAAACTTTTGATTTGTCAAAGTAGAGAAACCCAAATGATGGTAAATGGGATAAGTGTAACATTTGAGTAAACATAATGGACGAAGGGCTTCTCTCTCTCTCTGCCCTACCACTGTGCAACTATGGCGGATAAGATCGGATAGAATGAATGATATACTCTAGTACGGATGATGGCATTTGCATCACTTTGTTCATACGTGAGTTTCCATCAGCTACGGGTTGCTACTAAACCAGAGACCGCTGGACATCAGGCCTCTGGAAAGAGTAGCGTATTTAATCTTCCAGAAATATCTCCCTCTGAGATTTGAAATCGAAACAGGACACACAATGAATTAATTCACATCGTCCGCACTTCTCAGTTCGAGCTGCTGAACTGTTTCAACGTTTCCTTTTTCTCCAGAAAAAGCAGATGCCGTTAAATGTCAAGGAATTGCAGCGAATTATTGATTGTTTCCTTTTCATTGCCGAGAGGTTTTAGTAAAAATGCCAAAGCAAGATGTAGGAAATTTGTCTGCTGCTGATAATCTGAAGAACGTTTCCAGTGTTTACTGACTGCTCGGCGAAGTAGGAAACCAACAGAATGTGATGAATCATAGTCGGCATGTGGAGACCACAGACATGCCCACCAGTTGAATTATTTTATCCATATCGAAAATATAGAAACAGAAAACTTACAGCACAATGCATGCCCTTCGGCCCACAAATTTGTGCCGAATATGTCCCTACCTTAGAAATAACCAGGGTAACCCATAGCCCTTTATTTTTCTAAGCTCCATGTACCTATCAAAAAGTCTCTTAAAAGACCCCATCGTATCCGCATCCACCACCATTGCCGGCAGTCCATTCCGCACACTCTCCACTCTCTGCGTAATTATGTGCATCTCCAACTCCGCCTCCTGACATTTCCTCTGTACCTGCTCCCAAGCACTTTGAAATTGTGCCCTCTTGTGGCAGCCGTTTCAGCCCTGGGTAAAAGCTCTGACCATCCACATGATCAATGCTTCTCATCAACTTATACACCTCTGCCAGGTCAATTTTCATCCTCCGTCGCTCCAAGAACAAAAGACCAAGTTCACTCAACCCGTTTACATAAGGCATGCTCCCTAATCCAGGAAATATCCCTGTAAATCTCCTCTGTACCCTTTCTACTGTTTCCACATCCTTCCTGTAGTGAGGGGACCAGAACTGAATACAGTACTCCAAGTGGGGTCTGACTGGGCTCCGATGTAGCTGCAACATTACCTCTCGGCTCCTAAATTCAATTCCCCGATTGATGCTGCCCAATACACCGTATGCCTTCTTAACCACAGATTCAACTTGCGCAGATGATTTGAGCGCCCTATGGACTCGGACCCCAAGATCCCGCTGATCCTTCACACTGTCAAGAGTCTTACCATTAATACTATATTCTGCTATCATATTTGATCTACCAAAATGAACCACTTCACACTTACTTGGGTTGAACTCCATCTGCCACTTCTCAGCCCAATTTTGCATCCTATCAATGTTCCGCTGTAACCTCTGACAGTTCTCCACATTATCCACAACACCTCCAACCTTAGTGTCATCAGCAAACTTACGAACCCATCCCTCCATTTCCTCAGCATTTCGAAAGTCTGTACAAATTTTCTTTCACATCGCAGCATATATTCCTCCGCCACGTCCCCAAGCTGCGACCGGCTGTGTGTTTAATACCCTGTTGCCTTCTACTGCCGCCGAACTATTCTCATTGTCACCGTTCTCTGGAAAACCCCATTCGTTCAATGTGCGACACCACTCACAAATGCAGCAAAACAGAAAAGAAGCCCAACCCCAATTCCTCCCACACCCAGATCTCCATTAAAAGGTGGACATGCACTTTACCTAAAAAGCATGCTCAATCGTAAATTCTACACATTGTCACCCCACCGGCCCGACATTATGAGTCGAATAAATCTCAGACTCTGTTCCACACTCATCCGCGTAAAGCGGTGGAGTGGAGAAAGGTTATCAGCACGGAGACGGGTCTTTGGCTCACTACGTCCATGTCCGTCGACCTAATACTTCAAGTTTTGTCTTTTAAATCACGGCAATATATGAACTTGTCCTTTAAATGAATTATGTGGACTGAGCTTTCCGTATTTACAGTTTATAGGGAGCAACCGAGTGCAGCTGTCTGACGTGAGCTGACTGACGGTGCATCATTCCAAATAACCGATGGCATTTAGACTTTCGGCCTTCGACACATTAACGAGTTCAGGATTTTACCAAAGTAGGACGCATACAGACAGTAACTCTTCCCTCAGTTGGGGACTACTGTGCATTCCGGGATATTGTCGATTTAAAAAAAAACGTAAGATTGCGAAAAAGATCATAGAAGCCTACCCAAAGCAGGCATTAACGGTCCGCCTGGCCCATGACAATAGTCATGCCGAACGACCCTTATCGTATTTCCCTGCATTAGACTCACGGTCCTCCTTTCCTTTCCTATAAAAGTATCTGTTCAAATGTCTTAAACGTTGTAATTGTGTGCATCTCTAACACCGCCTCCGGCAGCTCGTTCTAGGTAACCATCAGCCTCTGAGTAAACAACCTTACTCCCCAGATCTCATTAAAATTTCCCCCTCTTACCTTCAACCTGTGCTTTCTAGTTCTATACTCGACCATCCAGGGGAAAAGCACTGTTGCTTCCTCTCCTGTCTGTACACATTATGACCTTATGAACATGTTTAGGGTCACGCCTATGCTTCCTGCGTTACATTGGGAATAATCGAAGCCATTCTCTCCTTATATCTAAAGTCCTCAATTCCAGGTAGCATCTCACTGAATCTCTTCTGCCCTCCATTACTACCAGATCCTTCCTGCAGTGTGGTACCAGAACCATACACAATTAGGGAAGGGCGATGTTATGCATTTGCATCATGACGTGCTGACTGTTATAGGTAATGCTGCGGCGCACGCAGCCAAGCACACGAAATGACCTTTTCACTAACGCAGTCATCTGTTTCAACACGTTCTGGAGGCTGTGGGGTGACACTTCAAAATCACTTTGTACATCAACATTCCTCCAGCCCCTATCACTCGCTTCCTGCCCGCTTTCTTCTCGCCTTTCCAGTTGGTAAATGGAAAGCAGCAAACACAATGCTCTGTGAACAGACAACAGAATCACAATAGTTTTATACCAGACTCTGTAACTTCTTTATCATCGAGGCAAGGAACTAACACGAAGCAAAGGATTCGGTGACAGGAGATGACAAATATTATAACCCGCAAATTGGACAATACAGTAGATAGAACTGAGTGACTTAAACCCAACGAGCAATCAGTGTTTACTGTCCTGCCACATCCCGCCGCGATTGGCCCGCGATTAATCCAACGTGAACAACTTAGTCCAAATAATTCGACCTTGAGTTATTCTCGCAACTGTCATGTTCTTTTCACTGCCTCGACTTTTGCATCAAATGGCGGAATATCATAAACTAATTCCACTCTACCTGGAGATCACCACTAAAGGGTTTTCCAGTATCCAACGACAGAAAATAATTTTGCCTCATTGTCTCACGAACACCGAACATAAAGGACGGGAACAGGCCCTTCGTCCCTTGATGCCAAATTAAACTGTTCCCTTTTGTCTGCACATGATCCATATCATTCTATTTCTCGCATGTGCGTGTGCCTGTCCAAAAGTCCCTTAAAGGCCGCTGGCGCGTCTCCATCAGTATCCCTGACAGCGCGATTCAGACACCTATCACATATTGTCTTAAAATTAAATTGCCCCACACTTCGACAAATCTCATCGATCATCTATTCTCTCTAGTATTCGACGTTTCTACCCTGGGAAAGCGATTTTGGCAGTCATGATTCTATGCATTTATAAACAATCTGTCGCCCTTAACTATGATACTCCAGAGAAAACAATGCAAATTTATGAAACATCTCCTTGTACGGACTGCCAGCTGATCTAGGCAGAACCTTATAACCCCTGCACCACCACTACCTTAATGCTCTCCAAAACCTACACTTTATTTCTATAACGGGGCCAAATAACTACAGAAAATATTCTAAGTGCGGCTTAACCATAAGTTTATACGGCTGCATCAGGACTTCCTGGTTCTTACACTTGGTACCCCTAACGACGAGGCAAGCTTGCTTTACCGCTCTATTTAAATGCAGTGCATCTGCAATATGGACTTATAGTTTCATAATAATCCGGCTGTAGTATATACACTGCCGACTTCTCTCTAAAAAGACCGTCCAAACTTTTACAGAACTCCGTTTGTTCCGTTGAAAAATCAACCCTTCATTTATTTAGTAACTAGCTTCTAGTGTTTCGGAGGCTCGCCACCTCAGCACAGTGTGATGTTCGTGAGATTGGACCGGTCAATGCTACCAATACTTCGTACATAGTGGTGCTTGGAACCGTAAAAAGTATAGCGTATTTTATAATATGCAAGGCAACCAGCGGAAAGATTGATAATAAATGTGCTTTGGACTTTGATTAGAAATCGCAACTTATATATGACTCCAGGGGGATTGTAATGTCACGCTGTTAAGTTTGTATGGTGATGTTATATAATATAAAAAATTGAATTGATTTTCTTGCGTCCATGCAGATTTGTATATGGATTTCATAACTTGTATTTCAAATCTGAAATTGAACTCAGCATTGTTATCAAAGAACAAATCTGAATCTGATATCACGAATTACGTTCATTTCCAGCATCTGCAGATTTTCGCATGTTCTTGATCATAAATTGGTGGTGTGGTTGGAAAGCTCTCAGGTTTATATATAGATGCTCAGTGACATAACTGCCAGATTTTGCTATCAAAATGATCTCAAAACAGATTTATTGACCAAACGTTGTGTATAATTCAAAGCAACGACACACAAAGAGCTGGAGGAACTCAGATCAATCAGCATCTATGGAAAAGAATAAACAGTCGACCTTTCGGGCTGAGGCCGTTCTTCAGCACTGAGAAGAAGGGAAGAAAACACCAGAATAAAGCGGTGGTGGGAGGAGACATATGCTCGCTGGAAGTTAGGAGGTGAAGCCAGGTGAGTGGAAAAGGTTAAGGGCTGGAGAAGAATCTAATGGGAGAGGAGAATGAACCATAGGAAAATGGAAGAAGGAACGGAACCTGGGGGAAGTAATAGGCAAGTGAAAAGAAGTAAAAGGTCAGATAATGGAATAGTGGAAGTGTGCACGGATTTATTTACCGGACGGAGAATCGATATTCATGCAATCAAGTTGGAGGGTACCCAGACGGATAATGTTCTATTGCTCCTCAACCCTGAGAGTGGCCTTATTTTGTCACAAAAGGAGGCCATGTATCGACACGTCTGAACCGGAACAGGAATGGAAATCGGAATTAAAATTCCTCTGTTCCTCAGACTGGCCTTTTAGTTCTTCTCACCTGCTTATTCTTTCGCCTCGGGTCCCCTCTTCCCCTTTCTCTTGTCGTCCACTCTCATCTCCTATCAGATTCCTTCTTCTCCAGTTCTTGACCTTTCGTATACACTTGGTTTCACCTATCACCATCCTCTTCTTCCGCCCCCCCCACTTTTTATACTTGCACTTTCCCCCCTCCTTCTCAGTTATGAAAATGTCGTCTGTTTATTCTTTTCCATCGATGCTGCCTGACCTGCTGAGTTTCTCCAGCGTTTTGTATATGTTGCTATGGATTTCCAGTATTGATGGACTGGAATCCACTATACTCCTTGCGAATGCTTATACACAAGCGCTTGCCTGTGATGGTGCTGCAAGTTTTCCTTTGCACCTGTGCACACATATGTTTGTGTATATGGCATTAAACTTGATTCTGTGGGTTCTGGCACCATTCTTTTATGGTTATGAATTATATTGACTCTTTGCAGTGGGAAGAAGAATTGCACATTGACTCTTCTATCACGATCTACCATTGTATGATTTTCAGGACTCTGATTTTTGTGTTTATTGCTTGGATGAAATTTAATCCCATTAAGAATATTAATTAGGGAAATTCGTCACGTCTGGTGGTCGCTTGATTAATTCAAATAAACTGAAAACAGGTGGAAATATCAATCGATAATCCAACCCTGATTTCCAGTTATTTACATCGACCTGTGAGCAGCCTTAAGCTAACCTCACTGATTCTTGTGTAGTGACCTCCCGTGGGTAATGGTGAGGGGTTTATTGAGCAACGGAGTTGAATTATTCGAGAGGGAGAGCCACGAGCCGCCAAGGGTGGAATGGCCATTGATCGTGACTGGCTGTTCACAAATGGAAAGGAAATGGTTGAGGCTGCACATGTTTCTCCATGGAGAATTCTTTGCTTAATCAAGAAACACGGTCAGGAAATGGATTCAAATTCATGTAAGATTTTGCCAACAATTTACGGTGACGCACTGAAAGAACAGTTAGACTGAGGAACGTGCGCTGGATTAAACTTCCACGGACGCGACTTTGGAGTGTCCTGTATTGTGTTTCGCTCTTTCAGTCTGATGGAAGAATAAAGAGTCTTGGGAGTGGAGTAAATAAATACCGAATGTCATGTCTTCAAACTGGATTTCGCTGTGCTGCCTTCGGGGAACAGGTAAAATACCTAGATATTTACTTCCCAACAACGGGATCATAATCAGGATAAGAGTGCGAGATGTGAAATTTCAAAATATATTGAGCAAAGTGACCGGTCATTTCGAGATCCCTACCAATTTAAAAGTCACGTCTGCATGATCCGGGCAAAATGCAAAAGCGAGGCTAAAGGGAAGGCAAATACGTGTTAGTTGTATGGAATCTTAGGTGAAGCAACACTTGCTCTTTTTAACTTCCAAATTCGTATGATACAAATGATGTCCATAGTACAGATTCTGGTATTTTAGGAAGCCAAAGGGGAAATGGATCACCGTTCGCAGGATCTGTTAGGATTTATTAATTGTTTGTGAATTTAATTGACCACAACGCTCCTCCACCTATATAAGTTTAATAATTTTGAAAATTAGTCACTCGACTTCAGAAATTGCACTGAATTAAGCAATTTCAGATTTAATTTCGGTCTTCTAGTTCACATTTCTAACTTTAGCTCCCCCCATCCTTTTATTCTTCTCTTTTCTTGTGCCATTGATCTCTACCTTTCAGCTCAGGTTTACCGTCCATCTGCAGAGCTGATGTCTGCTTTCAAAGTCATTCAAGTCTTCTTATTTTCGTCCCTTTGCATTAATTTTAAATATTGGACGGTGCAGTGCAGATTAACCAATGACACGCTGAATACGATGGGGCCGGCAGTTTAGAAGCCTAATGGGAAGAAACTGTTTCTCGTCCTGACCGTTCTTGTTTCTATGCATTGTTATCTCCTGCCTGATGGTAGAAAGTCAAAGCGGATGCTGGATGGGTGGGTGGAATACTTATCAGTACTAAGGTTCCTGCTCCAGATAAAAGTCTCTTCTGAATGGTAGGTAGACCTCTGTGATCCTCCCAGCTGTTCTCACAGTCTTTTGTAGGGACTTCCGCTCCAATGCTCTTCTGCTCCCATACCAGATGGAGATGCAACTTGTCAGGATGTTCTCAATGATGCTCCTGTAAATCGCAGTTACGATGGTGGGTAGGAGCTTTGCTGGACTCAATCTAATGAAGTGGAGGCGCTGCTTTGCCTCCTTGTTCAGGGAGGATAGGTGGAGGCACAAGTAGATTTGAAGTGGGGAGGTTTCAGAAGGACTTCGATAAATTCGGAGAATACGCAAAGAAGAGGCAAATGGAATACAATGTTGTGAAGTGTATGGTCATGCATTTTGGCAGTAGGAATAAACAAAACATTGGCTGACGGGGTGGCGGGTTGTCTCATTCAAACCTATCGAATGAGTGGATGTGGAGAGGATCTTTCTAGTGGTGAGAGGAGTCTGGGACCACAGTGTATATCCTCAGAATAAAGAAATGTCCATTTAGAATGGTGATAAAGAGGAGCTGTTTTAGCCCGTGGGTAGTGAATCCATGGAATTTGCTGCCACATGCGGCCATAGAGTTCTAAACAGTTTTAGGAAAAATCTATCATTTGTAATTTTCCCACTTGTGATGCAAGGTTATTAATCTGAAATGTCACCATGGTTTCCCTCTCTACAGATATACTGAGCTGTCGATTTTGTTTTTACTGCACTTCCTACTTTTGAGTTCATTTGTGTCATGTCTTGTTTAGACCTCATCTATGGTACAGTTTACTTCAGACCAGAACCAGAATACATACAACATAGAATATTGCAGCCTATTTCAGCTGCTATGTATTGACAAATGCTGAATTCAACGGATACTCGAAATATTAGCCTCGCAGAAAAGACAGTGGAACAGCAATGGCAGGTATTCTTGGGAATAATGCACAAGGTGCAACATCAGTTCATCCCCCAGAGAAGCAAGGATTCAAAGGGGGGAAAGGGGCCACAGTGGTTGACAAAGGAAGTCAGAGATTGCATAGCATTAGAAAAAAGGAAATATGATAGAGCTAAGGTGAGTGGGAGGACAGGTGATTGGGAAGTAGTTAAGGAACAACAGAACTTAACTAAAAAGACAATACGGGGAGAAAAAAATGAGGTACGAACGCAAGCTAGCCAGGAATATAAAGGAAGATAGCAAAAGCTTTTTTAGGTATGTGAAGAGAAAGAAAATAGTTAAGAACAATGTTGGGCCCTTGAAGAATGAATTGGGTGAAATTATTCTGGGAAACAGAGAAATGGCAGAAGAATTTAATGAGTACTTTAGATCTGTTTTCATTAAGGAAGCCACAAGCAATCTCCCAGATGTATGGATGGGCCAAGGACATAGGGTAACAGAGGAAATGAAACAGATTGACATTCGGAAGGAAACGGTGATGAGAAGACTGATGGGACTGAAGGCTGACAAATCCCCAGGTCCAGATGGTCTGCACCCTAGGGTACTAAAGGAGGTGGCCCTGGAAATTGCGGATGCGTTGGTAATTATTTTCCAATGTTCCTTAGATTCAGGATCAGTTCCTGAGGATTGGAGAATGGCTAATGTTATCCCACTTTTTAAAAAAGGAGGGAGGGAGGAAACAGAGAACTATCGACCTGTCAGCCTGACATCGGTGGTGGGAAAGATGCTAGAGTCCATTATTAAGGATGAAATAGTGGCATATCTAGATAGCAGTGATAGTATTGGGCCGAGCCAGCATGGATTACCAAGGGTGAATCATGCTTGACTAATCTGTTGGAGTTTTTCGAGGATGTAACCAGGAAGTTAGACGGGGGAGATCCAGTGGATGTAGTGTACCTCGATTTTCAGAAGGCATTTGATAAGGTCCCACATAGAAGATTGGTGGGTAAAATCAAAACTCAGGGCATCGGGGGGAAGGCATTGACATGGATAGAAAACTGGTTGGCAGATAGAAAGCAAAGGGTAGCGGTGAATGGGTGTTTCTCGGAATGGCAGGTTGTGACTAGTGGGGTGCCACAGGGCTCGGTATTGGGACCACAGCTGTTTACCATTTACGTTAACGAATTGGATGAAGGCATAAAAAATAACATCAGCAAATTTGCTGATGATACTAAGATGGGTGGCAGTGTGACATGTGATGAGGACGTTAGGAGAATTCAGGGTGAATTGGATAGGCTGGGTGAGTGGGCAGATACTTGGCATATGGCGTTTAATGTGAATAAATGTGAGGTTATCCACTTTGGGAGTAAGAACAGGAAGGCAGATTATTATCTGAACGGTGTGGAGTTGGGTAAGGGAGAAATACAAAGAGATCTCGGAGTCCTTGTTCATCAGTCACTGAAGGTGAATGAGCAAGTGCAGCAGGCGGTGAAGAATGTTGGCCTTTATTACAAAGGGAATTGAGTACAAGAGCAAGGAAATCCTCTTGCATTTGTACAGCGCCCTGGTGAGACCACACCTGGAGTATTGTGTACAGTTTTGGTCTCCAGGGTTAAGGAAGGACATCCTGGCTGTAGAGGAAGTGCAGCGTAGATTCACGAGGTCAATTCCTGGGATGTCTGGACTGTCTTACGCAGAAAGGTTAGAGAGACTGGGCTTGTACACGCTGGAATTAAGTAGATTGAGAGGGGATCTGATTGAAACATGTAAGATTATCAAAGGATTGGACAAGATAGAGGCAGGAAATATGTTCCAGATGCTGGGAGAGTCCAGTACCAGAGGGCATGGTTTGAGAATAAGGGGTAGGTCATTTAGGACAGAGTTAAGGAAAAGCTTCTTCTCCCAGAGAGTTGTGAGGGTCTAGAATGCACTGCCTTGGAAGGTAGTGGAGGCCAATTCTCTGGATGCTTTCAAGAAGGAGCTAGACAGGTATCTTATGGATAGGGGAATCAAGGGATATGGGGACAAGGCAGGAACAGGGTATTGATAGTAATTGATCAGCCATGATCTCAAAATGGCGGTGCAGGCTCGAAGGCCCGAATGGTCTGCTTCTGCACCTATTGTCTATTGTCTATTATTTTATATAACAGCAGCACAAAGTGCTGTCAAGCCAAGCTGCCTCTGCAAGTGACACACAAAAAAAACTTTATAATGCATGGTCGTTTATCATGTCAGCAGTTTTGTTTTATTTAGGGGTATGTTATCCATGGGGAGACTGAGTAGAATTAATTGAATAATATGAGCTTTTGAATTGTGTAGAACGCGAGAGGCCTGCTATCTTTGAAGTTGAGAAGGACATGACTGATTACAATGAAACTTTAAAATGTTGAAACTTGTTAGATCAAAACGGAATAAAATAACACTGCTGTGGGAGTCATTAAAGAGACCTAATTGAAATCAGGAGATAGGTTTCTGTTTCTTTCCATTCACACACTATCAAAAGTATTGCCCAATGGTAAGCAGATGAAGGAAAGGATGAAATTCAGGCACACTGAGGCCAATAGTTTATTTCTTTTACATAAATTTATCAGATGCCCTCAGATAAATCCGATAAAGTGAATTAGAATACAGAAATTGAGCACTTTGTGAATGCTCACCTCCTGAGATGCTATACCAACAACAATTACTAGATGGGGTAATGGGATTAAGTTTAATTTTTTTCCCAGCCATTGAATCATCAGCTGAACATTTCTGATTAAATTATGAAGGTGTTCAAGCTTTTCTGCTGGGATCCAATTAATGTGGATTAGTATCTTTCTAAAGACGTGGGCTATATTTTTTATCTCGATAATGGCTGAGAAATACAGATAGTGAGTCTGAGGAAACTGGGTTGGGAAAGCTTGCCAGTATTCTTTCAGGAAGGGTATTGGAGAACTACATGAGCATTTATGTTAATGTGGTAGTGCCTTGCGGTGTACTGAAGCTAACTTTAAATCAAAATTCTGGTTGTCTTTCGTTAATTTATTTACCATAGAAAACATTCTGATTCCTCGTGTACCTAATGAAGCGGCCAGTGTATGTTGGTGGTCTTCTGTTGCGGTAGCCCGACAACTACAATGTTCGATGTGCTGTGCATCAGAGATGCTCTTCTGCATTTCACTGTAGAAACACGTGGTTATGTGTGTTACCGTCGCCTTCCTGTCAGCTTGAATCAGTCTGGTTATTCTCTCCCGACCTTTCTTACTAGTTAGAGGTTTTCGCCCATAAAACTGCCACTCAGTGGAATTGTTTGATTGTTTCTCGATCCATTCTCTGTAAACTCTACAGAACGATCTGCATGAAAATTCCAGGAGATCAGCAGTATCTGAAATACTCAAACCACAATGTTTGGCACTAGCAATCGTTCCACGGTTAAGTAACTTAGATGACTTTGGCCCTGACCTTGGCCCTGAGATTCATTGGTCAAGTAGGGGACAAGCTACAGGCAATGGAATCTGTTCTGAGTGAAGTTACTTAAGCAATGAGGCAGGTAATCTCGTGCTGATGAAACCCAGTCTCATCGGAATCAGGTGTCTGTGATTTCTGCTCTAACGGCCGCCGTTCACGAGCTCTCTGTGGACATCCAGCGTCAGATGATTGCTGTTTACATTCCCGCCAATACAATTCAGCAGCTTCTGCCCGCTCAGTCCTACTCCCAACATCTTGCAGGTCCTTTTCTGCTGCCCCGACAACCTCCGCTACTCATGCTCCCGCTCCCGCTCCCGGACAGGAACCAACTCCCTTCGGGCGCCACGGATCCCCGCGTCCCTACAAGAACCGAGTATTCCACAAGCAGGGAGATATTCTGGTGATCCCGATTGATACAGGAATTTTATTACTCAATGTGAGCTGACATTCCAGGCCCAGCCTGGTCGTTTTGGTAAAGATGTTCAAAATCTGGCGTTCATGATCAATCTTCCAGGTGGATCCATTCTCAACCTGTTCAACGCTTTACGGGAGTAAGGATACCCCGCAGCACAGTCGTTCCGACATTTCGTGGCAGAGTTATGAAGAGTTTTTGACCTTCCAAGACTGGGTCAGGAGGCTGCCCACCGACTCTTGGACCTGCGCTAAGGCAGAGGAACGGTGAGAGACTACGCAGTCAAATTCCGCATGCTTGACGGTTTGGAATGAAGGATCGCTCATCACTACTTTTTAGCGTGGACTGATCGCGGGGTCCGGCAGAAGATCGCTGTCCGGGACGAGCAGGATAGTCTGGATGATCTGATTCATCAGGCTATCCGAGCTGATGACCGAGTCATTGAGTGGCACAGGGAAAGTATGTTTCAAGCATCCTGTGCCCTGTCTGATCACCGTCTTTCATCGCCCTCTCTCCATCCGTCACCTTCAGAACCCAGTCCACAGAGGAGCCTATGCAAATAGGGCGCATGCGCCTCTCTCAGGAGGAAAGGGAGCGGCGCAGGAAAACATGTTCCTGCCTCTGATGTGGCGATCAAAGACACTTCCGGGCTGCAGGTTTCAAGCGTCCGGTAAAACAGGACACCCGTCAGCAGGGAGCGGAATCCTGACGCGTCAGTTCTCTCTTCAGTCAGCCTCCCCTAATTGTGTAATGCTCGCAGCTACCTTGTCGTGGAAGTCTCAGACCCATGAACTTAAGGCGTTTATCTACTGTGGTGCAGCTGGGATTGGGAATCTCATGGACACCTCTCTAGATAAAACATGGGGAGTTCCAACTCAGGAATTAAAAGAGAACATCAACGTCAAGGCGCTGGACGGTCGACCTCTGGGCATAGGCTCCACTAACATATGCTCGAAGTCAACCATCATGACCAACCCTTTCTATCTGGTTGCTTTGCCTGAACTGCCACTGGTACGTGGTCTCCCCTGGTTATCCCGTCATAGCCCTTCTCCCTGCTAGGTGGATGGTTCCCTGGTTTTTACGGTGTGGTGCCTCCTGTCACCTTGCCGGGTAGGTCCAGTATATTGTGGACAGGGAACGGTGATTAACAATCCAGAACAACGTTCTTGGATACCCGCGGAGGACATTTTGGACAATTTCCTCATCCGGGACTTACAGCGGACACAGGACTGTGGGGCCTCGGAATTTTCGCCGAGAGAGGGGTGCCCTGTTACAACCGTCGATCCGGCAGCGCTGAAATACGGCAATTGCGCTGCTGAATATGCACCTGACAGCTGATTAATATTTCATTGTGATAGTATTTAACTTCATTCTTTTCGTTGTAGTACTTGTCGAGACATGTGCAAAGCACAACAACATTTCGGTGTCTGCTTGCTTTCGGCCTTGCCTGAGAAATTGGAGAAATTGGACTGTCGGGTCAACTAACTCGAAAGACTAGCAGTATTCATTTCATATTTAGTTATTCCTTTCAGCCACAGTGTTGGTTTCGTTTGCTATTCGAGAGTTTTAGTTAACGGCCCTGTTTGGCCTAGCGTTTATTGCTTTCTTTTCCCTCAAACACTGTTGGCATTATAGTCTGTGAACTATCGACCTGCTTCAGGGTCTCTCCTTCCGCAGTTGGGCAATAACCGAACGTAGTGACGCATTGGGTGTTTGACGGTCTTCTCCTGTGCCTTTCTTTATTTCATGGCTGCCTCTTCGGAGAAGAATCTCAAGGCTGTAGAATGTATAGGTAGTTTAATAATAATTGTACTTCAAACATTTGAATTTTGGATTGATTTCAACGTTTTGGATAGATTTGCATGTGAGAGAATCTAGCAGGCAGAGAAGATGACTAGACTGGAATGCAAAGCTAAATTTGCTTTTATTTGAACTCAGCAAGTTTAACTCGCAAGGTAAATAAACTGATTTCTTTATCTCAACAAGATTCTAAGCTATGAAGCTCGACATAATCAGTAATTTACACAATTTAGCTCACAGTGTTGCCCTTTCACTTTTATGAAAATAAAGTTAATTTTAATTCGTTAATTTGTATTTCAAATTCTGTGAGGATCGTTGCCGATTTTTGTTTTGTTGGTAAAGAATGAATAAATTAATCCAACTGATTAACTTTGTTGCGAAGGCAGAGTACCAACAATCTTTTTGTAATCATCATCATTCAAGTTTATTTCAATGGTGTAATATTTTTGGTTACTTCTGCAGCAGGCCCAATTCTTGGCAAGATGACTCGATTGATCCTCAGTCTTTAGGATGCCAGTTTCACTGTTGCATGCATGAATCAAATCGCCACCTTGTTTTTTTTAGATATACAACATACAGCTTTAATTATTATTGTGGGAAGTTTGACTAATATCAAGCAAAGTTAAACGCATGTGGAGGAGCATGAGATTTAAACCAGAATTTTCAGTTAAAATGCACCTGCATGGAACAATTTTATTGCATTCTCTTTGTTGATATTCTAGCAGGAATTTACTACATGTAAGGAAAATATTATTGTTTAGATCACCGACAGGATATAATCTGTTGAAGAAAGCATTTATTATTCCCCTGACTTTAGGTCCTCGGAAGAATCAACACAAGTTCGGCCTTGATGGCAAAAAGATATCAGGATATATGGAATTAAGGTGAAGGAATATAACTAATGTATAAATAGACGTGTTCCGAATGTAATTGCCCATGACTTAATCATACCTGATATGTCAATACAGTAATAACGAAACTTTATAGATTCAATTGATTGGCAATGTTATCATTGCGCAAAACTCAGGCTGCACAGGTGAAATTGAATGAGAACAACAACCTGATTGTAATCACAGGAATTTTTTTGTCATTCAGGTTCTGATGCAGTATCTCCTGTGTTCTTTCGGGAATGTAAGCCTTTGATTCTGACTTAAATGGATGAAGATTTTACTCATCTTACTTCACTCGCGGGAAGTGCTCATCACCAAACACATCTGCAGGATGTGTTTCCTCCAGTCACTAAGTAATTCTGGAAATTGATAGTGTGAACAAAGGCATGTTTTTACTGCTAGATTTTAATTACAATGTGTGTTGCCATGTAATTTTGGAGTCACAGTAATGCTTTTTATTGCCCACGGGGAACATCACAACCTGTGCCCATAATGTGATTCGGACTGTTATCAATATCCGGCAAAAATCTTGAAGCTTTTGAGTCTAGGACGGTCGGGAACCATGATGGGACTATTTCCACTGAAAGCGTCACTAACATCCTGACAGCAGTTTTCGTAGAGAACACACTATGCAATGTAACACGTTGTGGTATGTATCACAATACATTCGTTGCTAATTTTTGCCGTTAACTGCTTATGCTCTACCAAGGCACACGTGGATCTCGTCTATTTATTCTACAATGTGTCAGCAAATATTTTACATAGGAATCACTTTAAAATGCAACTTAATCTACATTGACCAACTTCTTCGTAATTCAGCGAAGCATTTAGGTCTCATGTAGAAAAAAAAATGTTCTCAACTGGAGAATGGAAGTCGCAGCTGGGATGTGTTATTCGAGGTCGTTGAAAGAAATAACGTGATTCTGTAATACCATGGGTGATTGATAAGTTCGTGGCCTAAGGTAGAAGGAGTCAATTTTAGAAAACCTAGCACAATTATTTTTCAACATATTTCCCTCCTACATTTACACACTTAGTCCAGCGGTCGTGGAGCATACGGATCTTGAACCTCCAGAAAGTGTCCACAGATGGGTGATTGATAAATTTGTGGCCTAAGATAGAAGGAGATGAGTTGTACAGCTCTCGTTACATGCACCTGCAGGTCAACTCTTTGAGTGATTATGCAGAGAGTTTGAAATTAATAACTCATCAGGGGTGGATGATAAGTTCGTGGCCCAAGGTAGAAGAAGACTTTGCCCTCTATAGATTTGGCTGCATCTACAAACATCTGCATCCTCTTTCGATCTTGTGCATTGGAGCCTTCATAGCAGCCGGTGATACAACCAGTCCTAATGTTCTCCACAGTACATTTGTAGAATTTTGTTCGAGTCTTTGGCAACATTTCAAATCTCCCGAAACTCCTAATGAAGTATGGCCGCTGGTGTGCTTTCTTACTGATTGGATTGATATGTCGAGCCCGGAATAGATCGTCGTTGATGTTGATGCTCAAGAACTTGAAGCTGCACTCTGAGATTTTGAAGTCTCAGAACATGAAGGAGATAGACAGCATAGTGGCATGGAATCATGACAACATTTCCCTCAATAACAACAAAACAAACGAATTGGTTATTTACTTCAGGAAGGGAGAAGGTGGACATGCTCCTCTCTACACTTACTGTTGACGAGACGGTTGAGAGCTTTACGTTCCTGAACCCATTATTGACTCACCAGCATAATTTTCCAGTGGTCCAATATTAGCTCTCACCTCCCTTTTACTTTTCATTTAACTGATATCTCATGCACAGCATATCTCTGCTAGATGCATCTTTACCATCCAGTTTCTACTGCTAATATCCTTCAAGGTATCATTGTGTCCGTCCAGTCCACGCAATTTCACTTTGCTTACTTTGTTACTTGCCCTTTCTTTGCAATGTACGCATTTAAAGCAATAACAAGCTCCACCAGTCAGTAGGGTCACAGCCGACTCTTTTCCTCTACTGCATATTCGTGATTGCTTTACTATCAATTTAGTCTGGAATATTCCCATCACCTAAACATCTACGTCCTGTATGAACGGCGAATTCCAAGCAATCCCTACCAATTGCTTGAAACACTTTCTGTGCTTTTTAAACAGAAGCATCATCATCCCCTAATTATTCCGTGGATCCCCACGTGTTTCTTGTACCTCCAATGCTATGAATCACATTTTTGTAAATTTTAGAGAGATTTTTTCTAGTATCTTATCAATCGACTCCCAACGTCACATCACCACCTAGCGACTGATGCTGAGAATAAACATGATGTGCTCCGATTATCCGGGAAATTGACAGAATGCTACCGTTTATTATCGAGAAATTTGAAACAAAATAAGTGAAGTTTGCTAGAGTTTTATTGGACGTTGTTGAGATAACACCTGGAAATCTGTTTACAGTCATATATTGCTTCTTTGGAAATAAAGGCTCACTGAATTCATAGATGTAACGGTGGGGTTGGGTAACCTGTCTTAAAATGGAATATTGAATAGGTTGCGAATGCATTCGCTCGGCTTTCAGAGAGTAGTATGTAACAATTGAAAAAAAAAGTAAGATCCCGATGATATTTGGCAATATGTACGTGAGCATGTCGTGTCCTGTAGAAGTTGGATGTAAATAAAGATTGCTACTTAAATTAGAGAATTGGTAAATTGACATCCCCCCACCCCTCTCTCTGTCAGTCTGTCCCCCTTTCACTGCTTCTTTCTGTCTGTTTGTCCCTGTTTCTCACACAAATACGCAGTCATACAGACCGTCTGCCTCTCTCTAATTTTTCTCTCCCTCTCTCTCTCTCTCTCTCTCTCTCTCTCTCTCTCTCTCTCTCACACACACACACACACACACACACACACACACACACACACACACACACACACACACACACACACACACACACACACACACACACACACACACACACACACACACACACACACACACACACACACACACAGACACTCACTCCAAAACAATCTTTCATTGTTAGCGTTCACATTTCTAATTCGAGGTTATCAAATTCAAATGTTAACATTGAATCTTTCCTACAGATGCAGCGAGCTGCTGATTATTTCCAGCGTTTTCTGCTTTTGAGTTCAGTTGTAGCTTACAGATCCCAACTGTAGGAAAGTTTCATTGCTCACCACAGTTAATGCAGCAAGCACGTAATTCAGCAAGCATTCACAAATGCTGAATTTCACGGATGCTGGTAACCCTTCGCAAAATAACAGACACGTATGTCTGTAAAACGTGTCAGATGGTACTGCGCCTGGAAGAGGCACAAAGATTTATTGTGAACCATGGTTCTTCCGAGCTGTGCTTTTATTTATGACAACATATTCCCTGGGCATTCAGTGCTGAATTGGTGAAATGATATCGGTACCCAAATATGTAGGAAACGGAGAGGTCCATTGTCTTCTCTGCTCTTCATTAGAATAAGAGAGATTGCATTGAAGTGTGAAGTGTGAATAAAATTTATGCTAAAACAAAGGCTGGTGTGGGATTCTATAAAAGGATATGAATAAAATGAATGAGATATGAGTAAAACGTCCTATTTTTTCCCTCACAAGTTCAAGCAAATATTGCGTAAATTTTACCTGTGAAATTTTGGGTAGGCTGAGTCCGATAGCTTTTAGTTTTTTTAGATGAACGTGTTGATATTCATGAGTTAAGGCGGATAAATGGATTTAGAACACATAAATTTTGAACATGATGAATGCTTAAATCTTGTCTTGGTATACCAACAATGATCACAGGATGGCAGTAATGGGGTCTACCTGAACTGAAATATATTCCAGTCCATAAGGGAGAACTGGAGATTTCAAATTCAAAATCTTATGGTATTCATTTTTTTTAAAGTCTGGTTTCAATTACGGTGGATTATTATCTTTCTAAAGACGAGGATCCTAAATGTTCCGTGATTATGGTCAAGAAGATCAATTCGTGACACTGGAGCCAGCTGGGGAAGGAGAAGAGATATTCTTTCCTACAGAGCATTAATTTTCTTCCTGTCTTTTTAGCTCATGCCTTGCGATCTGCCAAAGATAACTTTAAAATAAAGCCATTTATTTTTAATGAGATGATGATCTCAAATTCTCGAGTTGTCATGGTTGGATTTTAACTCATATTGCTGGCTCTAAGTCTAGTGACATATAGGTTTTGAAATTAACCATCCGTTCTATCAAAGCTCACTCATTTTTCTTTCCTTCACCCACTTTCACAGCAACATGCCCGAATTTTATACCGGCAATACCGACTGAACGCTGAAGGAACTCAGCAAACTCGGCAGCATCTATTGAAGGGAAATATCTACACGCTTTTTTTTTCCTTTTCCGGTGTAGCCCGTCTTCCTAAATCCATTTCTATTCTCTTTTCCATGCTTTGCGACCATACAGCATGCTAGACCATGGACTCATCTGTCTAACGACAGCGACGACATCTAATTAGATGTCATTACCGCGTCTTTCACTCATTGAAGGAAATAAATTCTAGTATTCAAGAATCACCCCCCCCCACATTAAACTTAAACTAACCCTCAGTTCCAGCATGTGTATTTTCCTTGTTACCTTTTCCCATGTGATACTACGTGTTAATATTGCCCAAATGTATCGCATTATGCTGTTCCAATTCTGTAACCAGAAACTTGATCCCAATAATTCAAAAACATCTTTTTATGGAGTTAAGTCGTGGATGAATTTACAACCTTCTGGTAAGGATGATCGCAGAGAAACGGGACCCTACTTGGATGTTCATATGGCAACGTGCAATCACCTGGCAGAGAAAAAGTGAGTACATTGGTTGGCAGAGCTGATGGGTTATTTTCACATTTTCTCGTCTCTGTTGAAGTTGTCAAGTGGTTTTATTTTCACTCCTGGTCGTTTTTGACATTTCCACGCTTGAAACCTCATTGAGCAAAAAAGTTCAGGATTCATTTTCTGTTTATTTCTCGCCAAATATCAGTGATATTTATGGACGCAAACACACACAACAGACGCTATTAATACCTATTGGCTTTAAGCACGACGCAGTGTTAAGCGGCCATTTCCCCATCCAGCTCTTTGGAGCTTACGACAACGTTTTACATCATTCAAACCACCAGTGTTCGTGCCTTCTGCAAACTTACTACCCAAGCATTCCAGTTCCTCATCAGAATCATCTGCAAATTTAGTAACTCACCCTTCTTCTTCCTCATCCTGATTAATGATAAAAATCACAAAAATTAGGCGGTCACAACAATCCTGTCTTCTATGGGAAAGCCGATTTGAGTCCACGCAGTCAAGTTTCCATGGATCTCACCCCTCACGTCTGTGCGGAAAAGCCTGTCATCGGTAACCTTGCCAAACACGAATCTAAAAACACGTGCACCACGCTACCTATCTTCATCAATTTGTTTAGTCACATTCTCTAAACACCGAGTAATGCTCAGGAGGCGCGATCTACCCCGTACAAATTCATCAAGATTTCGTGAGCTGAATACTAGTGCATCTTGGTGTGAGCAAACCTGTGAATCGTAGCAATAACATTTTAAACGTCAGTTTATTCGCTCATGTTAAAATTTTGTAACTTGAATTGAACGATACTATTTGATAATCATTTCAATGAAAGAAAACTATTTTGACGAAAGTCTTCAGATATCAAATAGTACGAGTATACTACGAAGCACATCGCCTTCAGCAATGTATATTTGCATTATTTATTTCCCAACTGCTACTCGTACAATTTAAGTGCGTTTAAATTTGACATAGTTGTTCTTGAAATGATTTAAAACATTTGTTTGGAAAGTTAAGTGAACAAATTACTTAAAATTATTAATGTTAATGCTAACGTAGAATAATTGAAATAACTTTGTACCAGTTATAATTAAAATTAATTACACCAGTTTAATCATTTCCTTTTGATTTGCAACACGGCAAATTTTCCAAAAGGATCCATGAGGATCTGATTGATCCTCAGCCTCAAAGTACATTGCTTGTCTGAGTTAAATCTTCCTTATTTTCTTTACTCAACACGTAGGTTTAATTGGTTTTGTGGTTCAGTTTTATCAATAGTCAGTGGATCATGTTAAGAAAAATAGAATATTTAAAAAAGAACTCGTAGGCGTGTGAAATTTAAACCAGAGATCCCAGTGGCAAAAAAGCAATCAATGCGCATTTTACCTTGTATTGCATGCTCTTTGTTGTTATTCTGACAAATAAGTCATATAATATGTTGATATGTCTCACAAATAAGAAGCACATAGTATTGGCCAACACAGCGATAAGCATAAAATCTTTTGGGGATATTATGTAATTTCCCTGTGATGTTAGGATTTTAAGTGATTCAACCTGTTCTGAATTGATCGCCAGAAATATCAGATTTTGGCGTTTTCCAGCATTCTCCAAGGAAGTAAGGCTTAGATCCTGACATAAAGGAATTGGGATTTCAGTCCCGTTACTGTGGCGAGAGTATGGATTCTCCATCGGGTGATCTTATTGTTACACACCAAGCGCCCACGCAATGTCTCCTTTCACGGGAAATTGAACAACCTTAATGCTGTCACACTTTCGTTAAATTTGCAAATCAAAGTTGGCTACCAATGTAAGTCATGAACCGAGTAATGCATACATCTACAGCTCCATTGTTTTTCAAATGTGAGAAGACATGCACCTTCCGAGTTCCAGTAAAGCAACTTTCTGCCCTCAGTGAAATAGCAGAACTCGGTGATTCACATCTGTGATGACATTTCAACAAGGAAGATGGTAGCCCTTGTTTTCAGCCCAGCAGCTTGGTAGGATTCTTTCAATTTCCATGCTCACTGATAGGAACTGCAGAGGCACAGTCTCCCGGATACCTCCTCTCGTGATAGAGAATCACTAAGCAGAAACATAATAGTAATCAATATCTATCCTTTGTAAAATTCTACTCTGAGAGAAACACGTAAATGGTATAATGTCACTCCTCCAAACGCAAATGGTTAAGATTGGTTATTGGCGGAATTTCTTCATAATAGTTCCACAAGGCTTGCTAATAATGATCATGCGCTCTCCACCCCGACTTTTTAAGGCAAGGCAACTGATTAAGATACAGGACACAGAGAATTTTAATTTAGTTAATTCAATTGCACTTTCTTAGTACCGAGTCTTGAGTATCAAACCTTATTTTTGAGCTGAGTCAACGGAGGAAGATACGAGAACTCATTTCTACACAACTTATTGCTTTGTAGGTGCATATAGATATTAGGACAGGGCGCCCCTCATGATGTCATACTAACTTCATTGTTTCGTTCAAGTTCAAAATTAGAATGCTAGATTACAAGGCGTATTGATTTTTTTTTCACATTTGTGGTAGACTCCAATCTCTCACTGTTTGACAATGATTTAATCCCAGTTTATTTTAAAATATTCAGAGGAATATTCTTGGCAAACTTTCTGTGAAATTCTAACCAAAACAAATGTTTCACAAAGCAGAAATCAGAATCAAACTGATAGAGGAAAGGGAAACAAAGTTGCAATTTCACAAGCACCATATCGCAATTAACACAAATGATACAGAGAGTAGTGGTCTATTGTTATCATCTACACAAGAGATCCTGCAGATAGTGGAAATCCAGAACAACACCCCAAAAGTTGGAGGAACTCAGCAGGTCAGGCAACATCTATGGAGTAGATAAATTTCGACGCTCCATCAGGATGGTCACCATTCGTCACCATTTAACTTCGGGTCCATTAAAACAATAGCTGGAGCTGCGTCTGCTTCAGTATTCTCTACTTCACCTGTAATGACAGAACACGAACAGAGAATCCAGTGAGCAGCTGAGAGAGGCAAACAGAGAAAGCGACCGAATGGCCGAAAAAGCACAGTAACAAAATAAAATTTTCTTATATTTTCCATGTACATTGTTAGATTCATTATCAGCTCCAGGCTGCATCGCCAGCCTATATTTCTGTATGCTCCATTAAATGTACTTATAAGTCGTAATTATACAAGGAAATGATTGGTCGACTGGCTTATTTCAAACCAACATCTAATTCCTCATATGTCAGATATGAAGGAGTTGATGCAGTTTGCAGCTTTCTACTTGATCTGTTACCTCATGTCGCGTGGTGTACTTTCGGACGAAGTCTGACCTTACGTATTTTCTTATCCCGTTGCAGCGAGCGGATATTCTAAAATACACTGTGCGTAATTTTACATATTATTTCGGCGAACAAGAAACACCATCCATGTTAACCAACAAGAATAAATTCTTCTCTGCCCTGGTCTGAACTGTTGTGTTGTTGGTCATAGTCCCTGGAGGTAAAAGTGAGAATGCTGCCGATCAAGGTTGCAGATAATCAGGGTGTTTTATGGCTCGTCCAGCTTTATTGCACAATAAATGGAAGTCGAAAAGTACAACGTCAGGCTAAGGACACTCTTGGAATTCTATCGATATTTCTAGTCTGCATACTAGTCTGCATACTATTTGTAATTACTATTTGTAATTCGTCAGACATTTGTATTGAACGCACTACAGTAAAGGTTTGTAGTTTATTCGTTTATATGAATAGCTTGTCTCAGAAACGGGAGTTGGAAAAGAAATGCAAGTATACATAATAGAATTGAGAATCACGTGCGTTGATGCTTTGAAACAAAAACAAAATCGCATTGTGAATGGTAATCATGAATACTGTGAAAGTTTCCACGTATGAGTGACATAGAACTAAGAGAAATAGAAACAACATGATGGCGGAACTCAGCAGACTGGTGGGGTGTAATTAGTAGTTGCCGTCCAAAACGGCGACTCTTCATTCCACTCCATAAATTCTGCCTGGCCTGCTGAGTTCGGTGAGGATTTATTGTCCTTTGCAATGGATTTCCAACATGTGCAGAATGATCTGCAGCTAAGAGATATAGTTTCAGAAGAAAGAACAATTAAGTAAAGATAGCAATGGGGAGGAATATTTAAGACCGTTTTACAGAATACAAAAAATATTGCATCTTTATCGATATAGTTGCGCCGAGTGATTAGATAGGCGGGGTCGAGGCGAGTACGTTGCCTGTGTAGAATACAGACAGGAAGACTGTGTGTGAGGCCGGTGTTCTGTACTCGCTGTCAGATGTGGGAAATCCGGAAGACGCTCAGCCTCCCGAACGGCCACCTCTGCGCCAGGTGCGTCGAGCTGCAGCTCCTTAGGGACCACGTGAGGGATCTGGAGATGCAGCTCGATTACCTTCGTCTGATCAGGGAAAATGAGGAGGTGATAGAGAGGAGATAGAGGCAGATAATCATACTGGGGCCTCGGGAGACAGAAAAGTGGGAAACAGTCAGGAGAGGGAAGGGCAGGAGTCAGATGCTAGAGAGCACTCCTGAGTCTGTGCCGCTTGACAATAAGTGTTCCTGTTTGAGTACTGCTGGGGGCACGGCCTACTTGGGGAAAGGAGCAGAGGCTGCGCCTCTGGCACAGCCTCTCGCCCTGTGACTCAGAAGGTTCGGGAAAGGAAGAAGACGGCAGCAGTGATAGGGGATTCTATAGTTAGGGGGTTAGACTGGCGATTCTGTGGACGCGGGAAAGAAGCACGGATGGTTGTTTGCCTCCCAGATGCCAGGATCCGGGATGTTTCTGATCGCGTCCAAGATAGCCTGAAGTGGGGAGGAGAACAGCCGGATGTCGTGGTACATATTGGTACCAACGACATAGACAGGAAAAGGTAGCACGTCCTGAACGCAGACTACAGGGAGTGAGGAAGGAAGTTGAGAAGCAGGACAATAAAGCTAGTAATCTCGGAATGACTGCCTGTGCCACGTGACATTGAGTATAGGAATCGAGTGAGGTGGAGGATAAATGCGTGGCTGAGGGATTGGAGCAGGGAGCAGAGATTCAGATTTCTCGATCACTGGGACCTATTTTGGGCCAGGAGTGACGTGTACAAAAAGGACAGGCTGCACTTGAATCACAGGGGGACCAATATTCTGGCGAAGGCTATTGGGGAGAGGATTACTAGGGGGTGGGAACAAAACTGAAGAGACGGAGGAAGAGACGGTTCGCTCATAGAGAGAGATTGGAGACAGTGCGAGAGGGAGTATAGGCAGGTGATAGAGAAGGGACGCGCTCAGACCGATAATTTGAAATGTGTCTATTTTAATGCAAGGAGAATTATAGACAAAGCGGATGAGCTTAGAGCGTGGATCAGTACTTGGAGCTGTGATGTTGTGGCTATTACAGAGACTTGAATGGCTCAGCGGCAGAAATGGTTACTTCGAGTGCCAGGCTTTAGATGTTTCAGGAAAAACACAGGGAGGGAGGCAAAAGAGGTGGAGGCGTGACACTGTTGATCAGAGATAGTGACACGGCTGCAGAAAAGGAGGAAGACATGGACAAATTGTTTATGGAGTCTCTGTGGGATGAAGTTAGGAAAAGGAAGGGTCAATATCTCTACTGGGTGTTTTTATGGAGCACCCAAGAGTAACAGGGTTATCGAGGAGCAGATAGTGAGACAGATTCTAGAAAGGGTAATAATAACAGGGTTGTCGTTGTAGGAAAATTTAATTTCCCAAATATCGATTGTCATGTCCCTAGAGCGAGGGGCTTCGATAGGGTGGAGTTTGCTAGATGTGTTCAGGAAGGTTTCTTGACACAATAAGTAGATAACCCTACAAGAGGAGAGGCTGTACTTGATCTGGTATTGGGAAATGAATCTGATCAGGTGTCAGATCTCTCAGTGGGAGAGTGTTTTGGAGATAGTGATCACAATTCTATCTCCTTTATCATAGCATTGGAGAGGGATAAGAACAGACAAGTTAGGAAAACGTTTAATTGGAGTAAGGGGAAATATGAGGTTATTAGGAAGGAACTTGGAAGCATAGCTTGGGAACAGATGTTCTCAGGGAAATATACGGAAGAAATGTTCAGGGTATAAATGCGTTGAGTTCTGGATCGGTACGTTCCAGTGAGACAGAGAAAGGATGAGAGGGTACAGGAGCCGTGGTGTACAAAGGCTGTTGTAAATCTAGTCAAGAAGAAAAGAAGAGCTTGCGAAAGGTTCAAAAAGCTAGGTAATGATAGAGATCGAGGAGATTATAAGGCTAGCTGGAAGGAGTTTAAGAAAGAAATTAGGAGAGCCAGAAGGAACCATGTGAAGGCTTTAGCGGACAGGATTAAGGAAACCCCAAGGCATTCTACAAATAGGTGAAGAGTAATACGATTAGACATGGGAGAATAGGACCAATCAATTCTAACAGCGAAAAGGTGTGTATGGAACCGAAGGAGGTAACAGAGGTACTTAATGAATACTTTGTTTCAGTATTCACTATGGAAAAGTATCTTGGCAACTGTAGGGATGACTTACAGTGGACTGAAAAGCTTGATCATGTAGATATTAAGACAACCGGAGCTTTTGAAAAGCATCAAGTTGGATAAGTCACCGGGACTGGGCGATCTGTACCCCGAGCTACTGTGAGAGGAGATGGCGGAGATTATTGAGACTCTGGCGATGATCTTTGCATCATCAGTTGGGACGGGAGAGGTTCCGGAGGATTGGAGGGTTGCTGATGTTGTTACATTATTCAAGAAAGCGAATAGTGATAGCCCAGGAAATTATAGCCCAGGGAGTCTTACATCAGTGGTTAGTAAGTTGACGAAGAAGATCCTGAGGGCCAAGATTCATAAACATCTGGAGAGGAATAATTTGATTAGGAATAGTCAGCATGGCTTTGTGAAAGGCAGGTCGTGCCTTACGAGCCTGATTGAATTTTCTGATTGAATTTGTTGATGACACAAATGTTGGGGGTCTTGCCGATAGTGTGGAGGGCTTCAGAATTCACAGCAGCGCATTGATACCATGGAAAACTGGGGTGAGAAGTGGCAGACGGAGTTCAACCAGATAAGTGTGAGGTGGTTCATTTTGGTATGTCAAATATGATGACAGAATATAGTCTTA
Source organism: Hemitrygon akajei (assembly GCF_048418815.1). Classification (NCBI taxonomy): domain Eukaryota; kingdom Metazoa; phylum Chordata; class Chondrichthyes; order Myliobatiformes; family Dasyatidae; genus Hemitrygon; species Hemitrygon akajei. The sequence goes on along the minus strand of NC_133148.1, from coordinate 15,093,916 downwards.
ATGGTAAGACTCATGGCAGTATGGAGGATCAGAGGGATCTTGTGGTCCAACTCCATAGGACACTCAAATCTACTGCGCAGGTTGAGTCTGTGGTTAAGAAAGCATAGGGTATATTGGCTTTCATCAACCGTGGGATTGAGTTTAGGAGCCCAGAGGTAATGATGCAGTTATATAGGATCCTGGTCAGACCACACTTGGAGTACTGTGCTCTGTTCTGGACGCCTCACTACAGGAAGGATGTAGAAACCATAGAAAGAGTGCAGAGGAGATTTACAACGATATTGCCTGGATTGGGGAGCATGCCGTATGAGAATAGGTTGAGTGATCTCGGCCATTTTTTCCTTGGAATGACGGAGGACGAAAGGTGACCTTATAGAGGTGTGCAAGGTGATGAGAAGCATTGATCGTGTGGATAGTCAGAGCCTTTTTCCCAGAGCTGAAATAGCTAGCACGTGAGGGCACAGTTTTAAGATGCGTGGAAGTAGATACAGAGGAGATGTCAAGGATAATTCTTTTATGTCGTGAATGGTGAGTACATGGAACGGGCTGCCGCCGATGGTAGTGGACACGGATAGGATCGGTTCTTTTAAGAGACCCCAGGACAGGTACATGGAGCTCATGAAAATAGAGGGCTACGGGTAATCCTAGGTAATTTCTAAGGTAAGAACATGTTCTGTATTGTGCTGTAGGTTTTATATATTTCGATGTTTCTAACCGATTATGAGTTCACCTGTGATCTCAGTGAATAACATTTCGGGGGTCTGATTAGTCAACCCCTTTTTCTATCTTGTCTGCTCCCTTTTTTTCTCTTCTAAAATATTTGGTTGTATTCAGTTTCTGAGCCTTCTGGTGAAAGTTTCAACATATAATTCACAAAGGCGTACTGGTTAGAGAAATGCTTTACAGTAGTAGCTCGCGGGTTTAATTTCTGGCGCTGTCCTGTATGGATTTTTTTACATTCTCCTCAGTGACTGCATGGGTTTTCTCCGTGTGCTCAGGTTTCTACGTGCAGTTCGGTTGGCAGATTGGTCCATTCCACACGGAATTCCGTTGGTAGAAAAATTGGTAATTGTAAATTGTCGTGTGTTTTAGCCACGTGTTACGGGGCGTTGCGGCTGGAAGGCGGATTTAAGTTTAATGAATCAGGTTCCGAGGTTTAGATAAGAAATAATAGAACTAAATACCAAAATATGCCAACATCACAGTGAACCTGAAGTATACTCCAGCTGCCTTGCGTACAATTGGAAGAGCTGTGGGGTATGTGATGAGACCCACAGAATCAAAGTGACTGGCTGCTACGATGATGTGAATCTATATTTTGGTGCGAATTAGAAAATGTAAATAATGACAATAATGAAACCTAATAGTACATATATCACTATTAAAAATGAAATTTGATAGAATCTTTCGTGTAAAATTATAATTAATAGATTTAAAATGACGAAATGTTGGACGCACTGAGCAGGGTACGTCCAGCGACGCATACTGCTAAGAAGCTAACGTTTTCAGTCCAAAACCATTTCTCTAGGTGGTGGTGAATTGGTTAACGTGACAGCCTGCAGCCCATTGCGCCAACTTGCCATGGTTGTTGCAAATGGCACGGCCGTGGAACGTCCCCAGCTGGCTAGGCTGTACTAATGGTGAGAGAAAATTTGAACGAAATCACAGATGGATTACTGATAGAGGTTATCAATTCTGATGCAAAAAGAAATAAAGTGCCGAGTCACATCAAGCTGGATAATTTGACAGTCCAGGCACCAGAGAAGATGATAGAGTAGAAAGGGTAGAATAAGTGTACTTTGCCTGACAGTGTTGAATAATATTGTGTTTACGTCCAGACAATACGAACAGAAAATGAAGGAAGGAAAGGTATGAAATAAAAGGTTGAGTTCTAATGCACAGAAACGGGCCCTTTCGTCCACTTTGTTCTAAAAGAACCACCTATACATATCCGACATTTGTCACATTAGTTGCACAGCATGCGACATCTTGTCTATTCAAGTGATTGGCCACATGTTTACTGTACGTTGTTGTTTAATGTTCTCCACCACTTCCTCTGGAATTGTCTTCGTTTCCACGTTAAATGACCGTCCTCTTCTTCCATGCAACAAAACATAACAAACATTCCAACTAACTACCCCAAACATACTTATTCATACTTAATCATATTTCATTTGATTATATATCTTTGAAGCCAGCCTCCTTCGCTCCAGGAAGAACAAACCAAACCTATAAAATTTCTTCTGACAAACTCCAGTCAAGGGAATAGAGAAATCGACAAATGTCGTTTACATTCTGTTCAGTGCGATCAAGTGATTATCATATAATGGTGACCAGTACTGCTCAGAATACTCCAATCCCGGCCCAGTGAATCTTTTGTGAATTGGAACCACGTCGTCCAAATTTCTTTAATCTTTACTAGTCCAGTGAAGAAAACTGCCACATCCCCTCGTTACTGCCACATCCTCTTGTGATTCCGCCTACAGGGAACAATTGACTTATACACCAATGTGTCTCTGCTCATCAAAATTTCGTAGTGTCTTATCCTGTCCCGCATATGCTCTAATCTCAGTGTATTTCACGTTCCAAAATTCATCCCCTGATCTGTCACAGGACTAACTTGCTTCTGCCAACGTTCTGGTCAGCTCTGCTACTGATATCCTATTTGTATCCGTTAATAAACATTTTGGGCAAACTTACTTATAAGATACTCTACGTCAAATTCAAGTCATTAATAAATGGCACAGTCAACAATGGTTTCAGAGCTGACCATTGTGATGACCACTCCAGAGATTTGCAATTAGAAAATCACTACGTTCTACCTCCTATCTCCAAGCCAATGATAGATCTAGTTTTCCAGTTTGCTATGGAGATCGTTATCAAATGTTTTACTAAGGTCCATGCACACACATTCCAAGAGTGAGACCTGGATGTAGCATTAAATAGAGAGGTAAATGGACGTCCCACATCACTTTTCAGGATGAAACGCAGATATTCTGCAAAGTAATCATCCAACTTCAAGTGGTGGCTCCATTGTGGAGGAGGCCACATCGTGAACGACAAATATATTACACTATATTAGAAGAGGTTTGAAATAGACTGAAACTCTGCTTTATCTGCATTGTGTGGGTCCCTTGATAACGGGATGAAAGGACTTACGTTCTGTAGTGGCATGAGGAAATGTCAGAGTGGTATCCGGGAAGCAATTGCGGTGTATGGAGGCGCAAAGGACTTGGTGCAAAGGAAGTATATGTATTAGTCTGGAATGTTGTTGGAGTCAACGGAAATAGTGAGGCATGATTTATTGACAAGGGCGCGGGTAAAATTGAAGCTAAGGATCCGATTTACTTAAGTCTTGAAATAGAGGCGAAGTGATTCCGAAACCAAAGGGAAAGGTCATAATTAGTCCTCGAGAAGACGAGAGCAAAATGATTCGGAAAGCTATAAACTTTATGAGCTCTTTGTCAACGCATGAAGCAGCAATATTGTAGTAGGTAATAATGTAGTTCGTAGTTCAGGAAAGCGCGTTGATGGAGGTGGCGAAACAAAGGCTGTACCATCTTTTCCTCGAAAAGACGTTCCTAAAGTGCCCCGGTTTCATCTGAGATCTCATGATAATACCTTTCATCAAGTTACGGTAAGAGATATTGAAGGATATGTTGTTCCATGTGAGGATGGTTTCAGCCGCCAGGTAAATGTGTGCATTAGAAACGCCCGTTCAAAGAGCTGGCCATAGTGTCCGACTTTTCCATAGTGGATCAAGAACATCCTTTTTGCTAAGTGACAGCCATGATCAGGCTGCAAGCTAGATTAAAACGTAACGGTATTGATAGTCTCCTCTCCTTTCAAAGAACTTCACAGGCACACAGCAATGCTTATCCTGTGGTCAATATTGCAATGTCAGACAAAGCCGCAGTGACCTACGCACAACTTTGCTCCTACAGAGATGACTGGGAGCAATATACTGAGAGGATTAAAATGTGTCCGTACCTTGAGTATAGGTTCGCCACCCTTCTTCTGAATATAGAAAACAGAGCATAGAAAAGTGCTGCACAATGCAGGTCGTTTGGCTCACATTGCTCTATCGACTTTTAAACCTACTCTAAAATCAATATACCGCTGCCCTCCAGCATAGCGCTGCACTTTTCGTACATCCGTCTATCTTAAAGTTTCTTAAATGTCCCGAATGTACTTGCATCTACCACCACACTATGGCAGCGTGTTGCGCAGACTGACCATTCTCTTGGTAAGAAACCTAAGTCTGAGATTCTCCAATCAGAAACAAGAGAGAATCCGCAGCTGCTGGAAACCAAAGCAACACAACAGGCCAGCACGCATCTATGGGAAAGAAAAAGCACAGTCAACGTTCCGGGCCGAGACCCTTCATCAGGTCAGAAGAAAAGAGATGAAGAGTAGATTTAAAAGGTGGGGGAGGAGAGGGAGAAGCACAAGGTGATGGGTGAAACCGGGAAGGAGGGATAAGTTCACTGGAGAAAGTAGGAGAGGGCAGAAGGCCATAGAAGTAAGAAGAGGGTGCAGGAGCATCAGAAGGAGGCCATGCAGGCAAGGAGATAAGGTGAGAGAGGGAAAAGGGGGTGCAAAATGGGAAAGGAGGATGGCATTACCAAGATTTCATGAAATCGATATTTCCGCTCGCTGTTCTTTTCCAGCCCTGTATCTCTTTCACCAATCAACTTCCCAGCTCTTCACCTCCCTGTTTCACCCACCAGCTTGTGTGTCTGCCTCCCCTCTCCCCCCACACCTTTTAAATCTACTCATATTGTTCTTCTCCAGTCCTCCAAATGGTCTCGGCCCTAAACATCAACTGTACTTTTTTCCATGAATGCTGCCTAGCTTGCTGAGTTCCTCTTATATTCTCCATATTCCTTCCTCCAGTCATCTTAAAAATATATCTTCTCCTGTTAACCAATGCTACTTGGAAAAGGGCGTTTGGCTTTGCACTTCGTCAATGTCTCTTAACATTTTTTTACACTCTATACAGATGTCCGTGATTCCTTTGTCCACTCGTCACTCCCCACTGATATTCATTCTGGCATTTCCTCTGCATCCCTCCGGGTTTCAGTTCTCATCTTGCGTTTCACTCTCCCCTCCCCCACCTTTTAAATCTACTCGTCATCTCTTTTCTCCTGACTACTAAAGGGTTTCGGCCCGAAGCGTCCCTCTGCACCACCATTCAGGGCCCTAAACCGTCCTCTAAATGAGGCAGCAGTTCACCTGTGAGACTGTTCGAGTCATCCATTGTATCCCGTGCTCCCGCTGTAGCCGCCTTTATTGGGGGATCACTTTGACGAGCACCTACCCTCAATCCACAAAAAACAACCGGAAAATGGTAGCCAACGATTTTACTTCTGATCCCTATTCCCATTCCGACGTTCGTTCATAGCCTCTTTTACCGTCAAAATGACGGCACTCTCAGGTTGGAGGAGAAACACCTTATATTTCATCGGGGTAGCCTTCACATTGGCAGCATGAACATCGATTCCTCTAACCTAGTATTTTTCTGACGTCCTCTTCCTGCCTTTTTTCCATGATCCACTCTCCTCTCCAATCCAATTCATTTTTTCTTAAGTCCTTTACCCTTTCCGCCTATTACTTCCCCGATTCTCACTTCATATTCCCTCTAGCTGTATTCAGCTACTTACCTTCCTCACAACCTAACTTTACCTATCACCTTCTAGCTTGTAAATCTTCCCCTCCACTAACCTTATTCTGGCCTCTTTTTCCTTGCTTTACAATTTTGATGAATTTCTCGGCCCGAAATATCGGTTCTTTACTCCTTTGCATATATGCTGCCTGATATGTTCTTCCATCATTTTGTGTGTGATAGTTCTATTAAGTCACCATTCTTCCCCCATTCTAAAGAAAAAAAGTCCAAACACGCTGGGCCTTTCATCCGACGATATGATCTCTAATCTCGCCGAAATCGTGGTAAACCTTTACTGGACACTCTAAAGCAAACACTTTATTACTATAGCGAGGCGATCAGAAATGAACACAACACAATCTGGTAAACCAGAGTTTTATAGAGCTGCAAGATTACCTCGCGGCACTTGAGCTCAATCCTCCGACTAATACAGGCCAACACAGCATAAACTTACTTAACCAATTTATAGAGATATGCAGGAACTTAAGAACGTGGACACCAAGTCCCCTCTGTTCCTTCAAGCTACAAAGAATCCTACCATTAACCCTGTTTTCTGTCTTGAAATTCGACCTTCTGAAGAGAACGTCCTCACAGTTTTCTGTATTGAATTCCATCTGCCACTTCTCAGCCCAGCTCTGAATCCTATTAATATCCAATTGTAACTTATGACAACCATCTGCAATATCTACAACACCGCCAATCTTCATGTCATCTGCCAGCTGACTAAAGCACTCTCCCACTTCTTCACCTAAGTCATCTGTAACAATTCCAAACTACGGGGATGTCGTAACAGTCCCTTGCAGAATATCACTACTCACAGCCCTCCAGTCGAAATACCCTCCACTTACTTACTACCACAGTTCTTTTTCTCTGGGCGAGCTAATTCCGGTTTATTCAGCAAATGTCCCAGGATCGCCAGTCTCCTGACTTTCGAAATTAACCTACATGGGTAACCTTGACAAATGCCTTCCTAAAATGTATATTTACTGCATCAACTGCTCAATCTTTGTTGTTTCTTGTTTTCACTTTGTCTAAAATGTTAATCCCTCTCGTGAGGCAATACCTCAACCTCACAAAGGAATGATCATAACCATTAATCAGATTTGGCTTCGCCAAATGCTCGCAAACTCTGTCTCGAAGATTTAGCTGTAATAGTTTTCCCACCACGGACATAAAACTCAACGCTTTATAATCCCCAGAATAATGAGTTCGATACATTTACGTAACGATTTTTCTGTCTAATTCAGTACTTGGTTGGTAGTATTGCCCCAGCTTGCCACTTTCTCCACTTACATCGCTTTGATTAGAGGACACTCCCAGAAAACCATGCTGTGATGGTAAACCTGCTGAGCACTTCAGAGCTCTTACATTAATTTCCCGCTTAATCGTATCCCTTAGTTGTTAGATTCCAGCAAGTATGGCCCTTCTATCCCCGCTTGTCACCCTCCATCCTCTGTCTCCATTTTCATCCAATCCTTCCCATCTGGCTACATCTGTATGATTCGTTACTTTACCTTTGTATGCCTCCACCTGTCAAATTAAAACACCTTAGCTCCATTTCCCACATTTATCTGAAGCTGTCCATGTCCATCACCCCGGCTAGGTAAGATTTTCACCTCCAGCTTTTTGGGTCAACTTCCCGCTCTCTTCTTCATAGAGGCTACTTTCCTCCTCCACACTCAGTTCTGATATACTGCCTCGATATCCGAAACTCTCCCCTCACAATCTTGCATAGCCCAGCGAATTCCTCCAGTGGTTTGTTTCTGTGCCAGATTCCCCGCATCTGCAGTTTCTTGTGGCCCGTTCCTATCTCTGTGTACCCCTCCTTGCGTTCTAATTCTCGAACGGTCCTCATTCACTCTTACATCAGACAATCCTGGTCATATCTTATCATCGTGGTCATCCCGGTTTTATTCTATCAGGAACACTAATTACTCACTATGCTTTACAAGTTTCTTAACCTCCTCTCGAGTTCTGAAGAAGGGGTTTCTACCTCAATTGATCACCGCATTTCGCTTCCCACAGATACAGTCTAACCTGCTGAGTATTTCCAGCGTTTCAACGTTTTCTATTTTAATTCTTCGCAGTATTGAAGGTTAAGAAAATATGACACATTTCCTCCAGATGAAGATACTGCAATAAGATAAGAATAAACTTAAAATATTCCTTAGCCACTGGCACTGAGGTTCGGATGGAATACTTTCGCCCAGGAAGATATTACTGCTGTGGGTGAATGATTCAAAGGTAATTGTTTAATTTGTATTAGTCGTATAAACTACACAGGTTGCTCATTCATCCGAATCAAGAATTATTTAAAGGTGTATGAAAAAACGAGAGAAACTATCACTTGTGCTCTGTCTCTATACAACATCCTCACATCCAATTTTACGATCACTCTGTTCTTTGTTTGTGGAGTAGGTGTTGTTAGATTATATTCAACTTTATTGTCATTGTGCCGAGTACAAATACAAAGCCAAATGAAGTGCAATTAGCATCTAACCAGAAATGTAAACGATAGTTTTATTTACAAAATAACTGCGAATAATAATTAAGTGCTACAGCACACAAATATAAAAGTACTAAGACAGTACAATATGGGTGCAATACTGCTTAGCGCTGTGATGTGAGTTTCAGCAGGGTCGCAGCGTCAGGGAAGTAGTTCTTCCTGTGCCTGCTGGTGCGGGAGCGGTGGCTCCTGTAGCGCCTACCGGTTGGGAGGAGAGTAATACTTCCATGGTTAGGGTGAGATGCATCCTTGATAATGCTTTTCGCCCTGCCCAGGCAGCGCTTGTGGTAGATGTTCTCAATGGTGGGCAATTGGGTGCCGATAATCCGCTGGGCAGTTTTCACCACACACTCGTGTGCTTTGCTCTGAAGATGAACAGAATTCTATAGTGATTTCATTATAAAATTTGATTACCACTTTCCATTCGTTGTTCAGTTGTCAATCCTGTCAACGTCACCTATGTTGATTAGCATAGCTCAACGTTATTTGTTAAATCCTAATTTAGTAGTCCCACCATTCAACTTTCTAATTACAATACTCCTGCATTTGGACACGCTGATAACCTGCTGGAAAATTACTTTGTTTTCCCATCAGCTTCCCAACTGAGAAGTGTCCCACCTCTTCTCCATCCATTGCTCCTCGGTTCTTCACCACGAAGAAGTTTAAGCATAAATAATCGTTTTATTTGCCAGTTCTAGTCTCCGTCCCAGCTCTTAATTCTCTCCGTACCCCTCTCTCTCTCACTCTCTCTCACTCTCTCTCTCTCACTCTCTCTCTCTCTCACACGCACACACACACTCAAACTGACAATGATAGATGCACATGTGTGAGCACGTGTACACACACACGCACGAGTGAATCAAAGAATCTAATGCATACGCAATCAAATAATTAATTAAAAAGTGTCATTCTCTCAGCTTCTTCCCTCTCGTTTGTCGCATTTTCCCGGCAAATCCCGCTGACATTGTCAGTAATTCGTTCCTTTAGAGTTATAATCTTCGTGCATGGTATTTTAGTTAGTTTGGGCAGTGACATCACATTCATTCGCGTTATTAGGTATGGAATGTAAACACCAGGGAATCTTCACCGAAACCCAACCATACACTGGGGAAAACCTGAATTGCTTATGTTAGAAGAATTAATTCACAACTTGCACCGCGATAAAATGTGAAATATGCGTCAAACATTCTAATGTGTTTGCTTCGGCTACTGGACCATTGAAAGTTGTTATTACCTTAACAGTCGTTGTAAATGCGCTGTACATCATACTCATCATAAAGAGGATCACAAAGACGAGAAGCGTTGAAGGAGAACAAACATCTTCATCTAAGTTTACGAATTCTTCTTCACCACCTGAATAGTCATCCAGGTCTACCGGAATTTCACCGACATCTGAAATCGAAATATATGTTTTCTTAGGAAAGCAACATACACTGATGACCCACTTCCCTTGAAGCACCTGTTTATCAGACCGTTCTGAACTTCAGGTTTCATTTTAACATTCGTTCAATGGCATTTAATAGGTACTGGATTCCAAACTTAATTCGCAGCGTGCATGACTCATTTGGTTAGACCATATCCTAACTAAAGAAAATAGTTCTGTGCGGTCCTTGTCAATTTTACTTGATGTGTTTTTTTAAATTACTGACCACGTATCCACTCGATCCAGATTTCGGATAGTACAATCCCAGACGGTGAAATTCCTTTCTCTAGTTTAACTTCTGGTAAATGCCTAGTGCCTAGAATTGGAGTTGGAATTAATTAGGCGTTGTGGAAGTGGAATTCATCTCCCACATATAGGAAGTCGATTATATTCATTTGACGATGTAGAGTTCTACTTATCATAATTACAGTTAAATTCATGAAAGTGACATCAAATGAACAAGAGCACTGTTCCAACAGGCGCTTGACGCTATTGACCTCCCCACCCCTAACATATTCCGAGCAGTTGCCTCTGTAGCCCATCCCCATAGAGTAAAGGAAAGAGATAATTCAATAAATACTGTGATATTCCTTTCTTCTGGCGAGCTTTGCTTTATGTAGTTGCTGCTTGACTTCCACTTGAGCGTTTTATTCTTCTAAATGCAAACTTAAACTTCGATATTGACGACTGCTTTAGTCTGTCACATTTCCGTAATCTGCATGCATGAATTTCCTTCTTCTCTTTCGAATATCCACGACTTCTAACACACTGTTGTTTTAAATATGTTTTTCACTTACCCTCTAAACTCAGCACCTGACACTTAACAAAATTCGCTGGAACATAGCCCATAAATTCATTCATTAATTTTCCTTCGTAAGATCACATTGTTTACAATGCTGGCAATATTATAGTGTTACGTACCCCGTAACTGGGTCACTTACCAGCAAAGATAGAGAGGTCCGTTGAAGTCTGATGGTACTATTTTTAACAGTATTTATTGATAAAAATACACAAAAATAATATCAATGCAAACATACAGATAATATACGTCGTCAATACTAAATCTAAAAGCGCGGGTATAATAATAATCAATAAGAAATAGCTCTATCGTCGTCTAGGGGATAATGTATTGTCCGATGGAAATATAAAAGTCACTTTAGTTCATTCAAGCTGCAGCTTTTTCTGGTTGGAGAGAAAGACGGGTTAAAACTTGCCCATTCCTTTTATGATGACAATCCTTCGAGAGTCGTTGGGAGTTGATTTCCCCGTTGTTAGCTAAAAACCGTTCTTCCGTGGTAAAGGCCTACCGATTCCGGGGCAAATGGAAAAGGACGCACGTGGCCTTCCCACCGGCTTTCGCTAATACGGGATCGCTAGCGTTTCTTCTGGTGCGTCCGAAGGGGCTGTTCCCCAGACCCTCTTTTATCCTGACTCACAGGGTCCCAGATGTCATTCAGGGTGGGATGATGCAATCCCTCCACCAACACCCTCCCCCCCCCCCCCCGGTTCATTGCCTGGGGGCTTCGAGGCAACGTACAGGATTCAATACACAATTCCGTCTCCAAGAGACAATAGCCGTTATCAATGGTTCCGCCTTTCGGAGGCCAGGACACATTCCAAACTCTTTGTGGATTCTGCATGTCTTTCTCTCAGTTCCTGGGTCTCCTGACTCGAATCAATAGCGATCCTGCGATTCTCAAAAAGGAGGGGACCACGGGCGTAACAATAGCCATCAGTCAGTTGCACTTCTCTATACAGTGAGCTGAGGGGTTAATAATTGAGGAAAGGAGTGCTAAAGGGAATGCATTGAGCCCCACCAAGACCATGTAATCCTCAAAACTCAGTACCTGCAGCCGAGCCAAGATAATAAAATACTGACTTATATCACCACTCGAGATATCACATCTCGAGAAGCATATTAGGGTTCATCTGGAATTCATAAGGACCGATACAGTAACATTGGATTGATTTCAACGGCAGATGACGCACCGATACTTACATAACTACAAGTTGCATCTCCTTGAAAATCTATTAACTATGGACATGCGATTGTCCATTGCAGCTTCAGACTGTGCTTTCTTTATTTTTAGCACCGTTGGCGCTTTCGAAATAAATTTGTTGCACATTATTTTTAATGTATTCACCAGTATTTTTCAGAATTATTGCAAGGAGTTGAAGGTTCCTTGCAAGGAGTTAAAGGACACCAGCACAGGGCAGAAGTAGGACTATTAGGATAGGTCGCCAGAGATCCAATTGCCCGTTGATGTTCTATTTGTCTCGTGCAGCAAAGGAAAGTGCAGGGACGAATGGAGCAGTTAGATGGATGTTAGTACTCAGTGATTTGTAGTTATTTAGTATATCACAGTACCATTCACCGAAAAACATCACGGGTAATATTTAACAGCAAATACCTTGGGTTTTTAAAATGCATGATCTAAACGTCGAGATGTAAGTAGCATATCAATAGAAATAGATGAGAAAAGTTGCAAACAGTTTTTGAATTATTTGCAATGTTTTGGACTTTCACGTGACTGCCCAAAAAGGGGCTCACCTTGAGATATCTGGTCGGGCACAACAAGATTGAGAGGACAAGGACGAGGCTGTGGAGCTCTGAATTTCAAGACAAATATGTTCACAGAGAGAGTTTGGCAGATCTTTAACTCGTGTGTGTCAATATGCATAGGGAAGATAAGCCAAATACCCTGTCTGCTGGAACACAATGACACACTCTCTGTTGTATAAAAGGGCTCTCGGGAGGGAATTGCCACAGTTGTGGGTTCTCAGAACTAATGCAAGGATAAGCTTGTAGTGGCAGTTCAGTTGAGACAGACGTAAAAGCAGGTGTTGAATAAGTGCACGTTATAGCGAGAATTGATATCTATTTCCGTTTCAACAATTACAAGGAATAGGGATGGTTGCAGGGGAATGACTTTTGTATTCGCTGATGTCGAAGGCTTCGGTCTTCTTCATTCTCTTGAGCACTGGATGAAGTATACTCAGCGTCAAAGGTCAAATAGAGCTTGGACGACATTGCTATTTACTTAGCATCAGGTATGTTTCTGCTTGAAATCAGCAACCAAGCATCATGTACTGTATTCACAAATATTCCCCACGGAAACGGTAGAGATATAATCCGGAAGTAAGAAGAGATATTACGGAAGGAAACTTCTTGGCGAATACTGGATAGACTTACGTGAAATCTAAAAGAACAGCAGCTCAGTTGATCTTTTCGAATGCGATTTCGGCATAAACATGATTTATAAATTTGCCGATGAAAACTGCTCTCGGCAGAATCTCACAGTTTGATGAAGAGAAGTACAAGAGTGAGATTAATCAGATGGTTAAGTGGTGCCACAACAATAATCTTGTTCTCAACATCAGTAAGAGAAAGGAGTTTATTGTCGACTTCAGAAAGTGGAGGCGAAGGAACACACATCAGTCCTAATCGAGGGGTCAGCAATGGAAAGGGTGTGAAGTTTAAGCTCCAGGACGCCAATCTCTCTGAATATCCATCTTGATCCCAAAATATATATGCAATTGGGAAAAACGCCCGCCAGTGTTATATGTCATTTGAAATTTGAGAAGATTTAGTATGTCACCAAAGAAAATTTCTGCGGAAATCTAACATTCTAACTGGTGGAATCATCATCTGGTAAGTAGGCGCTACCGTAAATGATCGGTAATAGCAGCAGAGGGTTTCATCTAACTACTTCATGGACACGAGACCCCAACATTGAGAACATCTTCAAAAAGCCGATTCCTCAAAAAATTGGCAAATGTCATTAAGGGCTCCCACCACCCAGGACGTGCCCTCTTTTCACTGCCGTTACCAGGGATATAGGGGTACGAAGGCACGCACAAGAGATTTTAGGAAAAGATTTTGTTTCCTTTACCAACAGATTCTAAACAATCCATGAGCTCATGAACATAGCACACTCGCTTTGCTCTCTTAAGTATCGCATTATTGTTGTAATTTTTTATAAGTTTGATGTATTTGATTGTGCTGATACCGCAAAATTCACGACATATGTACATGAAAATAAACTTGATCCTCATCCATATTCCGAGCTGTTTTATGTGGACCTTTTGCTTTCAAAGTTCAGATGAGAGGTACAGATGCACGAAAGAGTCCATCCGTCAAACTAGATCACGAATCGCATCTCTACGAACTGCTAGGATCTGAATAATCTTAGTAGTTTCCCCTACATCGTTGACTGCCCCGTCTCCCTGCCATATTTGCAACATGTCAGAAGAAAATAGCAGTATACTAGATGTATTAATGAAGCTAATATATAAAACCGAGTCATGGATTACTCTTAGTTGCAAAGATAAGAGAACACACCTGGACGGTAAAAGGTTTTCATTCTGAATTTATTTCAAAGTAATGTGGCATACAGAATAAATCACTGTCTGCTATCTATTCCATGCCTTACTAACATCTCCGAAGTACTATATTTTTAGAATCACTGTAAATCTAAAATCATTCTAATGTTATCGAGAGCTCATCACAATGTTACTGAACAGATGACATTAATGGAATATTTCACTTGTGGGATAATCTGAAGAGTGAATACTATGCGTGGTCTTCTGTGAATCTGCAAAACGATAACTCAAACAGCTACGCAGTAAGCAAGAAATACTTCCAAAGTATTAGTCATTGAATCAAGCAAAATTAGACGCACGATTTAAAGTTGTCAGTTAGTACAAGTGACACGTTAACTAAAGTAGGTTTACCGTGGGATTTATTAATACTTCTGACTAAATTTGTTGGTAGCGACGGATGTCCAACCAAACAGCTATAGGTGGTTCCCTTCTCCCAGTCTTCTGCGCTGATCCTCAGTTTGCTGGTGACTGAGTTAGAGCCGTTTTCCTTATCGCTGTTAAACTGGATGGAGTATCCCGAATGCAAAAGGGTGTCATTAGCCATCCAGCCGACATATATATCTTCTGGATAAAAACCGGTCGCGAGGCAAATTAGGGTAGCTGCTTCCTCTGCTTGAATCTCCTCAGCTGATGGGTGCAAGAGGTAGACTTTCGGACGGTGCACTTCAGTAACTGGAATAGAAAAATATATGTTAAATTAGTTTCGTCTGTGACTTGCAGATTACTCCGTAATCCTCAAGATTAGAGATTTTATTTACCATTCTATTGACTGGTTCATGAATGTCACTGTCCAACAGTTTATTTAATGCACTCTGCGGCCTCAACACGGGGTTTAATTGCGCTTACCCTTGTTTTTTTTGGTGGCGATTGTCAGTGGTGTTGGCAGATCACGGTCTTCTACGAAGCAGAGGTATTCGGTTCCACTGTTCCACTCCTCTACACTGACTTTCAGTTTGGTGATGATGACGGATTTACTTCCCCTCCACTCTGGACCGCGAGTCTCTACTCCGTTCATTCTTCGACTTCCATTTACTCGCCAAGAGACTGTGACATTCTCTAAATCTGTGTAAACCACTTCGCACACAATGGTTGCTCTCCGAAGCGTCCAAATCTCTTCAAAGGAAGGCTTTTTTATGATGACATTAATATCAGCCTCATGGCAGTCTTCTGGCAAAAAAGTGGGAATGGTTATTTTCATTTTATGATACTTGAGATGTGGATTATACCAACTGTAACCAGGCCACAGTAGCTCATAATCCCACTTTCTATGCATTTCTCTGTGTTATTTTCTGCTTCGCTAATACCGTTTCTCCTGCCTTATCAGATTGATTCCTCTATCTTCTTCAGGTGATATCCTAAATAATACTCCCGTTTATTTATACCACAGCGCAAAGATTACATTGACATGAATTTAACCGTGGCTGCATTCGGGAACGCGAATGTTCACCCTAAGATCAACAGAATACTGAGGGTAAACGTGGCTCGTTGGCCTGAACGTGGCTGCATTGGAAGAGATTCACATAAAATGAGCAAAACGTTTGTCTTTCAGTTTCTATTGTGATGTTGAAACAAATTGACCGAATAGGATAATTAAGTGTAAAGCTATACTCAGTAAAAACTGCAAAGTTTGAGAGCATTGTCTCCATTATGTACAGAGTGGAATGCTGTTCAAAATAAGGAAACAAAATATAAAATATCTATAAATCCTAATAAGAGCGCTGTTGTGTGTTCAGGACAGCAACAATTTATGATCCCAGTACTGACTGCTATCTCCTCAATACTTTCCATAATATTTTGCTGGAGGAACTCCACTAGAAATAGGAAAACGTGCCAGTATAGTGAAACCGAAGTGGCCACAGTGTCTGTGTAGGTTACCACATGCCACAAGATATAATAGAACCACGTGTTCACAGCGAACAATTGCCACATAATTGATCTTGAAAATTACTAAAGTCTACTGCAATGTTTGAGCCGACAGCTGCAATATTTACGATATCACGATATCTAGTGTTAGGGAAATACTGTTAGAGTAGCTTAGGTGAATAAGAGCAGTCCATTTTGTGCATGTTAAACCGTACACCAATCATGTAACAGAAGCGACTGAAATAAGAGTTTACGGTCGTAAAAGCAGCGATTGGTACTGGGGCCTCGGCTACTCTTAGTCTATTTCAATGATATAACTGTTGGATATGCTGTAATATGTCTGTTTGCTGGGAATACAAGCTAGGCGGCATCGTGATCTGTGAGAAGGATTCCGGGAAAATTTAGAGGGGTGTGGACAAGAAAATAAATTGCTAATACTTAGCTGATTGAATGTAAGGTGGAAAACGTGAGGATATCAACTTAGGAGAAATGAGTAGAACGGTAGTGCAAACACGAGGAAATCTGCAGATGCTGGCAATTCAAAGAAAAAACACACACAAAATGCTGGTGGAACACAGCAGGCCAGGCAGCATCTATAGGGAAAAGCGCTGTCGACGTTCTGGGCCGAGACCCTTCGTCAGGCCTGACCGAAAGGAAATATAGCAAGAGATTTGAAAGTAGTGGGGGGAGGGGGAAATGCGAAATGATAGGAGAAGACCGGAGGAGGTGGGATGAAGCTAAGAGCTGGAAAGGTGATTGGCGAAAGTGATACAGAGCTGGAGAAGGGAAAGGATCCAAATTGAGAAGCTCGAAAACGGATCCTGAAGCCAACTAGAATCAGTTGGCGGCGGAGACACGTTCCAAGGAAGGATATATGGCTGTAATAGCGGGTCTGGGTCAAAATATGATCGAAAAGTTGAAGGGCCGAAGGAATTGTAGATGGGGAGCAGCGAGAGAGGGTTTCACTGAACTCCCGTCGAAGAGAAGATTTAAACTTCTTCAGTGTAGACATCACTGGCAGAGGCTTCGCAGTAGAATTTAAAGAGTAAACACGAGGAAATCTGCAGATGCTGGAAATTCAAACAACAATACACACAAAATGCTGGTGGAACACAGCAGGCCAGGCAGCATCTATAGGGGGAAGCGCTGTCGAAGTTTCCGGCCGAGACCCTTCGTCAGGACGAACCGAAAGGAAAGATAGTAAGAGATTGGAAAGTAGTGAGGGGAGGAGGAAATGCGAAATGATAGGAGAAGACCGGAGGGGGTGGGATGAAGCTAAGAGCTGGAAAGGTGATGGGCGAAATCTGAAAAGTGTTGGGGTTCATCGTGGTCTGCATGCTCTTTTACGTAAATAATTGAATATCAAGAACAGGTTGTTGCAATTTCTTTCTGGAACTAATAATCGTAGAAATTCCACTTTCCCTTGCTACATAGATCATCCCGCAATAATACGTTAACAGCTTCATTTGATGAGGAGTTGTGATTAGATTTGAGCAATATACATTCGTAAGCAACCATCTGTCCTTATCATGGAAAGGAGGTAAAATTCATGAAGTTCCTGAAGGGTACTTAAGAACTGCCCTGACAATCTAATACAATGATGTCCTTGTGCCGGTATAATGATTTTCATAGTTTCTTTTGGTGCAATTTATGACTCCAACCGACAAGACGACACCAAGGCAGCGCAGAAGTAGAGCGACGTTATTACAGGTCGGAGCGTTCTGGATTTCGGAGTTCAATGCCCGTGTCATTCTGTAAGAAGTCTTTAAGTCTTCCCCGTAGAATGTATTGGTCTTCTCGGATGCTCCACTTTCCTCACACAGGCAAAAGACCGACAGGGTAGGTTAATTAGTCATCGTAAATTGTCCCATGATTAGGATAGGGTTAACCAGCGTTGTGCAGCTGCTGGGGCGACGTGCCTCGAACGGCCGGAATGGCCTACTCCGCGTTGTAGCACTAGGTAAATGTATTGCACTTCGCTGTATAATGGGATCTAATTGTCCAAACGATTGATGCAACTATGTTGACTTTGCATTTTCCTGTAAACTACATTCCATCTTTTCCGTAAAAGCGAACGATAGTCTGAACTCCCTACAGCGTGGATTCAAGAGTCCCCGTAGACATTCGTGGATAGCATTGTGCGTTGTTGTGAGATCAGGGCCGAGCATCATCAACAGCATGCGAGATAAAAATAAACAGGCCATAAATGAGGAATCACTCTCTACACCGAGAGGCATATCTACTTTCCTGTTCCACGGAGGAATGGTTTGCATGCCAATATTTCAATGTAACATAAGTTCAAAAAAGAAGGGATGTGAGAACAGTTTCAACTCAGACATTGCCTCACATGTCCTGGTCGGATGGCTGCTAGTGGTGTGGACGATTTCAATACTTACTGAACACCAGTTAGTTTGGCTCACATTTATCTATCTATCGATCGATCTATTTAATATGCAGTTATTTACTTACTTACTTATTTAAAGATATATGTAGCCATCGCCCTTCTGACCATTCGGACCGCACCACCAACAACCTCCGATATAACCCTGGCCTAATCGCTGGACAATTCAGAATGACCAATTAACCAAATACCCGGTACGTCTTTCGACTGTGGAAGGTAACAGGAATACTAGGAGGAAACCCACGTATTCTATAGGACGATCTACAACTTCTTACAGAGGACGATTCTCACCCAATTATTCACGCCGGCCATGTCGAAGACTTACCATTAAAGCACCACTCTATCACCTGCGAGGTATTAATATGCTAATTCATATCTATTGATCATATTGCACTTTAAACAAACCTGTTTACAAGCGTGGTCCATTGGTGTATGATCTTAGGGTATAATTACAAACGCCAAGAATGGCTCCGTTCATATTGCCATTCATCAATTAATATTTGCACACGTTCTTCCAGCTTTACCCTATTGAGGTCCTATTGGTGAGGTACGTTAACATTATAATTCAGTTTGTCTCCCCATGTTCAACAGAGATTCGATTATATAACACTAATTATAGTTGACGCTCACATATGTTACCTTATCGGACCGACGGAGAGGTCTGATTACTAATAAAGTACTACAGTAATGATCGTTTCAATCTGCTCATTGCCGACCTTTCTGTAGTTTTATCTCTTGACTGGGATGTAAAGCATGGAAAGGATGTGTGCCTTTTGACAAATTGTACTTACTTCTCGGGGTGCTGATGTTTGCTTTCACAGTTGACTTTGAAGGTGGGTGCGTGACGACACAGGTGTATGTTGCGTCCTTCTTCCAATCGTCTGCAGTCAAGTAAAGGAGGCTTCTCGTGCTGAAGGTCATGTCCTGTTGAAGTGCAGTTGGGAGGCTGGTTGCGTTCGAGTGGAATGCGGCTCTGTCCTTCTGCCACAAAACGGTTATGTCATCGGGGTAGAATCCCGTTATCATGCATGTGAGCGTAGCGATACCCGCAGTTTGAATCTCCTCTGGAGACGGGGACAAGAGGCGTACCCTTGGTTTCACTGGTTTGGCTGCAAGAGAAGGTCAATCAGTCTTAATCTCCAAAACAAGTTGGACAAGTTTCCTAACTATGCGCTGGACAAGTTGTTTAAGAATCCATGGTGAGCGTTCTACTTGTTAGTCAGCTGTTAAGGATAATGGTAGTGATAACTTTCTGCCCGGAAGTGTATCACGAGCGGCGTACCACGGTCCTGAGAGCTATGTTGTTTGTGATATAACGATATGAATGTGCATATAGAAAATATAATTTCTGAGTTTATGGATTAGAGTAAACGGTGGTGTTTTCAAACGCGATGATGGGTATCAAAAGCTGTGGCAATACAGATCAAATACAATGTTAGAGTTTGCGGAAGCAGATTGAGAAATGCGTGTCGATGCAGTTTGGGAACTGAAGAAGGGGTACGCCATGAATAGAAAATATTTCATTATTAAGGAATGTTTATGAACAGAGAGATATTAGGGTCTAAGTCCATAGTTCCCTGAAAGTAGCAGCACCGGTAGATGGTGCGTTTTCAAAGGAACACGGCATACTTGCTTTCACAGGTCCAGATTAGCATATGAAATTTGGGACGCTCTGTTTTAAATTTACCAAACACTGGTGCACTAGATTTAGAAATATTTGGTCGCCTCGTTGTAAGGTAATGGCATTGCGCTGGAAAGAGTGCATAAGAGATACAACAGTATGTTAACTGGGTTGGAGAACGTCAGTTATGGGGAGCAATTAGAATCGCTGGGCTTGTTTTTTCTGGAGTGAAGGAAACTGAGTAGTGACCCAACAACACCATGCAAAATTATCAGCAACATGGGTAGGATAAGTAGACAACAGCATTCGCATGTCTAGACTATGAAATCCAAAGATGGCATGTACTTAAATTAAGTGGGAAGAGCTTTAGAGGGTACCTTAAGGAAAGCTAGTACAAACGAGACTGTTGATATTTTAATCACGCTGGAAGTGGACACGCTCACCGCATTTGGCAAATATTTAGACCATCACTGAATTAGTAAAGACATTCAAAGATATTTTTTTTCTGTTGCTGAAAATTGGATTGAGGTAGATATGAAACATCTTTGAACATTGGGTTCGGAGGGCCAACTGTATTTCTGTGCAGTATGATTTTATGACTACAACTTCTCAGAGGAGTAGTAGAAGGATACAATTATTAGAATGCCTGTTGCAAGTCTCCAGAAACCTGGTTTCGGTCATAACCTGCTCTACTGGAGTTTATTCGGTTGCCGTGTAGCTGTGCGCGTTTTGTTTTAGGTTCTCCGATTTCCATATCGAACAACATGCCGGTGCTTGCCAGGTCCACTTACCATTACTTACTCTTCAACAGAGTAGAATCTGCGAGGAATTGTTGAAGCTACGAAACAATAAAATAGATTCGAGTGGAAATCGTTGAATGAGTGTTGAAGCGGGTTTGGGTTCAGTCGACCGAAGGGTCTGTTCCAATGCTGTCGGGCCCTAAGCTTTCAACATTTCATTCGACGAACTCTTGGGTGGAACGCTATCGGTGCACCATTTGTCAGAAAACCTGTCTTGCCCTGAATAAGATTATACATTATGATTCTAGCAGAGGGCAACTCGTTCACCATCATGCCTGTTTTCCCTGAATACTGCGGCCTGGCAGTTTCTGCTCCTCTTTCTGTACCAAAAAACAGATTATTGTTTTTACCAACATTTTGATTGTTGGTATTGCACCCACCTTTTGCGTTTCGTGTCCGTTTTGATAACGGAGCAGCTGATTGATTGTCCTGCACCGAGCAGGAGTATTCTACCCCGCTGTCCCACTCGGCCACGCTGCTGGTCAAACGGCTGACTGTCACGTACTGTCTCCCGATCTTTGCTGCTTGTTCTGTTTCAACACCATCAGCCTGTTCCTTTCCACCCACTGTCCAAGAGATGGAAACCTCAGCTGGAATCGTGGCGATCACTTCACACACCAGTGTGGCAGTTTTGTTTATCCACATTTCTTCAACGGTAGGATCTCTGAGAAATAATGCGAATTCTAGAAGATATAATTGAGAGGGCTCATGACGAATCTGAAGTTTAGCAAGGATTTCAATATAGTAATAACCTGCTACACGTTAAGAGCTTAAGGTGGAATTTGTTCGATTTAAATGATGCTTAAGTCGTCTTTTCGTACACCCTTGGGTCAGATCATGACCACACGCTACTCTTCCACACTGAAAGAAAGGAAAATGGTTGAAAATGAATAACATATAGTCATTCATAGATAAGTGTGGCGAAGGATAGAGAGAGAGATGCAGCCGGCCATACCCGGAAAGGAGGACAGTGATAAAACACCGGCGTGGTGAAGGGGCAGTGGCTTGTGGCAGAACAGTCAATGGGTTGCCGCGAGACAGAGAGATTGACTGAGGGAGGACAGAACACATGAAGATAGAAGGTGGAAGTGAATGTAAGGTGGAAAGAAATGCTAAATAAATATGCAGTATTCAATCTATTTATGCAAGAATGATGGACCAGTTTAGCACAAGGTTTAACTGTTTGATAAGTCAAGTGGTTGCCTCGACTACTTTCTTCTTTTTATTTATCTATTTTGCAACATTTTCATTATTGCATGCTGATACCAGCCACAGATATAACATATCAGTAAAAATTAACGTGCTGTTAAAATTGAAAGTTAAAGGGAATCATGGAGGATGTTATATTACTGCCCCTTTCCTATGCTTATTTTTTAAAGAAGTCCGGATTCTTTAGAATCATTTCAGATATGCAAACTCTATTCGATGCATTAACATGATCAGAAATCAATATTCACTGATGCGCCATGACGTCTGCTGACTACTCCTCGCAAGATTTTCTTGTCATTCTTACCTCTGATATTTTAATGTTTGCTGCCTAATCATTCCGAATCACACTCCTATCTTTCCCTTATCCAAACTTGATACTGACACGCATCTCAATCTTTAGTAGTCTGGTTATTTTTAAATCTTGTCCGTAGATCATTACAGCCCACCAAATGAAATATTGAGGAGGAAAGTGGAAATACTGCACCAATGGATTGGGAACTCATTCTTACCTGACTCAGCTCGTATTTCTTTGCGGATGTTGCTGCTGGTTGCAGAGTGGGATACACTACACGAGTACACAGCACCACTGGCCCATTCGTTTAGAGGCACTTTGAGCACACTTGCTGAGGTAAACGTTTCGTCTGAACTTTTAGTGGAAGAAGTGGTGGTAAACCCGGACTGTACGGCTTGTCCGTTTTTCTGCCAGGCCACTGCAATGTTTCCAGGTCGGTATTCGCTCATGAGACAAATCAATTCCACAAAGCCCTGTGCTTTTTGTTCGGCAGTTGCAGAATAGACAAGAGTGATGTTTGGCGGGGTCGGTTGTTTTACTAAAATGAACAAAAACAAAAGTCTTTGAAATGATTGGATCAATTTTACGTTGTTCTTTTGACAATCTGTAAGGCATAAGACAACTACAATATTCCTTGCGTCATAGGAATTTTTACACGTCAAGAACTACGTTAGCATTTCTAAGACCTTTTGGCTGAAGGGATGACTGAAGCTGAAATATTTCCTTCAGCGTAGTGGTATCACAGCTTACGGTTATTTTATTTTTATATACCTTGAATAGTATTTCGAAATTTCGCCTGATTATTCTTTGTGGTATCAAAGCTGTCGTGGGCCATACGAATTGACTGGAGGAGAGAGATTTAAAATCTAGCTGTCAGAATAAAATCTCTCACTCAATGGCAGCAAGACCAAGCAGCTGATTATTGACTACAGGAGGAGAAAACCGCGGGTCTATCTGCCTGTCATCATCTAGGGGTCAAAGGTGGAGAGAGTTAGCAACTTCACATTCCTCTGCGTTATCATTTCAGAGGATCTATCCAGACTCCAGCTGGTAAGTGCCATTAGAAAGAAAGCACGGCAGCGCAACTACTCTCTTAAAAGTTTAAAAATATCCGGTATGTCATCTAAAACGTGATAAACTTACGTAGATGTGCCGTAGAGGGTATACTGACTGGTTGCATTACGGTCTGATATGGAAATATCAATGCCCTTGAACGGACATCCTGCAAAAAATGGTCGTGAATACAGCATAGTTCATGGCGAATGCAACCTTCCCCACCATTAAGCCCATCTATTCGCCGCGCTGTCGCAGAAATGCAGCATTTATCTTCAATGACCCAGGGTTCCAGGCCACGCTCTCTTCTCGCTGCCGCCATTGGGAAGGAGGTACCGAAGCCTAGGTACCCAAAATAATTGTTTCGAAAACAAATATTACCCCTTCAACATCAGTTTCTTGAACCAGAAGGAATACCTTTACTCAACTTCATTTCCCCAGACGTTGAACTGTTCCCATAACCTCTGGGCTCAGTTAAAAAAAAAATATATATATATATATATATTCATCTCATGTTGACGATATTTATTGTTTATTTATTTTACTTGTTTTGTTTTCTGTTTGATTTGCACAGTTTGTCTTTTGCCATTTGGTTGTCCGTCTAAATGTGTGCGGGTTTCGTTGATTCTGTTGTGTTTCATGATGTTTGCTGTGAATGCCCGCAAGAAAATCAATTTCAGGGTTGTGTATGATGACGTATATGTACTTTGAAATTCGATGATAATGATGATGATATGTAGGCTTGTTAAATGGTAGTCGTATCTGAAACGTCAGCAGTCTGTCCATATTACAGAATATAGTATTTTATAGTCTGCACAATTTTAGACTAGGTTTACCTGAACGAGACAAAAGTTATCTTTCAACTTCAGCTCGTTTCCATTTTTCTCAAACTGCAAGTTGCTGTTGATGATTGCTGAGGTGCACTGAATGTGGGAATCAACAATGGCAAGTTGACTGTGTTTCTACTCAGATAGAGCAGGCAGTAGATAACATGAGTTGATAGCATGAGTTAAACATGAGTTTAAACTGAGTTGGCAAGGGGAAGGAAACCAGGGTGTTAGGGTCGAGGAAGAGGAAAATAGAAATAAGTCAAGGAAGTCCTGCTGTTCTGGAGGATTTAAACTAATGTGGCAGGGGGATGGAAACAAGTGCAGAGAGACAGATGAGAGTAGATGAGAGTAGAAGCAAAAAGTAGTAAAGTGAAAAGTAAAAGTGGCAGGCAGGCAAATCCAGGGCAAAAATCAAAACGGGCGACTTTTCAACATAATTGTATAAGGGCTAAGAATGTCGTAAAACAAGCCTGGAGGCTTTGTGTGTAAATGCGAGGAGCACCAAGGTGGATGAATTGACTGTGCAGATAGTTATTAATGAATATGAAATAGTTGGGATCACAGAGACATGGCTCCAGGGTGACAAAGGATGGGAGATCAACATCCAGGGATATTCAATATTCAGGAGGGATAGACAGGAAAGAAAGGAAAGTGGGATAGCGTTGCCAGTGAGAGAGCAGATTAACATAATAGAAAGGAAGGACACTAGCTGGAGGATGTGGAATCGATATGGGTAGAGCTGCATAACACTAAGGGGCAGAAAACACTGGTCGGAGTTGTGTACAGGCCACCTAACAGTAGTAGTGAGATTGGGGATGGCATTAAACAAGAACTTAGAAATGCGTGCAATAAAGGAACAGCAGTTATAATGGGTGACTACAATCTACATATAGATTGGGTGAACCAAATTTATAAGGGTGCCGAGGAAGAGGATTTCTTGGAATGTATTGGAATGGTTTTCTGAACCAAAATGTCGAGGAACCAACTAGAGAGCAGGCCATTCTAGACTGGGTATTGAGCAATGAGGAAGCGTTAGTTAGCAATCTTGTCGTGCGAGGCCTGTTGTGTAAGATGGATAATATGGTAGAATTCTTCATTAAGATGGAGAGTGACATAGTTAATTCAGAAACAAAGGTTCTGAACTTAAAGAAGGGTCGCTTCGAAGTTATGAGACGTGAATTATCTAAGATAGACTGACGAATGATACTTAAACGGTTGACGGTGGATATGCAATGGCAAGCATTTAAAGATCGCATGGATGAACTACAACAATTGTTCATCCCAGTTTGGCAAAAGAATAAACCAGGGAAGGTAGTGCACCCGTGGCTGACAAGGGAAATTAGAGATAGTATCAAGTCCAAAGAAGAAACATACAAATTAGCCAGAAAAAGCGGCACACCTGGGAACTGGGAGAAATTCAGAGTCCAGCAGAGGAAGACAAAGGGATTAATTAGGAAAGGGAAAAAGGATTATGAGAGAAAGCTGGCAGGGAACATAAAAACTGATGTAAAACCTTTTATAGATACGTGAAAAGAAAAATATTTATCAAGACAAATGTAGGTCCTTTACAGTCAGAAACAAGTGAATTGATCACGGCGAACAAGGAAATAGCAGACCAATTGAATAACTACTTTGGTTCTGTCTTCACTAAGGAAGACATAAATAATCTTCCGGAAATAGTAGGGGACCGAAGGTCTAGTGAGATGGAGGAACTGTGGGAAATACATGTTAGTAGGGAAGTGGTGTTAGGTAAATTGAAAGGATTAAAGGCAGTTAAATCCCCAGGGCCAGATGGTCTGCATCCCATAGTGTTTAAGGAAGTAGCCCAAGAAATAATGGATACATTAGTGATAATTTTTCAAAACTCTTTAGATTCTGGATTAGTTCCTGAGGATTTGAGGGTGGCTAATGTAACCCCACATTTGAAAAAAGGACGGAGAGAGAAACGGTGGAATTATAGACTGGTTAGCTTGACATCGGTGGTGGGGAAAATGCTAGAGTCAGTTATCAAAGATGTGATAACAGCACATTTGGAAAGCTGTGAAATCATCAGACAATGTCAGCATGTATTTAAGAAGAAAATCATGTCTGAAGAATCTTATAGAATTTTTTGAGGAGGTAACTAGTAGAGTGAATAGGGGAGTACCAGTGGATGTGGTGTATTTGGATTTTCAAAAGGATTTTGACAACGTCTCACACAGGAGATTAGTGTGCAAACTTACAGCACACGGTATTGGGGGTATGGTATTGATGTGGGTAGAGAATTGGTTGGCAGACAGGAAGCAAAGTGTGGGAATAAACGCGACCTTTTCAGAATGGCAGGCAGTGACTAATGGGGTACCGCAAGGCTCAGTGCTGGGACCCCAGTTGTTTAGAATATATATTCATGATTTAGACGAAGGAATTAAATGCAGCATCTCCAAGTTTGCGGATGACACGAAGCTGGGCGGAGGTGTTAGCTGTGAGGAGGATGCTAAGAGGATGCTGGGTGACATGGATAGGTTAGGAGTAGGCAAATTCATGGCAGATGCAATTTAATGTGGATAAATGTGAGGTTATCCACTTTGGAAGCAAGAACAGGAAAACAAATTATTATCTGAATGGTGGCCGATTAGGAAAAGGGGAGGTGGAACGAGACCTGGGTGTCATCGTACACCAGTCATTGAATGTGGGCATGCAGGTACAGCAGGCGGTGAAAAAGGCGAATGGTATGTTGGCATTCATAGCAAGAGGATTCGAGTACAGGAACAGGGAGGTTCTACTGTAGTTGTGCAAGGCCTTGGTGAGACCACACCTGGAGTATTGTGAGCAGTTTTGGTCCCCTAATCTGAGGAAAGACATTCTTGCCATACAGGGAGTACAAGGAAGGTTCACCAGATTGATTCCTGGGATGGCAGGACTTTCATATGATGAAAGATTGGATCGACTGGGCTTATACTCGCTGAAATTTAGAAGATTGAGGGGGGATCTTATTGAAACGTATAAAATTCTAAAGGGATTGGACAGGCTAGATGCAGGA
The DNA here is from genome assembly GCF_048418815.1 of Hemitrygon akajei. NCBI lineage: Eukaryota > Metazoa > Chordata > Chondrichthyes > Myliobatiformes > Dasyatidae > Hemitrygon > Hemitrygon akajei. The sequence continues at coordinate 15,066,851 of NC_133148.1, read as the reverse complement.
AGATTGTTCCCGATGTTGGGGAAGTTCAGAACGAGGGGTGATAGTTTAAGGATAAAGGTGAAAGCTTTTAGGACCGAGATGAGGAGAAACTTCTTCACACAGAGAGTGGTGAATCTGTGGAATTCTCTGCCGCAAGAAACAGTTGAGTCCAGTTCATTGGCTATATTTAAGCGGGAGTTGGATATGGCCCTTGTGGCTAAAGGGATCAGGGAGTATGGAGAGAAGGCAGGTACAGGGTTCTGAATTGGATGATCAGCCATCTTCATACTGAATGGCGGTGCAGGCTCGAAGGGCTGAATGGCCTACTCCTGCACCTATTTTCTATATTTCTTATGTTTCTACATTGAACATAATACCACTTTAATTCTCCGAGTCCACCCTGCCAATTAAGGATCCATTTTTATACTACGAGAGACAATTTGCTGTGCCCAGTTCAATGATTGATTGATATTGCGTATTTGGATTTTCAGAAGGCCTTTGACGAGGTGCCACTCATGAAGCTGCTGAACATGCTAAGAGCCCATGGAATTACAGGAAGTTTCTAGCATGAAAGCAGTGGCCGTTTGGCAGGAAGCAAAGCAAGCCTTTTCTGTCTGGTTGCCGATGACTAGTCGTGTTCCACTAGTGTTGGGATCGATTCTGTTTTACGTTATATTTCAATAATTTGAATAATGCAATTGATGGTTTTGTTGAAACGTTTGCAGATGATACGAAGATAGGTAGAAGGGCAAGTAGTTTTGAGTAAATAGAGGGGCCACAGAGCGGCCCTAGACAGATTAAGAGAATCGGCAGGCGAAGAAATGGCAGTTGGAATACAGTGTCGAGAAATGCACGGTCATACACCTTGGTAGAAGAAATAAAAGAGTTAACTACTTTATAAGTGGGTAGAAAATACAAAAAAAAAACTGTGGCGCTATGTGACTTGGGAGTGCCTGTGCAGGATTCCCTAAAGATTAATTTGCAGATTGACTCTATGGTGAGGAAAGAAATGCGATGTTCGCATCCATCTCAAGAGGACTAGAATATAAAAGCAAGAATGTAATGCAGAAACTTCATAAAACACTGTTGAGTCCTCAGATGGAGTACTGTGAGCAATTTTCAGCCCCTTGTCTTCGAAAGGATGTGTTAAAACTGGAGAAGGTTCATAGGAGGTTCACAAAAATGATTCTAGGATTGATTGGCTTTTCATATGAAGAGTGTAGTGTTAAATGGCTCTGCCAGTATTCGCTAGAATTCAGAAGAATGAGGCGTGACACATTTTCACCTATCGAATAGTGAACGGCCTTGATAGAATGAATGGATGTGGGGTGCATGTTTCCTATAGTGGGAGAGTCTAAGACCAGAGGACACAACTTCAGAATAGACAGGCGCCCTTTTACAACGGATATGAGGAGGAATTTATTTAGCTAGAGAGTGGTGAATCTGTGGAATTCTTGCCGCATGAAGCTGTGGAGACCAGGTCTTTATGTATATTTAAAGCTGAGGTTGATAGATTCTTGATTGGTCAGGACACGAACAGGGAGAAGACAGGAGATTGAATAGGAGAGGAAAATTGGATCAGTCATGATGAAATGGCGGAGCAGATGCGATGGGCCAGATGGCCTAATTCTGTTCTTATCTCTTATGGTCTAATGGCCTTATGGAATGAAATAGCAGCAAACTCGTGAAACGAGCAGTTTGCGTCAAATCCATTGAGTCAGGAAGGTGCTGGGCAGCCTGCAATTGTCGCAAAGTTTCCAGCGCATGCCCAAATCCACTAATCCTAAGGAGACATCTTTGGAATATGGCTGACATTGTAATAGGGCAATGCTGCTCACTAGAATCACAGGATAGGTGTTTGGGACCAGAATGTTTATAATTAGTCTCAAAGATATTTTGGCGAAGGCAACATGGATATTTGGAAAGAGCTATGGAGAAGTACAAGGCACACAGTAGCTTAGCTGTTAGCGCAACTCTATCACAACTCGAAGAGTCAGGGTACAAAGCAGGGATCTTTGCGGACATGCAAAGCAAAAGGTAATCACATATTACAGAAGGAGGGGAGATATAGAGCTTATAACAAAACTGATGACAGTGAAGTGAAAGGGTAGTCCAATACACTTTATTGGACTGAAAAACAAATTCCCTTCAATTGGAAATAGCACAGTAAAATAGAAAGGGTGTTGATGGTGTTTCTAAGTATTTAATACATTCACCCTCTCGTACTCATCTCAAATGCTGATTCCTTCCCAGTTTCTCAGTTAAGTGCATGAAATAGGCTGTGCTTGACGTCTGAAAAGTTCCTTTCCCAATGAGATCAAAACCCAGGGGGATGATCTACATTAATTTGGGAGAAAATGGGCCGGGCCGACGGAGTAATACTCCACAGCGCTATATACAAACAAAGACGATGCTGTTTACTTGCCTATTTAACAAAAAAACACACACACACACACACATGTGGAATTGGACTGGGTTCCCACAAAAATCCATTAAGAACGAGATTCAGAGGACTTTTAAACACGACTACGCTCGGACAAAGGAGCGTAACAGCATGATTAAAACTAAGAAAGATGAAGCAAACAAACAATAATAAGTTCAAGCAAATTGGAAGAATGATAGATATTTTTGCGAATTGCTTCGCTGACATTTGTGGATCCCATAATATTGTCGGAGGTCTGCTTTAATTTGAGTTTGTTTTAGGAAGGACCTACTTGTAAACGCTATCATTCAATTGATTGATGAAAATTAAAACCCGTTTCGCAGAAACGTTTCCATTGCAACCCATATTTGAGCATACTGCTTCAATGACGACAGTTTTATATTTTGTACCATAGCACGGTCTGTTTACCAATGTAAACCCTTATAATTGGTGTCATGAGCGACACTGACACATCTAGAATATCATTCATTAAGATCTGGAGTGTAACTTTTAATTAAATGTAGTGCCCTGCCAATTGACTAAAGCATTCAGCGAGATGGTAGAGACTTGATATTTATTGTGCTCTTCTTTCAAAGAATACATTGATTATTTTGACCTTGATTCAGTATCTCTTCTGGCCTTGCGCACAGACCTTTTGCCTCCCTCTGCCCTCCCTGAATCTTCTGACGATTGACACTAAAATATAACCAAAGTTATACAATTCCAACAATTCTGACAACAGAAAATATGTTTAATCCTGGTCGTCTAGGCGCTCACTAAATGTATGGATTTGTTAGAGCATGATATGTGTTTCTAAATAGAAGACATTTTTTCTTCTATTCCAGCTAAATGACAAGTTTTTTATCGCAACGAATATATGTTTTAACAGCCCCTCGAAGTATCAAGTTATTAATCTGAACTGAAACCTATTTCATCTTCAAAGTTCTTTCCTACTTGGGTCTGCGACCATTGGGGAGTAAATCCACACTCAAATATGCAAGGATATGAGGACCTCGCACTTATATCAATACAGCAGGTAATACTTTAAAGTAACCATCGGACGGGGTTAGGGTGTAGCAGGTCGAGGGTAATTTGTGCGCTTCGATTTGTAAAAATATTTCAAGTTCAATTTTCGTCTTTTTAAACGAGCGAAAGTATAATCTTGGGAGGATAAAAGCGTGTACTTAAATTCTTCTGGGGTGTCTTAGTCAATTAACGTGTTTCTAATGAAATGCTTATATTCCAAAAATACATTATCATATTGCCCTTTTCGGTTTGCATCATTTAAACGAGAATATAATTATACTTTACTTCGGGGAAAAGTACGTGATTTCTCAAAATGTAATAAAAAAAATCACTTACCAGGTATCACAGTCAGCTTTGTGCCAGCTCCGTCGTAGTAATAATAACACAATGATTAACTTCCTATTCAGCGCAATTCAAAAAGTAATCATTAAAGCTGAATTGTTGACGGAGGCTTTCCACAATAATACACGAACTGTATAAAACACGGCTGACCAATATATTCCATTTCCTTCAGTTTCACTCGCTCCTGTATTTATTCAGTGCACTGTAAGCGCATATGATAATAAAACTGGAATTTCGCTGTTTGAGTACCAGGGACTGTAGGTAGAATTCTATCTAAAGGAGAAGCAGAATTGTTTGAAAAACTATGTTGAGTAACATCCATGAACGTAAAGTCATATTTTGTAATCCCATTTACAAATAGATGATCTTAAAAAAAATAAAACTGTCTCGGAGGTTTGTGCTATGGCATAGACTACTGTGTCACAGTACTGGCACATCAGTTCACATGAGCACAATAACCTCCTTGTTGGAAATAGCGTATAAATCCGTCAGATAATCCCATAGGTCCATGATACGATGGTAGGGGACATAAATGAAATGGTTGCTATGGCCTGTTTAAATCCCGTCGATAATAGCTCTCAGTCAGGTAGATAATATCAAGGCTTTGTTATTAATATGATGATCACATATGCACTGCAATTACACAAATATATAGAGCAAGACTTTGCTTTGTGTACCAGTCTCTGGCAGAGATAAAGAATGTTTGTCTGAAAGCAGTTTTTGTCCCTAAAGGAATATCTTGCATTAATTTTGCGTTAATAACTGTCGAGGTGATTTTTGCATGAAGGGGACTGAAGATTCATCACTGTGGCACACCCATACACACAGTCATCGATACTAGTACTAAAAGGTTCTTCTAAATTAATACAAGAAACCGAGGTCACGGCGGTTGCAATTACAATCTAGCTTAATTTCGTATTATTCTATACAACTTATTTTATAACCAATAATCCTTCGAAAATAGTGTACAGATTTATGCATTGTATATCTGCATTGTACAGTTCAGGAGCGGGTTAACATTGACTTTAGTGCATTAGTGGTTTTTGAATTGCGGAGTCCGAGCTTTGTATCACTGTGATAGTACTGGCACAGTGGTTGATTCAATAGCAAAAAGGTCTCCATTTACATAACTCTGGGAGAATACTGACGCTGCACCTCCAACTGTGTCCACTTGGATATAAGCGGCATTGTGACTGTTGACAACTTACTACTAATGTACACTCGCTCTACATAGGAATCAATTACTGCTCAGTAATTTTCTTTTCCATAAGAACGAAGCAGTCATAGATACTCGCGTGAAAGATTTTCAAACTTTTTGAATTGGCGTGTGCTCAGTTTCGTTACTGTGTTCTTGAGCTTTGCAAAAATACGTGGCTGTGTCTTCAGCAATTAGGTTGCTGATCTTCAGCGAAAAGGTCTTTGCTGGCTTGTTGACTGATTCCGCATAACGTCCTCCAATAGATAGCTTATCCCAACCCGATCGACCCGGTCTTTGGATGAACCATGATGTGCCATACAGGCCACAGCTATCATCTCTTAAAACACAGTTGATGGTCAGAGTTTCGCCTGGTCGTTTTGTTGCTTCTCTTGGTGTCTGTTCTACCCTTGCACTGAAGGCATCTGAAGGGAGGAAAACATATTTAATAATCGCATATCTGAAGCAGCGCAGAATTTAACATAAAATGAAATTTGTGGACGCAACGGCAAGATAGTAACCATTATTCTCTTTAAAACTAAACTGCACTTACTTGGCAACCAGGTTAAAAATATCAAAACACATAAAATATTCATCGTTCCTTCACGACCTGAAAGCCTGTTTAAACAGAGAAGGTTCCAGACACCAGCGCAGGCTGTCTGTGCAACCTTGTGGAGAAGCAAAGACTTTATAAGCCTCGCGAGTCTGGCCTCATTTGCATAATGTAGAATGAAGGCACATTCACTACGATTATAGCTTGGATAATGATATGCATTATATCCGATAATTACATCGGTAAAATATATGACGCATTAACGTGAATGTATAGATAGAAATTTAGAGAAAGATCTTCATTGCTTCCTTCCATCGTACTGAACGTATTTTCTCTTTGCTCTGTTATATGGAGAGAGCTCCGCAAAAATATGTTAAAGGTCTAAAGGTCATTATGACACAGAAAATACTCTGAAAACAATTCAGTTTATCACCACGATTAGCTAAAGATTATTCCTATTGATGCGGGCAAACTGAGCATATCCCTTTCTCCCTATCTTGCTTCCTCTATTCACCATTGGTAATCAACATGAATCTGATGCCATCCATAGTAACAAATTCTGATCCGAAGTTTATTTTCATTTGTAGTTTCTTGACTTCGCTTGCAATGTGCGTGGATAGTAGCAAAGCAAAACACAAGATACTGAAGGAACTCGACTAGACAGAAAGCATTACGATGAAAAAACTCAGATCTGCCTAATTTACGGTATTAATCAGGGTCATTTCTGATCAGAAGACAGAAAGGAGATGGATTTAGGGACGAAGATCGTATCAGGTTGTTCATTGTGAAGGGATTTGTCAAATTCGAACAACATGGCAAACTGGAACCACGTTCCATAAAGAAGTCAAAAGGAGAAGAAGATGGGCAATGAATTTGAATGGAATACATAACTTATAGGGAAGAGTGAATGGCGGCAGACGTGGCAAATTTAGTCAAGATGATAAAAAAAAGCATGCTTAATGTTTAGGGAAATAAAATCCAACAGCGATACTGAAAAAATATAAATAAGCCAGAAAAGAACTCAATATGAAAATTTGGAGAGTGAGAGAGAGAGAGAGAGAACCATATTTTGGCAAGTCGGATACATACATCAAGAGACTAAGGTAACTCGGCAGAGTATAGAACCACTCAAGGATAAAATAGGAAGCATGCTTTTGGAGAGCGATTATGAGCGTTCAGTCCTAAAGTGTACTTTGCATCGGTTTTTACCAACGAGAGAGAATTAACGGGTAGTGAGACCAGAGTGGAGCATGCTAATTTGCCAGGAAATTTTGAGATTAGGATTATCTTTAAAATCATTCATCTTGAAGTGTTTGCAGGGCCTATTGAAGTATTGTAGAGAAAGGCGAGAAGGTGATTGTTGGTGCCATGACAATCATATTTGTACAAGTTGAAGTTAAAGTTGTTTATTGTCATTTGAGTGTACATATATGCAACCAAATGAAACAACGTTCCTTTGGACGACGGTGCAGCCACACAACATATATCACACACAGTACAAAAAAAGCAAAGTATTATACTAAAATAAGTTAGCAAATTATAATTCAAAATATATGTAGTAATGCGCAGCACAGGTAAATAGTAAACAGTACAGTAAGCAGTCCGCTGTCCTAGAGAAGATACATAGGTGTTGGCAGGGTATTGATATTCGCACACCTTGAGGGAAGAAGCTGTTGCAGGGGACAATGTTGTTCCTTTGTTCAGGAATGGAAATGGCGTTAATATGGAAATAATAGATTGGTGGATCTTATTGTCAGTGGTAGGGAAATTAATGCAGAGGATACTTAGAAATAGAATTTATGAGCATTTGGAAAAGCATAGCCTAATTAGGGATCATCAGCATAGCTTACTGCGAGGCAGGTCATCTCTTAGTATCAGTATTGAATGTTTCGAGAAGGTGATGGAGATGATTGATGAAGGTACAGAGTTAGAATATGTCTACGGGGGTTTTCGGGAGATATGCGACAAGGCCATTCAAGGGAGACTCGTACAGAAGATTAAGACGCGTGCTATCCATGGTGACTTGGCCGTATGGATTCATGATTGTGTTGTCTACCGAAGACAGTGTGTAGTACTTGAGTGATGGCTCTGGATGCAAGTACTGTACGTGACTAATGTTGTTCCCTACCAGGACCTCCGAAGTTATTGATGATATATATAGTGGCGAGCATTTGGTCTATGATAACAGACGAAAAAAAGCTCATTAAGCTCGTTTAATTCAACAGCTGATTTTATCGGGACAAGTGCAAAGACTGACCGGGCGCCATAGAAGCGTTCCCGCAACTTCCCAAACGTCTTTGCGACCCCGAAATAGCCTGCCCCAACAGCCCGTGCACCGACCGTAACACCGTGGCCACCGCCAGAACAGCAGCCCGTCCCGCTTCTCCATTGTGCCCACTGAGAGAATAGGGATTTAATGCCTGGATCTAGGGTGGAGACCTCTACCCACTCCGGCTATCGTCCCACGCTCAGCAATCCCTTTACTCGGGCCGGCAGAGGATCGCTAACCTGTTCGCTGTGCAGCTGCAGGGCAATGGTGGGGAAGTCTTCATCGCTGCCACCTGAAGCGCCGCCATCAGCGCTTGCCCGCTGTGTTGCGTTGGGCCATCTCGCGGTGTGCTGCACTGTGGCGGTTCGCGGTGAGACCGTGGTTCTTTTTTTCCGCCCCCGCCGGGTCCGCTTTCTGAAGGTGCCCTGCCGGAGAACCACGGTTTCGGCGCCGAAGTAGAGTACTGCTCCCAGTACATCCACGTGTGCCCACCAGAGGGACAGCAGGTCCAGGCCAATGAGGCAGGACTCCAGGATGTCAGCCATGCGCACCTCGTGTTCTCTTATGTTTTCCCCACTGCAATGCGCAGCCATGTCTTCCCTAACGGCGTCGCACAGTTGCCAGTAACCGTAGCCCGCTGGACCGGCGTGGTTGTCCACACCGGCCGTTTTGCGAGGAAACCTGCATAGATAATGGTGAGGATTGACACCGTGTCCACCAACACAAGACCTCTGATGCCCTCTACCACGCAGTCCACACAAAAGCCTTGGTGTTCACCCAAACGTCCCACCCGGAGAGGCGACAACCGAAGGATTTTGCTGAAGGTTTCGAGCGGCGCAGGGGCTACGGCGTGGCGCTGCGCGGAGCAATCCCAGGCCATGTGGCTTGCCTCGCCGTACCGTTAACAGAGACCGCTCCGTGACACGCGACGGGGCCTGAGCGGTGCTGGTCGGAACTGTCTCACGGGCTTCTCTTCGTCAGTTTTCTCCTTCACCTCGGCGACACAAGCCCAGGCTCTTGGCGTGCCGGGTGACACAAGAATGCCTTGGGGGAGTGAAGTTGCTTCGCCCTTCTGCCTCTGCCAGCGATGATGGTGATGTCAGGGTAAAATGCTGCCGAAGACGCTCCGGCGTGAGCGCCTTTCCGAAGGCGTGAAGGGCAAACACTTCCTCGGCCGCGGAAGGGAACTGGGGTTAGCCATGACGAGCATAGTGGCGGAGATCAGCTGCGAACGCCCTCCAGGCTTTCTCCTAAAAGTCGCCATCTGCTGCCCAATTCTTCTCTCATTGTTTCCTCCAATGGCCTCTGCCCGAAGCACAGCTCCTGCGCCGCTTGGATAGCCCTATAGTCATGCTGCTCAGCCGGCGTTAGGTCGAGCAGGGCACGCGGGGCGTCCCCATCCAGTGCCAGGACAAGGTCCACCGCCGTTTTGATGAGGATGCACATTGTGCCATGCGGCAAATTTGACGCATCAGGAAAGGCTCCAGGCAGCTGGTAGCATTATATCTGAGGAGCTTCAAAGAGGACCATGTAACGTGAAAACTATTGGTCCTCTTCTTCCTCCAGCGGCGTCAGTGGTAACTGCCATGTTGTCCGTCTTCCCATTGCTGTGGTATCTCGGGTTCCCCGGTGCGTTCCAGGAGAGAGTTGGGTGATGTGCTCTGCCATGTCTCCCGGGTTTGAGAGCCTGTGTACGCTGGCCCCGTCGGGGTCCCTTGGGAAGGCATAATGCTCAGTTCCCAGATCCTCCCTCCGGGTCGGCGTCCCATCTTCGGGAGCTCAGCCCGGAGTACCAGGGCAGACATACTTCTCAGTCCCTTGATTAATTCCCCGGGTTTTAAGGTGCTTCATCCGATGTCGTATATCTTCAATCTCGCCGTCAATTTCTAATCCCGCTCCTGACCCCAATATGGCGAGCATTCGGTGACAGACGAGAACTGCTCCTTTAACTCATCAGCCGTCTTTCTTGCAACAAACACAAAAACAGACTGGCCGGTATGACCCAAGGAAAGAACCATCCAGTGACATACTGATGGTGGAGGTCATTATTACACACCTTAGTTACAGTCAATGTGACCCACAAACAAACATACGAATAGCTATATAACCCAAGTTAAAATGTAACGATAAATGAACTTGAACTTCCCATCATAATCCCACGAATGCATTTTAAAACAAGAACAATAAATTGCTAAGGCCACTAGAAATGCTGGGGCGGGCTGCCCATCAGGCCCACTTCGACCTCGCCCCACCCGCCGGAGCCCTACGATATATATTCATATTCAAGTACATTTGTTGAATATAGAAATTATACATCCTTTAGATTTACGTGCTTCCCGGTAGCCGCAAAGCAAGAAATCTGAAAGAACACAATTTAAAGTAAGAAAGAATAAGCATTAAAAAAGAGACCAAGCAACGCACACAAAATGCTGGCGAACTCGGCAGGCCGGGTAGCATCAATGGAAAAATTGAAACACTCGATACTTCCGGTCGAGACCCTTCATGAAGACATGTTTTGTGTATTGCTTGGAACTCCAGCATCTGGGGTTTTTCTCTTATCAACGAAAGACCAATACTCCGTGCACAAGAGCATGAAAAAAATACACGGCATGCGAACAAATGAAGCGCACAACAGCATTCTAAACCACAAATGAGTCCTCAGATCCGAACCCCGGAGTAGACCCAAAACTTTGCTTATCAGTTCTTCTTATTAGCGGGTACGGAGCACAGCAGCCGGAGCAGTCTTCATAGCCTCAGCGCCATGGAGATGACAATGGCGGAGAACGAGCGAAATCGGCACTCGTTCCGACTGATACCCTATCTTGTCCGTCTGTCTGGGCCAAGATTTAAATTGACCCAACGACGGAACAGCGAAATTCTCTGGCGCCCTGGAGAGAGGACTGGCCATCGCGGAGAGAGCGAAATCCGTTCTCGCCTCGGATCTGTGCAGGCGTTTTTAATTCTACGTCGCACTGGGGCCCAGGTACCGCTGACTTGAAAGGCTCTGGGTCAAGAGCACGCTGCCCCGCGAATCGCTCCGGCCCTGATTTCGTCGCCCAGCACGAAGCCGCATTTAACCTCCAAGTCCGCTCGGCCTTTAATCCGCCTTCCTCGTGATGGAAAACTGGCACATTGCTTTGACTCCAGAGACAGGAACCCTCCCCAATCTCCTTCCCTGCCCAGCCCTTCATGTGCACGTCGGGTCTACGCATTGCCATTAATGTACCGACTCCCCGGCCGGTATTTCAGAGAGAGCTCATTAGCAGACAATGCCGACAACCAGTGCCTGTGACATCCAATTTCGCCGAGGTCAGGATATAAGTGAATGGGTTGTTGTCCGTCCACAGCCCATTTCAATGCCAGGAACTCCAACTTGTGTGTGTGTGTGTGTGTGTGGGGGCGGGGGGGGGGGTTGGGTAGCTTCGCTCAGAGGGTGACAGACTCCAGCAGATGTCAACTCTGTGCCATGGTCCCGATACAAAACTCCCCTAAACCCTGTCTGCTGGCATCCGTGTGCAGTACATATGGCAATCGGGGATCTGCAAAAGCCAGTACAGGCTTTTTCGTCAGTAGCTCCTTTAGCAACTGAGAGGCCTCTTCACATTTCGGATCCCATGCCGCTCCTAAAAGCTCCGAGGGGCTAAAATAATCTTTAGCAACTTCTGTTTTCGTCCTTCTCCCTTTCTTCTCCAAGGGAGCGAACAGCACAGAAGCTGATATAAGTGGTAACTCACTTTAGAGTTGTCCTTCACGAACCTCCGATAGTTCCCACAGAATCGAAGGAACGAGGACAGGGCGCTCACAGACTGAGGCATTGGCCATGTGGTCACCACCTCTATCTTAGACGGATCTGTAGCTACTCCATCACATGAGACTATGTGTTCCACATAATTGACAGACGCCCTGGTACTAGTCCATGGAAAGTTTTAACCTGCAGCTTTCAGGCAGCCCAGCACCTTTCAGTAGGCTAACCTCATACTCCTTCAAGATGGACCGCAATACGGTGAGATCATCCAGGTACAGCAACACCTTAAGAAAGTTCATATCCCTCACAGCTTTCTCCATGCCCTGGGCTATCCTTTCAAACTGGAAGAATCCCAGTAGCCGTCTTCTCTTTGTCAGGGTCAATCATGGGAATCTGGTAATATCTATTCCTCACGTCCAGCACACGGAACCACTTCGCACCACCCAGGCATGCAAACGCGTCCACCATTCTCGGAACAGTATACTAGCTGGCGACTGTACGCCTGTTCGGAGCCTGGTAGTTCACATACATCCGTACCTTCCTATTGTTCTTCCTGGCCACCATTACTAGAGACGCATAAGGGCTTCTGGACTCAGGGATGATCCCAGCTTCCTTCAGCTTCCACAGATGCTGCCGAAGGTCCACACCTCTGCAAGCGCCAGTCGCCGCGACCTGTCTCTGAACGCTGTGTTCTCTGTCTACCGAATGGTGTGGCGAGTGCTCTTGGAACAACCCACATCACACTCGTCAGTGGAAAAGACATCTTCCAGCTTCAACATCTTTTCTAACAACCATCCCTTCCAACTTCCAGATACCACAGAGTCCCCAAAGTTGAATGACTCGGCAGTCAAATTTCCCTTTTTTAGAGAGAGTTTCTTCCCAACTTGTCTCACAGGAACACTGAACATTACCGTTACCGGAAAGAGGTGCGCCATTGGCATACGCCGGCTAAGGGTGTCCTCCCTCTCCAACGTGTTCCTAACAATCACAGTCATCCTGATGACTTGTGAAACCGAGAGCTTCTGCAGCTCGAATCTCATCAATACCCCAGCAGGTAAGGATAACTTCTCTTGGTGGTCTTACGGAGCATCCTTGCATTCAAGAATTCCGGGAAATTTGGGGTTTCCCGTCACTATAGCTGCTTACCCAGGCCGTAACACGACTGGTTTGGATTGGGTGTACCACACAGTCCCTCTTTTATGCTCATCATCCAGCCCAGTGCGGCCACACACTTCCTCAAAAGCAGCTCGGAACATAAGGTAAATGGACAATGTTCTCTGAAAACTGTCTCCAACTTTCTCCTTGCAGTCTCCCATTAGCCTCCTCACAATAGGAGGATTCGTCCCCACAAGAACTGAAGCTTCGGCCTTTTCTACTGGGTCCGGACAAACTGACAGAAATGTATCAAGGAACTCAGCCTCTCCCACATCTGCCTCCGAAAACTCCAGATTCAAGGACGTGACCATCACCCAAGTATTCATCTGTACTAAGACTCCAGATCTCTAGCGCACTGATTTGCGTTAATGGTAAATGCGTCAAATACCGGTTGTTAAACAAACTGTACAGCAGAGTAACCCGAGAGCCTGTGTCAAATATGGCTCTTGCATAAATACCCTCGATCCGTAGCGATACACTGGAGCTTGGCCCCACTAAGCCTTCAGGAATAGGATATTTTGCTTTAGAGTGATCGTTAATATATTGATTGAAACGTATTTCCCCCGAGAAGCCAGGCCGTTCCCTCACTGGTTTCCAAGCTTACGACGTCTTTCTCCGCTTAGGCAGCTGGGGGCTCACTCTCCGAAGATTTCCCAGCCTGCACACTCCCGCTTGAAGTGTTTCTCTTCCCCACAGTTATCGCAGACAACTCCGGTCGCTCCTCTTCCCGCGGTACCCCGTTCAATAGCAATCAACTGCTTAGTCCGTCCCCTCAGGGGGTGAGACTGCGAGTCAGCTTTGTCATAATGGGTGGTTGGACCCGCAGATAGCAACATGGATATCTCAGTTCTAAACTCCGCTACGATTTCCCTTATCTCCCCCAAGGGAGGGTTATCAGGAATCACTAGCAACGGAGGCTACTACTGAGGACAGTACCCAGCTGACCGAGGGCTGTACCCCGCTGACCGAGGTCTGACACGCCTCCGTCGCATTCTCCTCCTCTCTTAATTCTCTGATCAGCTCGACAAACCAGTGAGTGGGGAGCGTCTTCCGAGACATTTGGAGACCCCAAGCGATCATTTCATGCGTCTGTGCGCCTTTCAGGTACAGAGCGATCTTGGGGGTCCATGCCCACAGCTCAAAGGTGGCAGCACAATTTGATAGTGCGGTAAAGAAAGCGAATCTCATGTTTGTCTTTATTAGTCAGAGATAATGTGTTCAAGCCTCAGAAAGTAAAGTTGCAATTTGATATGGGCAGAAGAGGTTTATAAGGATGCTGTCTGGATTAGAGGTTATGTAGTATAAGTAGAGCTTCAGGAAACTAGGGTTGTTTATACTTGAGTGGCCTACGAAGGGGAAACCTGAGAGCACTTTAGAAAATTATGGGAAGCATATAAAGTGCAGGAAGCCGAACTGTTTTCAATAGGATTGAAATGTGTAATACTCGAGGGCATGCATTGATGGTGAGGGGGATATTTGAAAAGAGAGGTGCGGGCCATGTATATTACATAGCGACTGATGTGGGTTTGGACTCGTCGCTCGCATCCTCAGGCTTTACTTCATTATGAAATGTTATTTTCTGTTAATGGCAATCGAATGAATAAATTGGATATACAAGGGAACCAAGATCAAAGACCATGTTTCTATGATAGAGCCATGCCTTTTCAGTGACACCATTTAAGGTGGCCGATATTCCAACAAAAATACTTTATTATCTCTTGAAGTGAATGTGCAATAAACAAGGCGCAGAAAAAAAATTGAAAGCATTTTGATCTCGATATTCATAATTTGGTCAGTCTAACAAGAGAGCATATGATGGTTTTGCCATGACTTTATGCATGTGCATTCGTACTGGCAGCTTAGGGTGATTCTTGATTCCCGGTACCATGTTATCATTGTCTGGATGTAAGGAGTTGGTGCTTAAACTCAGCTGATGGAGCTTTGAAAAACAATTCCCCTCTTCGTTGCACCATTCTGTTGTGGAAGAATAGCCCAGTCAAAAAACGTAACGTGCTGAACGACGAGTAAGTGACCGTTGCGCCCTTATCTTAATTCGCCATCTATTATTGTCCATCTGTTGTTCACCGAAAACCGCAACATCTAGGGTCGGGTTTGCCCCGTGCTGCTTTTAGAAAGAGTCGTTCGCTTAATTTCAAGAAGTAAAACTATGAGATGAGACACTGAATACAATTATTGACAGATAGAATAGGTGGGTGGAGGCAGCAGTAGTTTTGTACAGCTGTTTCAGTGAGCGGTGTTGCCTCCTGCACTGCGTTGAAAAATCAAATCCATAAGCATATTCATTCGGCATTCACTTGGTGATGTTGGACGAAAGTGAACATCTGATTCAATTGAGTCTTCAACTTTACAATACAAATGATTTGTACAGTGGCCTCAGAAACTTTTCAGATATGATTTTATAACCGATCACCAGTACGATTAATATACACAGATTCCCAATATTGCATGCGCGCTTCACGTACACGCCGATCAAAACATTAAAATTCTGTTTCTCTAAATTATTTTGGAATTAAGAATGGGAAACACCAAGACGGCAGATGATATTTTAAAAGATATTTTGTGTCATATTTCGTCAGAGGTTACATTCCAGAACGAGTCAGAAGACAAAAATTGCAAAGAAGGAGGGAATTCAATTATATTACAATCGGCAGGTTAGTAGTACTGAGCCAGTTGTTGGAGCACATGATGGCAAGTCTCTGTGTTTGACAGATTCATCCAAAAGTCTGAGAAATAGTGGCTGCTAAGATGGCTTTTGACTTTCCAAACAACATTGGATTGTCGCTGTGAACTTCGTGAATGAACCTGAAGTTCAATAATGGATTGCAATTCAATGTATCACGTATGTGGAAGGAGGTCATCGCATTTGTTCAGCCTTTCTGATTTCTATATGACAAAACTGCTATAAATGCTGTCCTAGACCAATCAACATCTCCGCTGTATCGTCAAGTCTTTAAAATGAGTGCCTGGTCCTATGGCAATTGATGGGTCAGTGGTAAAACAGATAACCAGCTTCAAGTTCCTGGGTGTCGCCATTTCAGCGGAACTATCTTGGCCTAATACCTCATTTGTAATGGTCACTATTCTCAAAAATCTTGTGCTGTGCAATTGTTTTCCCAGTGACCACATGTGCGCACTGAATAATTTCTCCAGTAAAAACAGTATAAATAACCCGTTTCTAAAATCTGTAGACAAATCATCACGTACTCCACGCTATCAACAACATTGATTCAGAAACCGGTAAAGGAAACGTTCATGAAATATACTTAAATGCCAAAGAGATAAAGGGTAACAACCTTTTGTGCGCATTTTAAAATTACTTTGTGCGCTCATAGCAAAAGATGCATTGGTGTGCACACGCGCATACCTTACGGGGAACATTGGCCAGCACATTGATGAAATTACGAATTAGGAACTTGCGGAGATTTGTGATATCACCAAATGCACTCGCAAAATTCTTCGGATGTACTGTGGAGTGTATTCGGACTGGTTGTTTCACCGCCTTGTGCTGAGGTTCCAAAGTGCAGTATCAAATGAGGTTGCAAAGGGTTGAAGGAAGACTCAGTCATCTGCTTCACAGACGTAACCATGCCACCATCACGAACATTTCAAAAGGCTGTCTCTCAAGAAGAAGGCATCATCATTAAGTACTCACAGCATCCGAGATGTGCCCTCTTATTATTGCCATCGAAGAGAAAGTATAAGAGCCTGAACACCCACCTTCAGCTATCACATTTCTGAATGTTCCTTGAACCTAGAAATACAACCTTACGATTCCAATTCTATGTGTTTATTTATTGCAGCTTAAGTAAATGTTATGTCTTGCACTATACCTTTGTTGTGAAGAAACACATTTCACGACATATTCTTTGTCAGTGATAATAAAACTGCTTTACATTCTGATTCGAATTTCCAACAGAGTGGAATTGAAACCCAACGAACGGAGCCTTAAGTTACTCCCTGGTGTGCAAAAAAATGTTTTGTGTTGCTGTCTTAAAGAGCCGTGATAGTTTTACAAGGCTCAGTTGTATTGATCGGAGTGACCTGAAGATGTGGTCCAGAAGTCTGGAAAAATGCAACGAAGGAGTAATGAGAAATCAGGACATATATGTACTGAGTAAGATAAAACAAAGGGCTCCGATTTATAGATCAAACGTTGTGGAAAATTTGGAACGGGTTCTGGTTATTGCCAAATGCTGAATCTTGCAAAACACATTTAGGTAAAAAAAAAATCAAAGGAGTTATTAAGGATAAAATTGGATAACACAAAAATGAGAAAATTGAATGTGTGCAGTTGTGCAGTTGTGACATGGCACCCAGCACCTGTGCTTAGACTTCTGACCGAACAAAGCATTCAAGTCCTACACTTTTTAAAACACCCTGTCTACCTGCGTCACAACATTCAGGCAACTATACCCTCGAAATGCATTACTTCGCACGTGTCTGAGATATATTCGACTTATTTTATTTTGAGATATGCCCAGTTTCCCCGGAAATCTGGAGACCGAACTTGGGTAAATGTCTTCATTTTCCATTTTGTGCTAATTTTCCTGTTAACCACAAGTTTACAAATCATGGCACCGATATTCTCATCCAAATTACAATCGACAACAAGGATATTGCTTCCTGAATACCCTTAGGCATATTTCACGGATGTTGCGCTGCTGATCATGCAAATCACCAAGAAATGTCCCCAACGCGCACCAGAAGCTCTGCAGGACAGATGCTGCATGGAAGGACTTGTTTTGGAAAGGCGATAAAAGCATCACGCACGCACTATTCTATGCACTGCGTTCACTTGTATATCGGTTTGCGATCACGTTAATACGCATGCTCTATGCGCTTAGCATATTGTGTGTACTCATTATAATGAAGTAACCGGGTTTTTTTTTAGGAGTATTTGTGATAGAAAGATGTCTAGCAAATGTTGCAACAGCCGTGATATTTTCTGTTGCATTTGTGGCAAGTACACGTTTAAATGTCAAAGACGGAGCAGGACTCCGCTTGTTAATAAGACATATAAGCTATACTTTGGGAATAAAATTCGTGATCAAGAGAAGGCCTTGTCTCCTCACATTTGTTCCACAACACCCGCTGTACTTTATAACTTGCCTCAGAGGCACTTGGAAGTCAATGGCGTTCGCTTTCCCGATGATATGGCGAGAACAGAAAGATCATGTGACAGACTACTACATCTGTCTAACCATTGGGTCTGGTTTCTCTGCTAAAAATAAGAAATCCATCGAAATTCCCTGCAGCGGATAGTGAGGTCAGCTGAGAAGATCATCGGGGTTTCTCTTCCTGCCATCACGGACATTTATACTACACGCTGCATCCGCAAAGGAAACAGCATTATGAAGGACCCCATGCACCCCTCATACAATCCCTTCTCCCACCTGCCGTCTGGGAAAAGTCTCCGAAATATTCGGGCTCTCACGACCAGACTATGTAACAGTTTCTTCCGCCAAGCTATCAGACTCCTCAATACCCGAAGCCTGGACTGACACCTTGCCCTACTGTCCTGTTTATTATTTATTGTAATACCTGCACTGTTTTGTGCACTTTATGCAGTCCAGTGTAGGTCTGTAGTCTAGTGTTGCTTTCTCTGTGTTTTTTTTTTTACGTAGTTCAGTCTAGTTTTTTGTACTGTGTCATGTAACACCATGTTCCTGAAAAACGTTGTCTCATATTTACTATGCACTGTACCAGCAGTTATCGTCGAAAAAACAATAAAGGTTGACTTGACTTGAATACCTCATTCTCCCTTCAGCCATGTGCCGTATGACGAATGTCTTCCAGTACCGAAGCCACCAGAGACATGGAGTCCAGAGAAGGCAAACGAAGCTGCCACGGTGCACGCTCCGGGTATGGAAAAGATACTGATACAGATTTTGAACCTTTTCTGTTGAGAGAGCCTCATTTGATAACTCAATCTGAGTTAAATGACCTGGTCAGAGACTTGAGTTTGTCATATACAAAAGCAGAATTACGGGGCTTAAAACTGCAAGGATAGAATCTGCTGTCATCAGATACAAATATTGCCTGAAGGATTTCGATATTTGATACAGATGATTCCCAGAAATACTGATGCGAAGATTAATGAAGCTTTTTTTTGTTGGACCACAAATCAAACAGGCCATTAATGACAGGCAATTCGGAAACAAACTTTTAGCTGGACCAGAGAGAATCGCATGGAAGGCACTCTAAGGGTGTTACTGAAAAGTTTCTTGGCAACTACGGTGCACCAGTGCTGACTGACATGCTTAAAACATACGAAACCATGAGGTGCAAAATGTCACTAAAGATTTCTTTTCTACATTCCCAGTTAGTCTTCTTTTCTGTATTCTTTTACGCTGTTAGTGGCAAGCATGATTAAAGATTTTTTTTTGTGGGGCATTGCGGGCCAGAGAAACGGTATCAGGGCAAATGGGATCCGTCAGAGCTGACCGATTACTGTTGGGCACTTAATCGAGAATCCTCAGACGCTGAGTACAAACGAAAATCATCACCAAAACAGTGAAGCCACTTTCAATTCCTATGGCACACTAGTCAAAGACCTCTAATCTGAATAGCAACATTGCACGATCTTTTCATGCCTTCTACCCACCAAATCAATGGTACATCCATTTTCCAGTTCATAGTTGATCCTATATGGTGAAACCAAACTTCCGGAGCAGTCTGACAGACAGGACCTTTTCACATTATTGCTAAATTCCGTGGAGAAATCATCTATTCTCAATCATCTTAGACACCTCCTCAAAAAGCTCAGTCAAATTCGTGATATACAACTTTCTACGTACAAAGCCATATTGCTAGTTCTGCAAATTAGCAGATTGATCAAAAGAAGGGCAAGTAAATACAGAATGTGGAGTTTGAAACTTTCTTGGTAGCCGAAAGGTATGTGTAACAGTGGATAGGAATTGTTCTTTGCTACCATATACCTTCCCCTTCAGTCCTGTGGCTCTTCCACTTATCTTGTCCCATCTTAACACATCATTGCCACTCTCCCATCCTCCTCACTGTTACTTCCCTTCCATCTCCCACCTGGGTTCACCAACCACACGCCTGTTTGTGCTTCTACCCTCCCCACAATGTTTCATGCGGCTTCTGTCCTTCTCCTTTTCAATCTTCATAAAGGTTCTGAAGTTTCGACTGCA
Source organism: Hemitrygon akajei (assembly GCF_048418815.1). Lineage (NCBI taxonomy): Eukaryota > Metazoa > Chordata > Chondrichthyes > Myliobatiformes > Dasyatidae > Hemitrygon > Hemitrygon akajei. The sequence continues at coordinate 15,046,990 of NC_133148.1, read as the reverse complement.
CCACACGTAAAATACTGGAGGAACTCAATAAGTCAGGCAGCATCTAGGCCATGAATAAACAGTTGACATCTCAGGCTGAGACCGTTCACCAGGACAGGAAAGGAAGAGGGAAGATGCTGAAAATGAAGGAGGAGGGAGGGGAGGAGAACAATAAAAATTGAAGGCAGCTGGGTGAGGATGGGGGATGAAACTGAGAATTTGGGAGGTGATACGTGCAAAAGGGAAAGAGCTGGAGAAGAATTTTGATGGAAGAGAAGAGTGGATTACGGGAGAAATGGAAGGAGGTTGGTCACCATGGGAGGTAATAGGTTGCTGAGGAAAAGCGGGAAGAGGCCAGAGTGGGGAATTGAAGAAGAAGGAAGAGGAAAGGAATGAACTACCAGTAATTCCAAACATCGAAGTTCATGCCATTTGGTTGGAGGCTACCTTGATGGAGTACCTGTTTTTCGTACAACATGAGAATTGCCTCATCATGGTAGAAGAGCACGCCATGGATCAACGTGTTGGAACAGAAATGGGGATCAGAACTGAAATGATTGGCCACCCAGAAATTCCACTTTTAGCGATGTAGCTGAAGGGCTCACAAAGCGGTCCATCAATACGTCAGATCTCACCAACGTAGAATAGATCATGTCCAGAGTATCGGACAGATTAAACACCGATTTGCAGGTGAGGTGTTGCCTCAACTGGAAGGGATGTTTATGGCCCTGAATGGAGGTGCTGGAGGAGATCAATGGGCAGGTATTTCACTTCTGCCGTTTGCAGCGTAATTGCTACGATGGAGATTGGGGGTGGGGGGGGGGAGGAATGAATGCACAGAGAAATCACGGAGGGAGTGATCCTTATGGAAAGTGGGAGTAGGGCGGCGGGAGGTCCAGATGTGTTTAATGGTAGCGTCCCGTTGAAGATAGCTGGAGTTGCAGAGAATGATGTGCTCAATACGGAGACTCAGGGGTGGCAGATAAGAAAACTGCAATGATTATCCTGTCAAGGTGACGATAAGATAGGGTGAGCACAGATGTCCAGGAAATAGAGTACATAGGGGTGAGAGCAGCATTAATGGTGGAGGAAATATCTTCTGTTCACTACCCGCCATAGATACCACCTGAACTGCTGAGTTCCTTCAGTAACTTGTGTTGCGTTTTCTTCTTAACTGCCCTCTTCACCTTTCCTGAAAGCTCCCTAACCAGGAACGCAAAGCTTCCAGAGGTGTCATTTTTTACAGATAGGTATTATCTAAGAAATTATACGTCTTGTTTCCAATGTCGCAGCTCATATGCGTTTTTACTATTTTCTGTGAAGAAACATAACCCATTTTTACAGAACAGACGGTAGTTTAATTCTGAAATGCAAAAAGTACAAAACAAATCATCAGTATTTACAGCAAATTACAAAATAAATCTTTTCAGAACCTCAATTTTCGTCCTCTCTGTATAATTTCAAGCTGCTAAATATTGACAGGTATGCAGCCATTTTGATTCTGATTATTTTCATTGCAAAAATAAATCAGGGTCTGCCCCGAGGCCATATATAGCATAGAGCTTCCAAATTATAAAGGAACTAAAACAAGGAACTGGCATTTTCGCAGAAAGTTATTTCGGCATCCATTTCAGAAAACCTCAACAATTGGTCCAGAACAAGGTGTGTTATCTTGCCATTGACAAAGAATGGCATGATTCTTACAGTTATTCCATATTCCAGATGAGTTTGTTTAAAGTTAGTGGACTTGTAGGTCTTTGGTACAATTGAGAGCATAGGATCGCAGCCTAAATTTTGGGTGTTCCCACCCTTCCGAAAGCCCTTCTGTTAGAAACATTTCTCATGATAATATATCTGACGTTCATGTCAGGTAAACTTGGAGGGAAGTTAGGATATACCTTTACCAAACAAACCAGATCTGAAATTTCTTCCTGGCAAATGGGTACAAATAGACTTTGATGATCATTGACTGATGTTTTAAGAATGGATGAATCCCTTTCATGGATAAGACACGCCACTGACAGTCACAGATGATTAACAAATAGAATTTGGAATAAGGCATTCATCATAACCTCCAGAGAGCTAGTGAGCTTTTAGTATTAGGCTCTGGATATTAACATGACAGGACAGGTGGCTGCATGGCTCCAATGCGCAGTTACGTGCCACCAGCTACCACTCGGCCAGCTGCGCGCTATTTTCCTAACATTTATCAGCATATTATCTAAGATGAACATTTTTGCAAACTTTATTTCAAATCATAGGGACCTACGTGCATTACGTACCAACAATGCTTGCTTTCTACTTACAGACCGAGCACAGTGTAAGTAAATGAATTATTGTACTAAATCTCTTCGGTGTTTTTACTAACTGGGGAACTATGTATGACTAAATTCTAGATTCTAAGATTCTGCAGGTGCAAAAATACTATTATGTAAATCAGGGGCAAACCCACGCCATACACGCATTTCCATATCCGCAATGAAACCAACATTGCTATTCGGAATATGACTGAGCTATGAAAACCGGAATAGGAGCAGGAAACAGCAAGAGGTGCAAGGCAGTGATAACAAAGGCAAAATCGTTATTAACTCCTTGTGAGTAGAATGGCAAGATAAATAAATGATTTCAACACCATCTTGTGAGATTAGGCTGTAGCTCTACAGATGTAATGACAAAAGTCAGTAGCCTAGTGGACAGTTTTTAGAGGTGCAGAACAGCAAGAATGCATTAATCTGTCAGTATTTGTTCCTGTAAAGTAGAGACAAATAGACTTCCTTAATTTATGCATCGAATTTAAGTTATGCAGTTTTGCCCGTGATGCGTTGGGCAGTTTTGACTACCCATTACAGAGCCGTTCTCTTCGTCTGAGTGCAGTTTCCATCCCACCCTCCATCAAAGAGATATATACAGGGAGGTGTCAAAAAAGGGCCAGTAAAATCATGAAAATCCTTCCCACCCGGTTCATGGAGTGCCTGTACCTCTCCTATTAGGGAGGACGATATGTAGCATTCACACAAGGACCGCCAGACTCAAAAACAATTAGTTTACACAAGCAGTACGGCCGATCAACACCTGCAACCACAAACCACCCCTCCACACCCCAACCACAACTACTTAAAAAATATCCTGTCAGTCATCTTACGCTCAGACAATATTGTGCATCACATGATGGATACAATCAATTCAGTTATATAAGCTACCTTCCATACTTATATTTAATATGTTATCACTAATTATATTTTCACAGCTCAAGCTGGTAAAACCTGAAATACGGGCATAACCAAACACGCTCATAGCAACATAGAAACTAAGAAAACCTACAGCACAATACAGGCCCTTCGTCCCACAAAATTGTGCCGAACATGTCTCGACGTTAGAAATTACTAAGCTTACATATAGCCCTTTATTTTTCTAAGCTCCATGTACTTATCCAAAAGCCTCTTCAAAGACCTTATCGTATCCACCTCCACCACCGTTGCCGGCACCCCTTACCACGCACTCACCACTCTCTGAGAAAAACTTACCCCTGACATCTCCTCTGTACCGACTCCCCAGCACCTTAAACCTGTCTCCTCTTGTGGCAACCATTTTAGCCCTGGGAAAAAGCATCCCACTATCCAAACGATCAATGTCTCTCATCATCTTATACGCCTCTATCAGGTCACCTCCCATCCATCGTCGCTCTAAAGAGAAAAGGTCGAGTTCACTCAGCCTATTCTCATAAGGCATGCTCCCCAATCCAGGCAACATCCTTGTAAATCTCCCCTGTACTCTTTCTATGGTGTCCACATCCTTCCTGTAGTGAGACGACCAGAACTGGGCACAGTACAACAAGTGTGGTCTGACCAGAGTCCTATATATCTGCAGCATTACCTCTCAGCTCCTAAATTCAATTCGACGATTGATGAAGGCCAATACACCGTACGCCTTCTTAACCACAGAGACAACATGCGCAGCTGCTTTGAGCGTCCCATGGACTCGGACCCCAAGATCCCTCTGATCCTCCACACTGCTTAGACTTTTACCATTAATACTATATTCTGCCATCATATTTGACCTACCAAAATTAACCACTTCACACTTATCTGGGTTGAACTCCATCTGCCACTTCTCAGCCCAGTTTTGCATTCTATCAATGTCCCGCTGTAACCTCTGACCGTATTCCACACTATCCACAACACCCCCAACCTTTGTGTCATCAGCAAACTTACTAACCCATCCCTCCACTTCTTCATCCAGGTCATTTATAAAAATCAGGAAGAGTAAGGGTCCCAGAACAGATCCCTGGGGCACCTTATCAAATACCTTACTGAAATCCATATACATTACATCGACTGTTCTTCCTTCATCAATGTGTTTAGTCACATCCTCAAAAAATTCAATCAGGCTCATAAGGCACCACCGGCCCTTGACAAACTCATGCTGACTATTCCTAATCATATTATATCTTCAAATGTTCATAAATCCTGCATCTCAGTACCTTCTCCATCAATTTGCCAAACAATGAGGTAAGACATTCTGGTCTATAATTTCCTGGGCTATCACTACTCCCTTTCTTGAACAAAGGAACAACATCCGCAACCCCCCCCCCCCAATCCCCCGGAACCTCTCCCGTCCCCATTGATGATGCAAAGAACATCGCCAGAGTCTCAACAATCTCCTCCCTCGCCTCCCACTGTAGCCTGTGTACATCTCATCTGGTCCCGCAACTTATCCAACTTGATGTTTCCAAAAACTACAGCACATCCTCTTTCTTAATATCTACATGCTCAAGCTTTTCATTCTGATGCGTCATCACTACAATCTCCAAGATCTTTTTTCATAGTGAATACTGAAGTAAAGTATTCATTAAATACCTCTGCTATTTCTTCCGTTTCCATACACACTTTCCCACTGTCACAGTTGATAGGTCCTATTCTTTCACGTCTTATCTTCTTGCTCTTTACACACTTGTAGAATGCCTTGGGGTTTACCTTAATCCTGCCCGCCAAGGCCTACTCATGACCCCTTCTGGCTCTACTAATTTCCTTCTTAAGCTCCTTCCTCCTTCTTTATAATCTTCTAGATCTCTAACATTACCTAGCTCTCTGAACCTTTTGCAAAGTTTTCTTTTCTTCTTGACTAGGTTTATTACAGCCTTTGTACACCACGGTTCCTGTACCCTACCATAACTTCCCTGCCGTATTGGAACGTAGCTATGCAGAACTCCACACAAATAGTCCTTGAACATCTGCCATATTTCTTCCGTACTTTTCCCTGAGAACATGTTTCCAGTTTAATCTTCCAATTTCCTGTCTGAGAGCTTCAAAATTCCCCTTACTCCTATTAAACGCTTTTCAAACTTGTCTGTTTCTATCTCTCTCAAATGCTATTGTAAAGGAGATAGAATTATTATTATTATTATTATTATTATTATTATTATTATTATTATTATTATTATTATTATTATTATTATTATTATTTTATATATATTATTATTATTTCTAATATTATTACGATTTCAGCTTGTTGTGTTTTTTACTGCATTGGATTCCGAGTAACAATTATTTCATTCTCCTATATATTTGTGTACTGGAAATTGCATTAAGCAATCTTGAATCTTAAATCCTGAAGTTTGATCATTTTTTATTGTTTATTGATTAGACCTCATCTTAGAAATTAAACTAGAACAGATTTGAAAGGATATTAATACCTTCGGTGATACTGAGCGCAAAATGAGAATATAAGCATACGTAATGGAAATGTGGTTCTCTGCAAGACTGCTCAGTCATTCCAGAGATACTGGGTGTTCTGCACTTGATTTTGCATTTTGTTGCTTGATCACCAGAATCTTTCATAGTTAGAGGTGGAACCAAGTGATTCCTGGCCTTTTCATCTAAGGATAATGGAGATTAAGAGATATTTCACTGACGTATTCGATGTTATTTGGTCATTTGACTGAAATAAAATGAAGAATCATGTTTGAAATTTTGAAGAGCTGAAGGCCAGCGGGCAATAATGTTAAATATTTGACAATAAACCAATGGGAGTATTGCATTTACTCCGCGAGTTCTTATAATCTGGCAAGTAACAAGAAATTCAACAACTGTTTTCGATTGATACACAGTTTGAAATAAAATTTTCGCCAGTACAGAATAGGGGAGGGGGTGCTGGTTGAAACGGCACTGTAGATTTCCGGAACAGATGCAATAAGACAGATTGGCCGTACAGTATGTTGACTCATTCCGGATTTCTGGTCATCATGGCTTGGCTTTGCGAACAAAGATTTAGGTTGGGGGCTGCCCACGTCTGCTGCAGGCTCGCTGGTTGCTAACGAGGCCAATACGGGACAAGCAGACCCAGCCGCAGCGGCTGCTCGGGGATGACGGTCGTGGTCGTGGGCGTGTCCTTCGGTCTGCGCAATGGGTTTTTTTTGGGTGGAGTGTAGTGTGCGCGGTACTGGCCCCACTCTTTACACCCGGGGTTCAACTGCCAGAGCCTAGCAAGCTGGAGCGGTGACAGCGAGGTTTCTATGAATGCAATAAATTGCAACCTCTAAGAATAAGAGTCCACAGTGATGTGCATGAACGACATCTATGCTTTGCTTTCATTTGGTTCAAGGGTTATCAATTTTTATTAGAAACGAAAACAGCACCGCAAATATGTGGACGCTGAACAATCAGGTACTTATAACCACACCGCCACCAAATTCATCCAGAGCAATTAAGAAT